>NW_025111202.1:0-1200000 GCF_015476425.1 Leptopilina heterotoma
TTTTTACCAAAATTTTGATTGTCTGATGGCGTTCGGGTGAGGGTGCTACTACTAAAAAATTGAAATAAAATTCTCTATTCTTCAGGATTGTGTAGAGTTCAGTCCCTACTAGAACTCTAAAATTTCAGATGATTAGATTGAATAAATTTGGATGAAATAAATTTTTATTTCGTTTTACCAAATTTTGATTGTCTGATGGCGTTTGGCTGAGGGTGCTACACTAAAATTGAAATAAAATTCTCTATTCTTCAGGATTGTGTAGTGTTCAGTCCCTACTAGAACTCTGGTAATTTTCAATGATTAGATTGAATAAATTTGGATGAAATAAATTTTTTATTTTCGTTTTTTACCAAATTTCGATTGTCTGATGGCGTTCGGCTGAGGGTGCTACTACTAAAAAATTGAAATAAAATTCTCTATTCTTCAGGATTGTGTAGGGTTCAGTCCCTACTAGAACTCTAATAATTTTTAGATGATTAGATTGAATAAATTTGGATGAAATAAATTTTTATTTTCGTTTTTACCAAATTTTGATTGTCTGATGGCGTTCGGGTGAGGGTGCTACTACTAAAAAATTGAAATAAAATTCTCTATTCTTCAGGATTGTGTAGAGTTCAGTCCCTACTAGAACTCTAATAATTTTTAGATGATTAGATTGAATAAATTTGGATGAAATAAATTTTTATTTTCGTTTTTACCAAATTTCGATTGTCTGATGGCGTTTGGCTGAGGGTGCTACTACTAAAAAATTGAAATAAAATTCTCTATTCTTCAGGATTGTGTAGAGTTCAGTCCCTACTAGAACTGCTGGTAATTTTTCAGATGATTAGATTGAATAAATTTGGATGAAATAAATTTTTATTTTCGTTTTTACCAAATTTCGATTGTCTGATGGCGTTCGGGTGAGGGTGCTACTACTAAAAAATGGAAATAAAATTCTCTATTCTTCAGGATTGTGTAGAGTTCAGTCCTACTAGAACTCTGGTAATTTTCAGATGATTAGATTGAATAAATTTGGATGAAATAAAGTTTTTATTTTCGTTTTTACCAAATTTCGATTGTCTGATGGCGTTCGGCTGACGGTGCTACTACTAAAAATTGAAATAAAATTCTCTATTCTTCAGGATTGTGTACGGGTTCAGTCCCTACTAGACTCTGTAATTTTTCAGATGATTAGATTGAATAAATTTGGATGAATAAATTTTTATTTTCGTTTTTACCAAATTTTGATTGTCTGATGGCGTATCGGGTGAGGGTGCTACTACTAAAAAATGGAAATAAAAGTTCTCTATTCTTCAGATTGTGTAGAGTTCAGTCCCTACTAGAACCTGTAATTTTTCAGATGATTAGATTGAATAAATTTGGATGAAATAAATTTTTATTTCGTTTTTACCAAATTTCGATTGTCCTGATGGCGTTCGGGCTGAGGGTGCTACTACTAAAAAATTGAAATAAATTCTCTATTCTTCAGGATTGTGTAGAGTTCAGTCCCTACTAGAACTCTGGTAATTTCAGATGATTAGATTGATAAATTTGGATGAAATAATTTTTATTTTCGTTTTTACCAAATTTTGATTGTCTGATGGCGTACGGGTGAACCTGCTACTACTAAAAAATGGAAATAAAATTCTCTATTCTTCAGAATTGTGTAGTGTTCAGTCCCTACTAGAACTCTGGTAATTTCAATGATTAGATTGAATAAATTTGGATGAAATAAATTTTTATTTTCGTTTTTTTACCAAATTTTCGATTGTCTGATGGCGTATCGGCTGAGGCTGCTACTACTAAAAAATTGAAATAAAATTCTCTATTCTTCAGGATTGTGTAGGTTCAGTCCCTACTAGAACTCTGGTAATTTTCAGATGATTAGATTGAATAAATTTGGATGAAATAAATTTTTATTTTCGTTTTTACCAAATTTCGATTGTCTGATGGCGTTCGGGTGAGGGTGCTACTACTAAAAAATGGAAATAAATTCTCTATTCTTCAGGATTGTGTAGAGTTCAGTCCCTACTAGAACTCTGGTAATTTTCAGATGATTAGATTGAATAAATTTGGATGAAATAAATTTTTATTTTCGTTTTTACCAAATTTGATTGTCTGATGGCGTCGGGTGAACCTGCTACTACTAAAAAATGGAAATAAAATTCTCTATTCTCAGGATTGTGTAGGGTTCAGTCCCTACTAGAACTCTGGTAATTTTCAGATGATTAGATTGAATAAATTTGGATGAAATAAATTTTTATTTTCGTTTTTACCAAATTTCGATTGTCTGATGGCGTTCGGGTGAGGGTGCTACTACTAAAAAATGGAAATAAATTCTCTATTCTTCAGGATTGTGTAGAGTTCAGTCCCTACTAGAACTCTGGTAATTTTCAGATGATTAGATTGAATCAATTTGGATGAAATAAATTTTTATTTTCGTTTTTTACCAAATTTCGATTGTCTGATGGCGTTCGGCTGAGGGTGCTACTACTAAAAAATTGAAATAAAATTCTCTATTCTTCAGGATTGTGTAGGGTTCAGTCCCTACTAGAACTCTAATAATTTTTAGATGATTAGATTGAATAAATTTGGATGAAATAAATTTTTATTTTCGTTTTTACCAAATTTTGATTGTCTGATGGCGTACGGCTGAGGGTGCTACTACTAAAAAATTGAAATAAAATTCTCTATTCTTTAGGATTGTGTAGAGTTCAGTCCCTACTAGAACTCTGGTAATTTTCAGATGATTAGATTGAATAAATTTGGATGAAATAAATTTTTATTTTCGTTTTTACCAAATTTTGATTGTCTGATGGCGTACGGGTGAACCTGCTACTACTAAAAATGGAAATAAAATTCTCTATTCTTCAGGATTGTGTAGTGTCAGTCCCTACTAGAACTCTGGTAATTTTCAGATGATTAGATTGAATAAATGTGGATGAAATAAATTTTTATTTTCGTTTTTACCAAATTTTGATTGTCTGATGGCGTACGGGTGAACCTGCTACTACTAAAAAATGGAAATAAAATTCTCTATTCTTCAGGATTGTGTAGTGTTCAGTCCCTACTAGAACTCTGGTAATTTTCAAATGATTAGATTGAATCAATTTGGATGAAATAAATTTTTATTTTCGTTTTTACCAAATTTCGATTGTCTGATGGCGTTCGGCTGAGAGTGCTACTACTAAAAAATTGAAATAAAATTCTCTATTCTTCAGGATTGTGTAGAGTTCAGTCCCTACTAGAACTCTGGTAATTTTCAGATGATTAGATTGAATAAATTTGGATGAAATAAATTTTTATTTTCGTTTTTACCAAATTTTGATTGTCTGATGGCGTACGGGTGAACCTGCTACTACTAAAAAATGGAAATAAAATTCTCTATTCTTCAGGATTGTGTAGTGTTCAGTCCCTACTAGAACTCTGGTAATTTTCAAATGATTAGATTGAATAAATTTGGATGAAATAAATTTTTATTTTCGTTTTTACCAAATTTCGATTGTCTGATGGCGTTTCGGTGAGGGTGCTACTACTAAAAAATTGAAATAAAATTCTCTATTCTTCAGGATTGTGTAGAGTTCAGTCCCTACTAGAACTCTAATAATTTTTAGATGATTAGATTGAATAAATTTGGATGAAATAAATTTTTATTTTCGTTTTTACCAAATTTCGATTGTCTGATGGCGTTCGGCTGAGGGTGCTACTACTAAAAAATTGAAATAAAATTCTCTATTCTTCAGGATTGTGTAGAGTTCAGTCCCTACTAGAACTCTGGTAATTTTCAGATGATTAGATTGAATAAATTTGGATGAAATAAATTTTTATTTTCGTTTTTACCAAATTTCGATTGTCTGATGGCGTTCGGCTGAGGGTGCTACTACTAAAAAATTGAAATAAAATTCTCTATTCTTCAGGATTGTGTAGAGTTCAGTCCCTACTAGAACTCTAGGTAATTTTCAGATGATTAGATTGAATAAATTTGGATGAAATAAATTTTTATTTTCGTTTTTACCAAATTTTGATTGTCTGATGGCGTACGGGTGAGGCTGCTACTACTAAAAATGGAAATAAAATTCTCTATTCTTCAGGATTGTGTAGAGTTCAGTCCCTACTAGAACTCTGGTAATTTTCAGATGATTAGATTGAATAAATTTGGATGAAATAAATTTTTATTTTCGTTTTTACCAAATTTCGATTGTCTGATGGCGTTCGGCTGAGGGTGCTACTACTAAAAATTGAAATAAAATTCTCTATTCTTCAGGATTGTGTAGAGTTCAGTCCCTACTAGAACTCTGGTAATTTTCAGATGATTAGATTGAATAAATTTGGATGAAATAAATTTTATTTTCGTTTTTACCAATTTTGATTGTCTGATGGCGTACTGGTGAAGCTGCTACTACTAAAAAATGGAAATAAAATTCTCTATTCTTCAGGATTGTGTAGGTTCAGTCCCTACTAGAACTCTGGTAATTTTCAGATGATTAGATTGAATAAATTTGGATGAAATAAATTTTTATTTTCGTTTTTACCAAATTTCGATTGTCTGATGGCGTCGGGCTGAGGGTGCTACTACTAAAAAATGGAAATAAAATTCTCTATTCTTCAGGATTGTGTAGAGTTCAGTCCCTACTAGAACTCTGGTAATTTTCAGATGATTAGATTGAATAAATTTGGATGAAATAAATTTTTATTTCGTTTTTTACAAATTTCGATTGTCTGATGGCGTTCGGCTGAGGGTGCTACTACTAAAAATTGAAATAAAATTCTCTATTCTTCAGGATTGTGTAGGGTTCAGTCCCTACTAGAACTCTAGGTAATTTTTCAGATGATTAGATTGAATAAATTTGGATGAAATAATTTTTATTTCGTTTTTTACCAAATTTTCGATTGTCTGATGGCGTTCGGCTGAGGGTGCTACTACTAAAAAATTGAAATAAAATTCTCTATTCTTCAGGATTGTGTAGGTTCAGTCCCTACTAGAACTCTAATAATTTTTAGGATGACAATAAAGTTTTATTTTCGTTTTACCAATTTCGATTGTCTGATGGGCGTTCGGCTGAGGGTGCTACTACTAAAAAATTGAAATAAAATTCTCTATTCTCAGGATTGTGTAGAGTCAGTCCCTACTAGAACTCTAATAATTTTAGATGATTAGATTGAATAAATTTGGATGAAATAATTTTATTTTCGTTTTACCAAATTTCGATTGTCTGATGGCGTTTCGGCTGAGGGTGCTACTACTAAAAAATTGAAATAAATTCTCTATTCTTCAGGATTGTGTAGGTTCAGTCCCTACTAGAACTCTATAATTTTAGATGATAGATTGAATAAATTTGGATGAAAATAAATTTTTATTTTCGTTTTTACCAAATTTTGATTGTCTGATGGCGTTCGGGTGAGGGTGCTACTACTAAAAAATTGAAATAAAATTCTCTATTCTTCAGGATTGTGTAGAGTTCAGTGCCTACTAGAACTCTAATAATTTTTAGTGATTAGAATAAATTTGGATGAAATAAATTTTTATTTTCGTTTTTACCAAATTGATTGTCTGAAACTGCTACTACTAAAAAAGAAATAAAATTCTCTATTCTTCAGGATTGTGTAGTGTTCAGTCCCTACTAGAACTAATTTTCGTTTTTTACCAGATTGTCTGATGGCGTTCGGGTGAGGGTGCTGAAAAAAATTCTCTATTCTTCAGGAATTCAGTCTACTAGATCTAATTTTTTAGATGCGTTCGATTGTCTGATGGCGTTCGGGTGAGGGTGCTACTACTAAAAAATTGAAATAAAATTCTCTATTCTTCAGGATTGTGTAGAGTTCAGTCCCTACTAGAACTCTGGTAATTTGCAGATGATTAGATTGAATAAATTTGGATGAAATAAATTTTTATTTTCGTTTTTACCAAATTTCGATTGTCTGATGGCGTTTGGCTGAGGGTGCTACTACTAAAAAATTAAAATAAAATTCTCTATTCTTCAGGATTGTGTAGAGTTCAGTCTCTACTAGAACTCTGGTAATTTTCAGATGATTAGATTGAATAAATTTGGATGAAATAAATTTTTATTTTCGTTTTTACCAAATTTTGATTGTCTGATGGCGTACGGGTGAACCTGCTACTACTAAAAAATGGAAATAAAATTCTCTATTCTTCAGAATTGTGTAGTGTTCAGTCCCTACTAGAACTCTGGTAATTTTCAAATGATTAGATTGAATAAATTTGGATGAAATAAATTTTTATTTTCGTTTTTACCAAATTTCGATTGTCTGATGGCGTTCGGCTGAGGGTGCTACTACTAAAAAATTGAAATAAAATTCTCTATTCTTCAGGATTGTGTAGAGTTCAGTCCCTACTAGAACTCTGGTAATTTTCAGATGATTAGATTGAATAAATTTGGATGAAATAAATTTTTATTTTCGTTTTTACCAAATTTTGATTGTCTGATGGCGTTCGGGTGAGGGTGCTACTACTAAAAAATGGAAATAAAATTCTCTATTCTTCAGGATTGTGTAGGGTTCAGTCCCTACTAGAACTCTGGTAATTTTCAGATGATTAGATTGAATAAATTTGGATGAAATAAATTTTTATTTTCGTTTTTACCAAATTTTGATTGTCTGATGGCGTACGGGTGAACCTGCTACTACTAAAAAATAAAAATAAAATTCTCTATTCTTCAGGATTGTGTAGAGTTCAGTCCCTACTAGAACTCTGGTAATTTTCAGATGATTAGATTGAATAAATTTGGATGAAATAAATTTTTATTTTCGTTTTTACCAAATTTTGATTGTCTGATGGCGTACGGGTGAACCTGCTACTACTAAAACATATTATTATATATAATTTTAAAAGTTAAATAATTATAATAGTTTATTAAATATAATTAATAAATCTTCTTTTTAATAAATAAAAATAAAAATTAATGTTTTAAAGTATTAAGATAAAATTTAAAAAAATACAAAATTTCAATTTTTTTATGAAAATCTAAAATATTTATTAATTCTATAAATATTGATAAAATATATACTTTATATACATGAATCAATTTGTTTTTATGTCAGGAATGCAATTTTGACAAGAATTAATGAAAATTTTAATATAGAAAAAAGTTATTTTAAAAAATTCAAAAATTAATTTTTTCAAAAATTAAAAAATTGTTGAAAAAAATTTTTTTTAGATATTTTTGAAAATCTTTTTGTCTGATTTTTAGTATTCATGACCGTAATACACCTACAAAATTTTATCTAAATCCGTCAAGACGTGTAAGAGAAAATTTGTCCACAAGAATCGGTGACATACACACACACACACACATACATACACACATACATCCGGACATTTGTTCCTCTCGACGAATTATATATACTACACTTGAAAATTTGTAAAAATAATTGATGCTAAAAAATTCGGAAATCGACATCACTATAAGGCTTCCTTTATGAGGAAGCAAAATAATGAAAATGTGTGAAAGAAGAAGAAGCTTTGATTTTTTTCGTTATAAATGTTGGAGAAGAAAAAAAATTGAACTCAATTTCAATTGAAAATGCAATTTTCAAATAAACGAGAGTCATGAAAAGTCGTGCCGGACGTAACGTGAGTTTGTATCACTGGGATTTTCAATTATCATACACAATAGTAACAACATGCATACTCTATATTACCTTTGGAGATACAGTCGTGAAACACAGAAGTGGAAATACCGAGGGAACAACCTGGGATTATATGGGTAACCTCGAGAGTCTACACCGTGAAATATAATCAGAAGCAAACTAGAGGAACGACTCTCGTGAATCTCGATACATAAACATGTATATAAATTAATACAAAATTGTTCAATATTTCCTACATCACGATTGTTAAAAAACTACTTTATATTTTTTTCTCTATTTTCGGTAAAATCTAGATTTCTAAAATAAATTTTTTCCCACTTCCTAAACTTCAAGTAATTAAAAATAACTAATTCGATTTTCCCCGGATTTTCCCTGACTAATTGAAATTTAGAAAGTACTTATAAATTACTGAATATATTTGGGAGAATTAAAAATAAAAATGTGAATCAAAAACTAAATAGAAATTATATATTTAATTTTCTGTGTTGAATATTCAATTAGAGTTAAATAATAATATTATGTTCTACAAAAAGCATAAAATTTATTATAATAATTATAATACTAAGTTTATAATTCTGCTGGAAATAATAAATTTCTTATAATTTCTGACGAATTACGGAACTTTTTTATTAAATTTACAGTGCACCGTTTTGCAAATCAACAGTGGAGATATTTGACGGTTCCCAGGAAGGAAGTGTACCAGGAACTGTTAAGATGTTGAAGAAAATTTGCAGTCCAACTCAAAAATTTGACCAAGATTATAAATTGCCTAATAAGTAAGTACAGTTTTCTTTTTCTAAAAAAAATCCCTAGTCGCCAAGAATCGAACCCTGTCCCTACTGTTCCTGCGAGTCCACTAATGAAACCACTAAGCCATCTCACTTGACAATGACTAAGAGAGAGAAATTCGAGAATAAAATTTCAAATTTTCCATTTATCGAATTTATTAGATCTTCTCAAGTACAATTCGCAATCTCCAAATTCCTATTACTTAAAATTCACAATTCTGAAAAGCTAAAACTCAGAGCACTTTAAATTCAAACTCTTAATTGCACTTTATCATTTACTGACCCATTGTTATTTCTTTTTTCTAATTCACATAAACCCATTCTTGAATATATATCCAATTCATACAACAATCTGGATTTGCTTTTATAGAGTGTATCCTCTTGCAAAAAAGAACACGAAACAAAAAAAAAGTTGATTTAATGAACCTTTTAATTACTGAATGTTTATTCGGTTTGTTTTTATATGAAACTGAATTAATTCAGTGCACTTTCAAAAGCAATAAAGATCACGTTTTCATTGAAATCTCCATGGCAAAAGCGTTTTAACAAGATTTTTAACTTTTATATGAAATTTCAAAAGGACTTGAAAACTTTTAATCGTATTTGTAAAATGTGGTGGAAACTTTACACTTCACAGCGACATATTTTTCATGGACGAATGAAAAAACTTTTCATACTTTTTTAATCTTTAATCAATATTACATTTATGTATTTATATATGATCTATATATTATCTTAAAAACAAATTTTTTTTTTTATTTACTTTTATGTAAAAAAATAAAATTCAGATTCTAAAAGTAAATATATTTTTTGTCTCTATCGTTTCAGTCGTATCACGTACCTATATGGACGTAGTGATAAAATGCACATCTCTCTCTCTCTCTCTCTCTCTCTCTCTCTCGAAGTCAAAGCATGAAAGATAGCTGTATTTATTGTACTCCCAAGAGCATTATGTACCTATAAACGTATGACGTCGTATAACTGTGAATATATCTCTATTTTATATACATATATATAAATAATATTATTTTATATACATATTTACTTGTTTGTGATTGTATATGTAAAAGATCTTACTCATAGTAAGAGATATAAGAGAGAAACACATTTGTGAATATATATAATACTAGCTGTCGTACCCGTCTTCGACGGGTTGTAGTTTCTGATAATGCACTTAACAAAATATCTACCAACCTAGAAAACCGGAAAATAGCCGGGAATTTGATTTGACAGGGAAAAAATAATAATTAGTTACTATTGTCTATTTCATTAGGAAAATAATACCATTTGAAACAGTGACCGACTTTTTATTATCAAATTAGTTATTTTTAACTAATTCAAATGCAGAAAACAATATTTCTCAATTTGTAGTACTTCAATCAATATAATGTATTAAAATCAATCTAAAATTTCCTCCAGTTTTTTGAGTTATAGTACAGTCTAATTCGAACTAATTGTATAGCAAGTAGATCCAGTTTTTCTCGGTTACATTAAATTCCCTGATATTTTACGTCTTTTCTGGTTGGTAGACACCCTGTTAAATGTATTATTAAAAAACACCCGTCGAATAAACCAGGAAAAATTTGGACAAAGCCGGAAAATGTTTTAAACCAAAATAAACACCGTGTTTAACTTTTGTCTTTACATTGATCAAGATATCTCTAAAAGTTAAATCAGAGAGCCCACAAATACTATTGAATTAAGCTTCATAGCAATTGGTATCAAGATAATTTTTTCAATTTTTTGATATTCAAAACATTTTTATACTTACATCTTCGTTATAAGAAAGTATTTTTGAAAAATTATGCTAAAATGTGACTAAATAATATGTAATATTCAATTATATAAAGTTTAAAAGCTATCCATTGAAAAATGTAAAATTTAGAAATTTTCGATTTTTTAAAAATATTTTTATATTTCCATTTTAGTTACAAAGTATTATTTTTTGCAAAATTATGCTAAAATGTTAATAAATAACATGTTATACTCAACTATAGAAAGTTTAGAAGCAATCCATAAAAAAATATAAAATTTAGAAATTATTTGTGTTAAATAAATTCATTTATTAGAGTCAAGTATTTATTTAATTAATCCAATTAAGATTTATTTGATTTAACTAAATAAAATTATTTAAACGAAATAAATTTTTATTAGATCGAAATAAAAACTTTTAAATAAGATATTATATTACTATTAGGTATTAACGTAACTTACAATCATAGCCTTATCCGATTAAAAAATATTAACTTGAACGAAAGTTATGACATTTTTCCAAAAAATTCGAAAAATCAAAAAAATGCAAATTTTTTATCTTTTGTAAAATAAATGCAAAACTATCATTTGCTAACTTTTTCAGATAAATAAAACCCATTTCTACAATAAAATTTTTAAAAAAGACGTATTTTGAAATTTTTTTTCGTTTTTTTAGATCAACTTTTTTCTAAGAAAATAGTGATTTTTAATCTTTAAGCAAGCTTTTCAGGAAAAGTTATTAAAGTTTTTTATTTAAAGATCAGTATGTAAAGTAAGAAATTTGCTACATTAAACCAAAATAATTAAGCTAAATGCCATAAAAAAGAAGAAAAAATGTTAAATTTTAAGAAATTCGGTTTTTTGAATTTTTGCTAATTTTCCATAATTTTAGATTTTTTACCGAAGGGTGGAGACTATTGAATAAGTAAAGTATTTTTTAAGAGCACAAAAATAATAAAGCTAAATGCCATAAAAAGAAGGAAAAATGTTGAATTTTAAGAAATTCATTTTTTTGCATTTTTGCTATTTTTCCATAATTTTAGATTTTTTACCAAAGGGTGGAGATAACAAATTAGGTTAAGTATTTTTGAAGAGCCCAAAAATAATGAAGCCAAAAGCCATAAAAGAGAAGAAAAAATGTTGAATTTTAAGAAATTCCGTTTTTTGAATTTTTGCTAATTTTCCATAATTTTAGATTTTTTACCAAAGGGTGGAGACTATTAAATATAAGTAAAGTATTTTTGAAGAGTACAAAAATAATGAAGCTTAATGATATAAAAGAGAAGAAAAAAATGTTAAATTTTAAGAAATTCGGTTTCTCGAATTTTTGATAATTTTTGATTTTTTGCTAAAGGGTGGAGACTATTCAAATAGTATAATTATACTACCGAAATAGCTAATGGTTACTAATTATTAATTTTCCGGTGAAATTAAATTCCCGGGTATTTCTGATTTTCCATATTGGTAGAAACATTGTTAAATGTATTGGTAGAAACTAAAACCCGTCGAAGACGGGTACGACAGCTAGTGCTATATATTATCAAAATTTTTAAAATTTAAAATTAATCTTTTGAAATAATTATTGTCATCAATTTTACTTAAATTTGATACAGGGTTAATTTTAGTATTTTTTATTACAATTTAGTCATCAGAATGAAATTTGAGTTTTTCATTTTTTGATCATTAATTAATATAATATAATAGCAATTTTGAATTCTGTGCAATATACTGACAAAAGTCTCATATTAATTATATGGATATTGTTAATATTCTGACCTAATAGAATTTTTTTAAGAAAGTAAACTTATGATTTCAACAACAAATTTTTATTGTTGACCTAAGAAATACAACCGTATAAAAATTAATTACAAAAAAATTTCAATTTTTAAACTTTTAATTTTTTAATTTTTCAATATTTAAATCTAACACTTTTTATTTGTTATTCAAAATTTTATTATTCTGACGATTAAATCTTAATAAGAAACACTAAAATTAACCCTGTACCAAGTTTAAGTACAATTCACTAAAGTATATGAAAAAACTAAAAATTTCGAATTTTCGAATTTTTGAAAAAATGGCATAACTTTCGTCCATATTAATATTTTTTAATCTACTATCGCTAGGATTTTAAGTTAGGCTAATGCCTAAAAGACTGCCAAGTTTCACTTCAAACGATCGAACCGTTTTTCCGTGATACGCGGTCGAAAATTTACGGACATACATACACACATACACACATACACACATACACACATATACACATACACACATAATTCTCTTAATAGTATTTTCGCATTCCTTAGAGTGTAAAAATAAGGAATATAATAGAAATTTTGAATTCTATGCAATGTACAGACAAAAGTCTGATTTTATTAATAAGGATTAACGTATCCTCATCGCCTTTTATCGAGGTCTATGTCAAATTAGGTAATTTCGAAAACATACATGTGACCGAACACGAAAAGTTATAATTTATCCTGGGCTTTGAAATTATCCTAGTTATGTTTAATCAACCAGAGAAACTAATTTAACAACTCAATTAGAGTTTAATTTCGCAAGAATTTTATATATGCGGGACAAAATTTCTACAGTGATATCAACCTCAAATATATAAAGGTTGCTGAAACAGTGAATTTTTGACAAATTCGTTAAAATTAAATACCTACAACACATCATTATAAAAGATTGCCACAAGAATAGATTTAATAGATTTTTAAAAACAAATTTTTTTGTTTTCATTGTGGGCAAAAACATGAAAACAATGCGGGGAAAAAGCAAAATTCTTCCCTTCGATAAAATTTTTCGCTTTTATAAAAAAATTTTCTTTTATTAATTATTTGAGCAAAAACATAAAAACAAGGGGAAGGAGGAAAAAAAATTCTTTCCTTTAATGAAATTTATCGGTTTTGAAACAAATTTGTCTTTTTTTTTTACTTAGGGCAAAAATTTTAGGGCTCGAACCGCAGTGAAAGTTTTGGAAAATACGGACTTTACGGACAAAAAATGAAAAATTACGGACCATTTACGGACCAATCACTGACAAAAATATAAGTCCGAGTCAAATAAGAGAATATTTTACTTAAAACTAAAAATTAAATTTTTCATAACTATAAAACACGAAGATATCGATAACTGATCGATTTCTTCATGTTTTATAATAATTAAAGAAGATTCAAGCAATTTTTCGAAAAAGTTCTTTGACAATTTTTAAATCAATTTGTTCACAATATTCAATTTTACGAAATTTCAATTATTCGCAAGTTCTTCAATTAAATATATATTAGAAAATAAAAACTTTAAATAATTTCAAAAAAAAGCCGTAATTAAAGATTCTCAAAAAAAATTAATTCCACAGAATTGTTAGTTAAAAATATGAAAAATTTAAATTTTTAAAGATAATAATTTAAAACCTTTTCAAAATTCAATTATTTCTAAAAATTTACGCTATGATTTCAATATTCAATTATTATCTAAAATTTTAACTAAAATTAATTTTTAAATCAATTTTTATTAGAAAATTCTACTAGAATTCAATTATTTAAGTACAAAAAAAATAATTTATTAAATAATTGAATGTTTCTTCAAATTCAATTCCCATAAAAAAATTTATCAGCAAATTTTTAAATAATTGAATTTTTTCGACGAATTTTAATAAAATTTTTAAGAATAATTATTACATTTTTCGAAGAATTCGATTAAAATTGTATTAAAAATAATTGAAATAATTATCTTAATTAAAATATTATCCATACCACACATTTTGAAAAAAGGTCCGTAAAGTCCGTAATTTGATTAAAAAAGGACGAAAAATTCGTAAATTGTACGATTTAATTTGTGGAATTTTAGAGAAATTACAAATGATTGCAGGAATTCAATTACTTTTAAAAGTAATAAAATTCTTCGCAGAAATTTAATTATGTACAAAATTTTTTTTAAATTCTAATGAAAATTTCAATTATCTTTAGCAATAATTAAATTCTTCTCAAAAATTCAATTATTTTCAAAAATTGTAATAAAATTCTTGGCAAAATTTCAATTATTTTCAAAAAATTTTCTCAATTGAACGATTTTTAATATTTGCTATTTTAATAAAATTTTCCAAAAGAATTCAATTATTTAAACAAAATTTAATAATATTCTACGCAAACCTTTAATTATTTTCATAAAATAATATAAAGATTTCACAGGAATTCAATTATTTACAAATTTTTTATAAATTTCTTCGCAATCATTCAATTATTTTCATAAATAATATAATTTCTACAGGGATTTAATTCTTTTTGTAAATAATAAAATTCTTTTTATGAATTCAATTATTTTCATAAATAATAAATCTCATCGAAAAATGTAACATGGATTTCAGTTAAAATTTTAGATTATAATTGAATTTTTTTGAGAAAGTTTAATTGCGGATTTTTTTTTTTTTTGAAATTGTAGATTGTAACTTATAAGCAAATGAATTTGAAAATTCTCAAACAAGTTTTTCATTTTAAAGGGTAGAATAACCTGAACGATTAGAAGAGAAATGATAATGATACAAAAAATAAGACAATAATTTAGCACAGCAAGTCTACGAGACACGTTTACGAGTATATAAAACTACTGAAATGGAAAACTTCTTGAAATTTTGAAGAAGCGAGAAGAGGGAAATAAATAAAAAAAAATGTAATAATAAAAGAAGCAGCTCTCGAGCGTGTATATTATGTAAGCCCGCAAGGAAAAAGTCGATTGGAAATGTGAGAAGTGTTTGTAGTGCGTGTGAGTGAAACCTTTTTTTGACAATGTGTAAAAGTACTTTACACACACTCTGTTAAGATATTATGAATACGAACCGTAAAGATGGTTGACGTAACTACAACTGTAATCTATGAAAGCATACATTTCATGCATATATATATATAAACATATATATGCATACACATATATATATATATATATATATATAGTACCCTAAAAACCCTCAGGGAAAGCTGCAGGGTTAAAAGATTTCCCAGAAGAGATTTCAAGAGAGAGAGCACACGATTTTCCATTCAAACGTTTATGTCCTCAAATATTACTATATACGCCAGAATAAATATTTCCAAATTCAAAATTGCGTGTCAGATAAATTTTAAAATTTTATTACTCAGGTAATCCATTAATTTTTATTTCAATTTTCTCTTTTTATTTTCAATATTTTTCACTGTTTCGAGCCCTGAAATCACTGTGATTCCAAAAATTACTATTTATTAGTGAAATTTACTAATTTAAAAGCAAAAAACCAGTCCCTAATTAGAATTAATAAACAATGTTATTAATTCAAATTTATAGAGAAGAAATTGGTATTTTGTTGCAATATTTGAAGGAAAAGTAGAAGAAGTGGCTTCTAAACTCGTAGCATAATAAAATGAAACTGAAACTGAAACTGAAACCACCTACTGAATTTTGGAAATTAAATCTCAAAATTAAATATTTATATCTTTAAAATTGAATTTCCAAAATTGAGTAGGTGCCAATTTCAGCTTCATCAGAATAAAAGACGATGGAAATTAAGAGGAAAAATCAGGAGAGAAGTAACGCAGTAGAATAAACCCTACAATGGTCAGGCAATAAATTCACTTGTTTTTAACGAGAGCAATATTTATAGTCACAGCCGAAAGGAAATAAATATCACGAAATCTTTTCGTATACGTAAATATATTTATAGTTGAAAGTGAAACACCTGGTATAGATAAATTCCTTATGTGCTATATAATATAGATATAGGAAGAATAGAGAGAAGAAGAATGAGGGGTTGAATGAGAAAAATCGCCATGAGCTTGGGAGGCAAATAGCAGAGTAGTTATAACACGTTACCCCCATTGCTCTATGGTTTTAATCTATTTTAATTTCTAACGTGCCAGACAACGCAACATAACGCAGGGGAGAATTTATGCTTAACAGTAGCTTCACCAACATGGATGCGGTTTACGTACGTGCCTATGAGGCTACCACGTGTTTTATGTTCACTAATCTCGTAAAAATTCATGCAAAATAAAGCCCATATTTCATTCTCTCTTTTTCTATACTACACACACACACACGCACACACTCACACTAGTCTGTCTGCATTTGCGACAAAGCCACTCACTACTCTCTTTTTCTCTCTTCCTTTCCGCAAAGTAAACAGGAAACAACTCCTGCGTGTTACCTGACGGACCGTCACATGCCCGTTAATAATCAAATTTCCCATCTGCATTTCCTCATCTCTTTATATCGTGAAACTGAATTCTTTCCGTTAATTATATATGTATGTGAAATGTAATTCCCTGCTTTACAGTCAACATCCTGTCTTAAGCATTATAAAATCTATCCGGAACATTTTTTGCAAAAAAAAGTACAATATGAATAATTATTATTAATATGAGATTAGAACATAAAAAGATTAAAGTAGATATATGATATTCTTTAACCCCTTTTGCAGTCGTGGAAAAATTAATTAATAATTTATTAATTTTTTAATTTATTTTCATCAAAAATTATTTTCAAAAAAATTATTTTTCACCACCCAACACAAGGTGGTTCAGGGTTTCTACAAGTCATGGAAAACCTAGAAATCATGGAATTGTCATGGGATTTCATTTTGGTTCATAGAATCATGGAAATCTCATCAAACTTCTAATCGGATTATGAAATTTTTTTGGTTTTTGTTGTAAACCCGTGTGATTGAAGTTCGCGCTCCTTTATTACTCATTGTGGTCACAAGTTTCAGTTTATCAATTTCCCTGACAATTTACTGACATTAAAATTACTTTCCCTAACAAAATCCTTTTCACAGGAAAATATTAATGTTTACCGAAAATGAGTAAAATTTGTGAATTTTTATAATTTCTAAAAATTACAATTATAACCCTTCCTGAATTTAATTATTTTCTACAATTTTCAACTAAACTTCATATCTCTGAATCAATTAATTTAAATAATTTTCCAAAAGTTCTTCTAGAATTCAATTATTTAAATACATAAACTCAATTTTTTACAATAATTGTGACTCTCCATAGTTTTTTCTTAAGTTACTACGGTATAATATTTTCAAAAAATTATAATAAAGAAATTCTTACAATTAATTGTTTAGAAATATTTTTAAATAATTTTTCAACGATAATCGTTTTTCAATTTTGAAAAATTTCCAAACAATTAAAATTTGGTAAAATCTTTTAAAAATAATCGAATTTTTGAAAAGTATAAATAAAAATAATCAAATTTTTAAAGAATTTTAATTATAAACAGGACCATCATTTCTCAAACATTTTAATAAATTGAAAAAATAAATTTTGAATCATAAAAAATTATTAAAAAACAATTCTAATAATTAGTTTTTAAAAATATTTTATTAATGTAATTTTTCGAAAATAATTGTATTTCTTAAAAGAATTTTCGTATAATTTAAAAAAACTAGTGAATTTTTTGATGAATTTTAATTAAAAATTTTGAACATTACTGTTTTCTCCAAAATGTTAAAAATAATTCTAAACTGTTATTATTTTTGGAAATACATATGTAATTAAAAATATTTAAAATATTGAATTTTAAAAAATTAGAAGCTAATTTTTATTTTTAATTTTTTCCATTATAAAAATCAAATTAAGTTGCACTTTTTTACTAAAAATTGTGGTATTTTGTTGCAATGTTTGGAAGAAATCGTTCGCAAGAATTCAATTATTTTTACAAGTAATAACATTTTTCACATAAATTAAATTAATTAAAAAAATGTAGGTAATAAAATTCGTTGTAAGAATTCAATTATTTTTATAAATAATAAAATTCTCAACAAGATTTAAATTATTTTTAATACAATTTTAAGTAAATTCTTCGAAGAATGTAATTATTTTCAAAAATATCAAAATTCTTCGAAAGAACTCAATTATTTTTAATACTTTTTGCAAAAGTTACTTGAGAATTTTCAAATCCATTTGTTTACAATTTAATTTTACAACATTTCGATTTTTCGGAAATTCTTCAATTAAATATTTAGAAAATAAAAACTTGATATTCATTTTTAAATCAATCTTTATTAAAAAATTCTACGAGAATTAAATTATTTACATACAAAAATAAATAATTTATTGAATAATTAAATTTTTCTTAAAATTCAAATCTCATAAAGAATTTTATCAACAAATTTTTAAACAATTGAATTCCTTCGACGAGTTTTAATAAATTTTGTAGAATATAATTACATTTTTCGAGGGATTCTATTAAAATTGTATTAAAAATAATTGAAATTCTATGATGAATTTTATTATTCATATGAAAATAATTGAATCTTTGTAAAAAATTTTATTATTTATACAAATAATTGAATTATTGCGACGAAATTTATATAAAAAATTTGTAAATATTTGAATTCTTGTGAAATTTTTATTATTTATGAAAATAATAATTTAATGTTTGCTTAGAATTTTATCAACACTTTTTTTAAATAATTGAATTATTTTGAAAAATTTTATTAAAATAGTAGTAGTAGATATTGAAAATCATTGAATTTTTTAATTTTCGAAAATCTTTGAAAATAATTGATATTTTGCAAAGAATTTTATTAAAATTTTTGAAAATAATTTGATTTTGGAGAAGAATTTAATTATTTTTAAAGATAATTGAAATTTTGACGAGAATTTTTTGTAATTTTTGAACATAATTGAATTTCTGGAAAGCATTCTATTACCTTTGAAAATAATTGAATTTCTGCAATCATTTGTAAATTTTCCAAAATTCAGTTTTTTCCAGTACTTTAATCAAAATCCCTGACTTTTCCCTGAATTCCCTGACCTGTGGCAAATAATAATTTGACATAAAATTCGACAAGGGCTCTAAAGGTATGAAAAAAACGAATATGGCTCAATTTTTTATAGAATAAAAATCTTCCATCTACATTCCTTCAACATGTTGAGAAAAAATCCGAACTGAAATTCTTCTGGAATTTCGATTGAATATTCAAGATCTACATTCCGTGGAATTTTTCTACGTGTAGCGTACCACTCAGGAAAAATTTACTTTATACTGCTTTTCTCCTTGAAAAAATATACCTTGAAAAAATTTTTCTCAATCAAAAAAAGCATAATTTTTTTTTATATTTCAATACGGATTTTTAATTTATTAATTCTTCAAACAATGCAAAATGAAAAAGAGACTGGAATTATAGAAAATTTGCAAATAATTGAATTCCTGTGAAATTTTTATTATTTTATGACAATAATTAAATGTTTGTCAAGAATTTTATTAAAATTTTTGAAAATAATTGAATTTTGGAGAAAAATTTTATTATTTCTAAAAATAATTGAAATTTTTTTTAAATTTTTTAACATAATTGAATTTCTGAGAAGAATTTTATTATTTTTGAAAATTATTTGAATTTCTGCAATCCTTTGAAATTTCTCTAAAATTTTCCAAATTATATCGTACAATTTACGAACTTCTCGTGCTTTTCCAATCAAATTACGGACCTTTTTAAAAAAAAAACGGACTTTTACGGACTTGAAGCAAATTTACGGACCTAGTTCGAGCCCTGGAGTGTGTAACACTTTTAAAATGTATCGCAAATTAAATTTAGCAAATTGGATATCTGTAACTAATTGTAAAATACTTTACATCTATTAAAAGCTTGAAACTAACTAAAATATTAAGACTACTTTGAAAACTAGCTTAAGGATTAGTATAATACTCCGAATTAAGGATGATGTTCCATCAAATTTAATATGAAAATCCAATTCCCAACCATTAAGTTCTCCAATCCATGTGAATAGAATTCATCACTTCATTTATTACTGTTATTCATTGGGCAAAAAGAAAAGGAAAATTTGTTAAATAAAATAAATTTTTTTCGTGACAAGTGAAAACGTTTTGCTAAGAATGGATTTTTCGTAGGTACATTCAACAAACGTTAATTGCAGATGAGCCGAGAATTTTTTCATTCTTTTCCTATTTCTTCTCACATTGACATAGGTAATTTTGCAGACGCGACGATTATTCAGACTGGCAAACACACAGACATTTACACAAACTCGCCTAGAGAGAAATGAGGAAGAGAGCGCGAGAGAGACAGTTGTTTAAAAAGAGCATGCGCTGAACACGATCCTTAGAGAGATCCGAGATTTCAGAGATTCGTTTCTCGGTCAGGTTTACATAGGAAAAGTACACAAGACACGAACCTAACTAGTGCACGCTTGCATAGAGTTGCACACGCGTATACACCAAGTTGGCAATAGGCCATCTAAATCCTCTCTGATCTTCCACTTCAAAAAAAAAATAAAAATCATTACTTATTTGATTTCATGAAATATGATTATCTGCCTCGTTCCCGCATACTTCTCTACCCCAACGCTGTCAAGTTATCTCGAATTCAAAAATACAGAAAGAGAACTATTTTTAATAGAAATAGTTGGTGTACAAAATTATATCCACACTCTCTAAAATCGAATCAGTTAAAAATAACTGATTTAGAAGCAAACAGTCAGTCACTGATTTAAATTGTAATATTTCTACTGACATTTAGTCAAAAATAACTGATGATGTTTCAGTAAATTTTCTTTTGACTTATTCAATTAGTCGAGTTTAATTAAATTTTCAGTAACTTTTTTTTACCGAAAATCAGTTATTTTTTACTGATTTAGAAGCAAAAAGTTTTCAATTAATATATTTAAAAATATAACTATATTCAAAAACATGTTTCAAAAATCTAACTTATTCAGAATTTTTAATTAAAATTTTTTAAAATTCAACTTTTCTAAACCTTTAATTTTCAACTTTTTGAAATTCTTTCTGTATTAATAATATTAGTAAATAATTTAACATTCTAAAATATAAAAATAATTACTTATAAATTGAGGCCTTGGATCCAATAACTCGCCCGACGCTCGAAGGCACGCGCTAATGCCAGTCGGGTAGCAGTGTGTGGCCCAGAGGCGCTCACTGCTCACTGACTGGCAGTTGCGCGTTCCTCCGAGCGTCGGGCGAGTTATTGGATCCAAGGCCTCAATTATTATAGAAAAACGAATTCATATTAATGCAAAATACTGTTTTTAAAAAATTTATTTTCAAAGAAAAACATAACTTTAAT
Organism: Leptopilina heterotoma; assembly: GCF_015476425.1. NCBI lineage: Eukaryota > Metazoa > Arthropoda > Insecta > Hymenoptera > Figitidae > Leptopilina > Leptopilina heterotoma. Next base: position 21,205 of record NW_025111202.1, read on the forward strand.
TGTTTTAATGTCTCATTCTATTTAGAATTAAAAAATAAATTTTTAGAAAATTTAGTATCACTTTTATTCAAATTAGTTCAAATATTTACTAATTCTAATTTAGAGAATAAGATTTTTGATAATATTATTGCAAAAAAAAATTTATAAATTAATTTATTTTTCACTATTTTATATGTGAAATTCTTTCTTTTCTTAAATAACATTTTATATTAATTTTCATATTACTTTTTCTAATTTTTGTAACTTTTTAAAATTTTGAATATGAAATAATTTGATTTTGTCTTAGAATTTTATTAAACTTTTTGAAAATAATTCAATTGTTTTGAAGAATTTTATGCGGAAATTTTGTAAAAATAATTAAATTTTCTTGATGAATTCAATTATTTTAAAATTGTATTGACAATAAAATTAAATTCTTAGAATTGAATTATTTTTTTCAATATGAAAATAATATTGAATTCTTGCAAAAATTTTATCGAAGAATTTAATTAAAATTTTATTGAAAATAATTGAATCTCGTGAAAAGAATTTTATTAAAATTTTTTTTTGGAAATTTTCTATCGGAAATTATTGTGCACTGTAAAATTTATCTTCGGAAGTAGTAAAATTTTTTCATGAAAAAGTTACACCGGAAATAGTAAAATTTTCCTGAAAAGCTAGACAGTTTACATTTTACCTTGAAACTATGTACAAAATTTTATAGTTTCTCCACAAACGATAATTGTATTTTAAGTTTTGAATGTAAAGGTGCAAAAAATAGTTTTTTTTTAGAAGGAAAAGAAATTTTTTTTTAGGACAATTATTCTTCTTCTTAGAGAGAACGTTTCCCTAGCTTCTATTGATATCGCTAAAAAATGCAAACGGAAATTAATAAAATCTAGAAAATTTACGCACAAAAAATAGCGTCTTTTCAATGAGGAATGCAATCAATCGATATGTCAAGATTTTTCTTTTTACTCTTAATGAGTCTTTCAATAGAAATCCCTGCTTGTCAATATTCTCAACTCGTTGACCCTTTTTAGATTATTCGAAAATTACACACCCACTAACACTTAGAATTTATCTATAGTATATATATTTATATGTATGCATGCATATACACAGAGATCTCATAATATGATGATCGATATGGAATTACATGAATTTCGTTCGTCATTGCGCCTCGAGAATTCTGCACATCATTCATCAGAGGAGCCGCACAGCTTTAAGTGAGTAGAAATTCAACGCCCACTCGTATATCGTATTTATGCGACAGAGGATAAAATTTCAAATAATTCAATGGAATTAAAGAAGAATAAACCATCAAAACTGGTGTATAAATTAATATAAGTTGCAAGCTTGCGAATTTTCACTTGGGACTATTTTTTCAAGATAAAAAAATTATATGTAAATAAATAGGTGATATTTTTGATGTTTCGATTAATTTTATGAAACCCACTCTAATAATCAACGCTGATAAATTATTGACAATTTTCAGAGTGGATAATTTAGGATTTGCCAAACATTTAGAGCGCCATCAGTTGCCCACAATAATTACTGACATCAATAGTAAATTTAATTATTTATTTTTATTTCACTTTAGTTCAATATTTTTGACATCAGAACCTCAAAAAAATTGTTTTTTTTATTATTAATTACAAAGCAATAAAAATATTCTACATTCAAATGGAATACTTTTGTCTGAAGAGGAAAAATTGAAATTATATTAGAAGAGCATTTTTCGTCTAATTATGAGATTACTTTTTTTAAAGTGTGGTTTCTTTAACGAAAAAAGAGTATAATTTTCAAAACCAAACAAAGAAATTTTTCTAAGGCAGACTTCGCACTCGATATTTAATTTTAAAAAAGTATCAAAAAGTAGTTTTTAAACTAGAAAAAAGTAGTAAAAAAGTAGCTATCGAAAAATTAAACTTGACGACCAAAAAAACTCATTTTAGACACTTCACAAAACTAATAAAAATTCCATTCTATACTTTTTCCTAATTTTCATCAAAAATATTTACTTCTTTTTTATCCTGATATTAAATATTGAATTCCTGCAACGAATTTTATAATTCATGAAAGAATTTAAATATTTATAAAAATAATTTAATTCTTGCGAAGAATTTTATAAAAATTTTTAAATAATAATTCATTTCTTTCGACTAATCTTATGCAAATTCTAATTTAAATAATTGAATTCCTGAGAAATTTTTATTATTCATGAAAAAATTGAATTCTTACAAAGATTTTTACAAAAAAATTTTGAAATAATTGATTTCTATTTGGAAATTTTATGAAAATAGTAGATATTGAAAATTATTGAATTGGGAAAAGTTTTTAAAAATAATTAAATTTTACAAAGAATTCTATTAAAATTTTTGCAAAACTTGAATGTCTTGTGGTATTTTATTGATTTTTTTTGAAAATAATTGAATTCCTAAAAAGCATTTTATTATTTATGAAAATAATTGAATTCTTGAGAACGATTTTATTAGAATTTTTAAAAATAATTGAATTTTCAAGAAGAAATTTTTTACTTTTAAAAAAAATTCAATATGTGTACTGAATATTGTTATTTATGAAAACAATTGAATTTTCGGGAATAATTATTTTAATAATTATTTATCGACATAATTCAATTCTTTCGAAAAATTATTTATGAAAGTAATTAAATTCTTGAGAAGAATTTTATTTGATTCAAAAAGAATAGGTAATTGAATTATTTCAAAATAATGTAATTAAAATTGTATTTTAAAACAATTGATTTCTTTCGAACAATTTTTTAAAAATATTTGAAAATAATTGAATTCCTGTGAAAAATCTAATATTTTTTTAAATAATTGAATTCCTGTGAAAAATCCTAATATTTTTGTAAATAATTGAATTCTTCCAAAGAATTTAAAAAAAACATTTTTTTTAAATAATTGATTTTTTCGAGCAATTGAAATCTGATTTTTTAAAATAATTACATTTTTTGAGCAATTTCTGTCAAATTGTATTAAAAATAATTTAAATCCTGTTGATGAATTTTATTATTTATGAAAATAATTGAATCCCTTGTAAAAAATTATTATTATTTTTAAAAATAATTGAATTCCTGAAAAAAGAATTTGATTATTTATGAAAATAATTGAATTATTCAGAAAAATTTTATTAAAATGTTTATAAAGAATTGAATTTCTGTGAAAAATGTTTTGTTATTTTTTCAAATAATTGAATTCTTCATAAGAATTTTATAAAAATTTTTTCAAATAATTGATTTTTTCGAAATATAATAAATATTTTGAAAATTTCATTTTAAATAATTGAATTCTTGTGGAAAACTTTATTTGTTAAAATAATTGAATTTTTCGATTAATTAATTTAAAATATAATTAAAAATCATTAAAATTCTTCAAAGAATTTTATAATTTATGAAAGTAATTGATTTTTGGATGAATTTTATCAAATTTTTTTTAATTATTAAATTCTTTTGCGAAATTTCATGAAAATTAGTAGATATTGAAAGTAATTGAGATTCGAATATTTTTTGAAAATAATTAAATCTTTTTAAAGAATTTGAGTATAATTTTTGAGAATAGTTTTTTTATTTCTAGTATTAGCGAATTTAAAGTAGTGGAAATTCTTTAAAAAAAACAGAAATATTAGCTTTTAGTGGCTGAAATCTAAAAAAAGTACCCAAATAGTAGCATAATAACGTAAAAAAAGTAGTAAATAGTAGGTTTTAGTAGATGAGTGCAAAGCCTGTAAGGATATTAAATTGAGACAAAAAAACGAATCAAAAGTGTTGCGAAGCAATATTTTGATTCGTTTTTTGTCTCAATTTGACATCCTTAAAAAAACTGAGAAAAAAATTCATTCGTACAAAACAAGGGAAAAATTATCTTCATATAACAAGATAATACTTTAATACTCTTCGAATAAGCTGAATTTATATTGCCTATTAATCTTCTTCTCTTAAGATCAAAAGCATTGTACGAAAATTCAATCATACTGAAAAGTCAATGATTAAATTTTCATGACACATTTATGGTATATGACGCATATATATCTGTATATATATACACATATTCTGAATCTAGCTGGAATCTAGCAAAGTTAAACGTTTATAATCTAGTTGAATGTAACAAAGCCTTTGATGTGGTACAGCCTATTGTTCATGTCAACTACATAACTAAATTGTATAACTCACACGGAATAGTTGATCTCTCTTTCTCTCTTGATTCTCTCATCGCATATATAAAATATGTATATTCAAGGAAAGTGTGGAGGAGACAGGAATATTTTCAAGAATCAATACCTCCATTCGCCTGATGTATGAATATGGAACAATTCAATTGTTCTCGAAATAAAGTCACATCTTCGAAAATTCTTAAATTCTCAAGGAATTTTTACAAAGATCGTTCGTGTTAATAAAGGAATTTAGTTATATTGAAAGATGATTTTCATATTTTTGCAATATTATCAATATCTACTGATATAATTTTAATTAAAGAACCGAAACAGTTTAATTAAAATTTAATTCGATACCTTCAGGCGAAAGAAGAAACCCTCTTTCACGTTGGACGTCTATAAAAAAATTGCTCATTTAAAACAAACGAACCCTATTTTTTATAACCTCACTACATTTAAAAATTTTCATTTAAAAAATATATATATATAACATTTGCAATTAAATAATAATCAGTTATGCTTTATCAATAGTGTCTGATTACACAGTTCGATGGTTTTAGAGAAGCAACTGAACAATGGTTTTTTTAGACAACCAATCTGAAAGAGAGTTATTTTGCATGGAGATATCGAATTAATTGTATAGGAAATATGAATTTAAATTGAATGCTAATTTAAATTAAAATAAAATAATAATAAAATTATTAATAAAAATTTTTTAAAATTCAAATTAATGTTGTTAATAATAATTATTAATATTAATTAATATCAGGCAACTATTAATAAACCAGCAACAATTCGCCCGCAAAAGCGCGCGGCTAACTTCTTGCTTACTTTTTTTTAAAAAAAGTAGCAGTTTTAAAAATAATAGAATTTAAAAATTTTTATTTCAAATTTTTATTGCAAACACTAAAAAAAAATTAAATTTTGGAGAAATTACAAATAATTACGGAAATTTCATTATTTTCAAAAGTAATAAAATTCTTCTCATAACATTCCATTATTTTCAAAAGTAATAAAATTCTTCTCATAAAATTCAATTATATTCCAAATTTAAAAAAAATTCTCGTCAAAATCCCAATTATCTTTATAAATAACAAAATTCTTCCCCAAAGTTAAATTATTTTCAAAAATATAAATAAAAATCATGTCCTAATTTCAATATTATTTTCAAACAATTTTTTCATTTCAATGATTTTCAATATCTACCTATTAATATAATTTTGACGAAATTACAGTAATAATATTTTTATAATATAAAATAATGATTTTATTACTTTGTCAATAACTATAATTATTATAAAACATGAAGAAATCGATCACTCCGAGTCTTCGACTCGGAGCAATCAATATCTTCTTGTTTTACAAGAAATACTTTTACAAGTTGTTTAATTTCAAAAAGCTTTTAATTTGATATTTTTGAAATTTAACTATTTCTAAAAATTACTATTTCTCCCAAAATTCAATAATTTTAGTTGTTGAAATTTTTAAATGAAATTATTCAAAACTATAATAATCATTTTATGTTAAAATAGAAATGTAAATATTATTATAGTTTTTCAACAAATAGAATTTTTAAACTTCAATTTAAAAATCTTTTAAATTACTTCTAAAAATTCATACCATAGGTATATCCCTTTTAATATTCAATTATAATCTAAAATTTTAACAAAAATTCATTTTTCAATCAATTTTTATTACAAAATTCTACAAGAATTCAATTATTTAAATACAAAAATAAATAATTTATTGAATAATTAAATATTTCTTAAAATTAAATTCTAATAAACAAATTATATCTAATTGTTCTTTAATAATATTAAAATTCTTTTGAAGAATTTTCAAGAATAAATGAATTTCTCGCAGAATTTATTGAAAATTGTATTAAAAATGAAATTCAAAATAAATTAAATTAAATAAATAAATTCGGGTGAAAATTTTATTTTTTATGAAAATAATAGATAAAAAAAAACAAGAAAATAATTGAATTTTTCGAAAGAATCACAATTTTAAAAAATAATAATAATAATAATTGAATTTTATAACTTAAGAAACCAATTGAATTCTTGCGACGAATTTTATTAACATTTTTTTTAAAGAATTGAATTCTTTTGAAAAATTTTTTTACTATAGTAAATTTTAAAAATAATTGAATTATTACAAAGAATTTTATAACACTTTTCGAAAATAATTAAATTCTTTCAAGAAAATTTAATTAAAAATGTATTGCAAATAATTATTAAATTCTAATAAACAAATTATATAAATTTTTTAAAAATAATTGAATTATTTGAAAAATTTTAATAACATTTTTAAGAATAATTGCATTTTTGCAACGAATTTTATTAAAATTTTTAAAAATAATTGAATTCCTGAGAAGAATTTTATTATTTATAAAAATAACTGAATTTTCGCCAAGATCTTTATTAAATTTTTTTTAAATAATTGAATTCTTGCGAAGAATTTTATAAAAATCTTTTTAGTTAATTGATTTTTTTCAAAGAATTTTATGAAAATTGTACTTTAAATAATTTAATTCCTATAAAAATTTTACTATTTAAGGAAATAATTGACTGTTTCCAAAGAATTTTATAAAAAAATTGTCAACAGTATTAAAATTGATAACATTTTTCTGTTACAGTTACATCGAAACAGAAAGATACTCGTCATCTGCTCGCGATATGACAGTAATTTTGAAACGAGCCACAGACAGTCCTAACGATGAAGAATACATGGATGTTTCATTTTATTTCCACGATGGTAAGCAATAGTTGAATAATTTTCGAAACTTTGTCGCATGTTTTCAACTTCTTTTTTTTCTTTATTAATTTTTTTTTTAATTTTTATGCCAACGTTTTCATCAGCACAATATGTATCATAAATTTACCATTCAAAATGATTCTCGAGTATATTAACTTAAATTGGTAATTAACTAATTAATTTAATTTACTAAAATGAAAATAAACTTTCCTCTAACTAAAATGTTTACAATACATTTAGTTGTAGTAAACAATATTCACTTAATTAAAATTTCTCATGTATATATTTAACCCATAAATGCATTTCACCTCCTGCAATAATTATGAAATTTAGAAAAAATTTAATTTAATTAACATGAAAAGTTTTGTTATAAAAACGAATTTTTTTTAAAATAAAACTCTTCATGTATGTAATTAAAAACTACAATTAAATTTCATTTTTAAATTGACTTTAAATGTTCCCATCATTTTAATAAAGCAATTACATTGACAAAATAAAAATTTAGTAGTCTTCTCGAGAATTCATTTATTTTACTAAATAATAAAATTCTTCGAAGGAATTCTATTATTATCAAATTTTTTGATAAAGTATTTTGCAACAATTTAATGATTTTCAATAAATTAATTTCAAAAATGGAAATTATTGAAAAAAAATTATTAGAAAAGTTAGGAAACAAAAAAGCAAACAACAACTAACTTCAAAGTACGAACAAATTACCGGAATACACTGATTATTAATATAGATTTTTAAAAATGGAAATTATTGAAAAAAAATTATTAAAAATGTTAGGAAGCAAAAAAGCAAACAACAACTAACTTCAAAGTACGAACAAATTACCGGAATACACTGATTATTAATATAGATTTTTAAAAATGTACTCTTAAAATTTTTAAAATGCAAAATAAAAAAAAATAATTAAGAAAAATTTATTTAGAATGAAAAAATAATTTAAAATTAAAAAAATGGTAATTTTTTCTAAAATTCGAAATCTAAATATACTTTTTATAAATTTAGATGATTTTCAAATAAGAATTCCGGATTATAATTGACACATTCAAACACACACGCACACATACAGAAACGCACACAGACATTGTCGTCAAGTTCTCGTGATAATTTAAACAAGCCATAAAGGTGAACCCAGTTCCAGATTACCTGTTGTAATTTCATGATGATTGTTAATCCTATGTTTCCACTTAAGCTCTGCTCTTTGCTAGTGTGCGACCCATTTAACAGAATGCTACCAATTACCTGTTACTAATTAATGCCGAGACGTATCGACATATTGTTGTCAAAGTGTAAGCCGCAATTGCTTACATAGAGACACTAGAAACAGTCCACTAGATATATATACACCTAAAGTTGACAATGATTAGCTTTCAGTTCAACACGAATCGTCCATAAATTTACAATATAATTTACTCAATAATTATTACCAATCAAAGTTTCATATTTGTTTGAAATTTCAAAAAAAATTAAACATTTCATAAAATTAGTACAGGGTTGCCACAGGTCAGGGAAGTCAGGGAAATTATAATTGGTCAGGGAAAAGTCAGGGATTTTTATTAAAAGTACTGGAAAAAATTAAATTTTTAGAATTTATAAGAAAATTATGAATTTTTGAGTCTTTTTTGTTTGCCTCATAAACTATGAAATTGACAAGAATTATAATACAAAACCTTAAGTGAAATTAGATTTCAAGAATAAACACAATAACTTTAGAAAGCAATAATTTTGCAGATTTCAATTTAAAATTCGAATTAATTAAATATATAATCAATCGTATTGAACACCATTGAATTGGAAAAATATTTATCCACAGGGGAAAAGATACATAGAAGAAAGTCAAATATGTGTGTTTTTTTATCTGGAGATATTCCAATCAAAACGAGTATTTGAAAAAGTGAGAATTAAAAAAAAAGGTTGTCTTTTAAACGTGCGAGTAAAATTAGGTCGCAGTGTCGATAAATGACCATTGTGTGATTACACTTTCATATATGAACACACATATTACATTTTCCACACCCTCACACTTTACTGAGTCAACATAATCACTCTATTTCTGGATTCAAGTCCTAACGAACGTGCAAAATTATTACACTAAATATTCGGTGCTAAAAACTCTTTTCGAAATTTACAAAGTTATGATTTCTATACTGATTTAGTTAATTAATACAAAAGGTACTAATTGTATTTATAAACAAGTGTTATTTTATATCAACAAGTATTAATATTGTTTACAACTCTCTAAATTTGAATTAGTAAATCTATATAATCAATCTATTCCGGTAATCTGTTCGCAGTTTGAAGTTAGTTGCTGTTTGCTTTTTTGTTTCCTAACTTATTAAATAATAATTTTTCGTTTTAAATCATTTTCATTTTTAAAATTAATTTATTAAAAATCATGGAATTGTTGCAAAAAACGTTATCAAAAAATTTGATAATAATAGAATTACTTCAACAAATTTTTATTATTTAGTAAAATAATTGAATTCTCATGAAGAAATATGTTAAAATTTTTTATAATTCTAATTAAACTCATTTTGAAGAATATCTTTGAATTTTTTTTTAAATAATGGAGTTTCTTTAAAAGTTTTAATTAAAAATCTTAAAAATAATTGAATTTTATGAACAATTTCTTTCGAGTTTTTAAAATAATTGTGTTGTTAATAATAATTGAAATTAAACATTTAATTATTGAATTTTATTAAAATTTTTGAAAATTCTTTTGAAAAATTTTATAACGAAAAAAATTAAATTTTTTTGAAAATAATTGAATTCTTTTGAAATTTTTTATAACGAATTAAGAACAAAAATTGAATTCTTTCGTGAAATTGTTTTGAATATAATTGAATTTTTGCAAAAAATTTTACTATTTATGAATATAATTAAATTGTTTCAAAGGATTTATTAAAATTTTAGAAAATAATTGATTTTTTTTGAAAAATATTATTAAAAATTTTTAAAATAATGGAATTCTTTCATGAAATAATTGAATTTTTGCAAAGAATTTTACTATTTATAATTATAATACTACCTTTTCGAACAAAGAATCCTTTTATCTTTTAAAACAAAAATAATTGCAACAAATAAAATTATTTTAAGTAAATAAAAGTAAAATAATTTTTAAATTTTGCTAAATTTAATTAATTTTAATTAATTAATTAATTTTACTATAAATGGTCTCATTTCAAATAGTTATGTAGTTTTATATTAATAAGAAAAATAGTGAAACTTTATTTTTTAATACGAATTATTTTTATTTGAAATAATTTTTTAAAATTGCAAAAGAATAACAATTTGAAGTGTTAAAAAGTTTAGAATAATTTTAAAACACCCTGTATAGATAATTTAAAACAAATTTTTCTTTCCTCGTCATCAGTATATAAGCAAAAAAATTGATGACAACAGTTTAATTGTAATTTAAGTTTTAATTAAACTTGTCTTTGAGTTTAATCTTAAACACCCCCCCCCCTCCCCCTCTCCTCCCTTTCACTATCTCACTCTATTTCTCTGATGAGTTTAAGTTTAATTGTTATTAAACTAATCTGTTAATTAATTAAAGAAAATCGGAAGGAAATAAGAAAAAGACACTAATGCAAAACACAAATCGTGGAAAGGGGATTAAAAAAAAATGTAATTTAAAGTGTGTAAAAGTAACACAATGGGGGTTTAAAAAAAAAGAAGAAGGAAAGTAAAAAAAGAAAAAGAAACAAAGACGTCTTGTGAAGAAGATCTTAGACGAAGCGTGAGATAAAGCAGACAGAGACTTGGCTTTATGTATTGTATATTCTTCGGGGTTTAACAATTTTAACATGTCAATACCTAGTATACCGTTAAGTTTTCTTTTTCCATTGTTTTCGCAGTCTCAGCTTTAAAAAAAAAGAAAAAAATTCCTAAAGGATGGCATTTTCACTCAGAAGGCAATCTTTTTTTTTCAGAAAGCAATCTTCACTCTCTAAGTCTAAATTAGTTGAAAACTACTAACTTTACTAATGAAAAGAAAAAATAATTAACTAATTAAAATTTGTTTCGCTTTTCTAATAATTTTAATTAAAAATTTGGAAAATAATTGAATTAAAGAAAAAATTTTTTCATTTTTTTAAAATAATCTTGACTGTTTAAAATTGTAATTGAAGTTTGATTAATTCAATTTTATTAAAATGTATACCAATTGAATTTCTGCAAATAATTTTACGTAATTGAATCCATCCAAAGAATGTTATTATTTATGAAAATAATTAAATGTTTGCGTAGAATTTTATTAAAAAGGAGGAGGGTCTATAAGGCCTATTTTCTGCCCACTTCAAATTTTTATTTAAAAGCTTGAAATAAATTTTCCGCCAAAGAAAAATGATAATTATGATGATTGAAGGTTAAATGAGGGTGTTTGGAGAATATTAACCCTTAAATAATAAGGGTTTTCGAATAAAAAATGGGTAAAAAATAAGGGTAAAAAAATTTTCAATTATGAATTAATTGGCTCGAAACTTGTTACTCAGGGGTTTTTGGGGTCGCTGATTACGAATCTGGTGTTAGTTTTTCAAAATTGAAAATGGCGGATCCAATATGGCGGACGACTTTTTTAAAACATGAATTAATTCGCTTGAAAATCATTACTCGGGGGTTTTTAGGGTCGCTGATTACGAATATGATGTTAGTTTTTCAAAATGGTGTACGACTTTTTTAAAAAATGAATTAATTGTCATGAAAATCGTCACTCGGGGGTTTTTGGGTCCTGGATTACGAATCTGATGTTAGTTTTTCAAAATTAACATCATATTCGTAATCAGCGACCCTAAAAACCCCCGAGTAATGATTTTCAAGCGAATTAATTCATATTTTAAAAAAGTCATCCGCCATATTGGATCCGCCATTTTGAATTTTGGAAAACTAATACCAGATTCGTAATCAGAGACCCCAAAAACCCCTGAGTAACGAGTTTCAAGCCAATTAATTCATAATTGAAAATTTTTTTACCCTTATTTATACCCATTTTTTATTCGAAAACCCTTATTATTTAGGGGTTAATATTCTCCAAATACCCTCATTTAACCTTCAATCATCATAATTATCATTTTTCTTTGGCGGAAAATTTATTTCAAGCTTTTAAATAAAAATTTGAAGTGGGCCGAAAATAGGCCTTATAGACCCTCCTCCTTTTAATAATAATTGAATTGTGGAGAAAAATTTAATTATTTATAAAGATAATTGAAATTTTGAGGAGAATTTAAAAAAATTTGTGAACATAATTGAATTTCTGCGAAGAATTTTATTACTTTTGAAAATAATTGAATTGTTTTTTAGAATGTTATGGAAATTTATTAAAATAATTGGATTCTTGAGAAGAACTTTTTTTAAAAATAATATTTAAAAGAATTTAGTAAATCTGAAGAATTTTGCTACTTATGGAAATAATTGAATTCTTTCGACGAATTTTAATAAAATTTTTAAGAATAATTGCATTTTTCGAGGAATTTGATTAAAATTGTATTAAAAATAATTGAAATTCTACTATTAAATGAGTTCTACTATTTATGAAAATGAAGAAATTTTTAAAAATAAAATTATATTACGGTGACTAACTTTCCTTGATTATTTTCGAAAAATTCAAATAAAATTCTTTAAAAGAATTTAATTATTTTTAATAGAATGTAAAGAAATTTCAATTATTTCAAAAATTTTCAATTATTTGTTTATAAAAATTCAATTATCTTGAAACAATAGAATTGAAAAATTTTTAAAATCTTATTTTTCAGAATTTTAAAAAAAATTTTGCGAAAATTCAATTTTATTAAAATATTTTAAGTGCGTATCTTTTTTTAAATTAACTAATAAAAATTTTAATTATTAATCTTCGCACTAAGAAACATTAATACATTAGAATGTGACTCTTTATAAAATTCAATTATTAATCAATTATTAAAATAAAATACTTTGAAAATTCGATTTGTTAAAAAGTTTTTAATGAAATTCTTTAACAAATTTAATTATTTTCAGTTGAATTTCACAAAATTTCTATTAATTCGATATTTTTTTATAAATTTATTTACTAACTATATTTGAATCAGTGACTGATTTTTTACTATAAAATTAATTATTTTGAACTAATTAAAATTTAGAGAACAGTATAAATATCTATGAAAATTGAAATAAGTGATTTTATAAAAACAAATTAAAATAAGAAAACTTTTTTTAAATTGGTGAAAAAATTTCTGGCTTATTCCCGGTTTTCCCGGTCAAATTAAAGAAGAAATATTATTAACAAAGTATTTTAAAATTTTTCAGAAAGGGAAGGTGGCACTCGACAGCCGGAAAGTGTTTGCGATGTCGAATATTATGGCCTAACATCTCCAGCTCAGGGTTCCGTAGTTCATCCGGAACCACAAAGATTATTTGTAAAGGACGGACCTGTTAAATGCCGACAACTTTTTATTCCTGCCGCCAATCAATCAGTTATTATAACGGTAAAAAAAGCAATTTCCACAAAAAAGCAATTTTTAAAATGATTAACAAAATTTCACTATTTTTAAAATAATTAAAATAGTTAATATATATTTCAAGTATAGTTTAAATATAAAATGAAATATTTATTAACTTAAAAGAAACTCATGAAAACGACGAATATTAATTTTTACTCCAGTTTTAATTAAAATTATTTCCTATGATAAAAAAGAGAAAATTAATTTTAAAATGAATAAATTGACATTTTAATTAACTTTCCCTTTATATGCATTTAATTCTCAAATTTCTTTTGACGATGATAATAATAAAATAAATTATATAAAATTAATTTAACATTAAAGGTGGAAAGTTCAGAGAAGGAAATTCGCAATCATACTTGTTCAACAGAATGTGGCGACAGTGGATGTCGTTGTACAATTAGTTCAAATTTAATTAATAAAACAATGGATGCAATAGATCATTTGCTACTCGTCTCCGATACTGGCCATGTTGTTCATTGCCTTTGTGGAAATTATCAAGTAAGTAGAAATTATTAATTTCCAAAAAAATGTTTATATCGCGCGAATTTTTCAATCAATTATTGTTGTTGTTGAATAAAAACAAGAATAATAATTTTCATTAATTAATTAATAGAAATATTGGTAATTATTTATTTTTCTATTTAATAACAAAATCGGGACAATAATTATCAATTTGATTAAATGACTGACTTTTTACTGAATCAAATTAGTTGCGGGTAATTAATTAAACTAATTTTTGTAAAGTGCGAAAGTAATATATTGTGTCAAAAATTGAGAAAAAGCGGAGAAAACAAAAAATATAATTCATTTTTTCTTTTTCTTTTAAATTATATGAAAAGAAATAAGAAATTAAGGGAAACTTTTTTTAAATTACAGGGCTGGTTGCCAGTTGGCATTCGCAGTTCAACGCCAGTTGCCATAGAATGGTCACGATTTTCAACAACTGGACTTTCATTCAAAGCAGCTTACAAGTTTGCTGAAGATGTATTTTGCAAGGATCACGAAACCACGAAATCTGAGGGCGAAGTTCATGTTGGTGATTCTATCAACATTGAATTCAAACTTAATCAGTACTATCAACAAAGATGCACGTGGACTTTGGTTTCACCTACGAACCGTCTTCTCACCATTGAAATTGAATCAAATCAAAGTCGTAAGTTTATCATTTGACAACTAATCTATAGCCCTTTTGCAATTAAAGTTTAGAGAGAATTTACTCATCGCTACACTGTTAACACCATGGCCACTAATCATTATCCAAATAATAATAAGAAGAAGAAGAAGAAGAATAAAATTGTGGGAAAATAAAAATTTGCATAAAGTGTACAATTAGGAAATAAATAAATGAATAAATAATAATAATAAAAAGTAAAAAATAATAATCTTCTTGTATTATATAAAATTATTTCGTTGACCCAATTGATTTGCAAATTCGATAACAAGACCTCAAAGTTCTAGAAATTGAGGTCAGAATTCATACAGACGAAAAGGAAACCACAAATACTTAGCTAACATCAACATTTAGGTCAAGATAAAGAGACTATAACTTCAAAATTTATGTCAAACTTCACGAATTAAGAGACGAACATAATTTAGTTCAAAATCACAAATTAAGAAGCAATTATAATAACAACAAAATTTATGTCAAATTTAAGAGCTTAGAAAACAAACACAATATTTGGAAATTTAGGTCAATAGCATAATTTTAAAATGAAGGTCAAAGTCAAAGGCGAATAAAACTTCAAATATTGATCAATATTTATGATTTGAAACAAAAAGGAAACCCAAAATTTAGGTCTAAGTTCAAAAAAGTCATTAGCATAATTTTAAAATAGAAGTAAAAGGCAAAGATGACTAAAACTTTAAATATTGATGCTTCATGGATTGAGATCAAAAGAAACCTAAAATTTAGTTTCAAGTTAACAAGTTTAACGTAATTCAAGTTTTAAAAAAAATGTTAAATCTTTTGTTTCAGGACCGTGCACAGCTTGGAACCTAACGATACACGAATATAGAAAAAAAGGCGACGGTACAAACGAAGGACCAAGACTCTACACCTTTTGCTCGAGGGACGGTCACAGAACTTTTACTCTTCCCGAGGAAGTAAATAACGCGATAGTTAAGTGAGTTTCTTATAGCAATAGTCCACGATTAAGCTTCACTTCGCCTTAATTTCTTGCAGTGAAAACACCCCTTCCTAACCTAACGACAGTTTTACGACAGTTTCACAATCGCGGTTTGGTCGCAAAGTTGCAACCACAAGTACAAATGCGATTCATTCTGTTTATATACATATATATATGTACACCAATGCGATTGTAAACTCAAGTAGTCCCTGTGTACTAAATTATCCCTCAAGTAAACTTTCTGGTTTGTAAATAATTGTTTATCAAAAACTTTTCACTATTAATCAGCTTCCTTTGACAGGTAGCTTTTTCTTTTTTTTAAACTTATTTCTGTACAATCAAAACAGGGATCGAACCATCAGTGACAATTACGGACCTAGTTCGAGCCCTGTCAAAACAATAATAATATGGAAATTAAGTAGCTTAATAATTTACTAAATGAGTTTAATTAGTTTAATTAGCTAACTCAATTAATAGAAAAATAACCTTCAGAAATGCGGAAAAATACCAAATTTTACATTTTACTATAAGAGTATAGTAAAAGTTACTCTATTTTTTCTGTGTATAGTATTTATATTTTTTTTTTGAAAATTTAAAAACTCTATATTTAAAATAATTTTGACCAATTTTCAATGTTTCTTCTTTTTTTGTTCGTTTTAATAAAAAAATTAAATGGAAAAATTTTAATAATACTCTTCTGGTATAAATTCTTTTTTCAGATTACAAGCTTTAGGAAGAACTGCACCGCAGTATGTAATGAAATGGAGGAGCGAAAAAAATTCTACACAATATCGAAAGCATGGCGAATCACCTGGCATAAGTCACATACCACGAAGCTCAACTGGAATTCGAATTACTTCCGGCAATTTCATTACTATTATAGCCATTCTATTTGGCTGCATTACTTGTTTAAATTATAAAATAGTGTGATTAGAAGACAAAATAAAAAACAAATATTGTCCAAAATTGTAAAATAAATGTAAAATATAATAGATGAAACAATTTACTAATAGAGAAAATTTTTTTAAAGTAAAAGACATAATTTTTTTCTATTTATCTTTTTAACGAATACTTAATTTTTAATTAAAGTATCTAAATTAACTTTTTAATTTAGAGGAATATTTAAACTATATTTTTAATAAAAAATTTAAATTTAAATTAACTTTTAAATTAAAAAAAATATATTGTCTTTCTGACTCTCTAAATTTCAATTAGTAAAAATGTTAACTAATTTGAATCAGTGACTGATATTTTGCCTTTAAATTAGTAAATTATACTAATAAATAGTAATTTATTAGTAAAATAATTTAAAAGCAAAAAGCCAGTCACTAATTTAAATAAGTAAAACATTTTTGCTAATTCAAATTTAGAAAGAACGAATAAAATTTTAATAGAAAACTTTTCTTGTTTAAAAAAATTTTTTCTATGGTAAATATATTGATAATCAATTTGTATAAATTATACAATAAATATTAAATCACAAGTAGTTATAATAATAAAGGGACGAAATTATTATATCACAAGTTTTTGTGCACTTATAATGAAAAAATTGCAATCATTTAATAATGATTATTAATTATTTTTCAAATAATAACCCGGTCTTTATAATTTGCTAAATAAATTTAAAAATTGAAACAAACAAAAACATTCACAGAAAAAATAATAAAAATTACATTATTTGAAAAACAAAAGTCAAGTTCAATGATAATGCATCGAATATTTGAATATTTTTAATTTATTCTACGAAATATTAACAGTTTTGTCTTTTTAAATTATTAAGTGAAATTTAATAATTTAAAAAAAAATTGTTAGTTGTTTACTATTGAAATAAAAACTACAAATTTTTTTATATTAAAAAAGTATTAAATTTTCTATTCTCTAAAAGAAATAAACTAATGGACGTAAATTCAAAATTCCCAGCAAATACAAAAGAAACTTTTCGAATAATTAAAAAGAATTATAAATTTTATTAAAAATTTAATATTAAAAAAAAGAAATTTTTTTTCTAAATCATGTCGTCAAAATATTATTCTCAATTTATTTTATTTTTTTAAATAAAATTCAGCTCAGTAAAAAATAAAAAAAAATTATATAAATTTAACGAATGTACAAAACCTCGTAAGATAGTAGAATTTGTACAGAATACATTGAATTATTGTTATAATGAAAAAACATAAAAAAAAGCCAAGGTGAAAATTGTAAAGTAACATAAAAAGAATTGTAATCATAAAATTTTATAGATAGTTGAAGAGAATGTATTTTACGAAACGAGCTTCGTGTGCGCAAAGCACCCTCAATATAATGTAATGCACTTGATTATCGTCCAGAATTGTAATTGTATTTATCAAAGAAAAAAAAGCAGAAAAAAAAGAAAAAAGACAAAAAAAAATTTTTTTTGGTAGAAAAAGAAACAATTTTTGTTTACTAGATATTTTCAATCTTTACACACTCAATAAAAGAAAGTGGTTTTTTAAGCAAATTTATATCCATTTCTGACTATGTTTACATTTAAATTTCAAGAAAAAAGAAGAATTTTTTAATTCCCAATATCGACAGATAAAATATAAACTAGAAAAGTCAATTATATATAGTAAATAAAAAGAAAATGGAATGCTCAGAAAGTTTTAAGCGCGATAAATTTTAGAACAATTTATTAAACTTTAAATTACTTAAAAATTTACAAAAGACTCGTAATTATAAATTAAAAATGGTTATTTAATAAAATAAAGTTATTAATTAAAAAAGTAATTTAAAAAAGTAAATAAAAAATTTATTGAAAATCTTATTTTAAAAAATACAAAGTTATTAATTATAAATTAACAAACAAATGTTAAATACGAATTTTCAAAACAAAAAATATATTATAGAGTATTTTAATTTTTGTGCCTAATTCTTAAAAAATTACAATAGTTGATAAATAATTTTAGTAAAAATGAGAAAAAAAAGAGAAATGAATAACAGACTAACGTACGACATTATTTCTTTTTTTACTCTCCAAATATGACATAGTCAGTATTGGAATACAAAAAAAATTAATCTTTTTCTTTTTCCACAATATATTCTAAAAATTCTAAAAAAAAAACTATTCCGCAGAATTAATTATTATTCTAAATAAGGATATGTACAAAAATGTACAAAAATCCTTTAAAAATTCTTACAATTAAAAATTTAATCCTTGTAAATATATAATTTTAATCGCGAAAACAGAAAATAAAAAAATCTTCAACCGACTATTGTCAGTACAAAAGAACTAATAATTATTCTGGTGGATGATTGAATTATACGAAAATTTGATTACATTTAAGTAACATCAGATTTCAGGGACAATTTTAATGATATAAATAATAATAATAATTGCGTATATATTGATTTAAATAAACTCCTCACTATATAAATTAATGTACGTAACGATAAAAATAAAAAAAATAAAAAATATATTACAAATTATGAAAAAAATAAAGAAAATAATAAGATAACAAGAAAATAGAAGCACTTGAAAGAATTCAAAGGAGAAAAAATTGAAAGATTTCAATAATAATAATAAAAAAAATAAATAAATAAATAATAATAATATAAAATAAAGCAATAAATTGTTGTAAATATATCGATTTGAATAACAATGGAAAACGGAATTTCGAATCAAGAGAAAGGTAATAATTTTTTTTTAACTTGATTTGTGAATTCTTTACAATGTAAATAGTACATATAGAAATGTTTTCAATGAATTAAAAAGGCACTTGAAAAACTACTTTTTAAAATAAATTCACAAATTTCCTATATTCAATCCAATATGAAAAATTAATGCTTTTTCCCACATATTTTCCTTGATTTTATGAATTTCAAATGAAAGATGTGCTAAAAACTATTATTTTTTGCAAATTTTTCAAGAAAAAGAAAATTATTTATAATAATTAAAAATTAATATTAATTAATAAATTAATTATTAATTAGCAACTTTATTAATTACAAGTTAAACTAAATATTATTGTAATTTTTTTTATTTATTATTAATATTAATTTTAACAATAACCATTAATATTAATTATTAATTAATTTAATTAGTATTAATGTTCTAATATATTATTATTTATTAATGTTCTCACATTGATATTAATAATTTTTTGGATATTAGTAATAATTAATGTTAATTATTAATTATAGATTTTATAATTTATTTTTAGTTGTTAATTTTAATTATTATTTGTTCTTAATTATTATCTAATATTTTTATAATTACATATGTAGGGCATTCCAGGGGAAATTTTCATTAAAAATTTTTTTTTTGAACCATTTTTTTCGAATTTTATATGAAAAGTAAGAAAACACGTATTTTTTTATATTGTTATTAAATGAAAATTGTGGAAATTGTAACTTTCATGCAATAACAAAATAAAAAATTGTTACTTTCTTATTTTCCATATTAAATTTGAAAAAATTGTACCAAAAAAAAATTTTTAATGACAATTTCATCTGGAATGACCCATAAAATACAAAAAAAATATGTAAATATTTTTTATAAATAATATGTAAATTATACCAGTATTAATAATTAATAATTATTAACAAATAATTAATAACTAATTGTCAACAGTAAATCATTTATAAATTATAATTTATATTTAATAATGAATAATTATTAATTAATAATAAATTATTAATAACTAACAGTTAATAATTAATAATTTATAATTAATAATCAACTGGTAATAGTAAATAATTATTAATTAATAGTTAATTATTAATTATTAATAATTAATAATTAATTCTTCCAAAACAATCCATTAATTTTTTTAATAACCCGATTGCAATGTTTATGAAGTGAATTTATTCGAATACTCTCGAGACGCAACTATAGAATATAAAACACAATTTGTTACAACAGACATATATATATATAGAACTATATTTATTGCGAAAAATAAAGAATATTATGTTTCATGGAAAAGTTAAAATATGCATTTAATTTTGTAATGCCTGTTCTATTTTCATGTTACTCATTAATACATCGTTTGAATGAGATGTTATACTGATGTTACTTTTGTGAAATTATTTTCTATTTACAATAATAAAAAAAAATATTATATAAAATATCGACTTTTAATAACGGTGATAAACGAGTGAAATGATAATGGTACTTATTTTTCATTAAAAATAAAATATGAATAATAACAGAAAGAAGAAGAAGAAAATAATAAAAGTAAAATTAATGCGACTGTTCCATATACATAATATTATGCATAAATAATATGAAAATATTTATGTAAATGGAGTTATTTAATTATATTTACAAATCAAAGATAATGGGAAAATTATTCATTTAAAAAATTTCCGTTAAATAACATATCAATGTTTGTTTAAAATTATTTTTTATGTTTAAATACGTTTTGAACAGAAATGTTATTAATTATTAATTACGTTGAGCAATATTTGTTATGTAGCCAATAATAATGAGCAATGTTAATATGAATATACTATAGTTAATTAATTATTAAGTAATATTAGAACATGAATTTAATTCTCTATAACAGAGGCATTTTTTAAAAAGTATATTTACACTATTTTTAATACAATATGATTCATAAATATTTTCTCATTATCAACATTTGTAAATTATTTTAAGTATGCACGATTTAACGGGACTTATATTTAGTATATTTTGTAAATATACTAAATATCTGTAAAATTGATGATATTATTTTGTGTAGAATAAATGTAATGTAATAAGCCAATTTACACAAAAAGAATACGTTATTGAATAAATCGTTTAATATAATTTTTGTGTCGTTCTCTTTTTAATTTCTTTTTCCTAATTATAATTTCCAACAAAAAGTTTGAAAATTTTCTACCAAATTTTCAGATTTGCTAAAAATGTATGTGATTGAAATAACCGATCACTTGTCTGTTATCAAATAAATATTTAATTGAATCAAATAATTTCTATTTACAGCTAATAAATTGTATTTGAATAAATAATTTCAGTATTTGCAGCAAATACGATTTACTTGACTTAAATAGAAATTATTTAATATAGGTAAATATTATTTAATGTAAATAAATATTTATTTGATTAATAGACAAGTAATCGCTCGTTTATTTGAATTGAATAAATTTATTTTTCAGTGGACTAAAGAATTTTGAGTACTTTTGTATTTTAAGTAATTAAAAAAGTTTGGGAAAAAATCCCAAACAAAATTTTTGATAGTATTCATTTAAATGAAAATTTAATACAGAAAAAGAAGAAATAAAGTAATTTTTACTACTTTTATAGCAAAGACTAAACTGTAAGGAATTTCTGTACATTTTTGCTTTGGAATTTTCACTATTCTCGGAGTAAAAAAACAAAATTTACTCCAAAACAAAGTAAAAGTTGCAAAGCAAAAATGCGCAGAAATTCCAGACAGTTTAGATTTTACTTTGTAAATTATAGTAAAAGTTACTCTATATTTTTTCTGTGTATATTTTTTAATAATTGTTGTCATAACTTAAATAAAAGAAGAATATTTTATTTTAATGAACTTCGAATGAACCATTACTTATTTTAAAAAGTAAAAAGTCTAATCAAGAATATTTTTTGTAAATTTTAAAACTGGATAATTTGTATCAAAATATTTGAATTTCTAACTTTTCTTGGCATACAAAATACTTTGAGTGATACTAAATTAGTAATTAATTAATTATTTAATTATTGTATCATAATTTTAAAAGTAGTGGTAAATATTACAAACTTAATTATAACTACTGTAATTTAATAATTAAATATTGACACAGCACTGAATTATTAAAAATGTTTATTAATTTGAATTAGTGACTGACTGTTTGCTATTTAATTGATAAATGTCACCAATGAATTAGTAGAAACGACTATTTATTAGTAAAATTTACTAATTCAAAAGCAAAAAGTCAGTCACTAACTCAAATTATTACACATTATTACTAATTCAAATTAAAAGTATAAATTAATAAGTTAATAATAAATACACTCTTGAAATATTTTTTTAATTACATTATTTAAATTTTTAATTATTTAAATTATCGCGTATACCAAGAAAAGCAAAGTCCGGAGAAATATAAACAAAACAAAACCCACTTATTAATTAAATAGATTAAAAATAATTTTCCAAAATTTGAAAATTATTATAACTTTAATCGATTTAATTAGTCTATCACTATGAGGTTTTTTTAATAGAGTTGAAAACTTGCCTTTGGAAAATTATGATGACAGGAGAGACTTACTTGTATCGAAGATTTTTCTGCGTTAAAAAAATTTAGAGAACCACTGCGTCTCGGGGAATCCAATGTTGAATTGTCCTTTCGTTTGGTCTATTTTTTAGACAGTTTCTGAACTTTTGCTTTTTCCAAAAGAAAGGGAAACGTAGATACTTTAAAGTCCCTTTTTTCCACTCTGAAAAATTGAAAAGTTTATTAATTTTTTAATGTTTTTCGCAATAAATAATTAATTTTATATTATTCTAAATAAACATTTTTTTGTATTATCAATAAGTTTTTCATTGCAAATTCAATTTTAATTCATTGTGATGTATGCAGGTAAATTTATGCAGAGAGTATAATTTTTAGATAACATATTAAAATACACATTGCATTTCTTTGATGTGGAAAGAAGTTAATAATATTTTAGGTGATCTCAAAAAAGTTGGTTGTAAAAATCAACTATTGACAAAATTCTTTCATCTTCTGGCAATTGTTTGTCTTAAGGATTTATTTCTTTTGTAATTTTCCTCAACACATTTCGAAATGGATCGTTGGGCTGGAAAAATAGCGATTGTAACTGGCGCTAATTCTGGAATTGGTTTTGCAATCGCTAACGCATTAGTTATTAAAAATATGATTGTCGTTGGAGTTGACATAAAAAAGGACAAAATGGAGGTATTGTAAAAACTTTTATAAATTTAAAATACTCTTTCTAGAATTGAAGAAATTGAAATTAAAAATTTTAATCTATAAAAGTATATTTATATGAAAAATAAATTTCTTCTTCTAGAGTGAGATAAAAAGTACTATAATTAGAGGAAAATTTTATAGTCGTTTATGTGATGTTTCAAAATCAGAGAATGTTAAAGAATTATTTAATTGGGTGGAGAAGAATTTAGGTTGTCCTCGAGTTATAGTGAATTGCGCTGGAATTTTTATCGCTGGACGAATAATAGGTAAAATTAGCAGATTTTTATTAATAATGTACTTTTTATTTAATTTTTCATTTTTTTATAGAGACAAATTCGTCAGATTGGAAAAAAGTTATAAATACGAATTTAGTTGGTTTATTAAATTGTTGTCAAATTGGAGTATCGGTCATGAAAAAATGTGAAGAAGAATGTCAAATTATAAATATGTGCAGGTTGTTTTTCTTTCACGATAATTTATGATTTACTGCATTTAAAATTTTATGATTATTAAATTTGTCACGAAAAAAATTTTCCATTGTAATTCAAATTATTATTATAATTATGAAAGTTACTGTATTATTTTAGTATTACTGGACAAAGAATACTTAGAGATCCAGTTCTGAAAATGAATGTTTATCCGGCAACGAAACACGCAGTTCGTGCAGCAACAACAATTTTAGAAAATGAATTACTTGACAGTAAAATAAAAGTTGCGGTAATGAAAATAAATAATATTTATTGTTTTTTATTCAGATTATTTAATTCGAATTGTGAATGAAAACATTGATTTTTGCATAAAGATATTTTAATTAAAAGAAAATAAATTTTAATGATTTATTTTTAGGATATTTGTCCAGGATTCACTAATACACCGTGCGCAAACAATAAATCGATTGAAGGAGACTTGGCAGGTATGCCATTTTTAGAAACAGAAGATGTAGCAGAATCTGTTATTTATATTTTGGGTACTCATCCACGAGTACAAGTTAAAGAAGTGACACTTTCAGTTCATGGTGAGAAGTTATTTTAAAATAAATACAAATTCTGTATTCAGAAATAAAAATTAATTCTTCTATTCTAAAGAACCATTTATTCTTCTTACTGTTAATTTTAAAATATCAAAATGCAACGAATTGATGCCAAAAATATGGATTAAATCATAAATTGATCCAAATTTTTGGTATAAATTTGATCCACTTTAATATAAATTTGATGCTTTCAAGAAAACTGTGATTTATTTTATTGGATATTGCTTCGACATTATTTATTATTAATTATTGTCAAAATCATTGTAATTTAAAAATATGAAAAACCTTTCACTATTTAAAAAAATCTTCGAAAAAATAGTTTCATTCTTTTTAGTGTTTTGAGAATAAAATTTCGACGCTTAGCATCGACGCCAGCTTCAGGAAGTTTTATTTTCTTATTTTAATTTTAAAAAACTACTTTTTTGCCCTAAAGACAGTTTTTTTTCATTTTATTTTCGAAAAATACCAGAAGTTATATTTTATGATAAAAAGAGAAATAATCAATTTTATTTAAATTTATGAAAATTATAATTTTAAAAAGTTGTTAAGAATAGAAAACTAATTATGCAAAAAATGTAAATCTCTTTTTGAATAATATCGAATAATAAATATTTCTATTTATATATTTTTTAAGATAATACGTGTATAATTTTCTATGATGACAAGAGAGACTTACTTATAAATTATAATTGAAGATTTTTCTACGTTCATGAGATTTTGAGAACCACTGCGTCTCGGGGAATCCCATGTTGAATTGTCCTTTCGTTTGGTCTATTTTTAGACAATTTCTGAACTTTTGCTTTTTCCAAAAGAAAAGGAAACGTAGATACAAGTCCCTTTATTTTCAGATCCTTTTTTTCACTCTGAAAATTTGAAAAAATTATTATTAATATATTCACAATAAAAAATAAAATACAATTAAACAATAAGTAAATTTATCTCAATTAATAAATCCTATTAAGTTTTCCACAAAATAGGAAAAAGTTATATAAAATTGAAAAAAATACAGAGATTTTACTATTTTTTATTTTATTTTAACAATATTTAGCTGTAACTTTATTTAATTTTTAATATGTAATAATAGTAGTAAAACAATAAATAATGAATAACGATTATAATGATAGATAATAAAAATTTTACCAATAAAAGAATTCAAATTGCATATTTGCGGAACAACAACTTTCGAAGGTCTTATTCTCCAAAAACGAAAAGTTAATATAAGAAAAAATTTCCTTTTTCTTTCTCAGCAGTTAAAATTACAATAATTACTGTAAATCTAAACATTTTCTAAATATTGCTATGATTTTTACAATGTTGGAAAATATTGTCATTATCGCTCCAACTTTTGATGCTCTTTTAATATATTTTCGAATTTTTTTCATCGAACACTATTTTAAATTCACAAAAACGAAAAGTTTTCGTTTAAAAAAGTGTTATTACTCAAGAAAATTTTAATCTGATATAGAATAATAGATAAATTATGTGCAACTGTGCCGCAGTTGCAAATTTGCAAATTTGACAAAAAGTTAGGTTATGTTTGAGGCAGAACATTATTCATTGCACCAGGTTTACATAACATTATTTAACACTTATTAATATGAATATATACATTTTTATCAACACGTAAAAACCCAAAATTTACAATATTGTAGTAAATGGTAAAAAGAAATAACTAACAAAACAAAAAAATTGTATGATCAAAATACGCATGTCTGCGCGTTTGATGGACTGGTAAACAATGAAGTTTGATGCGAGTGACTCAGTTTTGCCAACAATATCGAATTTTTTAGTATAAACTAATTTTTAACTTTTATTTTATTTTATACTTAACTTGGGACTCAAAAATATTAACTAACAATCGATTTGACAAAATATTATACGACATATTTGTTGAACGAACAAAAATTCGACTGATATCATTCGTTTGGCAACATTGTCTAATGTATCTAATGTTTAATGTCATTTATAATGTTCTTTATTTGACAAAATTATACAATTTTTCCAAATAGGAATAGACTCGATAAATCAGCGATTAGAACAAAACTGTCACAAAAATAAATAAAATCTTACCAAATGTGTCTTTATGAAATTCGACCAAATCAACGGACTAACGGAGACGAGACACTGATACCAAACACAATGATGTTGGCAACAATGTCTGTGTTTGCAATTCAATTGTTCAATTCAATGATTCAATACACTTTTTTAACCAGTTAAATTAAATTTTTATAAAACTAACAGATTCAAAGCATTGATAAATGCAAATTTACAAGAAAAATATAATATGATCTTACCAAAAATCGAGAAGTGTGAAATACGATGAAGATAGACGACAGGAACGCTCATATGGCAACAAATCCATTTTTACCATTTAATCTTATCTATTTAACAAAATAATCAATAATCTATAATTCTAGTACGCTAAATTCACAAATGTATGGAAAATTACTAATAAAATACGACACAATCTTACCAAAGTCTAAAAAAAGTGCGACAGTTCCATGAAAGACGCAACAATTTGAGGGAAACGTTTACTTGAGAAGTGACTTCCTCTTTGGGTCACGTGACTTCCGTACATTTTCCTCTAATCTGATTGGCTGACGATTCAAACGTTAATTTCAAATTCTCAATTTGTTATTTCCAAAATTTTCTCATTTAATTACTTTACTCCTTCACTTTTCAAACATTACTTCTTTTTCGAACTACAACAATCTATAATACATCAATAAAAATTCTAATTAATCTGATTTTTCTTTTTTAAAATTAAAGAAGTGATGATAATTTTCATAATCACCGCTTCGAAGAAATCAACCAATGAAAATGCTTGAAACAATTGGCATGCGCAATAATTGGTGGTTTTATTAAAGGTGCATTTTCATGAACATACGCACATGACAATGTCAACAAACAGTAATTGTTATTGTTAAATAATTTCGTATTTTTGAGGTAATAAATTCAGAAAAATATAATTCAAATAATTAATTTTCAAGAAAATATAAGTAGATTTAATAGAGAATGTTCTCTGATGTTCTCTCTAGAGAAGACGATTGGAAAATCAAAAATACATAATATTGAAAATTCGGGATTTACATCGGGGTTTGTATTTCTTTTTTTAATTTTCGTAATTAAATTTTTTAATTGCTTTTTTAATAATTTAATTTAATTCTTTGAGAATTAAATTTAATAGTTATTTCATGTTTCTTATATTTAGGAATTTTTTTTTAAATATATCCCCTCACAGCACCGGGATATTCAGGATATCCCAGAGACGTCCTGGGGATATCGATTTGTTTTCGGAAGTTTGGATATCTCTGGGATATCCTAGGGACGTCCATGGATATCCAGAGGATAATCCAGGGATATCCAAACTTCCGAAAACAAATCGATATCCCCAGGACGTCTCTGGGATATCCTGAATATCCCGGTGCTGTGAGGGTCTATGTTGAATATCATTCCTTGGAGGTTATAAATATTTTATATTAATTTTTGCTAATATTTATAATTTATTTTGTATTTTATTTATAGATTATGCGGATCAAGAGTTCTAGAATTAAAAAAATGTCAAAATTTGAATTTATACAATATAGATTCATATTCAAGAAAAACTTTTAATTTTATTACAAACATTGGATTTTGAAACTTGGACCAGATTTACGGTATTTTTGTTAATTTATTCATAAACTGTTTCACATTAATTTGTTTAATTAAATAATATTAATTACATTTCCGTTTAAAAATATAATTAACATTTTTATTTCTCTTATTAATTACTTAAGTTTGTTAATATTTTAATACGCATTAGTTTCTGTCTCTAAAATAAAATCGTTCATTATGGCTGATATTTGATCTTCAATATTAATAATTTTTATAATTTTGGAAAATATTATTGTAGACTTATTATTTAAATTATAAAAAATTATTGAAAATTTAAGTATTTAAACAGAGACGAGAATACTGAATTTTTATTAATATTTCTAACTAATTTTTTTAATATTTTTTGTTATTGCAATTTGAATTTTAATTCATTGTGATGTGTGCAGGCAAAAATTATACAGAGTATAATTTTTAGATAACACATTAAATATACATTGCATTTCTTTGATAATATATAAAGAAGTTAATATTATTTTAGGTGAACTGAAAAAAGTTAGTTGTAAAAATCAACTATTGACAAAATTCTTTCATCTTCTGGCAATTGTTTGTCTTAAGGATTTATTTCTTTTGTAATTTTCTTTAACACATTTCAAAATGGATCGTTGGGCTGGAAAAATAGCGATTGTAACTGGCGCTAATTCTGGAATTGGTTTTGCAATCGCTAACGCATTAGTTATTAAAAATATGATTGTCGTCGGAGTTGACATAAAAAAGGACAAAATGGAGGTATTGTAAAAACTTCTATCAATTTAAAATACTCTTTCTAGAATTGAAGAAAATGAAATTAAAATTTTTAATCTATAAAAGTATATTTATTTGAAAAATAAATTTCTTCTTCTAGAGTGAGATAAAAAGTACTATAATTAGAGGAAAATTTTATAGTCGTTTATGTGATGTTTCAAAATCAGAGAATGTTAAAGAATTATTTAATTGGGTGGAGAAGAATTTAGGTTGTCCTCGAGTTATAGTAAATTGCGCTGCAATTTGGGTCGCTGGACGAATAATAGGTAAAATTAGCAGATTTTTATTAATAATGTACTTTTTATTTAATTTTTCATTTCTTTATAGAGACAAATTCGTCAGATTGGAAGAAAGTTATAGATACGAATTTAGTTGGTTTATTAAATTGTTGTCAAATTGGAGTCTCGGTTATGAAAAAATGTGAAGAAGAATGTCAAATTATAAATATGTGCAGGTTATTATTCTTTCACGATAATTTATGATTTATTGCATTTAAAATTTATAATTGTTAAATTCATCACAAAAAAAATGTTGCATTGTAATTCAAATTATTATTATAATTATGAAAGTTACTGTATTATTTTAGTACTACTGGGCAAAGAATACTTAGAGATCCAGTTCTGAAATTGAATGTTTATCCGGCAACGAAATACGCAGTTCGTGCAGCAACAAAAATTTTGGAAAATGAATTACTTGACAGTAAAATAAAAGTTTCGGTAATGAAAATAAATAATATTTATTGTTTTTCATTCAGTCTTTTTACTTCGAATTATGAATAAAAACATTTATTGTTATATAAACATTTTTTAATTTAAAAAAATTTATTATGATTTATTTATAGGATATTTGTCCAGGACTCACTAATACACCTTGTGCAAGCAGAAAATCGATTGAAGAAGACTTTGGAGGTAGGCCACTTTTGGAAGCAGAAGATGTGGCAGAATCTGTTATTTATATTTTGGGTACTCATCCACGAGTACAAGTTAAAGAAGTGACACTTTCAGTTCATGGTGAGAAGTTATTTTAAAATAATTACAAATTCTGTATTTAGAAATAAAAATTAATTCTTCTATCCTAAAGAACCATTTATTCCTCTTACAATGGGAAAATTGTTTTTATTGAATATTGACTCGACATTTATTATTACCTAATGTTAAAATCATAATAATTTAAACATGTTAAAATCCTTTAATTTATTTAAATGCAACTTAAATTATTTAATTTAAATTTTCAATTTTAAATCATTTTAAAGTCCTTGAAGTTATCGTCGATGATCAGCGTCGAAAATTATTATTCAAGATTTCTAGTCATGAAAATGTTACTAATTTAACTTACAATTTTATTGCAATGGAGCTGAATTATTTTTCACCTTTTTAAACCTAAAATCTTCGAAAAAATGGTTATTATATTTTTCAGTTTTGCGAAAACAAAGTTTCGACGCCTACTTCAGAAAGTTTCATTTTCGTATTATAATTTTAAAAACTACTTTTTAGCCCTAAAGAATTTTTGTCTCTCTTTCCTTTTATTTTCGAAAAATACCCGAAGTTATATTTTCTAGCAAAAAGAAAAATGATTAATTCTACATTTAAATTTATAACAATTTTAATTTAAACAAATTTTAAAGAATAAATGAATTCTAATTATGCAAAAAATGGAAATATGTTTCAGAATATTATTGAATAATAAATTTTTCTGTTTAGCATTTTTTTGAGATAATACGTGTATGAATAATTGTTTTCCCACATTACAAAAGCTTTATAAAGAAATGTTTTGATTTTTAAAAGATGTCTCAATTCTTTTCATAGACCTAATAAGTTCACTGAAACTAAATCACATGAACAGCCTCAATTTATTTTATTAATTATAATAAACAATTCTTTAATTCTCAAAAAAGAGTTATTAAAAATTTTCTGTCAATTTATTAACAAAAAATAATGAATCGCTGGGAGGGTAAAGTTGCAATCGTTACTGGTGCATCTAATGGTATTGGATTATCAATTGCCAAGACTTTATTTAAACAAGGAATGATTACCGTAGCAGTGGCGAGAAGAAAAGAAAAAATAGAGGTTTTTTAAATTAATTACATAAAAATTTATTACTATATGTGGATGTTCAAACAAATTTAGAATTTTCATTCTTGAAAACAATTTTTTAAAATATAAAACATAAATTTAAATTAATAAACAAATTAATAATTGTATTGATTTATTTCTGACTTTATATTATTTAATGCTTTTCTTTCTTTTTTTTAGAGTGAAATGAAAGATGTTAAAGGAAAAGGAAAATTATACGCATTGCAATGTGATGTTTCCAAAGAGGAAGACGTTCATCAAGTTTTTCAATGGATAAGAAAAAATTTTGGAAATATTCATGTGGTTATCAACAATGCTGGCACTTCAGTAAAAGGAAAAATAATAGGTATTTTTATCAAATAATATTCTTAGTCATGAGGAATAAACTCATAAAAAATGTTATCAAAATTTTTCAAGAGTAATTCAATTTTTTCGAGGAATTTAATTATTTGAATATATTTCAATTTTGTTTATAATTTCCAGAAACAAATGAGAAAGATTGGCATCAAGTTATTGGAGTAAATATCCTAGGAGTATTATATTTCTGTAAGGAAGCGATAAAAATGATGAAAGAATTTGGCGAAGAAAGTCACATAATAAATATTAACAGGTTTACAAAATTTATGCAAAACTAAAGAAATATATATATTTGGAGTAATAATAATTGTAAAATTATTCTGATTCATTCTCATATTTGACGAGATGACAAATTTTTTTATACTTTAGAAAGAAGAGATAAATTTTTAGAAGTACATATTATAAAAATAAAATAATATTAGAAAGAAGAAAAAATATTAGAAATATTAGAAAAAAGAAAGTAATATTAGAAAAGGCAAAAAAAAATTTAACTGTTAAAAATAGACTGAAAAATATATTTTCAGCATTGTTGGGCACAGAATTGTTCGAAGTGTAGGCGGATGGGATTCGAATATTTATGCTGCAACGAAACATGCAATAACTGCATTAACAACAACTTTAGAACTAGAATTAATTGACAGTAAAATAAGAATGACGGTAATTTACACTTTTGTTTTCTATACAATAATCTAGAAAAAAGAAATATGTGTTAATTTGAAATAAATTTTTTTTTGCAGAGTGTCAGTCCAGGTTTGGTAAATACAAATTTAATAAATAAAGACGCTGGTCAAGTTGAATTAAGAAAATTACCACAAATTCAACCTGAAGATATCGCAGAATCAATTCTCTATATTTTGGGTACCCATCCAAGAGTTCAAATAAGTGAATTGACAATTAGACCCCTTGGTGAAATACTTTGAATCACTTTCTTTGTTTTTATTTTCCAAACATATGTAAAAAAAAAGAATTAATTTCTTTATGAAATAAAACTTTCATATTTACTAAATATTCAAAATAATCTCGAATTTTTATAAATGGAAAATAATCATAAAAAAATCTGTTTTTTTAATTTTTCCATTAGTTTAAATGTTTTAATGTTTTCAAAAAAAAAATATGAATAATAATTCGATATAAATTATTTTAGAATAATAATTAATAATAATAATTTTAGAAATAGAGGAAATGTTTATGCTGCATAATGGATAAAAAGTTTTTAAATTTATAATTATTTCTGATAATAAAGTATAAATTTTCATAAATCATAAAAGCAAGTCATTGTATAAGAGATCTATATAAATTATATAAAGAAATGTTATTAACTTGTTTCATTCTCTTCTATATAGAACTTTGCGAAAATAAAAACAAATTTTGTTTAAATATTTTAAAAAGTAATTTTCTATTCTCCCACTTTATTGAATTTTCTCTCAATAATTAAACAAACAAGAAAAAAAATGAATCGTTGGGAGGGAAAAGTTGCTTTGGTAACTGGTGCTTCTCATGGAATTGGATTAGAAACAGCCAAAACTTTATTTAAACTAGGAATGATTACCGTGGGAGTGTCAAGAAGAAAGGAAAAAATTGAGGTATGTATGAAAATGTGTATCAAAAACTACTAATTATTTAATAATTTATTCATCTATTTTCTTCCTTTTTTCTTGCATTTTCATTGTGTTTTTAGAGTGAAATGGAAAATGTTAAAGGCAAAGGTAAATTTTACGCTTTAAAATGTGATATTTCAAAAGAAGAAGAAGTAATTCAACTTTTTGAATGGATGAGAGAAAATTTAGGTGGTGTTCATGTTCTTATCAATAACGCTGGTATTTCATTTGATGGAAATATAATAGGTAATATATTTTTTTGTATAAAATATTAAACAAATTATTCTGCCTTTGCGAATTTAATAATAATTATTTTTTTCTTTTTTCACTATTCAAGATTCAGAAACTATGCAAAACGTCTTCTAAACAAAAATTTATAATTAAATAGAAAAATATTTTTTCTTCTAAAAATAAATTTTTTCAATTAGTAACAAAATATAATCAATATAAATAATAATATAATGATAATTGTAGTTAATAATAATTTAATCAAACTTTAATAAATTTTTAGATACTAATCAGGAAATTTGGGATCAAGTTATTGGTGTGAATATGCTGGGAATATTATATTGCAGTCAACAAGCAATAAAAATATTACAAAAATCTGGTGAAGAAGGCCACATCATAAATCTTAACAGGTTTAAAAAATTTAAATAAATTATTAAGATATTAAAATAATAAATTTTTTTAATTTTAAAAAACAAAAACTATTAAAATTGTTTTTAGCATTGATGGACACAGGGTAGTACGAACAGTAGGATGGGAATCAAATGTTTATTGTGCAACCAAATTTGCATTAACAGCATTAACAACGACTTTAGAACTAGAATTAATTGGCAGTAAAATAAGAATGACGGTAATTAACGTTTTTCTTACTAAAATTTGTATAAAAAAATTAAAAATATGAAATTTAAATTTGACAATCAAAAATTAAAAACGTTTTAAAATAATGAAATAAAATATTAAGATGGTATTAATTTTTTTCTAAAAATGTAATAAATTTGTTTTTTCTTATTCTACTTCTGCTTACAGAGTATTTCACCAGGTTTTACAAGAACAATTTTTCCAACTATAGATCAAAAGGATCAACCGACGAAAGACATAGTGAATACTGCGCCTATTATGGAAACAGAGGATATTGCGGAAGCAATTGTTTATATTTTGGGAACACATCCACGTGTTCAAGTGACAGAATTAACAATTAAACCTCTAGGTGAAACGTTTTAATTTTTTTTCAGTTCAATTAAAATTACATGTAAAAATCAATTAGTTCCTATTTTCTCTATAAAATAAAGTATCAAATAATTCGAAAATATTTCAAAGTGGAAATAAAATTCTTAAATTAATAAATTTTTTTGGAAAACAAAGTTTTTAATAAAAGTTCTTTTTTCGATTATTTTTCAAAATTATTCTTAATATGTAAAAAAATTATATTCTTTCAAATATAAATTTTAAATATCAGTTCAAGAATTTCCATATATTTCAATTTTTTAAAATTATATTAAAGAACTTAACTATCTTCGAAAAATTTTAAGTCATTTTTTCAAAATTTCCTAATTAAATTATGTACTTAAAAGTTCAATAATGTTTGTTAAATAAATATTTAAATACTTATTATTATTTATTTTTCTCTACATTAATTAAAATTCTAAATAATTTCATTTTAAAACTTCTTGAAATTTAATTTCTAAAATTGACAACTGCATTTCTTTCGAAATTCAATTATTTTTTAGAATTAAAAAGAAAATTATTCAAAACTTTAATAATTTTTTAGAAAACTAATAATTTTTAATAATAAATATTTAGATATTATTATACTTTTGTAGCAATTAAAATTTTCAAAGATTTCAATTTAAAATTCTTTTGAAATTTAATTAATTCCAAAAAATTTCTACTATAACGCTTCTAATATTCAATTATTTTCTGAAATTCTTTTTTAAATCAATTTTATTTCTGTATTTTCTTCTGAATTCTAAATTCAATTATTCAAAACTTGAATAATTTTGTTAAATAAATATTTAAAAACTTATATATTTCTTTTTCCACGAGAAGAAGATAATTGAATCTTAAAAAATTTTGATAAAACAATTCTAAAAATAAGTTTTTTAAAAATATTGTAATGTAATTCTTCGAAAATAATTGAATTTCTTAAAAAAATTTTTATATTATTTAAAAAATATTAATTTTTTTTAAGAATTTTATTAAAAAATTTTGAATATGATGTTTGCTCCAAATTGTTAAAAATAAGTCTTAAAACTTTTAATATTTGAATTTTCGAAAAAATATTTAATTGAAAATATTGTACATAATTGAATTTCAAAAAATTAGAATGAATAAATTATAAGAATCACTTTTTTCGAAAATATTTTTATATCATTTTTTTAGAAGCTAATTTTCATTCATTTTCATTTTTAAAATTACACTTGGAAATTTTTCTTATTAAAATTGAGAATTTAATTATTTTCAAAATTTGCAATTAAAATTCTTCAAAAGTTTATCTTCAAAAATTGTAATAAAATACTTTTAAAAAATAATTATTTTCAATTAAATTTTATAAAATTTTAATTATTCAAAATATTTTTAATTGTATAATTCGAAAATTTAATTAGAAAAATTATTCAAAAATGAATTTTGTAAAGAACTGTCTAGTTATTTTTGACATAAAAATCGAAATAAGTTGCATTTTATACTAAAAAAAAATTTGGTATTTTATTGCAATATTTGGAAGAAAAGTTGAAAAAGTCACAATTTTTTAAAATAAGTCGAAAAAAGTCGCATTTTTTGAAAATAGTGGAAAAAAGGCAAAAAAATCATAATATCCAAGGCTTGCAATTGTAATTTTTTTTTATCAGCTATTAAAGCTTTAATTAATAATTAAAAATTTTGATCGAGAGAATTTTAAATCGATTAAAATTTGATGAAATTAAATTAAATTAGATTAATAAAGTCAAAATCTAAAATTATCAAGATTTAGGGAATGAAGAAAAAAGAAAACCATTTGGCTTTTAAAGTTTTTACTTTATTTTGATGTTTTTTTTCAAGTTTAAATCTCTTCGATATAAAATTTGTGTCTAACGATACCACGCAGTGAACCTTCCAAATGAGGATCGTTCCCTACCTTTCCATCTTATGTACACGACTAGGTCTAAGGCCGTAAAAGATAATTCTTTTATTTTTTTCTTTTATTCAACGATATCTAACGATATGCGATTCTAGTCTTTCTTAGGTACAGATTTTCACGATACCTAGTGCATTTAAGCACTTTAAAAAATAGAACGCAATGTCGTAGTACCTAAAAGATAGTTTTTAAACTTGTGGAAGCAGACCTTTCATTTTTCCCGTGACAATAATCGATGCATTTTTTCTTTTTATTCAACAAATGTTAAACGCACATTTTGAAGGATCAACTGAACAGAAGGTTTTGTTATTTACAAATTTTTTTTTTCAGAAACTGTCTTGAATTTACAGTAAAACAATTTAACAATACTTTACGGGGTTTTCTTTTATTTTTGCTACTAATTTTTTTTCTAATTGATAAAATCATGCTTATTTTCTTTACAGTGTTTCAAATCGAAATTACAATTATTATTATAATGAAAAAAAAACGATGTGATTTCCATTTTCGTCTAAAATTTGAATGAGTAATTTAACTTGAAAAGCATTTTTGTCGAAGATATATTAATTTAAATTTAATTTAAAACTTAATGTACATATTTTTTTTTTTAGGGGAGGGGAAGGATTAAGTGTAAAATTGAACTATTGAATTTGGGAAAATTGTCAATTTTTTGCAATATTCTACTTTTTAAAAGCATTTCTATTAGTTTTTGTTTTATTTATTTATTGTACCTTGAATAGGGAACACGTGTTATTAATTTTCGCGATATCGTTCGATATTTTTTTTTTTAAGAGAAAATGCAGGAATCCCATTGAGAAACCTCATATAATGAGCCATTGCTTTCCTAATTTCTTTCTTATACAAGAATTTCATAACAAAACTCAATATCAACAATTCACAGAGTTTGGGATCTTTTTTTAATGAAACTCTGTGCTCTACCTTTTTTTTCTTCTATTTCGATGAGGAGATGGACACACTCGATTACCGATCTTAACAAATTTTTTTTATCTCAACAATTTTAGTTTTTATTTTCCTTTTTTTTCCTATTTAGGATCAGATTCAGCAGATCACGCGTGTGATTTGGAAAAAAAAATGTCCATTCGCTTCTCTTCTTTCGAAAAAATTCACTATAAAAACGAATATTAATGAAGAGGTGCGACTGTAATAAACTTTGTTTAAAATCAAAGTTAATTCTGCTGAAAAAATTCTTTCCGCTTTTTTTTTTTGGAAACTAATTTCCGTTTCAGTCGTGTTTAGAGAGAAAAAAGAAATTAGGTTTAAACTCGGGGGGAGTTTAATACCTAAAAAGCGAGATTTGTTTTTCTTCTTTCTCAAATGCGGGTGAACGCGAGCAATTCTTAAAGCCAGTTTAAGAAAAAATCATCGACTTTCTTTTTTCAAAGTTTCATTTCTTGTTTTTCGTTTATATTTTGCTTTGGTATAGAACGTCAAGAGTTGCGAGGGTGAAATAAAATTGTCGCAAAGTGAATGGATTACTTTGTTTAGTTTTTCAGTAATCCATTTTTTTTCTCGATATAAAAAAGTCAACTTGAAAATTGTTTATTTGTCGCGCGATTTTTTTTCACTAGATTTTTTCAAGTCGGCCTTTTTTCTTTTGATTACAAATCGATCCCTTTTTTTATATAGCTTCTCTGAATAATAAAACAGGAAACACGGTTTCCAATTTTTTAGAGAAGTATTTTATGGCAGTTAATAGAAAGAGAAAGAGAGAGAGAGAGAAAGAGACGATTTTGCTTTAACAAGCAATTGAGAAAAAATTGCTCCAGTGGTTGAAATAACAGCGAATCAATATCGAGTTGACTTTTTTTTAAAATTTAATATTCTTTTCTATATATCTTTGCTGAATACTATAAACCCTCTCATTCTCTATTGATTGTTTTGAAGCAGCTACTGATTATGAGGGAGAATAACTGGTATTGTTTGTCCAGGTGGTTGGGGTGGAAGGTATTGCATATGTTGAGGAGGTAGAGGTAAATGTTGCGGAATAATTGGACACATTATTGGATAGGTTGCTGCGTGACCTTGCGGTGGTGGTTGAGGATATGATGGTTGAGGTGTACCTGGAGGATTATAGGCTCCTGGAGTGTGTGATTGATTGGGATTTGCTGACGATTGTGTTTGACTCTGTTGTTGTTGAGCAACGTGATGGGGATGACCGTGAGGTCCCATGTACTGTAAGCCCGGCGCTTGGGGCCCTGGTGATTCGTGATGATGGTGATGATAAGGCGTTCCCATGTGCGGCGGTGGTGGTGGCGCTTGCACCATGCGCACCATTTGTTGGTAGGTTTGTTGACCTGGATAAGGCACCTGGAATGGTGGATGCAGCGGCGCTGGAGCCAACAATGGTTGTCCAGTTGCCGCTGCCACTTGCATTTGTGATGCAATGTCTGGCGCGCGATGTGGCATCATGGGTACTGTGAAAACAGCGTTTACATTAATTCTCAGTTCATTTTGGTCCATCACATTTAGGCATTTTTTCCATTTTACATTTATATTCTTTACTCTATTTGCTTCGCTTTTTTTTTAATCACATTCAAAATCGAATCCATGGAAATTACTATACAAATTCTACAAGTAACAAAAAAAATCTCTACATGTATTAAAAAAATAAATATCTTCTCTTTATGTGCCATTTATAGAAATAAAATAAGAAAAAAAGGCGCGGAAATAATTTTTGTTAAAAAAAATGATAAATCAGAAAAAAAAATTGTCTAGAAAAAATATAAAGCACGTGAATAATTTTTGTAACGATTATATTAAATATTATTTCTGAATTTTGAATTGCAAAAAAAATCTAAAGCTAACTCGATAGTTTCAAGGACAGCATTTCAAGTAAAAATCTTATCAGAATTGTTTGTCAGTGACGAAATTATTTTTACGACTCGTACTGTCAATAAAATTTGTATTTTATGTTTTCTTTCTAACATTTAAAGCAAAATTTAAAAATTCAAACTAAAAAATTATGAATCTATAATATTATTGTATAATTAAAATTAATTTTAGTGTAAATTTGTCTCGAGTTTTTAATATTTCCCATTTTTTTTTTCAAATTATCAATAAAATCTCTAATAAAAGATTTATCTCTAATGAGACAAATCATTAGTTCGACAAATGGAACTTAATTAGTCGAAAATTGATTTTTGTTTGAAATTATAAACTTATTGTAATTAGTACTATCTTAAGAGTAATCTTAAATGGAACGAGTTTCATTTCTAATGTTCTTGGCCTAGATGTGTTAAACCATGATATGTAGAAAAAATAATTATCTATGCTTTTTTTTAAAGGTTATCATTTACTCGTATATAAAAAATTGTTTAAGAAATACGACTAGAAAAATGAGTTATAATAAGCAATGAATTACGTAAATTATTATTTTTGTATTTTACCCTGTTCTTTAAGAACTGAAATACTTCAAATAATTTACAAACCAAATACAATTACGAAGCATGCAGCTATTTTTCGTGTAAAGAATTTTTATTCCACTATTGTTTCTTATGGTTGATAGTCTTTAATTATTAATTTTTTTTTGTAAAAGATAAACATAAAAGTATAAATTCATTGAATTTTTCAAAGAAACAAATCATGTAGATAAAAATTCCTTACAATATTATTCTCATCACATTCTCCAAATTTGGGAATTCCTTTACTAAAAAAGCAATAATAATAATCTAAATAAGTTTGTAAACATATGATGACACGTTTCATACCTAGATACTGACCCTTCCGGAACCTTGTAACAGGTTGGGATGGGGGTTGAGTGAAAGCAGTGGGTGGTTGGCTTGTCATTACATACGCTGGCATAACAACAGTAGCGGACATTGCAGCGCCACTATATTGCGGAGTCTGAGGAGTGTGTGGTCTGCTTGGAGTTGGTGTACTTGGAGATCGCTGAAAACAATACAAATTTTTTATTATTATTCCACATTACAGAAAATCTACCAAAATTTACACAATTTTATAACTTTAGTTATTGTTGATAAAAATATGAATTTTTTGCAATTACTCCGAGTCAAGTTAGATAATAAAATATTTCCATAACGTTTCTGTAACAAGGGTTGCCACAAAAATTTAATTTTGATTTTCCCTGATTCTCAGACAAAATTTTTACTTCTTTCCTGACCCTAGAGAATATTCTGATTTACTCTAAAAATGATTAGATAACACAAAAAAAAATGTTCTATTACATTTATTTACGAATTTCTTTAATTGTAAAATTATTCGAAAACATCAATAACTTCTTTTTTTAATAAATATTTAATCATTATTATTTTTCCATAGGAATTAAGATTTTCAAAAATTTCAAATTCAAACCTTTTTGAAATTCAACAACTTACAAAAATTTTATTGCAAAACATGAAAATATCGATCACTCCGAGTGTTCGACTCGTAGCGATCGATTTCTTCATGTTTTATATTGTTACTGTAACTTCTTCAAAATTATTTTCATCATTTCAATTCAATTATTATTTTCTAGAATTTGTAAATAAAATTCTTCTTTAACACAATTGTTTTTAATAATTTTTGAAAAAGTTCTTTGAGAATTTTCAAATTTATTTGTTTACAATTCAATTTCACGAAATTTCGATTATTCGGAAATTCTTCAATTAAATATAAATTAGAAAATAAAAACTTTAAATAATTTAAAAAAAAATCCAATTAAAGTTTTTCAAGAAATTTAATTCTACAGAATTGTTTGTTAAAAGTATGAATAATATATAATGGTTTTAATATTGAATTATTATCTAAAATTTTAACTGAAATTTTACTATAAATCAATTTTAATTCGAAAATTCTACGAGAATTCAATTATATTAATAGAAAAATAAATAGTTTATTGAATAATTGAATGTTTCTTCAAATTTAATTCTCATAAAGAATTTCATCAACAAATTTTTAAATAATTGAATTCTTTTTGACGAATTTTAATAAAATTTGTAAGAATAATTAGATATTCGGTTAAAATCGAATAAGATATTCGATAAAAATTGTATTAAAAATAATTGAAATTCTGCGATGAATTCCTAAAAAGAATTTTATTATTTATGTAAATAATTAAATATTTGCGTAGAATTTTATTAAATTTTTTTTTAAATAATCGAATTCCTTTGGAAAATTATATTAAAATAGTAAATATTGAAAATCATTGAATTGAGGAAAATTTTTGAAAATAATTGAAATTTTGACAAGAATTAAGTTAAAATTTTGGTTAACAATTGAATTTTTGAGAAGAATTTTATTATTTATAAAGATAATTGAAATTTCGTCGCGTATTTTTTAAAAATTTTTTAACATAGGTAATTGAATTTCTGTGAAGAATTTTATTACTTTTAAAAATAACAGAATTTCTGCAATAATTTCTAACTTCTCAAAAATTCAATTTTTTTTTGTGTTTTTAACTAAAATTCTTCTACAAATCCATTATTTTTAATAATTAATTAAATATATATTAAAATTTTAACTAATTTCCGAAGAATTCCTTTTTCTTTTGAAGTTCATCTATTTATGAAAATTGTAAACATTTAACACTTTTAAAAATCAATGAATTTTGAAAAATTTAAGTAAAATTATTCATTAAATACATTTAATTATTATTATTAAAATAAATATAATTATATATAGTATATTTTGTTAATAAAAGAAAACATTGTATTTTATAAAAACTTACCGGAGTAAATGGTTTAGCATTAGGATTGAATTCTTTAGCGTTTGGATTTAATGTTGATTTTTTGAAAGCAGTTGTAATTTTTTCGACAGCCGGTTCAGCGGCTGGAATTGGTGGCGTTGTCTGTGGTTGCTGTTGAGGTGGTGAATTTGTCTGTACGGGAATTGGACCCGGTGGTGGTTTACTGGTGACTAGTGGCTCCTCGGACACTGGTTGTTGATGCGGTGTATGCGATTGATGTGATTGATGTGATACTTGTGGAGTTTGTGGTTGAGCTTGGGGAGATGTCTGATGTTGATGTGATGATTGATGGTGAGCAGTTTGTTGTTGAACTGGAGTGGAATGTGTCTCCTGATGTTGTGATTGTTGATGTTTTCTTGTAATAGGCGGTGTTTCTTGAGCAGGCGTTTCACTTAATTTAAAGTCACGCGAGAATTGTGCCAAATCCGCATGATGTTCATCTCTTCCTCTTGGTGTTGTTATCTAGAAGACAAAATTCAATACTTCTTTTTTATAATATTCCACAGGATAATAATAATAATTCGCTTTTTTTATTTCCCTCACATCCTATAATATTTTGTTAAATTGTTATTTTTAATAGCAATTATTTATTATTATCTGAGTACTTTTTATTATAATGAATTCGTGCTCCTGTTTACCTCAATAAGTTTTCTTGGATTTTTATGCATCTATAAAATTTAAATATTTCACTGAAACATTTTTGACATCTTAATACTAATAATAGTTTTTTAAATTTCTCTTATCCAAGTTTCACGATTTGCAACTGGTGAGGAAAAATATTTACCAAAATACCGATAAATAAATTTAATTATTTTACATTAAATAACGATTAGAATGAGTCCAAGAACGTTAAAAAAATGTTTATTATCTTGGGAGGTATTGAAAAATTAAACAAACATGGAAAATCAATATTTTTTATATATCTAACAGAAAACTTAACGTAATCTCTCCTATTAGGTATCATTCTTTTCATAATTTTATTAGCTTGTAGGAAAAAAATAGATACTTTTTATTCTTTTTCTTTTCTACGTTTAACGCTTTTTACACTATATTGAAAAAAAGGTGTCTACTCAATATTATGGACGGTAGTCACAGAACAATTTTCTCGTAATTTTGTTAAGAAGCAGAAAGTTGAAAAGCAGGATTTTTTATTTTTACTTTTCTACAAAAGAAAATTTATTTTATTTAATAATTCGAATTTGGTTTCAAATAATTTAGGCCAATTTGGAAAAAAATAAAAATTATTCGAAGACATTTTTTAGGCTTTTCAACGAAAGGAAATTTGAATATTTTAGAAAAATTTAGTTCCTGCCAAGAATTAAATAAGTTCACATTTTTCTATGGCAGAAAAAAGTTTATTCTATTAGAAATAATATTTACCCTCAAATGAAATATACTAAATAATATTAAATATAAAAATATTGCGTTCATACATTTCTAATCAATAATTAAGAAAATATTTTTTCTGTTAATATTTTTGTTTCAAAATGTTTTATATATACATTTTTGATGAATAATTGAAAAAAGAAAAATTTGTTAACAAAAAATATTGTTCTCTTCGTGAAAAATATTTTTTTTTCTTTCAATCGTTGATCATAAACCTTGTGAACTTCACTGACGTAATATTTAAGTGCAATTATATTTAATAATAATACCCGTGCATAAAGAGTAAAATAAAGAAAATGTATAAGAACAAAATACCAACTTTCATTTCAAAAAATTTTCGTAAACTATCATTTAAAAAAAATTTTAATAATTCAAAGAAAAAACTAAACTTAAATTTTTTAAGCGAATCTAAAATAAGAACAATTCAAAAGAAACCTAAATTCTTTTTTAAATTATAAAATATAAAATCGTTAAACAACAAATTCAAATAATTCGATCTTCAAAAACATTTATCAAAAATCGTGACTTTAAAAAAAGAAAACA
Organism: Leptopilina heterotoma; assembly: GCF_015476425.1. Taxonomy (NCBI): domain Eukaryota; kingdom Metazoa; phylum Arthropoda; class Insecta; order Hymenoptera; family Figitidae; genus Leptopilina; species Leptopilina heterotoma. Next base: position 64,827 of record NW_025111202.1, read on the forward strand.
AACTCACATCTCTATAAAACATTTTGAAAACTAGTTTCCTCTCTTTTTCATCCCCAACATTTTCCCAACCAGAAATTTAAAAAAAAACGGAAAAAAATAAAAAACAATTTTTTAAAAATTAAAATTTTAATTTGATAACGTGAAAAAAATGTGAAAATGGCGACAAATTGCCAAAAGAAGGAATACAAATTTGAAAAAAGTATAAAGTAAAAAATTATTACCTTCAATATTCAATATTCACAATGAATATTATTTTTGCGAAAAAAAATTTTTTTTTATTAATTCAATCGCTAACCTTTCTATGCTCTGTCTTGGGAGGAATAATTTCACATCTCTGTGCTTCAATGGAATTTTGTTGTTGAATTGGAGGATGAGATGAATGTTGCATTTGCTGCTGTTGATGTGAAGCAATATTTGCTTGCGGAAATGGTGCCGGTGGGGCTTTATCAGATTGATGAACCTGTCGACCGGGTCGTTCGCGTTTTTCATTATTTACATTATTCTGCTGTTGCTGTGATGATTGCTGTTGTTGTTGAGAGAATGCAATTTGCGGAATTGAAGATGTTTGTGATTGAGATTGCGCTGGGGGTACAACTAAAAAATGAATTTTATTTTTAAGACAACAAAATTAATGAATATTATTTTATTATTGGAGTAAAAGAATTTAATTTTGTAGAAAATTCGAAGAAAATAAAAACTAACCAGGAATTCCTGCACTTGGTGGCGGTTGAGTTGTAGGCGTTGGCACAAAAGGTGGAGGGTAATTAACAATTACGCCACTTGGCATCCCTGTATTAAGAGGGATTGAATGCGATTGTGGCGATGGATGAGAAGATATGCCCACTGGAATGTTTGACGATGGTGGATTTGACGGTGGTGGTTGACTGAAAGTATTTTTATTTGTTGTCGGTCCAGGTGAAACTGGTGGCGGTGTTGAACGCACCAATTTTCCAGTATTTATGTGTTTCCTCTTTGCTGGCGGCACATATTTACCTTCAGTCGGCCTCAACTGTAATTTTTAATTTTAAAAAGAAATTTAATATTTTCAAATTTAATTTTACTTATTTCAGGCATCACAGTACCTTTTTTCCTCAAAATGGGTACAAAAAAAGACAAAATTACATTTATTTACGAATTTCTTTAATTGTAAAATTATTCGAAAACAGCAATAACTTCTTCTTTTAAAAAATATTCAAATCTTTTTGAAATTCAACAATTTATGAGAATATTATTATAAAACATAAAGAAAGTGATCATAATTAACTTTCTTCATGTTTTATAATAATTAAAAATGACCGAGAGATTAAAATTGTACTAAAAATAATTGAAATTCTGCGAAGTGTTTTTTTATTTATGAAAATAATTGATTTATTGCCAAGAAATTTATAAAAAATTTGTAAATAATAGAATTCCTGTGAAATTATTTTATTATTTATGAAAATAATTTAACGTTTGCGTAGAACTTAATTAATAAAGTTTTATTAAAATAGTAGATATTGAAAATCATTGAATTTAGGAAATTTTTTGCAAATAATTGAAATTTTGCCATGAATTTGATTAAAATTTTTGAAAATAATTGAATTTTTAAGAAGAATTTCTTTAAATTTTTGAATATAATTCAATTTCTGCGAAGAATTTTATTACTTTTGAAAATAGTTGGATGTTTGCATTCTATTAATAATAATAATATTTTAATTATTTGAACGTTAATTAATTATTTTTCTAGAGGTCTGCATTTTGTTGAATGAACCAAATGAATTGAATTGAATTGAATGAACTGAATTCTATAACATTGAGTCTAAATTTTATGATAACACTTCGAAAAAGATTTCAAAAAAAGAAAAACTTGTTTATTTTTTATTAGAAAAAGGGGACAAATCACCAAAAAAAAGGAGAAAAAGGTGATAAAATTGAAATTAGGGGACAAAAGGGGAAAAGGGGACCAACTGTGATACCTGATATTTATATAAACTTCGCCAAAAGAAATAAAATACTAACCACTGCCGCGAATCTTTCTTCCTCATCGCCATTTTCAAGATCTAAACGAGCCTTATAATTCGGCTGCGATTCAATTTCGTGTGCAATATCAGCCGCTCTTTGCTCTTGATCCTTGTAATCTTTTGTATCTTTTCGCTGAAGTTGCAACGTATATCCAGCCAAGGAGGGTTCAAAAGTTGTTTGAACTCCGTACATTACTTCGTTTTTCCGAAACATGTCATTTGCATCCCATCCATTCTGTAAAAGAATCAAGTTTGGATTTATTTTCCCCTAACTTTTAAGAAAAGAAATAATTTTTTTTTCAAACAATTTAACTTACAGAAGCACCGTCCAAATCAAATTCAACTCCATTCATTGTTGATGGAGGTTGCCAGGGCTCCAATTCTCTTTGACGTACTTGACCATTATATTTACTAATAGCTGTATCAGTTTGGAATGTATCTTTAATAGCGTAATCCAAATCAACATCCTTAGCAGTCATTGTTATAATATCCTGGGGTTTAAAAATCAATTTTTCTACAACACTTTCAACAGTAATTTTTCCATCTGTATCAACTCGATGAGCCATTTCCAAAACGACATCGAACTGACTGGAAAAGGTTCTAAATATTCCTTCATATATAGAACCATTTTGCGTTTGAATCTAATAAAAGACAAAATCAGTCAAAAAAAATTTTATTCTTGATTAAAAAAAAATTTCTTTTTAAATATAAAATTTCTCTCCCTTTAGGAATAAACTCAAGGTCAAATTATCTTGAAAATTTGTTTTCAAAATTCTCAAATATAACGAATATTTCATTCTTCTTGAAGAAGGAGAAAATTTTCTAAAGGTCATTAACTGAGAGAAACACACTGAGAAATATTGATAAACAATGAATTTTATTTTCTTGCTTTCAAATTTAGTGCATTAGAAAAAGTAATTACTGTTCAGCGAAAATAAAATTATGGCAATTATTAATCACTTAAATTGTAATTTAAAAACAATTGTCTGCTCCTAAATGTTGAGATCAACTTATTTTGATAGTATTCATTTTTTTCTACCTGCACAACGTTTCCAACAAGACTTGTGATTGCATGCATAAAATGTGCATTGTTATAAACACCCTCGGCTGCAACACTCCTTTCCCTGGCCCGCGGGGATCTAATGTCACGAGAAAAGTAACTATATCATTTTAAAAGAATAAATAATTAGGGAAAAAAATAAATAAAATTCTTATTGTCAAATTCATTTGTTTTAAAAATTTCATACCTAGTGGTAGTGTTTGAACGATTCTTTCTTTTGCTATTCATCCTTCCAGCGGACGATGTATCCTCTTCGTTAGATGGATTCCTGCCGCCGGTTTGTTGGGGGCCTTCTCGTTTCCTAGTGGGGACCGGAATTTTGGCAAATTTCCCGGTTATACCTTAATGCCAAAAAATTATTGTCAAAAATGACAAGTTAACGATACTTCTCCTATTTTTTTATGGAGGGGAAGCTTCAGGGGGGAAAATTGTGTGGCTCACAGAAAAGGCGGGGAAATCGGAAATCGGCGCGGGTGGTTATGTGAAATGGACGCACCGTAATACCCCTTCTCGTCAAAGTGGTTGACAAGAGGCAGCGCAGTCACCTCGTCTGGCTTCAAGACATCCACTTTTCTTGTTTTTTTAGGTTATACCCAAAATCACACGAATTCAATAAACATCAAATTGACGATCAACGAAATAAAACGCGTGCGTTCCTTTACTTAATGTCACTTTTATATATAAATGAAAAAACACAGAGTTCGAGGGGACGCACCGTGGAAATCAACTCAAACCACGAATGCTGCTGCTGTGCTTCGTGCCTATGCGTGACGTAACTATTTTTCGATTGAGCCAACGCGAATTCGCCCCAATGAGAATTCCGTTTTCGACGGAATCCTTGGAACGAGCGTTATCACCCCCAATTTTTGACACTCGTCACAATAATATAGATATATTTAATTAATCAACATGTGGCGAACTATAAAATCTCAGCAAGTCGACCGTTCGGACCGATCCCGGTGACTGTTCAAGTTCGCCATCTGGTGAAAGTTCAATGTATAAACCTATGCTGCTGGAATTTTCTAATTTTTTTTCTTTTTTTTTTTTGTAAATTTGAGGAAGTCGACAAACTTGGACTGAGAATTGAGATAAGGGAGATAATAATGAAAAAAAGAATATTATATCGCGTACGGCGGATGTTAGGATAACACAATTAAATGTAAATTAATTTTCGTCAAAGATTATATACATACCAAATTGCATCCTTTTTACAACACTTTAAAGGTAACTGCTTTGTTGATAAAACAATATTAATAACAATGTAAAAAGCACGTGTAAATTATCGTTTTCCTATTGACGAGAAAAATTTTAATGACAATCAAATACTGCAGTTTATTTTATTATTTATCTAGTTTTTATTTAATTTAATTTTTGACAAAACTTTATTGGGTTTTCTCATTTTCTATTTTATCGATTAGATGGCGTTGGTGAGTTTTATTCACAACAGTTGAGAATTTCAATCACAGATGGCGCATATTGTATTCTCTAAATTCTCTCTATAGTGAAACGTATTTTAAATTCGAAACGAATGTTCTTTTTCCGCGCTATTTTCCGTCAACAGTTCTGATTTAACAGTAAATAATAAATTTTCCATCTATTTTTTTGTTAATAATAATTGTGAAAGTTTTTATGAGCAAATTGATATACGCGCCAAATTTGGCGGCCATTTTGTCATAACGCTATAAGCTTGCAGAAAGTTTGCAATGTTTGCAAGGTTTGCAACAAGAAATTGTTCTATCCATATAAAAGTAATTATTTCTTTATATAATTAAATCTCAATATCGAAAAACCATCAATTTTGTAGTACAAAAAAGGTTCATTTCTTAAAATTTAACTATTTTTAATGTTGAATAGAAAAAGTCTGTAGTTTAATAATTAAACACTTTTTAGGTTATGTTCCCCATGCAATACGAAAAATGCTTTGTTTACATCGTTTGTATAATTTAAAGATTAATTTTTATTCAATTTTCAGATACAAAGGCCATTTATACATTGAAATCCGAAAGGACATTGTGAACAATGTTTACCACTGATGTAAACTGGTTGATATAAGAAATTTCCACTTGGTCCATAGTTGCAAACGAGGATGTGATTTTTTCCCATATTTTCGTAAATATTTATCCATTCGTCTCCAATCCATTTTTTCACACGGGTATGTAATACATTCTTTTCAAAATTATGTTTCTCATTATTATTATTGTTATTAATAATTTTACTTAAATGCTGAAAATATTATTCGATATAAAATTTTCCATGGTTACCACAGGTCAAGGAAGGTAGGGAAAGTAGATTTTTTTACTTAAATATTTCAAAATTAATTGAATTTTAAAAAAGTTGCGTTTACAATATTCATAAATATATGAACTTCAAAAGGTTTCAATTTAAAAATTTATAAAATTTCCATTTTGAATGAATTTAATTAGAAATTTCAATAAATTTAATAATTCAAGTTCTTCTGAAATTAGTTAGATTTTTTAATATTTAATTAATTATTAAAATTAACAAAGTTATAGGAGAATTTTAGTTAAAAACACTAAAAAAATTGAATTTACAGAAGTTACAAATGATTGGAGAAATTAAATTATTTTCAAGAGTAATAATAATATTCTTCGCAGATATTCAATTATGCTTAAAAATTTTTAAAAAATACTCGGCAAAATTTCAATTATCTTTTTATAAACAATAAAATTTTTCTCCGAAATTCAATTATTTTCAAAAATTTTAATAAAATTGTTGTCAAAATTTTTAATTTTCCAAAAATTTTCCTCAATTCAGTGATTTTCAATATCTACTGTTTTAATAAAATTTTCCTAAAAAATTCAATTATTTAAAAAAATTTTTTATTAAAGTTCGGCAAAAGAATTTAATTATTTAAAAAACTTTTTGATAAAATTCTACGCTAACATTTAATTGTTTTCATAAATAATAAAAATTACACAGGGATTCAATTATTTATTTTTTATAAATTTCTTCGCAATAATTCCATTATTTTTATAAATAATAAAATTTTTTACAGAGATTCAATTATTTTTATAAATAATAAAATTCGTCAAAAGAATTTTAATTATTTAAAACTAAGTTGATAAAATTCTTTATGAGAATTTCATTTTAAGAAACATTCATTTATTCAATAAAATATTTAATTTTTGTATTTAACTAATTGAATTCTCGTAGAATTTTCTAAGAAAAATTTATTTAACAATTAATTTCAGTTTTTGAACTAACAATTCTGTAGAATTAATTTTTTTGAAAAAGTTTAATTGAGTTTTTTTTAAATTATTTGAAATTTTTATTTTCCAATATATATTTAATTAAAGATTTCCGAATAATCGAAATTTCGGAAAATTGAATTGTAAAAAAATGGATTTGAAAATTCTCAAAGAACTTTTTAAAAACTTATTAAAAATAGTTAATTTAAAGAAGAATTTTAGTTAAAAAATTCTAGAAAATAATAATGATCAAATATTTATTTTAAATTAAATAAAACTATTGATATTTTCGAATAATTATACAATTAAAGAAATTCGTAAATTAATGTAATAAAACATTTTTTTGAGTAATTAATATTTTTTAGAGTGAATCAGAATTTACGTTTTTTTCCATTGCAGTAGAGTAATTTTAGGAAAAAATTGTCTCATTTGAACATTTAAAACTTTAAAAGCATTTTTGAATATTAAATATTGAAATTTACCGAGAATATGTGAAGAATTCTTACCTGCACATTTGATGATAAATTATCACCAATCAAATAATCATCATTCCTAATTGATTCATTTCTTGGAATAGACGATAAAATATATTCCTTTTGTTCATAATCAAAAGCCCTTAAAGGTGTATTGTATGTTGTTTTTCCACAACCGATGTAACGAGTATTTCCCCAAACGAGTTGAGTATAATGTCCAGTTGTAAATTGAAATTGAAATTTTTTTACATTTTTAGAATTAAATTCAGTTACTTCTTCATACCAAGTGGATATTGCTTGGGTCCAATTTGATTTCGGATATCCAGTGGCAAAGTAAATATTTTGACCAACTTGGAAACGAGCTATTAGAATAAAAAACAGAAATCAATTATACAGAAATCCAATTAAAAATTGAAGAAAATTATTTTCATACTCACGATCTTGACGGGAAAAATCATGTTGAAAGGTACATTGATCAGCCCATCTTTGTGCTACCTCAGCTAAATTATTATCCCAAATTAATGCATTCATATTAGCTGCTGCTGGTTGTGGTCCAGGATTTCCTCGTCTCTCTTTTCCTAAAGCAACAATCGAACGAAAATCATTGTGAACTTTTAAAATTTCTCGAATTTCCCTCTCCGAAATTCCGCTTATTCTCTCTTTTCCACAAGCTGGTCCGGGTCCCTAAAAATTGTTTTTAAAATAATTATTTTACAATGTTTATTTTTTATATTATTAATAATTAATAATCGTTGTATTCCGGTAGTCTGTTCGTAGTTTGAAGTTAGTTATTTTTTTCATTTTTGTATATCTTAACTTTTTCGACAACTTTTCTTTTTAAATGAGGTTTCGAATTTTAAAATTAAGGAAATTCTAATTTAATAAGTACTTTGAAAATTTAAAAATAACAAAAATTAGTTAAACAAAATTGTTTTTAATTAAAAATTATAATTCAATTTGTAAATTTAACATTCTAAATAATTTCTGTTCTAATACGTAAAAATTTTTATTAATTCAGATTTATTATTTACTTACTCGGCTATTAAGTTTTATAGAAATATTTTCGCAAGACAAATTTAGAAATTATATTATTTTTCATAATTTTGCGTTAATAAGTACATTTTTTTTTAATTTTAAAAGATGACATTTCTTATTTTTTATATTTTTGTTATCCTAATTTTTTGAACTTTTATAATTTCCAATTTGAAATAATTTAATGCTTGCACAGAATTTTATTACAATTTTTGAAAAGATTTTAATTTTTTCGAAAAGTTTTATTTAAATCTTTTGAAAATAAATAAATTGTTTTGAGAAATTTAATTCATTGTGCTGAAATTAATTGAATTTTTCTAAGGAATTTTATCAAAATTTTTGAAAATAATGAAAATCCTCCGAAGAGTTTTATAATTTATGAAAATAAGTAAATAAACTTATGAGAAAATTCTTTTAGCGACGAATTTTTTATTAAAATATTCGAATTGTTTCGAAGAATTTCATTAAAATTCTTGAATTTTAATAAACAAATTTTATCAAAATTTTTCAAAGTAATTGAATTGTTTAAAGAAATTTTATTAATATTGTATGGAAAATAATTGAATTTCTGCTAGTCAATTTATTATTTATGCGAAAATAATAAAATTTGTAAGAAAAAAAATTTAATTCTTTCGAAGAAAATTTAAATTCCTTCGTGAGAATTTACTTAAAATTGTACTGATATTAATTAAATTCTTTTAAAGAATTTTATCCAAATTTTTGAAAATAATTGAATTCTTTTAAGAAATGTTATTAAAATGAAAAATAATTGAATTGTGTGAAGATATTTGATTAAAATTCTTATTGAAAATAATTAAATTTCTTCGACTAATTATTATTTATGAAAATAATTCAATTCTTCTCAGAATTTTTTATTAAAATTTCGGAAAATAATTGAATTCTATCGAAGAATTTTAATATAATTTTTGAAAATAATTGAATTGTTTCGATGAATTTTATTTAAAACTTTTCAAATTAATTAAATTCTTTGAAAGAATTTAAAATACAAAATTGAACTAAAATAAATTGAATTCTTCTAAAGAATATTTTATTAAAATTATTAAAAAAAAATTGAATTTCATTAAGAAATATTATTAAAATAATTAAAATAACTGAATTTCTCAGAAGAATTTTCTCATTTTCTTAAAAATAATCAGGATTTGTTAACTTTTTTTTTTATTTACTTTTATTTGGCTCATTTTGAAATAATTATACGTAATATTCTAAATTTGTAATTTTTTTTACAGATATCACTCACCTTATACTTGCACATTGTATGATCACTGGAAATTGAACAATAATCAACGGCCATTATCCAGAATGGAAGGAATAGTAAAATTATAAAGTTGCGAATCATTCTTCAATATTAAAGTAAAATTGAAGTTGAAAAAAATGGAGAAAATTAGTGAAAAAGGTAAGTTATTTTCGATAACTACCTAATTCCGTAACGAGTTTACTTATGCATGGAATTTCATACACATGCGAACTGATCTTTGTTAAATTTTATTTTCACTTCTTTATTGTCTTCTCCCACTTCTACACTTGATCTTAAATCTTGCTCTCATTTCCGCAATGTTTTTTTTTTGTATAATTTAAAAAAACTTTTTAATGAATATTAACATTTTTTGGGAATTATTATTTTTTATTTACTACATAAGCACGGCATTGGTTTTCTCTAATTTTTATAAATTGAATTAATTAAAATATTAAATTTGAAAATATTAATATTAAAATATTAAATTAACGGATAAAAATGGTAACTGTGAAGATTAATTAGCGAATCTATTTTGAAATTATTTTTCAAAATTGCTATTTGTCGTTTTTGTAATAATAGTATTTTTATAATAGTAATTTCACATAATAGGAATAATTATAATTAGTTAACACTGAAAATTAATTTAATTTCTAATTAATAATTTATAAAATTTATAAATAATATAATGAAAAATGTAAATTGATGACTGGTGAGGAAATTGTATTTTTATTTTTTTTTTTAATAAGAAAAGTTTATTTTATTTTGGATCAGGATCGTCTTGTTCATAAACGGCATTCAGTCTTCGAATCAAATTTTTAGTCTTTCTTGTAAAAAAACTATCAACTTGTCCCAGAATATTCATTAATTGTATCATTTTTTCAATTCCGGTTTCATCTCTTTGCACTTTTTCCGTTGAAAATTTATCGTTATTCACATTTCTTGATGTTAATTTCTCGAAAAAATTCTCTTCCTTAGGCACTCTTGTTTTCAGATCAAATGCAAAAATTGTTACCTTTTTGAAAACAGTATAAATTCATTAATTGTCACGAAAAATATGATAAATAAGTAAATAATTAAACTATAAATTATTAAATTAGTTAAACAATTATATTTTTAACACCAACGAGAAGGCATTATAATTAAATACTTACCGAACAAATGATTAAGATGAAAAATATAAATATCGTCCTCATAATGTTCTTAATTTTTTTAATATAATCTCGTGAAACAAAAAGATTAAAGAACAGAATTAACATTAAGAAAAAGAAAATAAATTTCTTAATTAATCAGTCACTTTACACATCTCAACTGACAATGACACAAAAAGTAAAAATTAACTACCTTGCAAATTTTTGCTGATGTAGAAATATGTCTTTTGATTGGTGCTCACAAATTAATTAAAAATCTCAGAAATACATTTTAAAAAGTATTTTTACTTATTATTTATTTAATTAATTCGATTTATTTTTATTTATTTACTTAAATAATTGCAATAAAAAATTATAAAAAGGATTAAGAAAACTTGTCAATTGAATTAATTTCTTAACGCTTTAATTTTTTTTTCAACGAGAATATAAGAATTTTATTACTTATGATATCAAGAAAATTTTCATTACCCAAAATTAGTTAATTTCATAACAATGTAACTTATACAATTGAAGTTTATAAAAACTTGTCCTTTGAAATCTGAAATGATAAATCAATTAACAAGACTAAAAGTAACTTAATTGCAAAATAATATAATATTTTATTTCCCAGTAACAAAATTCAATACATAATAAATTATATTGTACACTATTTTATAAATACTCAGATTTATTTACTTATCGACGAAATTATAAATTATTATTTTTGCCAAATTTAAGAACATTTTAATACACGTTTCAACCATAATTTTGTATGATAGTCGAACAATTTCATAATGTGGTTGCACAGGAAGCGAATGTCGTCTTGTAAATTTTGTCGATTTGCTCTCATCAAAAGCCGGTCGTCTAAATCTGGATAAGTCAACTAAAAAATGAGAATAAAATTGCGAACGTTTCTAAAACTCAAGGCATTTTTTTTTCTATATATACAAGTATTAAAGTTTCCCTTCGACATAAAAGTTATTATCGTTTCCTCCCGGGAGAATTTATTATGTCGTATTTTTTTTCATAAACTTTTTAACAACGTTTGTAAAATTTATTTTGAAAGTTAATTCAATTTCACAATATTAAATAAAATTTATAATTTTTTTCGTTATATTTAATAATAATTTGTTTATTAAATTTAAATGTGATTATTCAGGTTTAAATTTGATAAGCAATTATTATTGTCAATAGATTTTGTCAATAAATTGTCCCATCGTTAAATAAAATTGAAATTGAAAAAATTAAATCTTAAGAGAGAAAATACAAAAAAAAGTAAAAAATTATGTACTTATTTTTTTTATATATATTTAAATTTTAATAAAATAAGAAAAATAAAAATAATAACAGCATTAATAATAATAAGAGTAATAATAAAAATATCAAACCTGCACTTGATACGGATGATACATAAAAATTTCTAAATTACGAGGTTGAATATTCATCGTGTTAGTGGAAAAAATAAAATTTACATAAATGAAAAAAAATGATAAATAGAAAATTTTATAATGAAACATTCGCACTCTTAATTGTCCAACTTTTATACATTAAACACATTTCTATGAGAATATGTAAATTCTTTTTTTACTAAAGAGAGTTTCCATAATGTTATTGAATGTAAACGTGTCACTACTGATGTTGTTTTTTTTCGTAAATTTTTTCACTAATCTTAAAGTTTATGACAAAATGCATATATTATATTGAAACTTGAACTTATCCCGGAAAAGTAATACGATCTGAATCACGATTTTATCAGATGAATAATAATTAAAGAAGTTTTAATTATCGAAAAATTATGATACCACAGTCACATACAATATGCAATTTTATCTTTTAATCAATTTTTAAATTTTCTTTTTTTCACTTTTTAATGTACGTGCATCAATTTATTAAATTATAGTTTTATAAATATTATAATTAATCAGTATTTTATTTATTAATTAATACTAAATTATTTTCATGTTTAAACAAATTTATTATTCTGATTATCGAGAAAAAAATTATTAAATTGGAAAAAAATTTGAATTGAAATTATTTTTAGATTGTTTTATTTATAAACAATCAGGAAAATTTAATTTTTAGTAGTTACTAATACTATGGTCCACAAGGTTTGAATGTTCAAATGAACGAAATATTTTTTATCAAAAATATTTTCATTAATATTACTGATTGCAACGAAAATAAAAAAACTTTAATTTTACATTTAGAAACTTCACCATTAATTTTTTTGATAGGGACGCAAAATTATTGCAATAAAAATTTAATTTGAAGAAGAAATAAATAAATTTCGTTCATTTGAAAGTTCAAAATTTTAGGAACGTCTAATACTGAAAAAAGAACAATTTTTGGAATGCTTAAAAAAATTAAGTAAATGAGAAAAAAATAATTACATGTTTGGGAAAATAAATAAGTAGGCAAGGGAGAAGTAATAAATACATATACCTATAATAAAATATATTAAAAGAATGATAATGGAATAAAATTTAATAAAAGTTTGCATTAAATCATAAAATATTGAAGAATTGAATAAAAACACATTTTTGTGGTAACAATTCGTTTACTTTATTTCTTTCTTTTTTTTATAAAATAAAATAATCCTTTTGGAAAAAATTTTTTACAGTCTAAAATGCACTTTATAAATAGAAAATCAAGAAATTGTGAAGTTTTTTTTTCTTTAAATCAAAGTACATTTAAATTTTTGACAAGTACATTTTATCGACTGTGTCTGTTCTCTTTTACAAAAATGTCATTTTCGTTTATTTATTTATTTAATTTGCATATTAATTTTTAGTTTCAATGACTGTTTTCAATTGATCGCTAACATTTTGGTATGTTTTTTCAGCTTCCTTTCTTACAACTGAGAGAACTTCTTGGCCTTTAGCTTGGAGTTCATTGATTTTTTCTTGTGCATCGGGGAATTGTTTATTGAAATCTTCAATGCCCTTTTGGATGGAACTTTTTGCGCTGTCTAACAGCTTCTGTACTTCTGGATTCTTTTCTGTGAACTGCAAAAGAAGAGGGTTTTCTTTTATTTCTTTGCAAAAACAAGTTTTGGAAAATAAGGTTAGTCAATTTTTTCTATTTTTAATAGTAATGATTATTTTTAAATTAATATAGTTTTTAATAATTATTACGAAATAATAATTATTATTTCTATAAATATAATAATTAGGAATGAAAATATAATTGATGTAGAATAATAATTATATTTCCATTGTCCCCACTCATTGAGAAAAAAAATCACGAGTTCAAACTTCGAACAAAAAATAAGTTTGATCTAAACATAAATAATATTTTTAATTCAGTGATGATAAAACGTTTAACAGACTTGAACTATATATATAATAACAATTCTTCGCAAAAGGAAGGAAATAATTATGTTTCATTAAACTGTTGAGAAGATTAGTTTTAATTCTAGATGTTCTTATATCAGAGAAGAAGATTGTCCTAAACGTTTAACGCTCATCAATTCGTTTAGAAATTTTCAATTTCATCTTAAGGAATCATTGCAAAAAAAAGAAATAAATGAAAACAAATAATAGTTGAACAAAAAAAATCATAATTACGAATTGCGCAAAAAGAAAACAAAATTAAAGTGATTAAACGGTAAAATACATTTTGTGCAAAAATGACTAAAGTTTACATAAGCATTTTTTCTGCACTAATCACTTCTTCGCAACCTTGATGTAATTTTAAATCTATAATAATATTTTATTACTAAATATTAAAAGTAGCAATTTTAGTTCATAAAAATAATGAAATTTTAATTAAAATTTTGTCTTTTAATTTTATTTTGTCAAATTTAATTATTCTTTTCATAATTATTTTTATAGAAATTTATTGTGAACAATGGTAAATCGTGCAGTTCAAGTGAAATTATTTCAGTTTATAAACAAAATATTTTTCATGAAATGTTACATAAAATGTGCGATGATTTTTTTACACATTACGTAACATTAAATGTTTTTGAAGAAAAAAAAACCGAGTTATATATGAATATTGTCTCAACTGTTCATTATTCACGCTAGGAATGGTTTCGAGAAGCAAAAAAAAATTAACAGACGTCAGACTCAATTTAAATTCTAAGGTCAATTACATTTTAAAATTAATCATTAACGCGTTCATCTTAAATTGTCAAATATTTTTTCTTGTGTTAATTGAAATTTTCTTTTATTTAATTGTATTTGAATTTTTTATACAAATAATTAATTATAATTTATTAGCTACTAATTTTTTGTTAAGAAACTATAATTATTTATTTAATAGTTATTAATAAGCAAATAAATTGTTATAGTTAATTAACTAAAAAATTAGTTTTGAAGAAACATTTGATAAATAAAAGACTCAATAATTTGAATTTTTTTTACTCTAAAAATTTGAAATGTTTATTAAGTTGAATTAGTAACTGACTTTTTGCATTCGAATTAGTAAATTTTAATAAAAAATTAGTAGAAATTACTATTAATTAATAAAATTTACTAATTTAAAAGCTAAAAGTGTCGCTAATTGAAATTAATAAACATGTTAACTAATTCAAATTTAAAGAGTAGTTAACTAGTTAAAAAAATTAGCTATATAGATAATTAACTTACAATTATTTATTATTTATATTTATAATGAGATAAATAATTAGTTATGGTTAATTAATTAAACAATTATTTATAATTATTTAGCTTACAATTATTTATATTTACTTATCTAAACAATTAGTTACAGTTAATTAGCTAAAAAAATTAGTTATTTTCAATTAGCTAAAGAATTAGTTATAGTTAATTAGCTAAAAAGTTAGTTATAGTTAATTAACTAAACAATTAATTACAGTTAATTAACTTTGAATAATTTATATTTAATTAGCTAAAAAATGAGTCATAGTTAATTAACTAAACAATTATTTATAATTAATTAGTGATAAATAATTCCAAAAAATGAATTATTTATAAAATGAATATAGTTGACGAAAAAAAATGTTACTTCTAAATTTTATCTACAATCGCAGATGGCTATAAAATTTAAAAATAGGAATATGATGAGAGAAAAGATTTTTAAACCCGGATGACATAGTTCAGAGGTTAATTTACACATATCAATTTCTGTGCAAACTTGCAAAGATATGATTGACTTATACATATAAATTTCACCCAGTTTCATAATAATGAATAATTGTGATTAGAAAACATTTTTTTCCTCAAAGGGCACTTATACATTGCGTGATGTCCGAGACATTCGAAATTTTTTCATCATCTTGAATTATTATTTTTTCTTTCTTGATAAAGACATTGAACTCGAGTTCAATTTTTAATAATATTAATAGCAAATGGAATTAAAGGAAAAAAGAATAATAGAAAAAAATTCGCGAAGAAGATTGAAGTCGATTTGTGCTTTGTAGACAAATAGAAGGAAAAAAATGTTTAACAGAAAACAAATTGTTTAAAGAAAACGAGAAGGAAAATAATGTCTCGGGGGGAAACATTTTTTTGGAACTCCTTCTACAACAATTTTTTTTTCAATAATGAATTTTTTTTTAATTTGAAATTCATAAGTTTTTTATTTTTATTTCATTTATTAATGAAAAAAAATTAAAGTTCAATACAATTAAATTAAATCATAAAATATTTCTGAATATCTAATTAGTTAATGTTTAATATATTTAATGTTTTGAAATATTAAATTTTAATGTTTAATATTTTATATTTTAAACATTTAATACTTAATGCAATGAAATGATTTTAGTTTTGAATTTTTATTTTTTTTTTTATTATTCACAAGTTACGGATGTTTATAATTTTAATTTTGTCAAACACCTTTTTTTTAAATTAAAATTAATTACTATAAAGAGCGATTACAATAAAATCTTACATTTTTCTATTACAAACAAAAATAAATTTAAAAATATAACGGTTCACAACATTTATGATCTAAAAGAAAAAACATGTTTCAAGAAAAATTATATTTCTTGAAATAATAAAATATTTAATTTACAAATTTTTTTTCTATACTGTCGATTAGGAAACTATATATAAATAATTGTTTTCATACACAAATCTTAGTAGAAAAAATTTATTGAAATTTTAATTTCAATTCTTTGAAATTATTTTTATTCACCAATTTTAATAGAAACTATTAAAATTTTAATTTTAATTATAATTCTTCCAAATGATTGATTAGTGAACGTGAGTTTTACGAACGTTAAAAATAAAAATTTTTTTAGGTCTTTTTATGAGAAAGAAAAAAAATACTTGGAAAAATCACCGAGAAAAAAGTCAAGTCAAATTAAATGAAAATAAAAAAAATTTGCAAATTTACAAATGAAAAACTAAAATCCTACCTCAGCAGCAGCTTTGTCAATTGATGTTTTAACATTTTCCCCAATATTTTGGAATGAAGCTACTAGATTTTCAAAGGCAGATGTCTCTTGAGCAGGTTGAGGTGCGTCTCTTTGTGTCCTTTGAATTGTTCCTGCATAAGCAACTGCTAAGACAACAAAAAATACTAAAATGCTCTTCATGATTGTTGGGAGCTTTTTTCCTTCTTCTTTTACTAGAGTTGAATTATAAAACTGATAAATCTCTTCACTAGTATTACAAACGAACTGATGCTGCAAAAACTTAGTCACTTCCTTTTATAGGCAATCTTTATCGCTATAACCGGGGCAAAGTGCCACTTATTAAGCTTGGAAAACATTTATTACACAGGGCTTTACCTCCCCCCCGTTCCCCGTTTCCCCACATTTTTTTTTAATGGCAAGTAACAAGATTACATTTTAGAAAACGTATATTTCAAATTTACTACCATTTTTCAGTTTTAGATTTTTTGTTTGTTTGTTCTTTTCGCTTATAAGAATCGAATTAGAAGAGAAAGAGAGTTATTCGAAATTTGTAAATAGTTCAGAATTATTTTTAAATCTTCTTTGAAATTTGAAGTATGATTTTTTATTTTTATGAATACAGTTATCTTTCGATAAATTGAAATTGGTTTCGGGATTCCTGGAGAAATTTTGATACTTGAAACATACGATAAATAAAAGGCTCGATGACTAGAATTTTTTTATTCTAAAAATTTGAAATAGTTAAAATATTAATTAAGTTGAATTAGTAACTGACTTTTTGCTTTTGAATTAGTAAATTTTACTAATAAATGAGTAGAAATTATTATTTATTAGTAAAATTTACTAATAATCTAGTAGAAATTACTATTTATAAGTAAAATATACTAATTTAGGAGCAATTAAATTTAATTAATTAAATTTAATTAAATTAATTAAATTAGAAATTTTTTATTGTTAAATTAATAATTTTCTACTAAAAATTAGTAATTTTCTACTAATAAATTCGTTGTTTTCTACTAAAAATTAATAAAATTTCTACTAGTTAATTGATGAATAAATCTATGCTTTTTAATTGCATAGTAGAAAACTACTAATTCAAATTTAGACAATTTTTATTTAAAAATTTTATTATACTTTCTCATCATCTGAAGAAAAATTATATTTCGAAAAGATTTATTAACCATGACTTAGAAGTTATCAGTTAAATGCTTGAGAATTATCTAATAGATGTTTTTTATATTAAAAGAATTATTCTTTATCGACAAAGATCATTTATTTAAATTTCTACAATTAGTAATTTCTTCATCTGTTCAAAAATATTTCACTTGCTAAAATTTTTACATTACTTCATTTATTACTCTGAAATTTTTTATTCTTCTAAATCAATATTTTTTTTACCAAACTGAAAATTACATGTGAATAGAATAATTATGTGTATAATAATTATAAGTATCTAAAAAATATCCCAAATATTAATTTGGAAAATTAAAGTGATTCACAAGAATCAATAAAAATTTAAGATGGTAATAAATTTTTTAGACATTTTTTTTTGTAAATTTTCAAAGTATCATTTCAGTAACTGATTTTGAGAATAATAAACAGTTTCTAATATAATGATTTAATTGATTTGTTTTTTTTAGGAAAAAATAAATTTGAAAAAAAGCTGCTGAATTTGTTTATTTATTGAATTTAAATTTATTAGATTTTTATTTTTTAATGGGTAATATCTTTGTGAGCCTTATGTGATAAACCGGTTAGAAAATTAAAATAATTTTTTTCTAATATATAAAATGTGTTACACATTTTCTATATGTTAATTAAATGCTTTTATGACCTCTGGAACCAATAAATGTCTTTATTATCATGTCAGAATGATCTTAGTATTTGTATACATAAATAATGAATTATTGTTTCACGATGTCAAATTTTTCTAATTTTTTATTAAGAAAATCAGTAAAATTTGGAATAACATTTTAAATATAACAAAATTGTGTTTATTTCACATAAAAAACATGAGGAAACGTTAGATTAAATCAGAACTTTAGTTGTAGTGCTAAGCCGGCGATAATTATGAGTATTATCAGTATATTAGATATAATAGAGGTGGCAATTTTTAAGCATTCCATCGAATTGTACAATTGAAAATCAGAAATGGTTGAGAATCTGTGCTCACCGAGCATATACAGATATAACAAGAAAGTAAAATAATAAAATAAGAAAGAATCTTAGTTGGTATTGGAATATACTTACTTTAGTATATGCAAAACCGGCGGACAAGAGAGTTGACGCCCAAAGATAAATTTAGTCACAGAAAGTGAGAAGAAGTGAATTTTTTTCCTGTTGTTGAACTAGTGAAAAACAATGGATGATTTAGTGGTGATTCATTTAAACCTCAGAGGAATGAGAAATCTAGAGAAAAATTGGGAGTTACTGAAGAGTGGACATGTCCTAATGTTGCAGGAGACATGGTTGGAGGAAAAGAAATTTTCTGAAACAATCGACAAGTTGAATAAAAAATATTGTAAATTCTTATGGAATGGAAAAGAAGCGAAAACTAAAATAACTAAAAACGGAAGAGCATCAGGTGGTTTTTTACTGGCAGTAAAGAAAGACATCATCGACAACAATGTAACTCGTAAATTAGAAAAGTGGGAGTACGGTTTGACACTAAATATATCAAAGATTCATTCACCAATTTATTACTCAATAATAAATGTCTACAATAACTCGAGTAGCAATTTGAACAATTGTCTAACTGAACTGGATAAAGAAATCAAGAAGATAGAAGAAACAAAACATCGAATTATAATATGTGGCGATTTTAATGCAAAAATTGGAAAATTACAAGAACTAGACTCTAATCAAAAAGTGGGAGTAAGACAATCAGAAGATCAAAATGATCCACGAAGTGAGGGAAAAGCACTGATAAAATGGTTAAAAGAGAGAAAAATGGTAATAATGAATGGTCGAACAAAGGAGGATAGTAAAGGAGAAGTGACTCATCTCTCTGGTAGTAAAGCAAAAGGTTCCGTATTGGATTTGGTCATAATAAAATTAAACGAACAAGAGGAACTTGAAAGCTGGTTTAAAGATTTAAGAGTACTTACTCAAGAGGGTTCGGATCATTTTCCAGTACTATTCAGATTGGAAGCTGGCATAAGAGAAATTACGAAAGAAAATTCTACGATAATCAAAAATAATGGAAAGAAAAAATGCAAAGATGCTACCAGTAAGAAAAAGAAAAAAATTACTAAACTAAAAGTTAAGAATTTTCAATCACTGAATGAATATAGAGAAACGAAAAGTTCTACCAATCAAGAGGAATATCAGAAAAGTAGTAGGAAACTGGCCGAAGCAAGAAATCCAAAAGGGAACAACGAGTGGCGAATAAAGGAATATTATAAAAATAAAGAAGGAATACCTAATCCAGTTATTACAAACAAAAAAAGAAAATTGTACTATATAGCTAAAAATTATGCAGGAAAGAAAAAGCAACCTCAAACATTTCTTAGCAAGTTAAAAAAAATCACTTAATCCCTAAAATGTATATTATGTTTTTGTATATTTAAAATTAAACTACAATGAGTGAGATTACAGCAACCGTTTAAGACTAGGTATGGGATTTGCGAGTAGTGAATCTTAAGAGGACTTTCTGGTTCAGAATTTCAGAAAAATCCATTTTTTTCTTGCTTAAAAATGTTCCTTTTTCCCACAACAGGTGCAAAAATTAACTTAAAATACCAAAAGCAAAAAATTTAAATTCTCTTGATATAACAATGTTCATAAAAAATTATGAGATAACCAATACTTTTATTTACTAGAAAAGTTTAAAAAAGAGTGTTTTTTTACCAATTCTACTCAAGAAGGAGCACTTAAGCAACGATGGGGGTCAATGAGCTTTTATATTCCTCTACTCAAATTTTACGAACCGTATAGCAATGTAAGCGCATTCATAATAATTTTGCTGATAAATATTCAAAGCACATAGTAAATATTATAATTTCTGAATGTGATTAATAGTTTTAGTAATTATTGTATTCGTGGTATTTGAAGAAATTAAAATTAATTAGATGAAATTAATTTAACAGGGTTTATTTTCTACAATTTCCAACTAAACTTCATCTCTGAATCAATAAATTTAAATAATTTTCCAAAAGTTCTTCTAGAATTGATTCAATTACTTAAATACATGAACTCATTTTATTATTAAAAATTATGACTTAAAACCTTTAAAAAATAATTGAATTTTAGAAAAGTATAAATAAAAATGATTAAATTTTTGAAGAATTTTAATTATAAACAGGACCATGATTTCTCAAAAATTTTAATAAGTCCAAAAAGTATGAATCTTAAAATGAATCTTGTAAAATTTAAAAAAACTAATGAATTTTTTGATGAATTTTAAATAAAAATTTTGAACATTATTGTTTTCTCCAAAATGTTAAAAATAATGCTAAAATGTTATTATTTTTAGAAATATGTAATTAAAAACATTAAAAATATTGAATTTTAAAAAATTAGAAGCTTATTTTCATTTTTAAATTTACCTTTAAAGATTTTTTCATAAAATTTTTGATAATTCAATTATTTTCAAAATTTGCAATTAAAATTCTCCAAAATTTGATTTTAAGAAATTTTAACAAAATACTTGAAATAAATTAATTATTTTCAATTAAATTTTACAAATTTTTAACTATTCAAAAACAATTTTTGAAAGATTTGTTTATAGTTATTTTTTGCATTATAAAAATCAAAATAAGCTTTGCACTTTTTTTTAAAAATTGTGGTATTTTGTTGCAATGTTTGGAAGAAAAGTCAAAATAGTCGGAATTTTTTAAAATAAGTCGAAAAAGTCTTAATTTCCTTAATTTCCCTGACAACAAATTTTTTTCATGACATTTACTTGACTTAACTGACAAAAATTTTGTTTTAATGTGTCATGGAAATTTTATTACCTGAAAATCATGAGAAAATCATGGAATTTTATAAGGAGAAATTTGTAAAAACCCTGTTCAAATTATTTTGATTAAATTACTTTAATTGAATTAATTTTAATTGCCTTAATATTCACCAATTTAAAGTAATTATAGATAAAATTAATTTAAAATACTTTAAATATTTAAATATTAATTAAATTATTTAAGTGTAAAAATTAATTCAATCAGTTTAAATTGATTTAGGTTAGTTTAATTAAATTAATTTTAATGGCTTTAGTATGTGCAATAGTATTTACAACTTTAAATTGCTTTAAATTAATTTAACTGAATTTTTATTACTATAATAATTACAATAATATATTCACAAACTTCAAATAATTTGAAGTAATTTAAATTAATTTTCTTAAAGTAATCTATAGTAATTTTATATTTTTAATAATTCAGTTGAAACTTAAAATTACTACAACTGAAAAATATTAACGAACTAATTTTTAGATATTAATTTAGATTTAATAACGATATTATATAATTTGTTTTTAACTTATAAAAACATTTATTTTCCTTATAAAAATTTCTCATATTTTATTGTATATTGTATATCAAATATATTTTATTATTATATTATTCTTCTGACAGTTAATATAGAATGTTACTCACAACATTTATTCACATATTTTTATTTGTTTAATACATGTACATGTAGAAATAAATTTCTAATAAATATTGTCAGTTATAAAATATGTATAATAATTATTGACAAAGTTTTATTCATCACTGTGGTCACTGGTCATATTTATAATATTTTTATTTGAAGTAATTTAATCGGTTTTGGGAATAACTTTCTTAAGTTTTTCACTGATGCTTTCGTATGTGTCTTTAAAGAAGTTTTTGGTATTTGTTCCAAATTTCTCGAGATCAGGTTGAATTTCCTTAAATTTATTTTTGACTGTGTCCGTCCAATCACTCACTGCTTTGGAAGCATCATCAGTGGCGTCTGCTGGTGCTGCATAAGCCTAAAAATATTTCATTTAAAATATTATATTTTATATTATTTAAAATTTTTAAATATTAAATATTTATAAATGCAAGCAGAAAAAAATTATGTTTGAATCAAATACTATATTTTGTTAGGTAGACATTATTGTTAAGTTACTCTAAATAAATTTTGTTTAAGTTAAATAAGTATTTATTTTTGTTTTTACTTTTTAATAAACATTTTTAGTTCAGCTTAGTAAATTTTGCATTCAAAGAAGAAACTCGAAAGTATGGCGTTTAAAAATTTAAAAAAAACTAAGTTATTGGTGATAATAAGGGAGTAAATTATTAATTCTCAATGCGATTAATAGTTTCAGTAATTATTTTGGTGAAAATAAGGAATTCTGATTCCAATTACCCCAAATGACACTATATTATACATTTTTTATAATTTAATTCCCCAAGAGAAAAGGCTTTGTTGTTTCCGTTGAAATTAAAAAATTGTTCAAACGCTTTAAACAAACTTTCCGCTATAATATAGTAATGAGTCATTTGAGTTCCTGATTAAATGTCCGGATGTGTGTATGTGCGTGTGTATCACACTTTCTTGTGAATACGATAACTTGAAATCGGTTTTGATGAATTTGAATAAAATTTGATATGCCTACTTATGAATTTAAATTGCAAATTGGAGTAAAGATTCTCTAGGAATAGTCATAAAATAATATCTATAGACATTTTATCCTAAAAATTAAAATATTATTCTCAATATTACAATATGAAAAAAAGTTATATTTCAATTTAAAACAACTGAAAATTATTTGTACAATAACTTAAAATTCTTTTATTTAATTTTAACAAATTTAAATTACAATTTAAATAGTTGAAGAATTAAAATTTTCAATTTAAATTTTTTGGAAAGCATTTTTCGTGTTTAAAATAATTTTTATTTGTTTTCCGAAAAATTTTTAATTGCTATTACACAAATTAATATTTATTTGTTTCCAAAAACTTTGTATTTATAAAAATAAAATTTTTATTTGAAGCAAATAAATTAAGTTTGTATTCTTTGAGAAAAATTTATGGTTTTATATAATTATTTAAGAAAAATTGTATCAAATCAATAACAATTATATGGCTGTGCATATACGAATGAAATTTCCGATGAATGAATTTTTTTTCCTAGTTTTTTGTTAAAAATATCTTTTAGTAAATATACTTTTTTAATATTCTATAAAGAAACTGTTGGTTTCGCTCTCAATGAAACATTATATTTCAAGGTTTGATTATCCTTTTTTTCTATACTATTTTTAACGGCATAAATTGAATTTTGGAAATTCAAGTCACATAAAAATAACATTAGTTTTGTATTTATTTTGTAAAGTAAGCGGAAAATAATTGAAGATCATTCGTGCGTCAAGGACTTTTTTTTATATATAAATTCTGACTAATTGCAAGTGAAATAATGAATAATGATTAAAGAGTTCAAAAAAAAAAAAAAGAAAAAACAATTTGTAATGCGAAGTTTCATTATAAGCATATTATCCGCTTCATGCAGAATTACAAAAGAGTATTGTAATATATGAAATTTCAAAGAAAATATTAGAGATTGTTCTAAAATATTACAATTTATTATAAATTATTATATAAATTATTATAAATTATTATGAATTATTTTTATAACGATATTAATCTACTTATTTTATTTAATTATTATTTATTTACATTTATAAAAAGGCTACAAAACTGCTCTTTTGTACAGAGTTCTCAACAACAATAATAATTTAACTTTTAATATTATTTAATTAACAATAATTTGAAATATTTTCCCAAAAAATCTCATTCTTTTATTTTTGTTTCTTTGTTTAAAAAAAGTTTGTTTATTTATTTATTTAAAGATATGTATATTATCATTTATAATAATATTATTTCTTTAAGATACATAAATTAATTCTTTCTTTGAAATTCAAATTTTCAAATTTCTATTTGAACAAGTTTCTTGTATATTTGGAGCGTATGACGAAACAATAAAATTATTTTATATCAGAAATAGTAGGTCAGTACATAGTTTATAAAAGGTATTTTCGTTAAGTTGTACCGGAAATACGCATATAAAAGCTACATTTGTATATTTCAATTATTAACACCCAAGATAAATGTTTTATTTGAATGAAAAATAATTTTTTATTGAAATAAAATAAAAATTAATTTTTCTCAAAGCTCACTGCCATGTTTAGTTCGCTCTTAGCTAACGTAATTTTTCTTATATGCAAACGTATAACAATAATAAATACAATAAGAATTATAAATTAAAATTAATAAACAAATTAAACAATTTCATAATTAATAATAATTATTTTCTTTTTGGTTTTTATTTTTTTATAATTTTTTATTGTTATTAATTTTAATTTGTAATTGTTATGGTAATAATAACTCTATTATATGTAATGTTAATAATAATAATAATGTCATTAATAATTATAAATTTAATTAATTTAGAAAAATTTATAACTCAGTTTTAATTTTTTAAAGCAAGCATTTAATTTTCTAAAGTTTGGACCTAAAATTTTGTAAACACGTGTTTAAACACCTAGTTAATTTTTAATTTGAATTTTTTCAATAACATATATTTATCAATTTTTAAATTACAGAATAAATTTAAATTTCTACTTTTATGTAATTTTTTTACGTCCAAAGAAATCTTTCATTTTGAATCAATAATCACATTTTTTTAATTTCTGTATAGAAGCATATTTTTCTCAAAATTAAATAAAATTCTTATTATTATTAAACGAAAATAAATTTTGTCTTTTTTTCTATAGTTTACTTGACAAATTTCCCAAAACTCCCTAAGCAAAAAAAAAAAAAAAAAAAATTATTAATAAACATTTTATTTTTGTCAAATAATTTTCATTTATGTAAATTAAGCAGTATTTGCTTCAAATGCAGAAATTATTAGTTTCCAGTAGAATTTATTTGATATTTGCTTTTTGTTAAAACCGTTTTTGTTAATTTAGGCCTATTTAATAGAAAATAATTAGTTTATTTGCTTTGAATAAAAAGATTTATTTTTAGTTGACAAATTATTAATTAGTTGACTCAAACAAATTTTTTTCTGTGTATTATTTATAAAAAACTTGGTGCCATTTAACTCGGAGAGAAATATAAAAAATTTATAAAAAATTACGTTTTAATGAAAAGAAATAAAATACAGAGAAGAATTTAAAAATACGTAAACGAATAAAAAGAAAAATTGGATAAAACCTAATTTAAATTTGGCTAATAAGAAATATTTTTGTTTACAATTTACTGCTTCAAATTTACAATATGGTTTATATTTTTCATGTTATTGAAAAATATAAATATATTAAATTTTCTACATTATTAAAACGCACTTTAGTAAAGTTCTTTTATTTCTTGTATTATCTTATTTATTGTAAATAACAATATTTTCTTATACATTAAAAAATATTGTGAAGAATTATAAAAAGGAAAAAATGTATAATTACAAATTTTTACCTGATAAATGCAGACGAAACAAACGACCAATAAAGTCAGAAGAATAAAACGAGACATATTGGAAAAATTTTACTTTGTTTTGTGACGATGTGAGAGAAACTGAAGATTCGTATGGTATGTGATGGAGGAGAAGGTGGCAAACTGGATTTGAAAGCGAAACTGGCGCAGTTGACTGGCGCGATAAAATAACGTATGTTTCAGGTCAAAGGTTTCAACTTTATAGTGTGAAGCTTTTAAAAAACTTTCAGCTATTTATTTAACAGTTGTGCATTATTATCTCTCTTTCCCTCGTATCTTAGGCAAATATAGGAGACAAACAAAAAAAATTTTTCATTTTCCAGTCCTTTTCCTTTTTATCATTCTTAATCTTCGAAACTTGAATAAATAAAGTTTTACGTAAAACTTTTACTATTGGATAATTTTTTATTCGTGTTATTCAGAATTTGGTATTTTTTTAATGGGAAAAAATGTAGAACATTTTTTATACAGTTACATAAAGAAGAATTTGATTTTAATTTAAAATTTGAAATTTAATTTGTTTATTTTATTTTTTATTTGAACCAAATGAAAGTTTCTTGAACCGAATAAAACATATTCGAAACAAATAAAATTTATTTGAACCAAAAAATGTATTCGAACCAAATAAAATTTATTTTTAATAAATAAATCTTTTTCTAACCAAATAAAATTTACTTTTAATAAATAAATCTTTTTCTAACCAAAATATAATTTATTTGAATCAAATAAAACATTTTCGAACCAAATATAATTTATTTGAATCAAATGAAACATATATTTGAACCAATTGTAATTTATTTACAAATCAAATTTTTTTAGTGCGAATAAAAATTTTATTAAAACCAAATAAAATTTATTCGAATCGAATGAAATATTTTTAAACCAAATATCTATAATTTATTAAAAAAATAAAAGGTTTTTTGGCAAATTAAAATTTTTATTTGAACAAATAAAGTTTATTTGGAACAAAAAAAAAGTTGCTTACCACCGACTAAAACTTATTTTGAAACAAATAAAATTTATTTGCTTTAAATAAATCTTTTTCAAAGCAAATAAAATTTATTGGAATCAAATAAAACAAATTTTAACAAAATACAATTTGTTTGAAAAATAAAAATTTTTTTTTGGCTCAAATAAAAAAATTTAGAACAAATGAAACTTATTTGAGGCAAATAAAATTTGTTTGAATTAAATAAATCTTTTTTTAACCAAATAAAATTTATTCGAATCAAATAAAACATTTTCGAATCAAATACAATTTATTTTAATAAAAAAAAACATATATTTGAATCAAATATAATTTATTTATAAATCAAATGTTTTTTGGCACAAATAAAATTGTTGTTTGAACCAATTAAAATTTATTTCCATCAAATAAAATAATATTTTTTTCTCTTTAAAATATAAATTTTCTTTTCTGTTTTTTCTTAAAGCTCATTTTACGCATATAAAAAATAAAAACATTTTTTAATATTAATAAATAATGTTGTTACATACTTGTAAATAAATAATACGAAATATTATAAAAATGAAAAAGAAAGGAAAATTCCAAAATTGTAATTTTTCTCTTTTAGTTATTGAAAGAAAAAAGAAAACAAAAATATTAGAAATCAAACTCAGATTATTGAGTTTTAAAACGCGAAAGCCTTTTATTGCGCATTGTTCATTATTTACCGTTGAAATTGAAACAATAATGTATGCGAATAATGAATGATTGTTATTCTCGCAAAGTGTAAAGAATTACGTGTGACTAAAAAAAGCTTTTATTAAAATGACTTTTAACTATATAGACTTTAAAGTATTTTAAATTTAGTTTTGTTATCAATTTTTAGGAGAAGAAAATAGATATAGAAAAAGCAGTGAAAGACACTCGATTTTATAATCTATATATACAAATGTTTACCTTTTTTATAAATTTTTTTTTGTATTTTTATTTATTTTCGATTTTATTTGAAACTAAAAATTCTGAAAAGTATTTTGTAATTAATTTTTAAAAGAATTAAAATACTTTTTATTGTGATTAAGCAAAATTTATTTATAATTTAATCGTGAATTTGGAAAAGGGCTTAACTCTGAAAACCATAATTCAACATATAATTAAAAATGAATGTTTTTTAAATATTTTTTTTTTATTATTTTATTTATTGTTATAAATTGTTATTATTTTATTTTTATTGTTTTTTTTATTATTATATTTTTTTTTTATTATTAATTTATGAAATATGAAATTTAAAGAAGTCGTGTACAATCATCGTACTAATATTTCATACGTCATTACTTTTAATGATCAATATCTTTGACTTTGTAACAGGATGTATGCAATTATTGTCATCACAATGTATACTATACTGAATGTGTGAAAAAAGAGTTAACAATAGAGCTACTTATGAAAATCATTTCATAAAAATATTATACGAATGTAATAACATTCAATTTTCTATTATGAAAAACAAAATTTAATTTCCTTTAAGAATAAAAATTCAAGTTCCATTTGTTTTGAAATATTTTTTAAAAAACGCATTTGAAAACTGAACTTTTAAATTCTGATTTTTCTTATTGAAATCGATCTCTCTGAATCTAAAATTCAAAACTATAAAAAAAAGTATCAAAAAAGAATTTATAAGTAATATTTTTTTACTATTAATTTTAAAATAAATAGCAAATTGAAATTTGATTTATCATAATGTTTTTCTCTATGAAAAAAAAAATATATATATATATATATATATATATATATATATATATATATATGTCAAATTGAAGATTCAATTAAAAATTGTAAATTCAGCAGTGTTTGTAAATGCGTTTTAAAAAAAGTTTAATTATTTGCCAACAATGAATGTATTTTAATTTATTATTGTTTAATTTATACGACAAATTACTTCATAAATTTTCAAGGAGATATCCTTGAAAAATGACAATGAAAATAATTTCAAACTTTTGCAGATTTGGAACTTTTGTTGTGATCCACTTTTTTGTTCTTCTTTAAAAAGAAAACATTTTTTTTTTATATTCTAAACATTAAAATAAACTTTATAATATAATTTTTAACTGACATAATTTGAGAAAAATCTTATTAAATTTAAAAAGTTTTTTCGAAAATAAATATTTTTAGAAGTATTCTTTTTTTAAACATTCAGCACAAAGTATTTTAGTTAGAAAAAATATTTGCTGTTTGAATTTGAATAAATTTAAGCAATTAAGTGAATTTAAATATTTTTTTGACTTTTTTGAAATTTTATATGGAGCATTCTAGGTGAAATTTTCATTAAATTTTTTTTTTGTTTGGAACAATTTTTATTCAATAATAAAATAAAAAATACGTGTTTTCTTATTTTTCATATAAGATTCGAAAAAATTGTTCTAAACAAAAAGTTTCTTAATGAAAAATTCACCTGGAATGCCCTTTGTATTCCTATTATAATTTTCTTTATTGAAATTGTCATTCTATTTCATTATTGAAATATTTATAATATAATAAAGTAGAATTATTTTCTAGATTTGGAATAATTCTTTTAGGTATAATAGTAATTTCTTTATAATAATAATAAATTTTAATAATAATTTATTTATTAAAATATTTCAAGTAGGAAATAATACAATGAAGTACAAAGATTTCGTTGAAGTTGGAATAATTTTATAATAATAATAATTTCTTTATTAAAACATTCAATAAAGGAAATAATATAATTAATTACAATGATTTTGTTAGAATTGTGATAATTTACAATTTTTATTTAATATTTGTACACACAACAGTTAGTAAACATTTGGTGGATTATTTAAAAAGAAAGTAATCTAACAAAATAATTAAATCTTTGACGTACTCGAAATGTTAGTAACAATACAACAATGGGTAGTAGCAAAATAGTCATAATAATGATAGTAGTACTAATAATAAAAATTCTACAAATAGAACCTAAAATATTAGACGTACGAATTGAATTGAATTCATTCGTATAATTTTCAAATTTTATATGGTCGAAATTCATCATTGTTTGTTGTTTGTTCTCTATTTTTATTTTCACTTTTGTCATTTTCTTTGGTTTGTTCGTCATTCTGTTGAGTGGCAATATTTGTTGTACCTTCGATACCTTCGATAATTGGAAAAATTGGCAAATTTTTAGTAACAGTCTCGTCTTGGGAAATTGATGATGAAATTGTGGTTATTTCTGAATTTATATCATCTAATTCGTGATGTTTGTGTTCACGTTTAATTTTCGAATTATCGTCAATTTTCACTAGTGCTGGTGGAGGTGATTCTGTGTCGAATTCAGGTGATTTTTCCATTTCTTCGTCAGTTGCGATTTCTGTAGCATTGTATTCACGTTTATTTTTACCTCTTGGTTTTTCGCTACAGAAATATTTGCAAATGCCTGATTTCAATTTTGATGGATCTTCTATAATGTCGGTGATGAATTCTTCGAGATTTTCTAACCATGTACAATCTTCATCAGGAGTACCAGTTTTAGGTTTCTTTCTGCCTGGCTTTCCTAGTTGACCATCTTCATCATCAGGAGTATTACCTGAAGGTTTCCTCCTGCCTGGTTTTCCTAGTTGACCATCGTCATCATCAGGAGTATTACCTGAAGGTTTTCTCCTGCCTGGTTTTCCTAGTTGACCATCGTCATCATCTTCGTCATTAGGAGCATTTCCTGAAGGTTTCTTCTTGCCTGGTTTATGCTTATCAGGTATCTCAGCATCTTCATCATCTTCATCCTCAGGAGCATTACCTGAAGGTTTCTTCTTGTCTGGCTTATTAGGTTCATCATAATCATCATCATCATCATCATCATCTTCAGCTTTAGGTATATCTTGTTTATCACTCTGAAGTGGATGTTTTCCCTTTTTACTCTTATTTCCTTTCGTTGGTGAAATGTAATCATCATCTTCATCATCATCGTCATCATCTCCAGGTTTAGGTTTACGATGTTGATTGTCCTGAAGTGGACGTTTTCCCTTTTTACCCTTATTTCCTTTCCGTTTTGATGGAACGTCATCATCATCATCTTCATCCGTATCTGGTTCTTCAGTTTTAGGAGCATATTTTTTGCTATATTGATCAATTCCTTCTATTATTTTTTGAAGATCTTTTCGTTGTTCTGGTGTCAGGGGTTGCTCAAGGCAAAAACACGAGTCTTCTTTAATCTTCCGTCGCATTCTCTCCAGAACAGGATATCCCAATCTCTATAAATGGAAAAAATTGCATTAAATATATTTATTAATTCAATTAATTAAATATTAATTTTTTTTCAGAAACCAAAATATTAGTACGGAAAATAATGTTTGTCTGTAGAAACAAATGTCTCTAAAAATAACTCTCTAGTAACAAATCTCAAACATAAAATAATAAAGTATGATTTACAATTTAGTAAAAAATTTAGTAAATAAAAATACAGTTTGTAAAAAAGAGAAGAAAATTAATTAAAAAATAAACTCACCTTGTTAAGTTCGGGATTCTTTTCTAGTATCAAACTCAAACTTTCCAAAATAGACTCTCGTAGTGTTGCATTTTGTGTGCCATTCAAACTTTGAACTTTTTCGTGCAATTCTTTCAATTCCGTGGATAAATTTGAATCGCGTTTTTGACGATGATAAGTGGGCAATCCATGACAATCGTAGATTAAGATTGTCAGGAGAATAGCAAAGCTCAATGTAAGAAATGAGTTCTTCATTGTAGCTTCTGTGTAACTTGTCCCTTGATGGATTTGACTGGACTATTTATTCAAAATCTTTGAACAAATTATCATGAGAAACGTGCTTCCAAAAAGAAACATTTCGAGCTTTAAACTCTTCCGTAAAGATTATTCCAATTTTTTTTTCAATTGTAGTAAGATAAAATAATGATTAAGAAAAAAAAATTTGCGAATCTCTTTATATGATATTTGAATAATCGCGATAACGCATTATTTACAACAATGACAAGTTTTTCTTTATTGTGTATTGAAAAAAAGATTTTTAACTTTCAATACTGTTATTAATATATCATTTGTTTAATTTTCATTAATTGTGACTTTTCATTTATATACTTGTGATTTTCTTATCCAGGAATTTTAATTTGTTTCATTTAGTTTAGTGATTAAACATGTTCTTCATTTTAAAACACATATCATTGTATGTATATCTTAATTTTCAAATAAGACATCGAATTAAAGTATAAAATGAAAATAATGTTGACTCTTCATTTTTTGTGGATTAAATTTTAATTTGTAAAAATCAATTTATAAGTTATTAATTCAATATTAATTTCAAAACTACTATTATTATTACAATTACTACACTATACAAAAAAATTTATTCTTTACTTATCTTCCTTAAATTTTTAATAAACTATTAGCACAAACAAATATTTTTAAAAAAGTAGAAAATATTTGCAAATTTTTTCCACAAGTTGTGTAAATTTCTTTTAATTTTTTACTTCTTAATTTCAATATAGTGAATTAAAAAAAATAAATAAATAAATAAAAATTAAATTAAATTAAATTAAATTAATAAATAAAATTAGATTTCTGTTTGATTTCAATTATAAATTTTTTATTTGTTGCTTTTTTATAATGTTACACATAATTAGTATTATATCGTGTATATAATACTAAATGTCAGGATATATGTACATATTTTCATAAGTCAATAGAATATCGTCAATAATTCGGCATTGTCAAATCAGTATGAGCAAACTTCGTCTTGGAAATATTGTGGCATTTCAAAAGTTTCTGATTCTTCGTCATAACTGTAAAGAAAGAAATTGCAATTTAACAAAGTTAGGAAATATAGTGAGAATAATAATGAATAAAGGAAAATAATAATAATTTTGTAACAAAAAAAATTTCTTTTAAATATTCGTTTTCTCGATTTTTCCGAGAATTGAAAAGTGTTTGAGTATTCGGAATTAGTGAAGCATCAAAAATAATTTAAGTTTGCAAAATGATTCAAGAATTTTATTTCATGCAAATATTAGAGAAATTTTAGATTTTAGAAATCATTAAAATGTGTAATTCATTTGACATTGAGAGAAATTTCAGTTTCGGAAATGATTTAAGAACTTAAATTTAATCCAAGAAGTTTAAATTTAAATCCAAATAGATTTAAATTTTCAAAATTATTCTATAATTTTTAATTCATTCGAGAAAACCAAAAAGTTATAATTCTCTTACTCATTCAATAACTTAAATCCTTAGGAGAATTCAAGTATATTCGATATAATTCAGAATCGAAAAGATTTCAGTTACCGAAATTCAAAAAATTTTAATCCATTCGTAAATTGGAAATGTATTTAAATTCTCGAATTTATTCAAGAACCTTAATTAATTCAGAAGTGCAAAATATTTTTGATATTGATAAAAAATTAGAACCCATTCGAGAATTCTAAAAATTCAGATATTATTTGTGGATAACAATTTTTTAGTTTTGGTTACTTTCTTTTGTATCGTATAGTTCAAAAAAATTTGCATTCAAGAATTGAAAAACTTTTCTTTCTCGAAGAATTACAAAGAGTTGAAGTGAGATTCCATATGCTGAAAAGCTCAGAACTATGGGAAAAATTAGAAATCTGTATCAAATTTAGATCATCGAATTTTATCTGTATTTTTTTTTACAGATTTTCCATTAATATACTGTAAAAGAAATTGTTGACGCATTAAAATATAATGTCAGGGATTAATTTTGCTTTCTTACGAATGTGAGTTTATAAATAAGCATACCTTGGATCGCTGTCTTGCGTTGAGTAAGGATTGTACATATCAGGTTCATAAAAATCGGCATCAGACGAACGTTTATGTTTCTTCACGCATATTTTCAAATTCGAACATCCATGACTGTTGCATTTCTTTTTATGACAGCACTTCGATTTGCAATGTTTCTTGTGAGATTTGCAACAACATTTTTGATGATGATGTCCATGTCCATGTCCATGTCCTATCAATCCATAAGATAAGCCCATGCATGGTACCATTTGTTCAGGACCTGGAGCCGGCATTATTGGCATTGACATTGGTGGCATTGGCATTGATATTGGTGGCATTGGCATTGACATTGGTGGCATTGGCATTGGTAGTTGATATACTGGTGACGGTGATGGGCATAATGGTGGTGGTGGTTGATATACTGGTAGTGGAGGAGGTGGTGGTGGAGGTGGTGGTGGTGGAGGTGGTGGAGGAGGTGGTGGAGGAGGTGGTGGTGGAGGTAAAATAATTGGTTGTGGTGCTGGAAGTTGGAAGCACATAGGTGGAGGCTGATGTTGAGGTGCGATGAATGGTGGTGGTGATGGAGGACCCCACGGGAAGACAGGTTTCATACATCCATGATGACCACGATGATGACAACGATGATGACAACGATGATGATGATGATGATGTTTACAATGATGATGTTTGTGGTGTCCGTGGCATGTTTTAGATTTCTGCAAATAAGACAAATAATTAATGAATGTTCAATAACAGAGCACTTATTTAGCACTCAACATAGCACTTCTTTAGCTTGCAACATAAAACTATAAATAATTTTGTAATCTATTATAAATCTTCATCATTAAGCACATCATGAATTCACATTCGTTAAGCACATCATGAAATTATCTCCAATCCACATTCTATCATAACATCGACATAAATCCAAATGCAATAACGAATTTTAATCTACTGTCCAATTTTAAACAATTAAACAACAAATCCAAGAATTTAAAGAATTCCAAAAAGTTCTGAACTTGCTATGCTACAACCAAATTAAAAAAAGTAATAAAATATTTCCGATATGTTAATACAGTATTTGAAAAACATCCAAACAAAAATTGCCACATTTGTCAAAATCAATTTACTTCAATTTTGCAATACCAAGTTTTAATCTATTTGAAATAATTCCAAACAATTCGAAAGCATTTCAAAACAATACAATTCCAAAAAACCTTTTAAATGCTACAATAGAATTGAATCAAAGCAATAAAATATTTCCGATATGTTAACAGTTTTCGAAAACACCCAAACAAAAATTGCCATATTTATTTAATTTGTAAATGTTAGAATAGAATAGAATTAAAATAAACTACATCATACCGACAAAAAAAACACAGTACCAAAACTTGCAGAAAAATTAACAGTCAACGTATCGAATATTAAAGAATATTCGATAAAATGTCAATTTTGCTACAAATTTCATTTATTAAAAATTCAAAAATCCATTATTGAAGAACATAAAGAAATTTATACAATACACAAAAAAAAGAAATAAAATTAAGAAAAAAAATGAAAATTCAATTCAATTATTAGTTTAGAATAAAGCAGAAAAGAAAAGGAATAATAGAAAATAATACATTACATCACATGATACTGATAATTTCAGTGGAATACACTTCTTCTTGCAACAGTGGTTGGCGGTTGATGATTGTAGCGCCGCAGCGACAATTAGAAAGAATAACACAAATGCCAACTTCATATTGTAATTATTAATTTGAAGTCTACCCTGACATTGGACTGAAATGATGAGATGTCGAGATTTAAATATATTCTCGGTCTCGAAGAATTTTTATTTCCGTTTTGAAATATTACAAATAATTGTGGTCAATGATCCTAAAAAGTTTATAAAAATTATTAACTTCCTGTATATTCAAAGACAAAAAATAATAACACATGTTGTAATAATTATTGATACGTAATTTAGTCTTTCATCCTTATAAATGAGATATTTCTATCAATATTTTCCATGTTTGTTCTTCCTTCAACTCATTTCCGGATATCATGTGTTAATTGAAATAATATTGAATATTTGTTTTTTTTTTTACTCTCACCTGACATTCTTTCTACATTATTTCCTTTAGGAAGAAACAAAATTATGGAAAATAAATTTGTTTTTAAGAAATATTGCGCGTGTGTAATTATTACGATTTTTTTGTGTTTCGCAATAATTAAATATAATTTTAAAAATTTACTTTTTAAATTAGAATGGAAAAATTTTTTTATCTGGAAATTTTATTTTTGATTATAATACTGCGAAATGAATGTTTTCTTTAGAAAAAATTCATGAGTCTGAATTTTAGTGTTTCGAAATTTATTTGATCGGATTTTTGTCATTTTATTAGTACACAAAAAATTGCATAAACCTTATTTTTATTAAATTTAATGAATCACTGAGAAAGCAATATAAATCAAACATAATTATCTTTGTTATACAGTCAACCAAACATTATTTTTGAATTAAAAAATAATTTTAATTTAACACATAATAATAATGATAATAATAATAACAAAAAATTTTGTTATAAAAAAAAGTTTTTCTCAGTAAATTTGCATGTAGTTTAACTTTATGCATTTTAAATAAATTCAATTTTTTTATTAAAATTTGTAATCTTTAATCGTGTGCAGTTTTCTCGTCTGCAGTTAAAATTTATGCAATTTTTAAATTTTAGATTTAATAATTTTATTATAAAAATTTTTTTCCGTATGCAGTTTTCCTAAATAAACATTTTTTTCGAACCAAATAAAATTTATTTGAAACCAATAAATCTGATACAATTTTCTTTATGTAGAATCGTAGAATATTTAAATTGATGCAAAGTTTTTTTAATTTTATGTAAAATCTTCATTTCATGAAATAAAAATTTGATGATTCAAAAATTTTCTTTAAGAAAAAAAAGATTTATTAAATTTTGATGAATAACTTTTCGTGGATAGAATTTTTGGTTATTAGAAACTTGAATTTACAAAATTTAATCGAAAATACAATTAAGGAATTAATTTTTGTTAAATAAATGTTTAACAGAAGTAATTATTTATAATAACGGTCCGAAGAAAGAAACCTAAAAATCATTTTAAGGTTATGTTTTTATTATTTTTGCTTTAAATAAATGTTTAAATGTTTCTAAATGTTCTAAAATGTTTTTAAATGTTTTTAAATGTTTCTTTAAATGTTTATTTTTAATAATGTAAAACTGAAATAAGTTTTTATTAATTATTTTAGATGCAATGAAGATTTAAGTATCAGTGATTTATATTGAGAGTTGATCCCCTCTGTGTATTTTCATTGAAAAAATTACAAACATAACCTAAAATTTGTTGGTTGTTAGGTACCTTTCTTTGAAGCTTTTAAAAAATACTGAAAATATTGTTACAAATAAATTCTTTTAAATTTAAAATTCTGTCAAATAAATATTATAATGTCCCTGAAGTTAGCATAATATTGATTCTACATTTAGAAATTTTTATCTAATAAAAATTTGCCCTTAAAGAAAAATTGATTAACCGGAAATTCGAATTCGTGAATTTAAGAAAATAGTTAATTACGAATTAATTTAATAATTCTGGAAAGAAGTAATTTTACGCTTAAAAATCAATTTTCTGAAAAGGAATTGTTTTTCGTTCGAAAATAATTATTTTTTTGATAAAATAACTTCAGGTAAAACTATTTAAAAATTAATTTTACTTAAAAAAATTTTTTTAATATAAATAATTATAATAATTTGAAATATATTGCAGATATTAAAATATATATTTAATATTATTATTATTATTATTATTTATTAGTATTTTATTACTACTATACTCTACTACTAAACTATTAATTTATTTTTATTATTATTTATTTATTAATTTATTTATTCATTTATTTATTTATTTATTTATTATGATTAGGAGGAAAGTAGGAAAGTTTTATTAAATATTAATTCTCATTTTTCTTGTTTATTATAAAAATTTTATTGATATACACAATTCATATTCTTATTAAAATTATTTGAGAAAAAAATATATTTTATACAGTTTTAAGTCAGCGATGCCTGTTAAGGTACCAAATCGTCATTCGAATTTTTGTCTCTGTATGCAGTTCTCTTCAGCACATTCATCAAAACTGAAAAAAGAAAATTTGTTTTCAATGCTAACTCTTTTTATTATACAAAATAGTTTTCGTGAAAAAATTTTACAGCAATATAACTTTCTTTGTTATTTATGTATAAAACATAAAAATAAAATAGAATATACATAAAATATAAAAAGATGAGATTAAAAATTGAAAACAGCAAATTAACAAAATATAAATATATAAAAAGTAATAATTTAAGACCAATTTTTGATTAAATATAAAATTAATAGAAAAATTTGTATCAAACCTTTGAATTGAATCGTTCATATCATCGTAATGATGCTGCTGGGGTTCATCAAATTCGTTATAACTGAAAATAAAAATTTTAAATAATGTTTTTTCAATATGTGTTTCAAATAATTTTTGAAGAAATAGAATTTAATGAACCTTGAAATGTAATCGTTGTCAATCTCATCGCATTGCTGTTCGGGTTCATCAAATTCGTGGAAACTGAAAAGGAAATTTTTTTTTTATTTTAGTTTAAATTTAAGTTTTACAAATATTTTTTGATAGAATATTTATTTATATTTTCACGTAATAAATTAATATAAAGAAAAATAAAAGAATGAAATAAACCTTGAAACTGAATCGTCATCGATCTCATCACAATGATGCTGGGATTCATCAAACTCGTCAAAACTGTAAAAGAAATAATAAAATTAAGATTTTCAACTATTAACTTTTCATTCAAAGTTACAAAATTATTTATATTTTCTAAAAACATTTTTATTATTTTTTTATATTAAATTTGAAATAATTTTGTTTTTGAATTTTTTTATTTAAAATGATTTTTGGAATGCAATTTTTTTTATGTACCTTGGTTCAGAATCAATGCTTTCATCATAATGACATTGGGGTGATTGATAGAAACAGTCGTTCAATTCATCAGATCTAAAAAATATATAAAACACTCGATTAATTTTTACTCTGAAAAAAAAAAATTTACTATGAGGCACAATTTGTAAAAATTATTAATTTAAACAAAATAATATTTTTATTATTATTATAAAATAAATAATTTCTAATTAAAATTAAAATTTCTAATTAAAAATTAAAGAAAAGCGTTTTTTAAGTTGTGATTAAAAAATAAACATACTCTGGCGTGAGATTGGTGTCTTCATCATGTATTTTAACAAAATCTCGTATTTTAAAATCAGTAGGACCACTTGCATTTATTTCCGTACATTTCTTTTTGCAAGTTTTAATACGACATTCATAACGACGACAAAGTTTTTGTGCGTTGCGACCATTTCTAAATTTCAATGAATAACGTGGTGAATATTTTGCATTTTCAATCGCAATTAATTTTCTTAATAGTGGCTTAATTGGTACTCTTCTTGTCAATTTTACAATTGGCTTTCCGATAATTATTGATTTTCTGATAGCAGATGATGGCCATTTATTTAAAATTAATACACTTGGTTTTTGTTCTATTAAAGCGATTGATTTCTGCCGCAAACGAGCTTCGTTTCTTCTTCTCTGACAACCAGAATTACAATCGGGCAATTTCTGTAAAAATACGTACAAAAAAGTTATTCATCGTGAGATTTTCATTTTTAATTTCAATAATTTGAATAATAAAAAATTTTAATTTAATTAAAATTTATAATTGAAATAATTAGTTGTTTTTTATTACAAGAATAATTTTTTTCTTTTTTTTTTTAATTCAAAAATTAATTGAATTATATTTTTTTTCTACAACCAAATGAAAAACTGATTTGTTAAAAGTAAATTTTATTTTCACCCCAAAAAATTTATTTGTGCCAAATAAAATTTTACTTTGAAGCAAATAAAAAGGTCTATTATATATTTATCTACAACAAATAATTTTGATTTAAATAATTTAAAAAGTAATTGCTTCAAATTATTTAATTATTTATTTAATAATTAAATTATTTAAGACAATTAAATAGTATTTACTTAATACACTGAAATTATTTATTGGTTCAAATTCAAATACAAATTATTTATACTTTAAATAAAAATTATTTGATTCAAGTAAATTTTTTTTCACTGTAACGATAATGAATTTAATTGAAATTTTAATTGAAATACAAATAAAATACCTTACCTTACAAACAAGTTCAACTTTTTCAATACATTTAGAATTTGAAAATTCAAATGACAAAGCGAGAATTAAAAAAAGGAACAAAATTATCGTCTTCATATTGTAAAACTTTTTATTTTGACGTGAAACTAACTAATGAGTTGAGATTTAAATGCATCCTTCCGAACTCTGTTAAAAAAAATTTTTTCTTCCTGTTTTAAATTTATCAATAATTTTATGTTTTGAGTGTATTAATAACCGGGAAGCATTGCGAATGCAATGATTTTTAAATTCCTCCGGATACGGAAATTAATAATTTTCTTTTTTTTTTGTTAAATTTGTCAATAGAGTGTTTATTTATTAATTCTTCTCTTCAAAATTAACTGAATAATAAAGTCATCAAGTGAAAAAGTGTAAAGAAACAATAATCAATTTTATTTACTTGTCTTTCATATAGTGTAAAATCTAATGAAAATAATTCTAAGTTTAAAATTCTAATTTTTACATTCGTCGTTTTTTTTAATTCTTACTAATGGTTAATAATTAATGATTTGGAGAATCCATAGAAATCAAGTTTCATAAAAATTAATTAATTTTTAAAAAATTAACCGCCATGTTTGATCCTCCATTTTGAACTTTTGTGTTTGGATTCATAATCAAAGGTCTTGGCTTTTTAAAAAAAAATTTTATTCTACTGAAAAGGAATTGGAAAGACAGTTAAATGAAAAATTAGTTCAACTTCGTATTTTATTATATTTATTAAAAGTATTTTTAAATAAAAAAATATTTAAAAATTAAAAATTGTTTGAGTGAAAATAGTAATAATAAAAAATATGAAGAATATGAACAAGAATAAAAATAAGAATAATTAGAATAATAGTAACAGTACTGGAAATAATTGTAATTTTTTAAATTAAAAAAGGCCTAAATTTAAAATTATTTTTTTGTATTTTTAACGAACGGCAAGTATAAAATAAAAGTAGAAAAATAATACCTAACATTAATAATAATTAAAATAATAATTAAAAACTTATTCTACATTTTAGAAAGTTTTTTAATAAAGAACATTTTTTTATAAGACTATTTAAATTTTGTTTTTATTTTTAATAATAATTGTTTGCATATAAAAAAATGCTCATTATTTTTAACATTTAAATTAAATTAGAGAATTTTTTCCGAAAGTTAAAAATATTTATAAGCTAATTTGAAAAAATTGACAAATCCAAGACTTACTAATTTTTTATGAGAATATAAAAATTGATGCTTCAAATTATTCTTCGAAAAAATTATATAAATAAATAATAATTACATAAATTAGGGATATAAATACAAAAAAAAATTAAGAATATTATTTCGAAATGTTTACTTGTAACTTTGTCTGAAATTAAAAAAATTATTTTTCTCTTTTGAAAATTGTCATCAATTGGTATTAAATTCAATAAAAATTATTCTCGTAAAAGAATAATTGTAGGTATTGTTTGTTTTCTTTAAAAAATTGTTTCGCATTAAAGTCACGTAATTAAGTGAACAAGAGCCTTGAATATTTTATGACCTAGTTAAAGAAAAGTTTCAAAATTTGCTGATTCGAAATGAAGACACACCAATGACGACCTTGATTCACATTATAATTTTTCTTCTTTTTTTTGTTAATTAATCAATTTCGATAAATTTATTTGAAAATTACATATTTTATTATTTGTTTTATTTATTTTTTCATTAAATCATCAAAATGTATTGATGATTGATATAAATAATTTCGCAAAAAATTAATAAAATATTGTAAAATGTTTTACAGGACAGTTTTTTTTTTATTACTAACATCGCAATTCGTAAAATAAAGTAGTAATTTCATGGATAATGTTTATTAAAAATAAATTTTGATTTAATTTAAAAGTAGTCTCATTTGAGACAAAATTTCTAAAACAATTTTTTATGTTTGAAAGAAGAAAACTCTAACCCAGAGTTATTTACTTATTGACAATAATTGACCGTTAAAAGAACAACAAATAGATTACAAAAGCAGTTTTTTAAAAATAGAAAGGTATTAAGAATAATATTTTTAGGTATTTAACATTTTTTATTTTTTATTTTGGGTACTTAGAAAAAAGAAACAATTCATTTTTCAATTTTATTTCACATTAAACACATTTAATTATTCGTTTAAAATAATAGTTATGTTGTCTATCATAACATACTTTATGTTGTCAAATCCGTGCATTTTGTACATTATGAGAAATCAGTTATTTATAAGTAATACCATTTGTTTTCATCGGTATCGTGGTAAAATACTGGAGAGCCATCGACTTTTTCATCCCAACTGAAAGAAAACAATTGAAAAATGTATAAGAACAAAATTTATAGTTTAAAAATTCGTTTCTCATTTTAACTATTCTAACTATAAGAATAAAGATATTCTAACTGTAAGAATAAAATACAGACAAACTGAAGCAATAATTTTAACATTGACATTGTTTCTGCATGCATTAGAACATAGAACGCTTTACTGCAAGTTCAGGTGATATTTTGAAAATTATTTTTTCCATTTTTGAACCTTTGCAGCATTATATTACTGCAACTTTAGCTGATATTTTGAGAATTATTTTTAATATTTTTGAACCTAAAGTTGCATCAATAATGCTAACATTGATACTGCTTCTGCTGTAATGCAATTTGTAGCGTTACTGCAATTTTAGGTGATATGTTGACTATTACTTTTAGCATTTTTGAACCTAAAATTGCAACCGTAATTCTAACATTGATTTTGCTTTTGTTGTATTACAATTTGTGGCATTAATGCAAATTTAGTTGATATTTTGAGAATTATTTTTAATATTTTTGAACCTAAAATTGCAGCAACATTGTTTCTTACAATCTGTTAGCACTACTTCAAGTTCGGTTATATGGTGTTATGTTGTAATAGGTGAAAAAATAATTAATAATAATAGGTGATTTTAGTAAAATGAAATAATTATTGATTCGATAAATTCCAAAAATTCCACAAATAATTAGACATACCTTGTCAATGATGGATTATAGTATTCATCAGCTTCAGCAAACTCATTTTCAGGCAAATCGTCATAGCTGATTGGCGATAACCTGTTGTCGTAATATTGGTACTCTTCGGGGTATGGTGTATCAGCCTTGACCGAATATTGTGATCCTGAATTTATTTCACTGTCATAGTTGAGATTTGGCGACAATGGTACATTGGTTAATAAAGTTCTCAAAAGACGAACTCCACTGCTGGTTGGGTTAATAATCTGAGATCTTGCATTTTGAGGATTAAATGAACGTTGACTTGATAGTTGTTGTCCCGCGATTTCTGGTTCTTGTAAAATTGTAATCAATGCAGCTCGAGCGGCTGGAGAATTAGCCAATTGTTGCCAAGAGGCAGATCTGGCATTGCCTTGAAGTTCTCTGGGATTTAAGAGAACAGTACGTAAATTTGATCTGCCATTGGAGGCAGTTTCGAGGTATGATGGAGCATGACGTTCTAGGAGTTGATAACTGGTACGTACAGATTGTAGAGGCAAAGCAGATCTGCCAGAGAGGTCTGTTTTTAGATATGATGAATCATAACCTGAACGATCTCTTGCTGTTCCTGTTGGATACAAAGCAGCATTACGTTCGGAAAACTGTTGTTGTTGCAAAGCAGATCTGCCAGAGAGGTCTGTTTTTGGATATGATGAACCTGAACCTAAACCTGTTGATGCTGATGTTTGTCCATACAAAATAGCATTACGTTCGGGAAACTTTTGTTTTTGTCGAGGAAGATATGAACTGGACCTTCCAGCAAATGGATATTCAAAACCACTTCTGGCTTCTGGTGCTGGAGTTGCTGGTGGATTTTCGGCTGGTGCTTCAGGAAGATTTGGTGTTTCATTAGAACCTGATGCTAATGGAGATAGTGGAGGTTGTGCTGCTGCAGGATTTGCAGCTTGAGTCTGTGGTGCTGCCAAAGCAACTCCTGCTGGATTAGCAGCTTGTGTCTGTGGTGCTGCCAAAGCAGCTCCTGCTGCTGGAGCCTGAGGTTGTTGCGGATTAGCAGCTGCATACGGAGCATGTTGATAATATTGTTGATGACAATATGGATTAAGATAATGCGGATAATAATACTGTTGTTGACTATATGCCTGAAACAAAGTAAAAAACCAAAGAGATAAATTTACACAATTTATCCTAAATCAAATGATAATTTAAAAACAAAGAGACTACTTCTAGGAAAAGAAAAACAATATTATTAGAAGAAGTAAATAATTAAAATATTACATCCGCGCATCCTGTGAATAATCCCGAGGCTAAACCACACTTACAACCACCGAATAAAAATGCATCAGCGACGAATGCATAAACAATGAAAAGTAATTTAATTGACCCCTTCATGTTGATCAAGTTATTAACTAGATTCTGACATGAAACTGACAAGAGGATTGAAGAGTGTTAA
Source organism: Leptopilina heterotoma (assembly GCF_015476425.1). NCBI lineage: Eukaryota > Metazoa > Arthropoda > Insecta > Hymenoptera > Figitidae > Leptopilina > Leptopilina heterotoma. The sequence continues at coordinate 109,092 of NW_025111202.1, forward strand.
ATATACTCTCGTTATTTGAGGAAATTATTTTTTCCTGTTTTCAATAATAAATCTCGTCAAGAAAACTTTGAGATCATTGATCACAAGAAATGCGGAAGGAATACTGCACAGTGTTGCAATAAATATAATACTTTAATAATTATCTCGAAATTTCAAGATGCATTCTTGTTTATTAAATCGATATTTTCAATGTAACATTTTAAAAGAAAAAGCATTTCCTTTCAATATGCAAAATAATTGCAAAATTTATTAAACATTTTTATTCCTTCCAGGTTTTTGATGATTATCCTAACAAGACATTGAACCCGAACGAAAAAAAAATATTCTAAATATTTAATTTTAATATTTGAATTATTCAGAGTTGTTTATAAAATTTAGTATATTCAATCAATATTTTTAAAGTTTATTTTTAAAGTTTAATATCGTAATTTCCTTATTAATTTCTCACCGAAATCAGAACTATAATTTTTCTCTATCTTTGCTTTCTTTTGAAAAAATCACTTCTATTTTTACGGTTCTTTTTTTTAGACACATTTATTGTGTGTGTGAGAAGTTGAAAATAGAAGAAAAGAACATTTTTCTTGTTGCAATTTGTGTAAAGCACCATATGGTAGGCAAACTTCTTAGTATCCCTTTTTCCGTTCGAACATCTTTATTATCCGTTGACAAGCGTACTTTAGGGTCGGAAGTGAAAAGTAGATTGTAAATCTCGTTGAGCACATATGGGAGAGTGTGCACGCACTATTCTACATTATAAAACATATAAAAATCTTTGAAATCTTGTACGTGTCATACAGTTATCACAAATTGTCTTTTTCGAAATAATTTTAGATATTAAAATTTCATCACTTTCTAAACTGATGAAATGATATCTTCATTAAATATTAACCTTTTTTTTGAGATAAAATTCAAAAGTTCTTTTACTAATACAATAAATAGACTAGAAATGTTTCTTTGGCTTCTTCAAAAATTATTTTAAAAAATAGTACTTGGGACAGATTGTCTTTAAAAATTTCAAGTAACAATTTCTTAGCAATCGTTGTTAAAAAGTTGACCAGAAGTAGTTTTTTTGTAAATGTTATTCGAAAATTTCTAAACCAATAAAATTTGCAGACAACTGCTTACAAGCAATCAATGAATTTTTTTAGCATCTGTTGCTCAATAACTGTTTTTTTGACACAATTTTTAAAAATTTGTTGTCTAACAGCAGTTTCTTAGTAATTGTTGTTTAAAAATTTGTAAACCAACAAATAAATAACAATAGGCATCTGCTTACAAGCAACCATTGAAAATTTCTTTAGCAACAGTTGTTCAAATTGATTCTTTGTATTTAAAAATTTGTCACACTATAGTGTCGCAAATACATTTATTATTAAAAGAAAAAAAATAGATTGTCCACTTTGGTATAACAAATTTCTAAACACAAAGAAATAGTTGTTGAGCAACAATCGATAAAGAAAAATTTAATATGCTCATAGGCAGTTTCCAATGTTTCTTAGTTTACAAATTTTTTAACAATAATTACTTCTGCTAGGTAACAATTAATTTTTAATTTTGGTCATGACAAATTTTTAAAAGTTGTTGCAAAAAGAATTTGTTGAGCAACAGTTGCTAAAGAAATTTTTTTAACAATATGCCTTCTTAGAAGCAGTTGTCTGTAAAGTTTCATAGACTACAAATTATTAATCAATATTTACTAAGAAACTGTTGCTAGGCTACAAATTTTTAATAACGGTTGCTAAAAAACTGTTACTTGAAGTTTTTAAGAAACTGTTAATTGAAGTTTCAAGACACTGTTAATTGAAGTTTTAATAAAACTATTACTTGCATTTGTTAAGAAACCATTTCTCGAAATTTTTATGAATCTTTTGCTTAGAGTTGTTGAGAAATTATTAAATTAACTGTTGCTGATAAAATAATTTTGTAACGTGAATTATTAAGAAGCAGTTGTTCAACAAACCGTTTGCAAGATTTTTGATAAAAAACTTGCTAAGTAGTAAATTTAAAAAAATTGTCTTTAACTATTGCTTAATAACTGATGCTGAACGAAAGAAATTTTTCTTATCAGTCACTGAAAAGCAATTGTTTGACAACTGTCACTAAACAAACAATATTTACCAAAAATTGTTACGCAACAGATTATTAAATATTGGTTACTAAGAAAAAGTTGCTTATGAACAATTGCTAGACACCAAATGCTTAACAAAATTTCTTCTTAGCACTTTTATTAAGTTTTATTAATTAATTAATTAAATAAATTATATTTTTAATTAATGAAAGGTTTTATTAACTTTTATCATTATTATGTTATTAATATAACAACAACAGATTTTTAGAAAATTCAAGTAACAGTTTCTTAGCAACCGTTGGTAAAAAATTGTTTGCCTAACAACAGTTGCTTAGTAAATATTGTTTAAAAGTTTGTTGCCTAATAAATGTTATTTACTACTTCTAAGCTAGCATTGTTTAAAAAGTTTTAGCAACTATTGTTCATCAACTGTTTTTTGCAACAATTTTTAAAAATTTGTTACAGTCAAACTTAAAGCTTGCTGCAAGATTACGTGCTATTTGGGAATTTATAATAAAGTATAAACAAAAATAGAAAGGCGTATTTATTTCGGTTTTTAAAGATTATAATTATAAGCAATAAATGTTACAAGAAGTGATATACAGATAAAACATATATTTTTATATTTTTTTAAATAAAATTTCATTTTATTAATTTGAGGTAAATTTAATTTTTGTACATATAAATGATATTATTTCGATGAATGTGATGCTTAAAAAAATGGAAACAGTAATTTTTTTCTATTTGTTTCAAATGTTTTTTCCAAAAATCCAAAAAAATAGTTATATTTAATTGTTTCTACAATTTTCAATACCCTGCATACTGTATGAGTTGTACAAGAATTTTCGTCGATTTTTCATTGTCTTAATGAAATTTTCTAAACTCAGGGTTCCTATAGAATCTAAAAATCATGGAAAAGACATTGAAATTTTTAAAAGTTCTCTAAAAATCTAAAAATGGAAAATGCCTAAGTAATTAAAATTTTTTTTTAATTTTTCCTTTTTTTTTTTTTTTTGATAATTTTGAAAATAATATTCATGTAATATGTATTCAGATTCATATTTTTTTAAAAATTAATTTAAATAAAATAAAAATTATATCCAAAATTTCAAGGAAATTTCAACCTGAAATTTTGAAATAGATTTTTGGTAGGAACCCTGACATTTTTTTCGATTTCTTTAGAATAATATTGTAAGAAATTAATTCAATTGTTAGTTTTTAATATTATTTTATTAAATACTGCTGAACCAAATGTGATGTAATTGAAAGTCAATATTAATCCACTGAACGTAAATTATTGTCTAAATTTTCACTGCATTCTGTAACAGAAAATTGAAATTATTTTTTTTTTAAATTTAGAATCGAATAGTGTTTTAGAAGAAATATATTGAATATAAAAAGATACTTAAATTTAGATAGAAAAAAGAATACAAACCTTCTGTATAATCACAGGTTGGACGAGGTGCAATTCGAATTTGAGGGTTCTGTCGTGGACAATTACAGGAAGGTTGGCTTGGTCGACTTCGAACTTGAGGTTTTTGTGATGTACATTTACAGGATAATTGTGTTGTTTTACTTGGCGTTCTTATTTTTTGAATAGTCGGCGTTAAGTTTACTGATAATAGAGGACACGATGGTTGACATGTAGGTCTTGGTTGAAATCTAAAATGCAACAGAAAGAATAAATAAATAAATTAACGAGTTTATTAAAAAAAATATGTTAAATTATTTATTTTTTGATTATGAGGATTATGTAAAAACTGCAATTTATTTATTTATCACTTAATTACAATGTTTAATATTTTTGTTATTACATTTTTTTTTGAAAACATTAAAAGAGAATTTTATTAAATTATAAACAAATAAAAAAATAATTATAAATAAATATATGAGAGACTTTCTTACTTGGTGAATAGCTGTTTTAGAAACATTTCCTTTTTTCTTAAGAAATTGTTAAATTTCTGAGATAATTGTGACATTTTTGATGAACAGGGTGAACATCCTCCTAGATTTCTGGATTGCATTGGAGGAGATAGTGGTCGTAGTAGTGGTCGTGGGGGCTGTGGTGGAGGTCTTGAAAATTGACAAGCATTAGGAATTGCGCCATTAACTCCTAATCCACATTTAAATCCACAAATATCGAAATTTGTCTTTAAACCAGCCGATAAACCTTCACTGTGATAAATTATTGTTAATGTTAATAGTAAAAAAATGACAAATTTTTTTAACTCCATTTTATTCGTTTCAGTATAAAATCTTTTCTTTCGATGATATCAACTCTTCAACGAGTTGCACTAAATTAATTATTTACTTCCTTGTATACATTTATCGATTCACTCGTCAAATTTAAATATTTTTCCAAAACGCGATAAATAAGATTCTTTATTTCAAAAGAACTTAAAAAAATTAATACATTATTCAATATTGATTGGTTTGTTGTTCAATTATTTTTTAGTTAATTAATAATTTGATCGTTAGTTAATTACTTGTTTATAAGTTAATTAATTATTCATTATTAATTAGTTAATTATTTATTCGTTATGAATTGAATAATTATTCATTAGTAATGACTTAATTAATTATTTAATATTAATTAGTTTTTTATTTATTTATTTCAGTTTGGACGTACAAAAAAGTCCTTATTTATATTCTAATTATAATTTAATTATAACAAACAAAAATAATTACAATATTAAAATATGGTAATTGTAATTTACGATTAATATTTTAAAAAGTTTTTTAGGCGAAACTAAAAAATTTAATGATAATAATATTATAGTATTAAAATTCAATCAGAAAACAATTTTTTTCATCGAAAGTTTTATTAATTAATAGTTTTATAAATCTTTTTAAACAATTGTAAATGTTCTCTCTAAATTTATATTTAAATAAATTATTTTTAACCAAATTTTAATGATCTGAATTGTATATTGAAGAAATGCATAAAATTATTAAATAATAATTTAATTATTTTATTTATAATTATTAATTATTTTAATTAAAAAAAAATATTTTTTGATTTTGGCCTATACTATACCAGAATAATATGATTTATCCAAAAACCTTAAGTTTTTTAATTATATTAATTAATATAATAATGAAAAATGCATAAATCTAAAAATATTTAGTCGGATTGATTGAAATAAGAAGCATTAAAATATCATTCAAGAAATTATTTATTACATAAAAAAGAGACAGTTCTTAAAAATGCTACATTTTAATTCAATAAATTACAGAAATAAAAACACATTTTTAGTTTCCTTTAATGTTAAATAAAAAAAAAATTAAGGTCAATTCTCAAGAATGATGTCAGTGAAATTTTTTTTTTATTTTGCAATGATAAAATGATTTATGAATTATGATGACAAGTTTAAATTCAATAATAAATGTAACTACATAGTCAGCATATATATACAAATGGTCATTAAATGTTTCAAGATAAATGATTATTACAAAAAAATATTTTAAAATACAGTGGAACCTCGATTATCCGAACTAACCTAGGCAAGGCCGGGTTCGGATAATCGAAAGTTCGGATAATAGAGATTTTAATTTTTTTTATATAATTAAAGTAAAAAAATCGACAGTTGAATTATATATATTTCATTTAATCCATTTTTTAAATATACATAAGTATATATACCTAAATATATATTAATTCATAATAATATATTAATAAAACATAAAATTTAGAATTTTTAAAGATTTTTCTGGCATAAATTTCGTTATTTTCCTTTGAAAGATTCAGGAGGCCAAAAAAAAGTTCGGATAATAGAAGTTCGGATAAAATGATTTTCGGTTCGGATAATAGAGGGTTCGGATAATCGAGGTTCCACTGTATTGGAAAAATTAATTTTTATAATATCCAACAAAGGAAAACTTTTTTGTATTTTTTTTGAAATTCAGTGTTATTTTGAGTAAATAATACAAAATTTTCTTTGTACTATTTTGTTTCCTATATCAATATATTTTTTTATATTTTCGTATAATTTGTGTATTTTCGTATCTTTTTGTTTATTTTTTTTAGATATTTTTACATTTTATAGACACTTTTTAAGATACTTTTTGTATTTTAGATACTTTTCTTACTTTAGATGCTTCTTTTTAATATATACTTTCTGCATTTAGAAATTTTCATTTTTTGAAACTATTTTCTATGTACATATATATATCGTTTTTCTTTAATTTATGTTTAAGAAATAAACAGGCCTTACACCTTTAAAGAATATTTTCTTTTTAAATCAAAAAAATAAATATTAACATACATCGTTAATTCTTATCAGTTGGATAAGAAATGATACGAAGAAATCCCCTTGATTTGGTTAATTAACGAGAAAATAAAAAATAAAAGCGAATGGGAGAAAAAAAAATAGGTACATTAATTTTAATTATTGAAAAAATCAGAAGCTCGTTGCCTTTGAATTGGAAGTTTAAGTAAATTGTCCGTTGATACGGGTTCAAGAGTTGATGAAACAATTTTTCTTTTCGCATTATCTGGCGTAGATTGTCGATTTTTTCCCAATGTTAATTGAACCGGAGTTCCCGGCGTTCGTACACCAATTGATGGTGTTCGTGATCTTGAACTGCTACTCGGTGTTGGAGTTCCAAACATTTTTAATTTTTGAGTTGCCAGCCTTCGTGCTGCCGGTGACATTGTACTTAAACGATCCATTGTTGATTTCGGCGAGGGTCTGAAAATATAAAAATTAGTTTTTTTCTTTTGCGTCAAATGAAAAATTTTTTTCTTTTCTAGAAAGAAAATTACTTTGGTGAAGTTCAGTAGGTTTATAATCAACAATATATTTAGGAGAAAAATTATATTTTTCGAAGCAAATTTTTATAAATTTTTGTATAAAAATAATCTATATAAAATTTTATCTTAAAAAGTTTTCTGTCCCTAATATTTTGAACGTTCAAGTGAATAAAATTATTTTTTTTTCTAATTAAAAAAACGAATTTTTACTAAAACTTAATTTAGATATGGTAAAATTTATGTAATTTTAAGACAAAAAAAATTAATTCAATCAACTTATTTGAAATAGAAATTATTATGTTTTCATTTTTTCGATAATAATTATTTTCTTTTCTTTTTGTTTCAGGTGAGTTAAACAACATTTTTTATAACGAGTTTATTTCGTAAGTAAATATATATATATATTGAAATATAAATATTTATTATAAGTAAAATATAACCATCAATAATAATAATTTGAAATAATTAATTAATTAATTAATTTAATTTTTTTAATTTGAATAATTTGAAAATTCTGCTTCGTTTATTTAACGAAAAATATCAGCTTCGCAGTATTTTTATGAAATTAATAATTAATTAAATATATCGGAAAATATATTTTGCAAAATTTCTTTTCAATTATTTATAAATAATTATTTATAGGTGATGTAATCTAATTTATATTGCATTACTTTAAATCATAATTCGTTAATTAATTTTTTTGGAAAAAGTACCTATTTAAATATTTATTTGAAAAAATTATTAATTTTTGAATAATTTATTTTCAATTTTTTGAATACAATTAAATTCCCGAATACAATAAATTGAAAAATCTTTAAATAACTAGAAATTTTGTCAAATTCTATTAAAAATTTTATTGAAAAAATGTTTATATTTTAAAGAATTTTATTGCAATTTTTGAAAGTTATCTTTTATGTTTCTTTGAAGCAAAATATAAAAAGTATCAAATAATCATTTGGGAATAATTTAATTTTACAAAAACTTTCCCTGTTATTTACCTGAGTAATAAAATAGTTAAGGCTGAAGTCTCATAAATTTTAAAAAGACAAAAAAAACTTACGTTGCTAAGGATCTGCGAGCAACTTCCAAAGCTTTATTTTTCCTATCCCTGTGCCTTTCGCCAGCTTTTTCAGCGAGTTGAAAGGCAATTTGTTCTCTTTTCGGTGGCTCTGCCATTCTGAACGACAGTCCTTGATTCGCCCTCAATAATGGCGTATCACCTCCGTCTAATCTAAAAGGTGTGCCTTCTATTTGACCCCATGTCATAAGTGGACTCTCGCATTCACCAGGACGCGGACTTGGAGTTGCCACAATACTAAATCCATTAATTCTAGGCGTTTGATTTTTAACCACCTCTTTACCATCGACGCCAATTTTACCGTCATTCACTTTTGACTGTGATTTCGCCAATTCACTGATTGTTTCTTTATTCTGTTGCTCATTGAATGGATTAACAGTGAGTCTAGTATTTGTGTGTACAACTTCCTGCTTTTTTTTCGCCATCTCAATTTTTTCATCTGTCGTCAATTCCACACCATCGGGAACGTACATGATGTAATTTTTATTCGTATAATTCCACATTTCTAATTCCTTTGGTTTCTCACCACTCTCAATGGCTAGAGATTTTTCCTTCTCTATTGCGAGTACTTTCGCTGTTTCCTCATTCTTATAAAGCCAGGCGTATTTTAATTTATGTCGTTTTTCAACTTCGGCCATAATTTCCTGAAAACTTGCATTGTCCTCGCTTGTATGGGATCGAAGATAGCTGTCTAATCCAACTTTGGATTCGTTAGGAGTTTCTGATTTTGTTGAATTCATTGATGAATGGTTAATAGGTGTTTCACTTGAACATTCAATTGTATCGTCATTCCTGAGAAGTGGTGTTTCAAATGTAGCGGGACTTGCAGGTCGTTCTGTAGGTGGTGGACCTGAACTATATTTTTCGTATAATTCTCTCATTCGCTTCACGTCGTTTTGCTCCAAAGCCTCCAAATATTCATTTTGGGCTTTTAGTTTCTTTAAATCGGGAAAAAAATCCCTTTCAATTATGTTTCCTGAAAAGTATAAAATTAATAATTAATTTCGTATCTGAAGACAATAAAAAAAAAACAAATATTATTTATATTCCATAAGTTTTTAAAGTTACAATGAAGGGAAATTTATTTTTTCTTCATATTCAATTTTTATTCCTCTACAGGGTTGCCACAAAAATTTAATTTTGTTTTTCCCTGTTTTACAGACAAAATTTTGACTTTTTCCCTGACCCTAAAGAATATTCTGATTCACTCCAAAAATTATTAGATACTCAAAAAAATGATCTATTACATTTATTTACGAATTTCTTCAATTGTAAAATTATTCGAAAACATTAATAACTTCTTTTTTAAATACATAAATATTTAATTATTATTTTTCTACAGGAATTAAGATTTCCAAATTCAATCCTTTTGAAATTCAATAACTTGTGAGAATATTATTATAAAACAAGAAAATAATTGAATTCTTGCAACAAATTTTATTAATAATTTTTTTAAAGAATTGAATTTCTATGAAAAAATTTATTTGTGAAATTAATTGAACTCTGGAGAAAAATATTATTATTTACGAAAATAATTAATTTCTTGTGAAGAATTTTATTCAAATTTTTAAAAATAATTGAATTTCTCAGAATTTTTTAAAACTTTTTGAAAATAATTAAATTTTATCGAGAAATTTCATTAAAAAATTGAAAATAATTGAAATCTTACAAAGAATTAAAAAACTCATTTTTTTAAATAATTGAATTGCTTTGAAAATGTTTATTTTTTAAAAGAATTGAATTCTTGGGAAGAATTTTATTAAAATTTCTTAAATAATTAAATTCTCAAAAAAATTTTATTATTTATGAAAATAATTAATTTCTTGCGAAGAACTTTTTCCAATTTTTTTTATATAATTGAATTCTTAAGAAGAATTGTATTAAAAATAATTGAATTACATATAGGAAAATTTTATTAAAATTGCTATTTTATTAACTAAATCTTGTAAAGAATTTTGTCAACATTTTTTTAAATAATAGAATTTTTAAAAGAATTTTATTTAAATTTTTCGAAATAATTGAATTTCTCAGAACAATTTGTTTTCAATTCTCTGAATATATTTTAATTCTTTCGAGAAACTTCATTAGAAAATTAAAAATAATTGAATAGGTTCGAAGAAATTTATAAAAAATTGGTAAGTAATTGAATTCCTGTGAAACTGTTATTAAAATTTTGTTTAAATAATTGAATTCTTTTGGAAAATTATATTAAAATAGATATTAAAAATAATTGAAATGAGGAAAATTTTTGGAAAATAATTGAAACTTTGGCAAGAATTTTATTAAATTTTTTGAAAATAATTGAATTTCAAAGAAGAATTTTATTATTTATAAAAATAATTGAAATTTAACGAGAATTTTTAAAAATTTTTGAACATAATTGAATTTATGCGATGAAATTTATCACTTTTGAAAGAAATTAAATTTTTGGAATCAGTTGTTCTTAAAATTTCAAATTGAAACCTTTGAAGTTCATCAATTTATGAAGATTGTAAACGCAACTCTTTTGAAATCAAATTAAGTTTGAAATTTTTAAGTAAAATTATTTATTAAATAATTTATAAATAACAATTTTTAAGAAGAAATAAATAAATTTCTTTCATTATAACGTTCTGAACTTGAGGAACATTAGAAGGTTGTACTTTGCCAATTTTCATGGAAAAAGTAAAGTAATTATTTTGGAAAGCAAAATATTTGAAAAGTAAAATATTTATTTGATAATTAATTTAATTTACTAACCCATATTGCCAATATACGTATCCTCATCTAATATTTTAACTCGATAACAATTACTCTTTTTGGCAACTCCAATTGGTTTTTTGAATATTGCCAAATCCTTAATATTTCTCGCTGCTTCGAGAGCACGAATTCCTGGAGAATCCATTGGCGAGCACATTTTATTTCTAATTTAAATTAAAACTAACAATTATGGATAAATTAAATTAAATGTAAACGATGTAAACCAAAAATGTATCCACAACGTATTAGGAAAATTTTGAGGTTATCTTGATGAAATTTCACTTTACGGAAATTTGAGTAGTTTTCTTAATATTCTACATGTTTTACTTGATTCACAATAAGATGGAATAAGTCTTGTAATAATAATTAGTACTTGTAAGAATTATTTTTATTAATTATGAAACGAAAATAAAGAAGAGTTAAGGAACAAACATCACAAATTTGACAGATGTAAAACATCACTGGAGAGTGGCGCCATTAGTGACGTTACTCGTTACTATCTTTAGCGCATTTTTTTTTAATTTTTTAAATTAAATACCTGTAATTTCAATAATTTATTAAAAATTTCATTCAAAATATTGTTTTGCAAAACAAAAATATGTTTGAAAAATTTTCAATTGTTATTTGATTTAAATTACTTCTGTGCTTTACGGTTAGCTCTTATTCAGGGGTATGCTTTATGGAAAGCTTTTATACAGGGGCATGTTTCACAGAAAGCTCAGGTTTATTAATTGTATTCTATTTTTACAAACGTTTATAAAAATTTTAAAAAAACATTTTTTCAACATTAAGTAACTGAAAAATTATTTTTTCCCATAATTAGATTTTTATTTAATTTTTATCCGACGAAAAAAATTAAATAAAGGCGAAAAAAATAAAAATGCTTTGAAAAAATAAGACTGACTAAAATTTAGAAAACAAATAGAAAAAATTTTTTTTAATTTAGTGTTTAAAAAATTTCTTTTAGAGTGAAAATAATATTAACTCATAAGTATATAGTGCAGAAGGCGAAAATGTTGACGGACATAATGAGGATTCCTGCAGTGATATAGGATTCGTGTGTCGACTAAACTATACAGTTAAAGTTATTTAGAAATTTACAAATTTATAGAAAATAGAAGACGATAAAAATATTGTTTTAACATATGTTTTGTAAATTCAGCAAATATTTTGCAAGTTTTCCTTTTAATTTTATTAGAGAGATAAACGACTGCGACAGAAAATTTTACAAATAATAAATTAAGAAATTAATATTTAATTTTTTTCGTTTATTAAATAAATTATTTATTTAAAATTTTGATACCCTAAAATTTTTTTTTATTGAAATTGTACTGATTCATTTAAGTTATATTTATTTATTTATAAAGTAAAATTTATTAATAAATATTAATCATAAATTTTTTTTAATCTTTTTGTGTACAAAAAAAATGTAATTTTACTTTTAATAATCATTACTATAATTAATATAATTATTTTCGGTGCTAAAAAAATTCGAGTAAATTATGAAAGTATTTTTCTAATTAATGAATGAAGAAATAATCTCCCTTTCGAGAATTTAAATATCGTAAAGTGTATGATGAAATATTTTCGTTAAAATTCTGGGTAATGAGAAATTTGAGTCACTTTTTTAATAAGTGATTCAATGAAATTGATTGGCACATGGCCGTATACTGTCAACTGTTTTTTTTTCTTCTTTTTTTTAACTATGGAGATAAATTATGAGGATCATTCCCCCTTGTATTTATCTGTTCTTAAGGTAAACTATTCGGAGTTGAAGATCGCGGGCAATGTCTGTCTTCACAGAGACCACAGAGCTTGCTCGGACGCTTTTTCCTGTTGACAGATATCTTCCTTCCTCCTCCTTTTCTTTTTATTCGTCATCTCCCACTTTGTTTTCTTTCAATTTCATTTTGCAAAATTATAACATAAAAGAAAAATATTAATATTGATATAAGTTTTGATAAAAGATTTATTTTAATAAATAAAAAATAATTATTCACTAATAAATTAGTTTGTCTCATTAAGTTCGGACAGTGTCTCAATGATAGGTCCCTTTACCTTACTTATTTTTTTAATAAAGTTGCTTTCGCGAGGGATTTAACCCCAGTCAGTCTTCTTGTAATAACACTACACCAATTAATGCACTCGACCAAATTCAATAAGTTTCGTATTTAGCAGAAAAGTAGTATTTTAATATTTACAAGTATAATTGAATTTTTTCGAAGGATTTTATTATTTAGGAAAATAATTGAATTCTCGTAAAGAATTTTATTAAAATTTTTGATAATTTTAATTCAATTCTTTTTGAAGAATTTCTTTGAATTTTTTTTTTAAATAATGAAGTTTCTTTAAAATTGTTTAAAATAATTTAATTTTATGAACAATTTCCTTACCATTTTTAAAATAATTGTGTTTGTTTATATAATTGAAATTAAACATTTAATTATTGAATTTTATTAAAATTTTAGAAAATAATTGAATTCTTTTGAAAAATTTTATAACGAATTAAAAAAAAAATTGAATTTTTTTGTGAAATTTTTTTGAAAATAATTGAATTTTTGCAAAGAATTTTACTATTTATAAATATAATTAAATTGTTTCGAAGAATTTAATAAAATATTAGAAAATAATTTAATATTTCCAAAAAATGTTATTAAAATTTGTTTAAAAATAGAATTCTTTCATGAAATGTTATTAAAATTGTTGTATTAAAAATAATTTAATTTTTGTAAAGAATTTTACTATAATTAATAAATATAATTGAATTGTTTCTAAGGATTTACTAAGATTTTAGAAAATAATTTAATCTTTTCGAAAAATATTAAAAATTAAAAAATTCTGAATTCTTTACTGAAATTTTATTAAAATTATATTAAAATTTAAAAATAATTGAATTTTAACAGAAATTTTACTATTTAAAAAAATAATTGAATTTTTACGAAGGATTTATTAAAATTTTAGATAATAATAATTGAATTCTATTGAAATTTTTTTAGAACGAATGAAGAAAAAAATTGAATTTTTTTCGTGAAATTTTTTTGAAACTAATTGAATTTTTGCAAAGAATATTACTATTTATAAATAAAATTCAATTGTTTCGAATGAATTATTAAAATTTTAGAAAATAATTGAATTCTTTCGAAATATTGTATAACGATGAATTAAGAAAAAGATTGAATTCTTAAATTAATTAAAAAAAATTTAATTGTTTCGAAGGATTTATTAAAATTATATTTGTGTTAAAAATAATTGAATTTTTGCAAAAAAATTTACTATTTATAAAAATAATTGAATTAGGTAGTAATTGAATTTTTTTAAAGTTTGAATCTGAAATTATTCAAAAATTCATATTTGAAAATAAAAAATTTTGTAATTTTGCATACTAATAATAAATTGAATATCAAGTTTCGCTAGTATACAATATGGTTATAATTATATTAATGGAGAGTAAATTATATTGAATTTTGGAATAAAATAAATAAAAATAAAAAAATGAGTAATAAATATAGTAAAATATGAGTGAAGCTGAAAATACAAAGCAAAAGTGATGATGAAGAAAAGGAAGAAGAGGAAGACGAATAGAAGTAAAGAGTAAACAAGCGAGGTGCGATTTGACGTGTGCACTCCGGTCCATTCAAAGAGCATCTTGCAAGAAGTTTTGCTTCAAGAATTTTGAATATAACCGGTGGCTGGAATCTTTAAATCTGTCATTGCAGCCATATTCGTGTGGGCACCGTGTGTCGAGAGCGCAATAGTACTCCTCCTCGCAAGTTTATTCCTACTTCACAGGATATGAACTTTATACATTTGCCAAAATTATTTTTGGTATTTCATTTTAATATTAACTTTCCGTTATATTTTTATCTACATATATATTATAAAAAGTCCCATTTGGTATCGGTTTACGTTTTATTGTTAAAACAAAATATTCAAAATCTTAAATTTCAAATTAATAATAATTAACATAGCTTAATTAATATAACATAAGATATTATTCACAAACATAAAATTGAGTTCCAGTTTCTCGTAATTTTTTCAGTTTGCTCATAATTATCTTCTGTTGATCAAGTAATCCAACATTTTCATCATTATGCGTCATTTTAATTGTCAAAGGTTCATTTGTCTCATTAACTCTTGTCCAAATTGTCTCATTAATGAAAAATTTCGTTCCTGAAAGTAGAATAACCTCCGTAAATATATTATAACTAATAATCTCGTCAAGATTAACTCTCAAATATGGTTTTGGAAAATACATTTCATAAACACATTCCGTCATGATATTAAATGGATCCTTTAATTTTTTGCCTTTCGTCATAAAATCTGAACTCTCTCGTGTTGTTTCAACCACTGTAAAATCATTCCATTGTAATTCTTTTCGAGTTTCGTTAAATTGTTCCCTGTACCATGTTGTTAGATTGGTGAAACCTTTAAATAGTGTGTAATTAACTTTTTCATTTGGATCATTTAATTGTGTTAATGCAACACTGTAGATGGCATTTTTCATTCTTCGCGATATATCCGTATCGTATTCCATCTCATCGTATCCTATTACTTTGAAAAGTTTAAGTGCAAAATAATCCTCAAATCTTACTTTTGAAGAAAGATTTTTTATTCTGTAGAAATATTTTGAATATTTTAAAGTTCCTCGAAACCATATTCTACGGAATGATGTATTGAGAATAGGTTTATAAAGTTCTCGTAATTTTTGCCTTAATTTCGAACAGTTTCTTGGATAATTATTTGTATGTGTTAAATTATAAAATAATTCCGGTTCATCCATTCCCAAATTAGTGAGACGTGCAATTTCTGCTTTTCTATCTAACTGATGATCGATTGGTTCAATTTGTTCTCGTAATGTGTTATTATTATCATCTTGTTCTTTTGATAATGAAACGAAATTTTCAGCATTAATGCACGTGTAGAGTGTTACAATGTGAATAATCAGCAGAGAATTTATGAATATTGATAGATCCATTTTTCTGAAAACTGAAAATTTATTGAAAATAATTAATAATTTCAGGGCTCCAACTATAGGTCTGTAAATCCTGTAAAAGTCCGTTTTTTAAAAAAAAAGTCCGTAAAGTCTGTAATTTTGATTAAAAAAATATGAAAAGTTCGTAAATTGTACGATATAATTTGGATAATTTTAGAAAATTTACAAATGATTGCAGAAATTCAATTATTTTCAAGAGTAAGAATAGTCCATATTTTACTTTTATGGTTAAATAAGTTTGTATATTTTTTTCTATTTATAAAAGCAGAATATTTTTTAAAAAGATTCATTAAAATTGCATAAAAATGATAAAATGTCAAATTATGTTTTTAATTATAAAGCACAATTTATCAAAGATATAATTATACCTGTTTTTAATGTCGTGACGCACGGATGAAAATTCAATTAAACCTAAATTTTCTTTTTTCTAATATTTTTGAATAACGTTTCAAATTAAAAATTATTTACTTTGGAATCAGTATAGAAATAGAAACGATCAATCTCTGTACTTGTTGAAAAGTAGTAAAATTTTTATCCATTGTTTTCCTTTATATAGAAAAAAAATTGGCCAAAAATAAATGAATAATATTAATAGTAACTACGTTTTTTATTTGCTAAAAGATTAAAAATCTATGCAAATTATTTCTGAGTTTATTAAATTTCAAAATGATATGCTTCAAATGGTATAACAAAGCGCCTGTAATAATTGTATAAATAAATAAAATTTTAGCAGAAAATACATTTTTTTTTATCAAAAAAAGACTATTTGAAAATTTATTCAAATAATATTTCTGAGAAATTTATAAAATTTAAAAATCAAATAAACGCAAATAAGCACACCTGTAAAAACAATATATTTAATTTGAAACAGAATATTTGTCATCAAATAATAATTTCATTATTTCAAAGTAAAGTTTACTGATGACGCAAAATTAGTAATACTTTTAGAAAATAGACGGGGGATCAGAGCTGAGAAAAAAAGTGCGCTATTAATAAATTTTAAAAATTTATTAATTTATGAAATTTGTTCGATTTTTCTTAAACTTGTTAGTAATTAAATAAAAAATTACGTATCATTATCAAAACCACCTAAAACATTGAAATTAATTCGAAAAAGTGACTTATCTCCTATCAAAAATTTCAATTATCTTTATAAATAATAAAATTCTTCTCCGAAATTCAATTATTTAAACAAAATTTTAATAACAGTTTCACAGGAATTCAATTACTTACCAATTTTTTATAAATTTCTTCGAACCAATTCAATTATTTTTAATTTTCTAATGAAGTTTCTAAATTAATTCAAATATATTCAGAGAATTGAAAAAAATAATTCTGAGAAATTCAATTATTTCGAAAAATTTAAATAAAATTCTTTTAAAAATTCTATTATTTAAAAAAATGTTGACAAAATTCTTTACAAGATTTAGTTAATAAAATTGCAATTTTAATAAAATTTTCCTATATAATTCAATTATTTTTAATACAATTTTTCTTAAGAATTTAATTATTTAAAAAAATTGAAATAAAGTTCTTCGCAAGAAATCAATTATTTTTATAAATAACAAAATTTTTCTCGAGAATTCAATTATTTAAAAAAATGTTGATAAAATGCTTTATATAAATTTGAAAAATTATAATAAAATTTATCATAGAATAGAATTATTTTCGTAAAATATAACATTCTTCCTAGGAATACAATTATTGTAAAAAATGTTTGTAAAAGTCTTCGAAACAATTCAATTATTATTTTCGTAAAAAATAAAATTCTTCGAAGCAAATCAATTATTTAAGAAATTTTAATAAAATTCTTCCCAAGAATTCAATTTTTTTCAAAAATAAACATTTTCGAAGCAATTCAATTAAGTATTTAAAAAAAAAAATTTTTTTATTCTTCGTCAGATTTCAATTATTTGTAATTTTTTAATGTTTTTGAATAATTTTACAATTAAAGAAATTCGTAATTAAATTTTTGATTATCTAATAATTTTTGGAGTGAATCAGAATATTCATCAGGGTCAGGGAAAAAGTCAAAGTTTTGTTTGGAAATCAGGGAAAAACAAAATTAAATTTTTGTGGTACCTAACCCTAATAAAATAAAATAATATTGTAAAATAATAATTATTATTCTTTCTAATTGCAGTTAGTAATTGCTATTAAATTTCCAATTTATTTGAATGAAAAACAATTTAAAAATATTGAAATATTAAACTTAACGAAAAATTGTCTTGGCTCCGAAAACTTACAAAAAATGATTATTATTATTATATTATTTTTTTCATATTACTATTACCCAATTAAAATTAATTAATGATTTAAATTACCTTAATTATTTTTATTAAAGTTAATACAAATTAAAAATGCAATTTATTTTTGAAGAAAAAAATAATTAAAAATTATGATGAAAAAAATTTTGCTTGGCGCCAAATATAGAAATGAGTGAAATAAATCTCCCTAATTTACCGGTGGTAAACTTTCGCTAAGGATTTTGGATCAAAAGCCGACAAATGAATCGCTTGAATAAAAATGCATCTTCGCCCCGATGATGGTGTCTCGAGGAGGTCGCGATCGTGAGGTTCCAAGGGCTATGAATCCGTCATCGCCACGGCGACAATCCTGGAGTAATGGCGGTGACAAACTGTCTCTCTCTAGTGTTGCTTTTATAGTTTTCCCAGCAACCAATGTAAATCAAATCCCAACTAATTAAATTAGTCAACTTAATGGGAGGGGAGGAATTTTAAATTCGAAATTTTCGCTTTTCATTTTAGCAAAAGACTCTCATTGTGAATTTTTATTTCTTTTAATTTTCAATTGTAGTCGAACTTTTTTTTTTAATTTTACAACATTTCTATTTAAGAAATTTTGTGTTTCGATAATGTTTATTTAGCCAAAATTTAATTGCACCTGAATCTATGTTATGTAGAATTTTAATTTTGCACAATTTCCTTGTTAATCGTATTTTATCTTTACATTTGGTATTCAATTTAATTGGATTTTCGATCTAAGGAGTTTTTATTTAGCTGAAAATTTATTTGACTAGAATTTTATTTGGCTGAACTTTTCATTAATCAAATTTACAATTAATCAAGTTTTTCTTTTGCTGTTTTTTCATTTTTATATTGATTCTCTTTTCTATTTTTTTCATTTGGTATATTGCATTCATAGAAAAATTTTATTTAACCGAAATTTGGTTAAATAAAAATTTGTTTGAAAATAGAAATTGTGCTAAATAAAAATTTTCTTGGATAAAAACTCAGCAAAATGGAAACTTTCGTCAAATAAAAGTTAAACTGTAAAATTATTATTCGGCTAAATATTTAAACATTCTAATAATTAATTACTCAATAAAAAAATTCGGTTTAACAAAAAATTTGGTTAAATAAAACTGTAAGAAATAAAAAATGGAAAAAATTCTGCTAAATAAAAATTTTCTAATAAAAAGTTCGGCTGTTAAGAAAATAAAACATTTATAATTTATAAATATAATTTTCAAAGTCGATGACATTTAAATTACATATGTTAACATTAGTTCAGAGTAGTTAAGAGTAGTTAAGAGAGTTTTTGAATATATATTTATATATTTAAAATTCTAACCGTGTTGGATTAGATGTATTCTATATTATTACGAAAGCATTTGATTTACAAATGACGCTGACACCTTTAGCTTCAAAATGTCTTCGCCTCACTAATGTTTTCTGCAAAGGTATTAAGTGCTCAATGTAGAGCATGAATTTTCCTCATATAAACAATCGATTGAACATTTATTTTTACAAAGGAGCCGTTGAAATATTAAATACTGACTGCAAAATTTAACATTTCTTTTCACCACTGTAAAATAATTTACAATGTTTACTGAAAAAAATATTTTTAACTTTTTCACTTAATTTTGACTACATTATTTTTAATATTTTTATAATTTATTATTTCTTTTGAAAAAAGTTTCAATTTTTGTGTAATTTATTAATATTATACAAAATAATTTTAATGTTTTGTAATTTTTTAATGGTAATTACAATTTTTATTGTATAGTTATTTTATTTTTTAAAATTAATTTTTATAAATAATGTTACATAACATTTTGTCAAAATACTCAAAATAAATTATTTAATTTCCACTTTGCAAAATTGTCAGGCTTCTTAATATAATTAAATTTATTGAATAATTTCAGATTCGAAATTTAGAAAAATTCATTGATTAACTAATATTTACTAATTAATTATTATTTATTATTTTTGAATAAATGTTAATAAAATTTATAGAAAGACTTCAATTATTTTTAAAAAAAAATTTAATAAAATTCTTGTCAGAAATTGAAATATTTTCATAATTTTTAATAAAAGTTTCATTTTATTAAACAAACATTTATTTATTACTGCAAAATTATGGAAAATAAAATAATTTCTAAATTTTTCTTGCAAAAAATAATATTCTAAAACTTATGCTCTAAACATTTTAATTAGCAAATATTTTAATTCGTTAGAAAAAAAAGTGATTTGAAATTTCTAAACATTTTTGTTAAGAAACTTAAAATTTTGTAACTTTTACAATTTTAAATTTGAAAAAATGTAATTTTTGCATAGAATTTTATTAAAATTTTAGAAAATAAAATCTAATAATTTTCTTTTAATATCTTCAATTTTAAAATGAAAATATATTGAAAATCATCGAATTGTTGCAAGGAATTTTATCCAAAAATTTGATAATAATAGAATTCCTTTGAAGAATTTTATTATTTAGGAAAATAATTGAATTCTCGTGAAGAATTTTGTTAAAATTTTTGATAATTTTAATTAAATTCTTTTTGAAGAGTTTCTTTGAATTTATTTTTAAACAATGAAGTTTCTTTAAAATTTTTTTAAATAATTGAAGTTTATGAACAATTTCTTTTAAGTTTTTAAAATAATCATGTTTGTTGATATAATTGAAATTAAACATTTAATTATTGAATTTTATTAAAATTTTAGAAAATAATTGAATTTATTTGAAAATTGTTTTAACGAATTAAGAAAGAAATTGAATATTTTCGTGAAATTTTTTTGAAACTAATTGAATTTTTGCAACGAATTTTACTACTTATGAATAAAATTGAATTGTCGAATTGTATTTTTTAGTGAAATATTGTTTTGAATATAATAGTTCTGACACTCGGCAAGGCCACAAGTCATTTAAGAAGAAGAAGAAGAAGAAGAAGAAGAAGAAGAAGAAGAAGAAGAATTTTTGCAAAGAATTTTAATATTTATAAATATAATTGAATTGTTTCTAAGGATTTATTAAAATTTTAGAAAAGAATTGAATTTTTTTGAAAAATATTATTGAAAATTAAAAAATTCTGAATTCTTTTATGAAATTTTATTAAAATTGTATTAAAATTTAAAAGTAATTGAATTTTAGCAAAAATTTTACTATTTAAAAAAATAATTGAATTGTTTCGAAGGATTTATTCAAATTTTAGAAAATAATTAATTAGTAAATTATAGTTAGTTGAATTTTTTTAAAGTTTGAATCTGAAATTATTCAAAAATTCATATTGGAAATTCAAAAATTTTGTAATTTGCATAATAATAATAATAAATTGAATAATACTTTGCGCGCGTAACATTTACTAGTTATTATTAAAATAAATTATTATTACTTGATTTATTAAATTCTAAATTTTACTTCACCTTTGAAGTTAATAATGAAAAATGGGAAAAAAATTAATTTTATTTTTTTGAGACTCAACAAAGTAAAATTTTGAAAACTTTGCCATTTTATTGAAATTTGAGGTGTAATTGGAAGAAAGTGTCGGACATGTTAATTTTTGAAATTTGAGAATGATATGTATACACGTGTAAAAGTTGAGAAACGCGGGTGGCCTTTACAAAGCCAAGTGTGTATATATATATGTATGTAGAAATTAACGACAAAGAAATGAGACTTTCCAGACTCTCTTCCAAGGGTCATCGAGTACAAAATGCAGCCACCCCTAACGAGTTCTTTAGGGTGGCATTTCTCCAATTTAAAGAAATCCAACCAAAAAAAAATCTTACACTAAAAAATTGAAGAAAAAGAAAAAATGGCTAATTAAAGAGAAGGAGAAATTAAAAAAAGAAAGAGCAATTAAAAAATGGAAAGTGAAACTTTAAAAGAAAGAGAAATTAAGGAAATGGAAGGAAAATGAAATTATTTAGTTTGAGGAAAGAAAAATTCGTCTCTTAATTGAGGTACCAAAAAATAACTTTGTTGTCGTTGTGCATACAAATTTTTACAAAGTAAAATGAAAATTTGTGTCTTTAAATACATAAACATATATGTATACATTTGTGTGAGTCGGTTTTACTTTATGAAGAAGCCGGCCTTTGCAACAGAGATGCTGAGAATTTCGGCGGTCCATGACGGCGCCGGTTGTAAAATCTGCAATATTCTTTCATCTCAGTTCCTCACCTAAAAGGGATTTAATCTTTTGTTAGGTGACACCGACGACGGAATACTTTTATGAACATTCAGAGAAAATCTTCTTTTTGCACACACGCAGTTGCGAGAAACAATAGCTTCTTCTTCAAAAATCTTCTCGCACGTTAGAATGCACAATTTTTATTTTTATCCACTGGAAGAAGAATTTTTAAAACCATTTTTCGAAAAATTCAACATGTGATCGCTTTCTGAAAAAATATATTTCACTTTTATTTAAAAAAAAAAAAAAGAAAAAAAAATTTTTTCTATACTTAAAGTAAAATTTAAGATATTTTCAGTGAGCGAAATAAAAAAAATGTACTTTTTATTACAAAAAATAGTAAAAACAAATCCAAAGTACTTCGTATCGGGCTTGTTGGATGTTTTGGAAAATTTAAACTACAGTCAAACCTGTCGGAATGCAAATCTATTTTAAAAATTTTTTTGTATTCGAAAATGTCCAACCATATAATTTTGATAATTTTAGAGAAATTACAAATGATTGCAGAAACTTAATTATTTTCAAAATTAATAAAATTCTTCCGAAAAATTCAATTATGTTCAAAAATTTTTAAAAATTCTCGTCAAAATTTCAATTATCTTTATAAATAATTAATTAATTTACAAATTTTTTTTATAAATTTCTTCGCAATCATTCAATTATTTTCATAAATAATAAAATGTTTACGGGGATTCAATTATTTTTGTAAATAATAAAATTCTTTTTAGGAATTCAATTATTTGCATAAATTTTCATAAATAATAAAACTCATTGTAGAATTTCTATTATTTTTAATACAATTTTAATAGAATTTCTCGAAAAATGTAATTATTCTTAAAAATTTTATTAAAATTCATCAAAGAAATTCAATTATTTTAAAAATCCTTCCTATAATTTATTTATTAAAATTTAAGTAATATTGTCAATACATTTTTAACTAAATTTCTTGAAAGAATTAAATTATTTTTCAAAAATTTTAATGAAATTCTTTTTAACAATTCAATTTTTTTCCAAATAATTTTAATAAAATTCTTCGTAGAAATTTAATTAATTTCAATAATTTATCAAAATTCAATTATTTTCAATATCTACTATTTTAATAAAATTCCACAAAAGAATTCAATTAGGTATTTTAAAAGAAATATTATTAAAAAATTCGTCTCAACAATTCAAATATTTCAATTATGTTTAGAAATAACAAATTTTTTCTCCCAAATTCAATTATTTTCAAAAATTTAATATCATTCTTGGCAAAATTTCAAGTATGCATTTTCAAAAAATTTTTCTCAATTCAATCAAATTTTTTACAGAAATTCAATTATTTTTATTACAATTTTAATCTAATTTCTCGAAAAATGAAATTATACTTAAAAATGTTATTAAAATTCGTTAAAAGAATTCAGTTATTTAAAAATTTCTAGAAAAAATTCTTTATGAGAATTCAATTTTAAGAAATATGCAATTATTCAATAAATTATTATTTTTGTATTTAAATAATTAAATTCTAGTAGAATTTTCTCATAAACATTGATTTAAAAATGGATTTTAGTCCAAATTTTAGATTATAATTGAATTTTAAAAGCATTAGAGCGTAAATTTTTAGAAATAATTGAATTTTGAAAAGGTTTCAGATTAAAATCTTTGAAAATTTGAATTTTTCATATTTTTAACTAACAATTCTGTGGAATTAATTTTTTTAAGAAACTTTAATTGTGGATTTTTTTAATATTATTTTAAGTTTTTATTTTCTAATATATATTTAATTGAAGAATTTACGCTGTTTGTGAATAATTAAAATTTTGTAAAATTGAATTGTAAACAGATGAATTTCAAAATTCTTAAAAAATTTTTTCAAAAATTATTCAAAATAATGGATTTATAGAAGATGTTTAGTTAAAAACACGAAAAGAAATTAAATTTTGTAAAAGTTAGAAATTATTACAAAAATTCAATTATTTTCAAGAGTAATAATATTCTTCGCAAAAATTAAACATTGTTCAGAAGTAATAAAATTCTGCTTAGGAATTCAATTATTTTCAAAGATAATAAAACTCATTGCAGACTTTCAATTATTTTTAAAACAATTTTAATCGAATTTCTCGAAAAATGTAATTATTCTTAAAAATTTTATTAAAATTCGTTGATAGAATTCAATTATTTGAAAATTTGTTGATAACGATTCTTTACGGGAATTGAATTTTAAGAAACATTCAATTATTCAATAAATTATTTATTTTTTTTATTTAAGTAATTGAATTCTAGTAGAATTTTCTAATAAAAATATAGCAACATAGCGTGAATTTTTAAAAGTAATTGAATTTTGAAATTAATTTTTTCGAAAAAGTTTAATTGAATTTTTTTAATATTATTTTAAGTTTTTATTTTCTAATATTTATTTAATTGAAGAATTTACGAATAATTGAAATTTCTTGAAATTGAATATTGTAAAGAAATGGATTTGAAAATTGTCAAAGATCTTTTTCGAAAATTATTAAAAATTAATATAGATAATCGATTTAAAGAAGAATTTTAGTTAAAAATTCTTGTAAATAATAATTGAATTGTAAATGATTTTATCACTCGGTCATCTTTAATTATTATAAAATATGAAGAAATCGATGACTCCGAGTCGAAGACTCGGAGTTATCGATATTTTTATGTTTTATAATAATTTTTCATTTTTGGTCAGTAAAGTCTGTATTTCTAAATACTTTCACTGCTTCGAGCCCTGAGAATATTTTAAAAATATTACAAAATTAAATTATAAATGATTTTTTTAAGGTTTGTTTACTGTAATAAAATTTAAAAAATCAAGTTGCATTACGACAGGTTTCACTGTATGAAATAGTGAATAATTGTAAATAATTCGGAAAAAATGAATAATATTAAATTATGTATGAAATATTTGAAGAAAAAGTGATTTTAAGGATATTCTTGTGAAATACATTATTACACAGATATATATCTATTGAATGATTAAGAACTGAGAGTAAGACGATGGATTTTGACACATTGGGTGTCAGAAACGACAGTGTCACAACGAAGTGAGCCAGAACGGAAGAGAATCTGTAGGATTTAAATTTTAGAATGAAACGAACAGACAGGGAGTGATTGATGTGCATGCAAAGAATGATGCTGTGTAAACATATTACTGTCCCGACGCTTGACTTAGCCCTTCGTGAAGACACTTAATGTCCTTAATGACTCACATGATGCTTCTCTCATACATATATATATAAAAGAAATTTCACTTTACATGAACCCATTTTTGTCGTTACACACCCCTTTAAAATTTTTTTCTCCTATTCCTTTCTCAGATGTAATTTGCAAAAAAATCAAGAAAAAAGATTCATAAAAAAAACCCTTTACTAATATTTAAATTAGCAGAAGAATTTTTACAAATTTTTTATTTAATTTCCGATAATATTGGTAATAATAATAAAATTATTTTTAGGAATTCAAGTATTTTTATAAATATTAAATAATAAAACTCATCAAAAATTTTCAATTATTTTAAATACAATTTTACTCGAATTCCTCGAAAAATGTAATTATTTTTAAAAATGTTGTTGAAATTTTTTATGAGATTACAATTTTGAGAAACATTCAATTATTCAATAAATTATTTATTTTTGCATTTAAATAATCGAATTCTCTATGAATTTTTTAATAAAAATTTATTTAAATATGAATTTCAATAAAAATTGTAATGTACGAGCTAGGTATAAATAAAAAATAACATTTAAATGTATAAATAGAATATAAAGTATATTGTAGTAATTAATAATTATATTATATATAATTTAAAATTTACAATATACAACGCAATATTAATTGTAAATTTTTATTTAAATTACAATTTTTCATAAATAATTTTTTCCATCGTCGATTTTTTCTCTTATATTATAATTTCGAAAAACTTGTTTTTCAATTATAATTTATATATTTATTATTTTTTCTCTTAAATTATTGTTAAAACGAATTTATTCAAAACTTAAATTACTAAAAATCTCATAAAAAATGTTTTTTAAATAGTACTTAATGAATTTAATAATACTTTATAGAACTTACAAATAAAATCTATTGCATTTCTTAAAATTATACGATTAATAATAAATTAGATACAAAAAAGGAATTCTTACGTATAATAAAATTATCATAATTAATTTAAAACTTACATATTTTCATATTAATTATATATTAAAAATTCAAAAATTTATTTAAACACACAATGATTGAAATAAAATGTATCGTATTAATTGGCTAATTATTTGAATAAATTAGCTAAACATTTACATAATTAATTGAATAATTATTTAGATAATTAACAAACGAGTTACATAATTAATTATATTATTATTATTTATATTAATTAATTAGTTCATAGTCACTTAAGTAATTACCTAATTATTTAAATAATTAAGTAGTAAATTACTTGCGTAATTAATTATCTTATTATTTATGTACTCATGTAATTAGTCAATGAGGCACATAATTAGTCAGCTACTTATTCAAATAATTAACTGTCCAATTGGTTACATAAGTAATTAGCGAATGATTTAAATAATTAATTAGTTATACAGTTAATTAGCTAATTTGCAAAATTATTAATTAGCCAATTTACAAAATTATTAAGTAGCCAATTTAAAAAATTGCTAATTGGCCAATTAGGTGAGTTATTTATTGGCTAATTAGTTAGATAAATAATTATCTAATGATTCAGGTAATTAATTAGTTAATAATTCAGATAATTAATTAGTCAATAATTCAAATAATTAATTATTTAATAATTCAGATAATTAATTAGTCAATAATTCTGATAATTAATTATTTAATAATTCAGATAATTAATTAGTCAATAATTCAAATAATTAATTAGTAAATATGACAATTAATAATTCAGATAATGAATTTGTTAATCAGACAATTAATTAACCAGTCAGTGAATTAATTGAAGGCGAAAATTAATTAGCCAATTAAAGAAGTAATTATATTTTTTAGTCTCGTTTGGTTGACAAGTTTTTTTTTTATTTATTTATTTTTTTTTTGAACGAAGGGATGATATGTGGTAAAGTTTTTTGAAAAATTGAATGCTTAGAGTATAACGAGCTGAAAATCAGCCAATGCGGGAATTTGATTCCTGTTTCTACTCATTACTGATTTATAATGCATAATAGCGTGGCACTCTACGGTATAATTTATTAAAGCACTTAGACTACGGGGTTTGTCACGGTACGTTTGCGTCCACATCTTGGCTCTCGAGTGCGTTTAGGCTCGTTTGGCATTTGAGACACCCAACATAAATAGACGCACTTTGCTCCTACAAAAGGCACTTTGTTATACCCGTTGGGGCAACCACGAAATCGATGAGACTGGTCCTTGCGGGTCAAGTCCGATATTTAGAGTCTATTTTATTTTTTCACTATTGCAATCCCACGTGTTTAAATACTTTGTATATATAAGACAATTTTTAGTCTAATCAAATTACAGTAATTAACAAATTTTATTAACTTTCAAAATATATTTCATTCTTTTCTTTTGTTTCTCCTTTTTTATTTATTTTGCTATTTTCCATTTATTTTTATTTCAATTTTTCACTATTTTAATTATATTTTATAAGTGATTTATGTTTAATTTGCTATTTTTCATTTATGTTTATTTTGCTTAATTTATGTTTATTTTCACTATTTTAAATTTATTTTTTAAGTCATTTTGTCGACTATTCGTTTAATAAAATTATTTTTAATTCTCTGTTTTATTAAACTTTAATTAACAAATTTTATTGAAGAGTTTTTTAGTTAATTTTTTAATTCAACAAAATACTTAAAAAAAAACAATTTTGTTTGCATTTTTAGTTTTTGCTTTCGAAAAGTTAAACAAAGTTAGAAATTGTTTTTATTTTTTGCTCTTAAAAAGAACAAAAAATAAAAATCCATTAATAATAGTATTTTTAATTTATTACTCTGTTTATGCATTTTTTATTTTATTAATTAATAATTAATAATTAATACTTTTTTTATTTTTTAAAAATAATTTTTTTAATTAATAATATGAATTGACAATTTTTTTTTTCCTAATAAAATTGATGAGAGAATTATTAATATTATTAAAATCATTAAGTGACATTTAAAACGTACATTCAGTCTATTTCCCCTGATAGTTTTTTTTTTATAAAATACGTTATTTAAAAATCCATGTTTAACTGTGTCAATTAAAATTTTAGATTCATTCATTTGGCAAAATATACTTTGGTCTTTTTGATTTTTCTCGTCGAAATTTTTTTCCATTGCATAACACGCACAAAAATATAGATATCGTCGGAGTGAAAAATTCTCAATAATAATTCTTGACATCTTTTGATATTTGTTTTTCATAATTATTCTAGTTCTAGAGATGAAGTATCTTGGCTCAAAACTTTGGCATCGTTAATTTTGCACCACATTTTATGTGTGTAAACTCTTGCACAATTTTAAATTCGCTTGCGTCATTTATTCACAGTCCAAGTCACCTGATAAATACATACATATATATTTCTTTGTATTATTTAAAAAAAAAAATAATAAATAAATAAAAATGTGTCACAAAGAAAAAAATATTATTATCGCAATTAGAAAATAAATTTTTTGTAAGAAAAGCTACAAAAATTAGAATAAATTAATTAAATTAAAAATTAGACTGAAAAATTGTTTTTCAAAATTTATATAATGATATTTCAATTTTCTTTCTTTAGTTTAGAAGTTTTAATTTTATTTATAATTTATAATTATGTCAAAAAATAATTCTTTCTCCGTTCAATTTGATTTTTTGGTTTTATTCACCGAAATTTATTTTAAACAGCGATTTTTTGTTATAAATGAGAAATTTTAATTTCACTTTATTTTAATTTGAAAACAAATTTATATTTGACAGAGATCTGTGCAAACGAATGAACAAAATTTTTTTTAAAGAAAATTTCCATTTTGCAAAATTTTTTCACCCAAATTTTCTCCAACTGAAAATTTCTTGCAGCAAAATATATATTTAAAGAAAGAAATTTCGTACTAATTTTTATTTTACCAAAAATTAAGCCAATCTTCAAATTATTACAATTTTTTTTTAATATTTCCAATATTTTTAGTGAAAAAATATTGATAAATGAAAATTCTGCTGAATTTTGTCTGAATAAAAATTAAAATACAAGCCATTTTGACTAAATGAAAATTCTGCTGAATTTAGATTGAATATAAATTAAAATACAAGGCAATTTGGCTAAATGGAAATTCTGCTGAAAATAAATTTTTAGTAAGATGGGAATTTCGTTAAAATAAATATTTACAATTTAAAGAAAAACCTTATAGAAATTTATGTCAATTAAAATTTTTATCATAACCAAATAGAATCATTTGCAAATTTCCCATTATTTTTTCGTAGAAATTTTTTAATTAATAATTACTTGTAAATCGAATTTTAGAATTAGAATATTTTGAATTTGATTTTCGTTTCATCATTCATAAAAATTAAATTTTTTTCAGGGCTACCTTGGACCGTACAATGATGATGCATGCGCCGAATGGGGATGATGAGGATGAACGGAATAATGAGATGGATTGACAGAATGATTTGCTTGATGATGATTCGAATAGGTCCAGTGTCCCGCTGTTGTTCCATAGAATTGATGATGTTGTTCTTGACTCGACATGGTCGACATTAGAGGTACACTTCCCGGATATGTACTTCCCAATACACCATTATTGCCAGTGGCCGGTCTCTTTGCTGGATTTTGTGGTGTACTCGATGTCGGTGAATCGCATTCATCTGGTTCGCAATCACGAAAACCTTTTGCAAATGGATTACTCGCAATTTTCAATTGGGTAATTCGATGATTCTGATAGGCTGTGACTGCAGTGAATCTTGTCTCGAGAAATGAGAAAGTTTTGAAATTTTCCGTTCTTGGATCGGGACTCGAACCAGGTGGCGATGGTGCGACAACAACGTGACATCGTGGCTGATAACGATGCATTGAATTTAAAATTATCTGGAAAGAAAAAAAGATGGACAAAATATTAATAGGTATTTCAATCATGCTATTTATGATTTTTTCATTTTTGAAAAATTAAAAAAAATTACAATTTAATTTATTTTTATAAATAATGTTTTGATTTTAAAAAACAAAATTATAATAACAAGTAGAATTCGAATTAATTAATCTAGTCAAAGTTTTATTACTAACTAGAAAATTTCATTATAATTTCATTATTAATTTAATTTGACTTAAGAAAAATTCTCCTTATTGAATATTTGTTTAAATAAAAAATTCAAAAAGCAATAAATTTTGAAAAGATAAAAATTTTCGAAATTGAAATTTAGTTAAATAAAAATTTGAATACAAGAAGAAGCTAAGAAAACTTTTCTAAATTTATCTTTCGTTTAGATAATTGAAATTATTTTTCAATAATTTAATGAAGAATTTCAATAATTTAATTGAGTGGGAAAAATTGATCTATTAGGAAAGTAAATTTTAAAAAAGCATGTTCCCTTTTTAGTTTTTTTTTTTTTAATATTAATGGTTTTAATAATAAAACGTAAATCGAGGGAAAAAATAAAATTCAACCAAAAGCTTTCTCAGGACAATTCATGTTTTTTCTCAAGCACTCACTTTGCTTGTTTGTATCGGTTGGTAAAATAATGTAAACTAACTTTGATGAAGAGTCTGGAGTGCTTGGAATTTCATATAAAATTCTCCTCTACACTTATAAAAGCAAATTCAAAAGGAAAAAACTTTTACCATGGGAAAATTTATGTAAATACAATTTTAGCTCTGGGATAAAATTTCTTTTTTTTATTTTAATTTTACTTTTATATTTTATGTTGATTTTCGTTCAAAGCCGAGAAGCGCATGAACTGTTAATTTATAATGAAAAACATTTTTTTTTCATTTAACTTGTTTTATTTATTATATTCAACTTTTATTTATTTTAATTTTTCATATTTTGTTTATTTTATTTGCATTTTTTAAAATTCATTTTCTATACTACAATTTTTATACTACTTTTAATTTTTCGTCTCCTTTTTTGGTTCAATTCATTATTAGGTAATTATTTTAATTTTGCAAAGATTTGCATTTTTTATTCAATAGCAAATTTTTTTCTATCGTAAAATTTGATTCCGAATTTTTTAATTCTGCGTAAAGTAATTTTAAAAACCAAAAAATAATGAAGAGTAATATTAGTAGAATTTAATATTTATCTCAGAGTTAAATAATATTTAGTTTGATAAATAAATTCGAATTTACTTTTGCGCTAATTTTTTTTTCTAAATATGCAATTCCCTGGGAAATTTTTTTTTCACAGGTTCATTTACAATTTTTCTAATTCTCTGAGAAGTCGAAGACATGTTAAGACTAGATTGACGATTTACGATTCAGCGATGCTTAAAAGCCATTCGTCGTTTCTGTATAGTGTGACACAAAAAGCAAGAGAAGATTGAGGGATCCTTTCGCGGATTCTAAAACGGAACCATAAATTTTATTTCCTGCAAAATTTCGTTCCCTGAAATTCTCAACATCTGCGTTTTACATGACTGAAAGAAAGGACAAATTGAGAATTGTGTATAAACAACATAAGGGCACACACTTTTTTTCACACCCCAAAAAGGGACCACCTTGACTCGTAAAAATATAATTTCAAATTCAATTTTTTACTAAATAAAAAATTTCTCTCATTTTTAAAAAATCCATTTCGAATTTATTTTCATCAATATTTTTTTATAAATATTTTTGAATTTTCAAAATTTATTTTGCACGTATAGATAAATTATTAAATTAATTCAAAATTTAATTTTGAAACAAATTAAACTTTGAAATTAATTCATAACGTACTTTTAATCAAATATTGAATTAAAAAAAAATACTTTGAATCAAATTAAATTATTAAGTTAATTTACAATCGAATTATAGTTGAATTATTAAATTAGTTCAAAATTCAATTCTATTCAAATTAAATTATTCAATCAATTCAAATTTTTATTTTAATCAATTTCCACCTTAAAATTTTGAAAAGGAATTGAAAGAACTGTGTGTTGAATTTTTTTTGTAAATTTATTTCAGAATGAAATTGTTTTGGAGCAAAAAGTAGAAAAAAAAATTAAATCTGAATAAAAGGGATTTTCAATGTCAGAGGAAAAAAAATTGCCAATTGCCCTTGGCCTTGCCTTTCTCTTGCAAATATGCAAAAAAGTTAGGCGTAACAGGAATTTCTGTTTGTGGCGCTTGCAGTGTAGCTTAATTGACACTTTGTATCGCGTAGAGTTTCCAAATTTGTCGGCCTCTTGACAAACTTGGAAGAAGAGGGAACTTTTTAAAAAAAGGGGAACTAGTTAGAAAAAGTCAAAAAGCGTAGCGAAGAATTTGACTTTTCCTTAAGGGCCACACACAGACAGAATAACTCTCCTTTGAATATATTATACATGGCAAAAAAAAAAAGAAAAAAAAATCCAACGAGAAAAAACTGTAACCCACTGACACAGATGTGTTCTATTTAGAAAAAAATTTTCATTTTCCTACATTTTTTACTATTTCACCTGAATTTTTATTTCTTTAAAAATGAATGAAATAATTTAATGAATGAATGAGAATTAAGGAAAATTAATAATTAATTAAAATTTCAATTACGCTGAAAGTAATTTAAATAGAATAATTTAATTTATTTTAATTTAATTATTGAAACGAATTTTTATTACAGACAATTTTCAGAAAGCAAAATTCAGAATTAAAAATATTTTTCTACTCGAATTTTTATTTTAGCCTTATGTTTTAAAATATAAACAAATTATTTATTACAAACAAAATAATTTTCGTTTAGCCAAATTTTCTTGTTACGGAATTTTCTTTTAATTGAATGTTTATACAGTCGTATTATCCTTTTTTAGAAATTTTATTTATTAATTTATTTTTCATCTAATAATTTTTAGAGTGAATCAGATTATTCTTTAGGGTCAGGGAAAAAGTCAAAATCAGTAAGAAAAAAGTCTGGAAAAGTCAGGGAAAAACAAAATTAAATATTTGTTACAATCCTGAATAAAAATTCTTTTAAAAGAAAAATTTGAAAATCAACGAATAGAAAAAAATTCCTGTCATTTGACACTTTTTTCCTACTAATTACCAAAAAAAAAAATCGCATTCGAGGATGAGCCTGAAGTACATTATAACTTTTTCTCCTCCATTTTTTCGAAACACAATTTTATATATATGTGTACACACGAAAAGACCACACGTGCTTGAATATTTTGTGTCTGCAAATAAGTATTGGAATATATATGTATGAGATTAGGACGAGGGGGTTAGTTTTTACGCTAATTAGTCACTGGATCTCTTCAGTCTGTCAAACATTAGTCCCGTCGTGTTTCTTCCTCCTTATGGAGTCTATAATATAGATATATCCGTCATTTTAAGGGATCTACAACTGTCCCTCTTGCTATTGAAATTTTTGCCCTTTTTTCGGGGAGAGAAAAAATCATTTTTTATTCTTTCGTTGATTTTCTTCTCATTGGACTCTAAATAGAGTTATTTCTCACATTAATCGTTATATCTTCTCCAGTTAACGATAAATCTTTATACTGAATATTTAAAAATTTACTGCGAGGAAATGTGTATTAGATGCAATTCCAGATGTTTGCTAAATCGCGAAATGTGTACACAAATTTGCCGAAGACAACATACTGTCCTCTTGAATAATAAATCAAGAGAAATAAACAAATTGTGACACACGTTCTTCGGTTGTAGAGTTTTAAAAAAATCGATTTATTTCCCTTCTTTGTTTTTTTCTGTTGAAATTGTAAAAAAAAATTCGTTTTCGTATTCATTATGTTGCGATGGCAATATTTTAGAAGCCCAAGCAAACAGTTTTAGACAATTTTACTATCAATAAATATTTTTTAGAATATTTTTCATTTTCTTCTACTAAGAAATTTCTTATTTTTTCTATTTTTGTTAATTTATTTTTAATCGCACCTTTTTCTTTTTTTATGAAAAAGAATATCGTTTTAATAATTTTTTTTTTTAATTTATCATCCAATAGGGAAAATTAAACATTTTATTGGAAAATAAATAAATATTTGAATTAAACAAAAATATATTTGTATTTGTTTATTTGAATTAAATAAAAATATATTATTTGTCTGTAAGATAAATTATTATTATCGAATGAAAATATTATTCGCAGGACACATAAAATTTTATTTGACGCAAATAAAATTTTACGTCAGTGAACTTCACGACGTTTATGATCAAGGATTGAAAACAAAATATTTTTCATGTAAAATAAAAATTTCCAATTTTTATTATTTTATTATTTATAAAAATGTACGAAAAATTTTATTTCTTCTTTTCGGCTTAGTTTTCTAAATTCAGTTTGAAAAAAAAAATTTCATTTATAAATAAGGGATCTAATTAAAAATATACAGAAAAATTAAATTAGAGAAAAAAATTATTAAATTAAAAAATTGAGAATGAAATTTGAAAATAAAATTTTGATACGACGGTAAATTTATGTTTTTCGCACCCTTTTATTATATACGATAATTTTTGGCATATTATACGCAAAGTGCTCGTATCTCAGATCAATTAAGGGAACCCGTTCGAAACGACAAACACGTGGACCAATGCCACTGTCGTCAATCAGTCTAGTTTATTGAAAGTGTCTTACACCAGAAATTATAAGTACAAGTAATGGACTCGAGTTTGGCGAACTTTATATACATAAATAAATATATATATTATAGAGAAAAAAAAGTTTTATAAAAAAAATGAAGTCATTAATTTCTCAAGAGAGTGAATCTCTGATTAATTATTTTAATTCTCCAATTCAAATATCCACAAAATTCATTTTCTTACTCTCGCAATTTTCGTTTCAAAAAATATTCATTGCATTTTTTTAATGATGTATATTAATAATAACATTAAATAGTAAATAATAATTACAAAATAATATAAAAAAATAAAATATTGTTGAAATAATTTGAATTTATTGAGTCAAATTTTCTGTTTCAGTGCAAAGCAATATTGAGGCAGTAATATTGCGATATTTTGCTGCTATTTCGTCAGAAGAAGAAAAAAGAAGATAAAGAGGAAAAAACGTGAAATTTTTTTCTTCTTTTTGAAGAATTGAATACTCACGTGGCCATTATCGTCAAGTTGATTGTTTGTGAGTTTGAGTTTGTCGAATGAAACTGGCTGCTTCATCCAATGAGCACCACTCGCTGGACTATCGGGATGAACGTGAATTCGCGGGGGCGAAACTGGATCCGCTCTACCAGCCACAACCCAAGCACTACTGTGAAAGGCGTACCTGTACCTTTTATCGTCACAGGGCACAAAATCCATCACCAATAAGTACTCTGCATTCGGATCCAAACCAAAGAAACGACACTGTAACAGAATTTTCAATTTTTTTTTTTATTTATTTCAGTTTCAATTTATTCAGTGAGAGAAAATTTTGAATTCAGTAACTATTTTAACAGAATTTTATTTTAATTACAATAGTTATTTGGTATTTAGTTTTATTTTTTATTTTTTTAAAAATTAACATTTGTCAATAAATCTTATATAATTTCATATTAATAAAATTGATAAAATTTCAAAAAATTCTCTTTCAGAGTCAGGATTTTCAGACAACATTCAAGAATCTCAGGAATATGGAAAAATATTGATTAATCGAAAATATTGTAAACTGAAGAAAGAAGCAAATAGCAAAAAGAAAATAATGGAGTATTTACCTGAAAAGTGGGAAACATTCTTCTACCAGCTTTCGTCACAATCATTTCAGTTCCAAGCTGATGAAATTCTTCCCACAATGGTCTCGCTTCTAAAACAGCACCAGCTCCAATTAAAGCCGGATGAAGTGGCCTCTTTGAATTAATACCTTCGGCAGATGAAGGGCTCGTGTCTTCATTATGATTATTATTATTGTCATTCAATGATTCCGAGGGCGATGAAGATATTGCCGAAGACACTTGAGGCGAAAGTGAAGCACTTGTTAGTAAATTTGGACTTCGTGAGCGTTTCACGCGACCTGCTGTTTCAAGGCAAGCTGGAAAACAAATTTATCCAAACAAATTTAAATCTCAAATTTTTTATTATTATCTATTCGGTTATTATTTATTATTATTTTATTTTTCCCCTCGAAAAGAATAAAATTAAAAAATAAATTAAAATTTTAATAATAAACAAAAATAAACTGAAAACAAATATTTTTCTATATTTTATATTCGAATATTAGAAAAATTTAAAGAAATTTTCTTGAATAGAAATTTGAATATACAAATGAAAATTCTAAAATCAAAAAAGTTTCTCGAAATAAAGTTAAATAAAAATTCGAATATATAAAAAATTAGCTAAAATTTTTGATGAAATTTCTTTCAATATTTTTTTTTGTGAACTCCAAACATAAATAAACTTTCAGTTAAACACAAAGTTTGAAATTTCTTAAATTATAAAATTAAGCGACGGCGACAAAAAAAGTTTTCACAAATATCCACACTATTTTTCCTACAGTTACAAAAATTCTTTTCCTCAATAGGAAATATTTTTTAATTATTATTTGCAGGGTTGCCACAGGTCAGGGAAATCAGGGAAAAGTAAGGGATTTTTATTAAAAGTACTGGCAAAAATTAAATTTTTAGAATTTATAACAAAATTCTGAATTTTGGAGTCTTTTTTGTTTGCCTCATAAATTATGAAATTGTCCAGAATTGAAGAACAAAACCTTCAATTTTTTCTATTTCTATGACAATAATTTCTTTTTAAATAACTTAATTAAATATTAAATAACTTAATTCTTGAAGAACTATCATAAAATTATTATTTATGAATTATTTAATGAATAATTTTACTTGAAAATTTCAAACTTAATTTGATTCCAGAAATTTAATTATTTTCAAAAATGATAAACTTCGTCGCATAAATTCAATCATGTTCAAAAATTAAAAAAAATTCTCGTCAAAATTTCAATTATCTTTATAAATTCAAAATTTTAATAACAGTTTCACAGGAATTCAATTACTTACCAATTTTCTATAAATTTCTTCGAACCAATTCAATTATTTTTAATTTTCCACAGAAGTTTCTCAAAATAATTCAAATATATTCAGAGAATTAAAAAAAAAGTTCTGAGAAATTCAATTATTTCGAAAAATTTAAATAAAATTCTTTTAAAAATTCTATTATTTAAAAAAATGTTGACAAAATTCTTTACAAGATTTAGTTAATAAAATTGCAATTTTAATAAAATTTTCCTATATAATTCAATTATTTTTAATACAATTTTTCTTAAGAATTTAATTATTTAAAAAAATTGAAATAAAGTTCTTCGCAAGAAATCAATTATTTTTATAAATAACAAAATTTTTCTCGAGAATTCAATTATTTAAAAAAATTTTGATAAAATTCTTTATATAAATTTGAAAAATTATAATAAAATTGATCATGGAATACAATTATTTTCGTAAGATATAACATTCTTCCTAGGAATACAATTATTGTCAAAAATGTTTGTAAAAATCTTCGAAACAATTCAATTATTTTCGTAAAAAATAAAATTCTTCCAAGCAAATCAATTATTTAAGAAACTTTAATATAATTCTTCCCAAGAATTCAATTCTTTTCAAAAATAAACATTTTGAAAGCAATTCAATTATTAAAAAAAAATTTTTTTAATTCTTCGTCAGATTTCAATTATTTTTAATTTTTTAATGAAATTTCTCGATAAAATTTAATTATTTTCAAAAAGTTTTAAGAAATTCTGAAAAATTCAATTATTTTCAAAAATTTGAATAAAATTCTTCAGAAGAAATTAATTATTTTCATAAATAATAATATTTTTCTTCAGAATTCAATTATTTTCACAAATAAATTTTTTCATAGGAATTTAATTCTTTAAAAAAATTTTTAATCAGAATATTCTTCAGGGTCGGGGAAAAAGTGAAAATTTTGTCTGGAAATCAGGGAAAAACAAAATTAAATATTTGTGGCAACCCTGATTTGTATTTATTTTAACGATTTAATATTTTTAAGTACTAAATACCAGTAACAATAAAATGCAATTCTCTTATATAAAAGTCTATTTTGCTCTCTTTTTTTCTCTCTTTGAAAATGAAAGTACAAAATTTATTGGCACAGGTCATTGTACGTTGTAATAAAAATCAACAAATTAAAGATCGAAATCTATTGGGGAATGGTTTTGGAGTGAAGAATTTGCGTTGCAATGCATCGTTGCAACCAATGTATATAGCTGGTGGAGAATGTTAGAATGCAATGAAACTGTTTAAAGTGCAATAAGAGGGAACAAACGAAATTCGGTCGGCTAAAAGAAGAGTCATTTAAACGATGTTTAAAATTGGCTTTTACTTCTAACAATCACCATAAAAAGAAAATTCAGAAACGAATTTTTATTTCGTAACATTCAAATATGTGATAACATTTCTTTTCTTCTTATTAGAAAAAGACGCGAAATGAAAAATCATAAAACATTATTTATATATATGTATATAATATATATTTTCCTCAAGTGTTCCTCTGTTGCTTTCACACCGCGTTTCAAGAGAGGTAATGACAGAGTGGTTCAAAAAAACTTTCGAGGGTCGTGAACCACTAATGTCTTCAGGATGTTTATGATCTTCAAAATAAATTTCAAATATTTACTCTTCACCGATTTGCTAAAGCTGTTTATAAAATTTACTGTCTTGAATTTTTCAAAATATTCTTTAAAACAAAAAAATAAAATAAAATGGAATATGTTAAATTTCGGGGCGCCTAAATTTCTACTTTTTGATAGCCAAGAATTTTTCTCAAAACGTCGTTTGTGTACTTTTATTACTTCATTGCGATGGTCCAAAATTTTTTGAATCTTTCAAATGAACAATCATTGTTTTCACTTTTGACACTTTGCTCGAATTTGAGTTTTATTAGGAAATATTTTTTTATTTAAAAAAAGTCTTAATGACGTAAATGTATTTAATTTATTTTTATTTATTTATTATTTAATTTTTGAAAATATTTAAACGAAAACAAGATTTTGTTCACTTGAACGTTCAAAACATTGGGAAAATTTGTGAACGAACATTTATTACTTTAATACCTTTATAATAATAAGGAACAAATTTAATAATTTATTGTTTCCTTAAAAAGAAATAATAATAGATTTCTATGCGGTTTACTTCATTTTTTAATTTATATTTGAATTTTATATTGAAATTTCTTAAAAAAAGAGTAAAACGAATAAAATTTGTAAAATTGTTTCTCTATACACGTTGATGAAGTTCACAACGTTTATAATCAACAATTTAGAAGAAAAAATATTTTTTCTGTTAATATCTTTATAAATGTTTGTTCCAAACTGTTTCACATACATTCGTGATCAATAATTTAAAAAAAGAAAATGATGCAAAATTACTACAATAAAATTTGAATTTGAAAAAAAAATAAATTTCATTTATTTGAACGTTCAGAACTTTACAGGATTCTATTTTTTAATGAATACAATTTTTGATATCCAGTTTCGCAATCATAATTATAAAATTATATTTTTATAGTTTAAAAGCAACTCCTAACTTTCTAATTTATTTTTAAATAAATTTATTTCAAATTATTTCTTTATTAATAATTTAATTATTATAAATATGAATTATTTTCGGTCATTAAATATAATAATTATTAATTAATAACAATAAATTACTATTAGTGTTAATATTATTTTTTTATTGATTATAATTTTTGGATAATTAGAGAATAGAGAAAAACTGAAGAAAATTTCTTAAAAAATATCTTGATGATTGTAATTTATTTTACATATTTCAAAAAAATTTAGAACAATTCAATGAATGACGATATTTTTTTTACTACCTTTAATTTAAATTTTACTACAAAATATTCTCTTTGTTAGAAAAATTTGATGTTTAACTTACAAGCAAATATTATTTAATTTACATTATTTGCCATTTCCGTATAGTCAAATAATTTTTGAAAATGTTTAAACTTTAAACAGAAAAAAATTGGTTCATTTGAACATTCAAAGATTTAAAGAAACAAAATTGTTAAACATTTATTTGGTTTTCCTCTTTTTCTTCTAAATTAAATATAAAATTTATCTTTGACACATTAATGACCGTTCAGTTTTTTATTTCGAGTAATTTAAAAGGTTTTTCGGTCAATCTTAGTGTATTTTTTTATATCGAAAATTATAATAAAATTGATGTTCCTAAAATTCTAAACAATCAAATGAACGAGATTTATTTATTTCTTCTTTAAAATTAAAATTCTGTTACAAAATTTTGCCTCACGTTTCAAAAAAATTAATTATAAAGTTTCTAAATTTTAACTTAATTAATTTTAAGTTTCTAAATTAATTTTGGTTTTCAATTTTTTTGAGAAATTAGTAATTCATGAAAATATTTTCAAACAAAAATATTTCGTGTTTATTTGAACTTTCAAAACTTGTGGATCATTAAAAATTACC
This sequence comes from Leptopilina heterotoma, assembly GCF_015476425.1. Lineage (NCBI taxonomy): Eukaryota > Metazoa > Arthropoda > Insecta > Hymenoptera > Figitidae > Leptopilina > Leptopilina heterotoma. The sequence goes on from NW_025111202.1 coordinate 149,641, forward strand.
AAAAAACCGAATACAGAATTTTTTCAAATAGGACAATCAATGCCGCAGTAAATAAATAAAATAAAAAAATTAAAATATAAATTAAATTATACGACTCAATAATATCTAAAAATAGAAAATAAATTTCGAAAGAAAGTGCTCTTTTTAAAAATTTGAAAAAAAGACGATAATTTCGAATATTATAGTGTTACCTTCCATCTGTTGCATTGGTGAAGGAACCGGCGGCGGCAGCTGCTGATGATGATGATGGTGGTGTTGATGATGATGTGTGCTCCATTGCTGATAACAGCAATCGACTGTCACCTCATTTCGTTGATCTTGCTGTTGCATTCTGTCAATTGTCAATTCCCGAGAATGAAGATTATTTACAAAAAATCGATTGTCAATGGCACATGTCGTACCATCTGCCTTTTGATGAATCATGAGAAATTTTTTTTTCTTCTTGTCACTCGAAATTTTCTATAAATTCATTGAATACGCAAAAACAATATCACTTTGTTGTTCTCAACACTTAATAATTACCACATGACGAAAAATATTTTGATTATTCCTTTCAGAAAGAAGCACTAAACATTTTTACTTCCACACAATTGTCGTTGAAACTTGTTTCATTCGATTCATTTACAATTAAAAAATTTTTACCACAAATTGACAATTTTATTATTCCAGTAGAAACTGGAACGAATTTTAGTTCAGTTTTTCCAAATCACAAATTACGATTTCTGGGAGAAAATATTTAATTTCTCATTCACAAAATCAAAGAATTTGATTTTTTCGAAAATGATCCAATTTTGATTTTTGCAAAAATTAATTTCAGATATTTTTATATCAAAAATAGTGAAATTATTCTTCTTTTCGATTTCGACTGGCAAATTTTTGGTCTTTAATATTAAATTCGAATTGAATGGGAAAAAAATTGTAGAATTTTTGGAAAAATGAAATTTTACATTCTCAGCGAAAAAAGAGAAAATAATAAATTTTTGACTAAAATTTAAAGTCACATGGTGAAATTAGGATAATATCCACTTAGGGAGCCTGTGATCTTGACCGAATATCTGATGATTCTGGACATCGTCGAGGTCGTGTGATTCGATAACAGGAGCCGTCCTCACCTCAATGTTGGGATGCTGACAGGGTTTCGAAGTGTATAATCGGAGAGTAAAGAGAAGTGGAGTCCAACGAAAAGGTAAAGAAGAAAGCGCACAGAACGGACGTGCTTCACACGAGAGACTGCCAGATCTTATCATCGGTCCATCATTCTCTCTCATTCTCTCTCTCTCTCTTCCTCAAAACATTTTTGTCCCTCTTGTAAGTCCTCCTTCTCATTCATCACTAAATAGTCTCTTCTTCCTTTTTCTCCATTCTTCCTCAAATCTTCCCCTTTCTCTTTACACTTTAATTTTGTCCTTATTCTTCTCTTTTTTTTGGAGAGAGGGGAAAAAATTATTTCTTTCCTCTTTCCTTCTTGCCGGTCGAGATTACATGAGTTCTTCTTCTTCTTCTTCCTCATCATCAGTGGCGGTGAATTTAGATAGTGGAGATGCGAAGGAGGAGTTTCAGTGAGAACCTCCTACAGTTTGACACCCACACTCAAATCTGGATTCTGGATGGACCAAAAATCGGACGCAAATATCTCTTTTCTTGGCTGGCATCAAAGGCGGAGCCATTCGTGGTGTAAATTTTCCCAATTGAGTCAATTTATTTTATTTATTCGTGCATTGTACCAGGAAACAGTTTCTTGAAATGAAAAATAAAAAAAAAAATTTTATAGTTTAAAACTTAAAAGTTACGCGAATGTTTAGTGGAATAATTTTAGACAATATTGATATTTGTAGACGGGAATATTCTTCTAAAAATCATTTCTGGTTAAAGTGTTTTAAAGAAAAATATTTTCCAACGAAAACTTCTCTGAACAAAAAAAAAACAAAAATTATTCAATAGCGAAATAAAAATCCCACAGAATAGAAAAATTCAGTGGGATTTTTATTTCGCTCAATATTTAATTTCTAGGAAATTATTTTCATGTTAATAGAATTGAAATTAATTTTTAATTTAATCAGAATTTTGGCCAAAAATTTTTTACACAATGAAAAGAATTTTTATTTAACAGAATTTCTACGTACACCAATTTTTGATTAAACCGAATTTTTATTGAACCAAATTTTTCTTTAGTAAAATTTACCTTCAACCGAAATTTATAAAGTAAAATAAAAAATTGTATTTCCTAGGCAATTACCTTTTTTAAACCAAAAAACCTTCAATTAGCCAAATTCGAAACTAAAATGTATTTTTAATTAACAAAATATTAATTTTGCAGAATTTTTATTTAGTTTTTTTATTGTTAATTAAACATTTAACTCGATTTCATTTCTGTCAAATTTTAATTAAGCAGAATTTTCATTTAACCGAATTATTATTTACATTTTTTTATTTTTATTTAAAAATTTAACTGGATTTTATTTCATTAAATTTTTAATTTAGCAAAATTACCATTTAGTCAAATTTATAATTAGATGTTTTTATTTTTTGTTAAAAATTTAACTCGATTTTATTTTGGCTTAATTTTAATTTAGTAGAATTTTCATTTATCCAAATTTTAATTTAATAAAAATTTAACTGGGGGTTTTATTTCATTCCAATTTTAATTTATAGCAAAATTTTCATTTTGTCAAATTTATATTTATAGATTTTTTGTTAAAAATTCAATTGGATTTAAAATTAGCAGGATTTTAAATTTGTAGAGAATTTTCAATTAACTAATTTTTTTTTTTTTTTACTAATGGTTGAAAATTTAACTCAATTTTATTTCAATCCAATTTTAATTTAGCACAGAATTTTCATTTAACCAAATTTTTATTTAGTAAAAATTTAACAGAATTTTAGTTTTTGTCGAATTTTTATTTATTGGAATTCTTATTTAATCCCTAAGTGAAACTTCTGCTAAAAAAATGAGTATAAAAATTTTTTCTGACAAAAAGTTGGAATAATAAAAATTATAGTTAATAACTCAAATTTAGCCAAATAGAAGTTTTAGTGAAATAAAATTTAAGTTGAATAAAAATTATATTAATGTAATTATAATTATATTTTTCATGAAAATAAAAAGTCCAAAAGTTATGTTTAATAAATATTCTGTGGTATGGAAATTCTATTATTAAATAAATATTCCACTGAATTTTTAAAACAATAATTTTAAAAATTTAGTTTGTTGTCAATATTCAATTCACTTAAAAAATTCTTTTTAATTTAGTTAAAAAGATTTATATTATTCTAAAGAATCAAATTATTAAAAAGTCAAAGAATTCTTTTTATTAAATAGAAAAAAGTCTTACCTCTTGTATCCTGCAATTGACAAAAAAAATTCAATTCACTGAATCTGATATAAATTTTGTTGAATAATAATGTTTAATGTTTGAAATCTTCTTTTCAGCACCTGATATTTCTTGGAATAATTAACAGAATAACTTATTATTGTCTTGAAGCACGGACACATCTTGAAAATTATAATTGGACCTTTTTTGCGACTGTTGAGTGAAGATTTCTGTTTTCTAAAGAACATAAATCGAATTCAGACCATAAATTTCAACATTTTAAATATAGGTAACTTAACAAATTTATATTGTTTATTTATTAATTTATTAGCAATTAAATGTTAACTTTTAAGTAAATTTTATCCACCTGAAAATAAATTTCACATGAACACTTTATAAATTACAAAATAGGAAAATAAACATGTTTTTTAAAATTTTATTTTCATATTTTAAATTAATCTTCACAGGATGTCTACATTAAAAGTTAGATATTTTTCTTAATCGTTGAAATTAATTGAAAAATCCAGGGAAATCGTAATGTTAAATAAATTATAATTTTTAATATATTTGTACTAAATAATTACTTACATGTTTTTGAAAACAGAAAATTTTGTCTCTTTAGCGTCATATATTCGTTCATTAGAAGTTGAAAAAGACTTTTTGGCTTCAAAGCCAACAGAAGGTGGAGTCTTGTCGTTCATAAGAGCCTCCCAACAAATTAGAGAAAGTCACTTTACCCAATGTTGTCTTTAATTAATTTCCTTCTCTCTCTCTTTCTTACACGAAGATTTATATTTTCCACATTATTTCGACGAATTTCTTCCCAATTTGAAATTTAAACTTTTTTTTGTAACTTAAATTAAAATTTTTGTTTCATCAAATAAAAAGAAATAAATAATAAAAAAATTATATAATAATAGAAACATAATATTTTACTAAAAAAAAATTGTTTTTCTTTTTTGCCTAAAGCAAAATTTCAATGACAATAAATAAGTCTAAATAAATCATAAAAAAATAAATAGTAAAGCTCATCTCAATTTTATTCATTTTTTTTTTGTCGTTTACGTGTATTTTTACAAAAAATTTACATCTCTACCGTTTTAAAAACGATTACGTTTATTTTAAAGTAATATCTTCGAAAACAACTGAAGATTAACAAAAAATGTTACTTCCAAGAAAAATAGTAAATTTCATAAAAAGAAAAAGAAAGGAACCTTTAAGAGTGCTCAAAAAGAGAAAAAAATATTGTATAACAAAGAAGAAAAATATTTGTCACAACTAAAATATCATCTAGAAAAACCAACTTATACAAATATTCAAAAGTAAATTTCAATAATGAAATATTTGTCCAATCTTTTCCTCTATAAATATAATTTCATGCAGATTTTTTCCCGTCAAAGCAGTAAAATTTTTTTTTTCTCAAATACATCTACAACGCATGTTGTTTTTCAAATTTATAATAAAAATTATTATTATTATTAAAAAACAGAAATCATTTTTAATTAATTCAAATTTATATTATCATTTTATCCGAGTTTATAATATTTTGAAAATCATAATATAATGATAATAATAGTAATAATAATAATTAACAGCATTATCAGCCGGTTTTGAAGTTTTCTTTGAAAATCACAGAATATTCATTGTTGTCTTTTCTAATTATGTTTCCTGTCATTTTATTTATATACTATGCGTTTCTAAAATTCGAAATAATTTCGCCTGTTTTTTCATCTTTTGAAATTGAGACTCAGACAGTTATTAATATTATTTTATTATTACTAAAATAACTACGCTAGGAAAAAGATGAAACCGATCAAAGTTATTATTTTTTTTTTGTTTTCTTCTTTGAGCAGAGAAGAAACTAGGATACTGATTTTCTGATTTTTTTAACATATATTCTTTTTTTTCTTTTTTTTTTTGGTGATCTTTATTATTCATAAAAAAATGAATGTACAATGATGTGTGCGTGAGAGGAGTTCGCGGATTTGCTGTATCGTTTCACGATAGTGTCAGTAGAGTGAAATTTTTCTTTTCTTTTCTCGGTACAATTCGGTGCTAATGGGGGGGAAGAATAAGGTGTGCATTATAGGGAATCAGGGATAAGGAATTACTGAAAAAAATAATTAAAAAAAAATGTATACATATAAATAAAAATTAAAATTCACCTTGGTCACGATAACAGTAAATTTAACCTGCGAAGTGGAAGCCGATAATGATAATGATCTTTCAGGATGATAGTTGATGATGATAATAATTGTTAAACACTTGGCGACGTTATATTTTTCGTCCTGAGTAAATAACGAGTTTTTTTTTAAATCAGAAATGACTCTTTTTTAGTCTTTTTTATTAACTCGTGATTTCTCGAGGACGGAAAAACGACGACAGTGTCTCCGATGGACGTTAAGATTTATTTCTCCTTCCCTATTTACGATAAGATTTCTTTCGGTACGGATTTTTAATAATTACTTCTTGTATATTTGACGCATTAACGATAAATCTCCTGAAGAAATTCGATTTTATTTTCTATATCCTTTCTTTTAAATTAAGAATACAAATTTTTAATTTTTCCTCAAGTAGATTAAATTTTTTTTTTTTTAATGATTCAGAAGATGTATCCGGAGAAACTTGACTGTCCTAGATAATCTCAAGTCGATTATTTTCTTATTGTCCAGTAAAATAAGTTTTCTAGGCAGTAAATTCGCGAGTCGATCGAGATTTTTTATATACCCCTTTTCTTTTTTTTTTTAAATGGTCATTGCATAAATTTGTCCAATAATTGAAAATATGCTCACATTTTTTTTGTTGTGCGTAAATAAACAAATTCTAAGATTACTTAGAAGAAAATAGCCGGGTAGGTGATTTTCAGTTTTTGTAACAATGATTTAAAAAAAAAATTAATAAAATTAACAATTTCACCACGTTATTCATAACATTTATATAAATTCAAAGAAAAAGACTCAAAATGTACCATTTTTTTGTTTGTTTTTTTTTGGAGAAAAATGCTTTCGACGTCGACCTTTGCGATTGAGAAACACCCGCATTTTTTTGTGATATAAAACATAACACTACTACAATGGAGTCACTCAGATTTTATTGAAATAGGTTTCTTTTTTGCATTGTACTTTTCTGAAGGCCACCTACTCGCTTTCCTACTAGGGACAGTTATTTTCTTTGGATCATCCTTATTTTATTCATTCGATAAACAATGATCCTCCGGAAACTCTTCTACAAAGTGAGATAGTTGTGATCATTGCTTTTTTGTGGATGGCTCCGCAGATAGTTTATGATGTATCCGTAATAATTACTCTTTTTTCTCATACAAAGACTTTAAAGACAAGTCTTTAATATGTTGAGTGGATGAGGGGGCGAATGGGGGTAGTAGGGGGGGTAGGAAGAGGTCTTAAGATCCTAAATGTCGCGTTCGAAGCAATTCTAGGAGGTTTCACTTCTTTTTATTTTTATTGTTTGGACCTCGTGGCGGTGTTACCGGTCGTCCAGCATTTAAACCTCCATACGTAAACTTCCTCTTATCTGCTGGCTTTAATATTTGAAAGCTACACATTAGCGTTTCATCAACAGACATCATGGCACCTGCATTATCAAATTCACCGCAATAATTTGGCGCGGAGAATAATGTCACCAATTGTCGTTTAGCAAAGAATTCATAACCATCTTCAACAACCTGTTCAAACAAAGAAAATCATTTTTATTTATTGAAATCGTTCAATTCGTTTATTCTTTCAAAAAGGGGAAATTTTTTAGATAAAGTTACGAAAAAGATAATTTACCTGATGAGCTCGACATATGAGATCGAAATCATGTTTATGAAGAAATTTGGCAACAACTTCGGCGCCGAATGTAAATGAAACACCGCGATCGTTCTCACCCCAGCCCATAGTGTCCTTGTCGGGATCGGACCAAAGCAAATCACACAATAATCCCTGATCAGGTACATCAGTTGGTCTCATGATACGTCTTATTTGCTCCATACTTTGTAGATCGGGACTTAAACCTCCATGACAGCAGAAAATTTTCTCATCAACAATCGCCGCCACCGGTAAGCAATTGAAACAATCTGTGAATGTCTTCCACAATTTGATGTTGTAACGACGTTTGCCTGAAAAAGAAAAATTCCCAAAAGAAAAATTAATTCTTTTCTTTTACAAGAGAAATTTTAAGTTTTCTTCCTCCTCATTTTTGAAAAATGAAATTTAAATTAAAAATTATAAAATAAGTCTTACATTCATCGTAAAAGCCATATATCCTGTTAATCGATGCACACTCGTGATTTCCTCTCAACAGGAAAAAATTTTCAGGGTACTTGATCTTATAGGCAAGAAGAAGACAAATTGTCTCTAAAGATTGTTTCCCTCGATCGACATAATCTCCTAAAAATAGATAGTTACTCTCGGGTGGAAATCCTCCGTACTCGAAAAGTCGAAGCAGGTCATAATATTGTCCATGAATGTCACCTGTCAAATTTCAAAATTATCAAATTTAAGAATTTTCAATTTTATCAATTTTTACATCAATTAATCAACATTCACAAAATTGATCAATATTTACAAAAAAAATATTTATATACAATTCTTAATTACAATTTGTAGAAAAAATATTTTTCATCCAAAATAGCGAAGTTTTACGAATTTTTCGTTTAAATTTTGTAAAAACATTTTCATTTAATTTTCATTTCAAAAAATATTCCTGTAAAGTTTCGAATAGAATACATTTATTTATGAAATTTTCGTTTAAAAATGTATAAATTTAAAAAAATTGTTTTAATTTTGCAAAAACATTTCCATTTAAAAAATTTCTTTTAAAATTTCAAATTAGAAATTTATTTACAAATTTTGTTTAAATTTGTTATTTCTTTAATGAAATTTGTTAATTTTGTTTAAATTTTGTAAAAACATTTTCATTTCGAAAAATCTTCCTAAAGTTGAAAATCCTTCTAAATAAGATTTTATTTACGAATTTTCCATTTAAAAATTTTGTAAAAACACTTTTATTTAATTTTCATTTAAAAAAATGTCCCTGTCCCCACGAATTTTCGTTTAATAACGTATAAATTTAAAAAAAATGTTTCAATTTTGCAGAAACATTTTCATTTAAAAAATTTCTCCTAAAGTTTCGAATTAGAAAATAAATTTATTTACGAACTTTTTGTTTAAATTTTTGTAAAAACATTTTTGTTTAAAAAAATGGCCCTAAAGTTTCAAATTTTTTTATTTATTCAGTTAAACGGGTAAATTAGAAATTTATTTACAAATTTTTAGTTTACTAACAGTTTACATTTTCTAAAATCGTTTTCATTTAATTTTTATTTCAAAAAATAACTCTAAAGTTTCGAACGTTGATATGAACGATCACATTTTTATTACTTCTTTTAAATATTTACAAAATATTGCTTTCTATAATAAAAAAAATTAACTTTTAAACTAAATAAATATTTAATTATAATATTTTTCATTTTAGTCGAGTATTTTTTAAAAATATTGAAGCACAAAAAATATTTCGTTGATTTAAACGTTGACAGGGTGGCCGCAAGATTGACTTTATCAACTTCCCTGACATTTTACTGACATAAAAACGAAATTTCCCTGACAAAAATTTTTTTGTTTAGAGCAAAAAATGTATTCAGGGTGGCCGCAAGATTGACTTTATCAATTTCCCTGACATTTTACTAACATAACAACGAATTTCCCTGACAAAAATTTTTTTGTTTAGAGCAAAAAATGTATTCCATGACCGTCTTAATTTCTTTAATTGCCCTGACAAAAAAATTTTTCCTGACATTTCCCTGACTTTACTGACAAAAAATTATTTTTCCTGACATTTCCCTTCTTCTTTAATTGCCCTGACAAAAAAATTTTTCCTGACATTTCCCTGACTTTACTGACAAAAAATTTTTTTCCTGACATTTCCCTGACTTTACTGACAAAATATTTTTTTCCCTGACATTTCCCTGACTTTACTGACATGTGGCCACCCTGGTATTGCATGAACGTTTTAATTTTTTTAATTGCCCTGACAAAAAAATTTTTCCTGACATTTCCCTGATTTTACTGACAAAAAATTTTTTTTCCTGACATTTCCCTGACTTTACTGACAAAATATTTTTTCCCTGACATTTCCCTGACTTTACTGACATGTGGCCACCCTGGTTGAAAACTTTTGGGAAAATTTCAAAAATCTTTCCTTTAAACGAGAAAAATATTTCTTCTAAACGATTAGAAACATTATGAATTATATTCAAGTTTAATAAAAGCACTTTTTCTATACTTTGCAATTAGAAAGATACGTTTTTCTAACTCACTTTCTATTAATCTAGATTCTACAGAAATAAAAAAATAGAAACTTAATAAATATTAAATACGTACCACAAATTTTTAAGGGTGCCTCTAATTCGAGTAGAATTGGCTGCGAGAGAAATATTTCTCGGGACTTTAAACAAAGTCCTCGAATTTCGCCCTCTGTCAGCTGAACATTTTTTCCAGGTCGTGCTCCCCGTACTGGAAAAAGAAAAATTTCGAAAATTACTTTTAAATATCTTTCGTTTAGTAAAAAAAATTATTTGATTATTACAAAAATCATGTTTATTAAAAAAATTGTGCTATTAAAAAATAGTTCTATCAAAAAATAGTTCATCTATTAAAAAGGCAGTTCATCTATAAAAAAAAATTCGTCATCTGTAAAAAACACTTCATCTATAAAAATAAATGAAGATGAGAAGCAACGTCTATAAAATCAATGTTAATTTGAAATAAAGTTACGTTTGAGATGAACTTTATTCTCTATGTAACATGTAATCAACGAATTTGCATTATAAAAACAATAATACGAAAAAAATTACCGTTCTCTCAATTACGTCTTTTCCTTATCCATTACGAATGGAAAGCTAATTATTTTGATTTTAAAGAATCATTGAAGTTAAGAAAGTCATTATTATGTAGTTTTAATGACTTTAATTATAATAACAATGACTCATTTTTGTTTGAATTTTGCTATCCATTTTTCTAATCTAATTTCAGAAAAAAAAGATTATAATTTATAAAGTCAAATTACTACAAGCTACCAGTTCCTGTTTTCTATCTTGTCCTAGATGACTTTCACCCGTACTCAAGCAGGTAAAAATTCTTTCCATCAACCTTATTTCAAATCCCTTTTTCAAAACACATTCCAAATGTGTCTAATTTGACATTTAAACACTCGAATTGTTTAGAACTATAAAATAATTCTAAAACTTACGTAATAAGAACCCAAATTCGTTTGCAATAAAAAAAAACGAGGATTCACCCCACTGCTCCAATCAATCCCGCCCCGCCCTCAATGTTTTATACTCTCAACAACTTTGAAAGCGGACGGTAAAATTGATTATTTTTAAAATAAAATTGAGAAACAATTTAATTGAATTGAAATTTTAATGCAAAATAAAATGAAACTAAATGAAAGTACGTTGTAAAGTTTAAGGCGTCTATTAGAATGAAATCAGGATGAGAAAACGAAAGAATAACCAAAATTCTCTGATGACGCCGGAATCTAAAATATTTTAATATGTAAATTCTATTCGATCAGATCGAAAATTAAAGATGGACTGTTCTATGATTGCCAATAAATGTTTTATGTAAACAAACTTGATTTGTATGACAAATTCTTAATCTCTGATAGTGGACGTTAGATATAAATCACACCAAAATTGTATTCTGAGTTGCGTAACCTGACAAAAAAGGGAACCCAAGGGCTACATTTGTCCTTGACACTGATATACAAAAACGTATATTGCCAGTGTAATGGAATTTTTAATTATAAAGTAAAGACGTAAGCACTGTACTGTCGCAGCGTTCCCCCCAGTAGCAATCATTGACTAACTTTACCTTCCAAGAGCCGAGCTATAATGCTGTCAATGTTGAGTTTGTCGGTTTCAGCCATCGGGCCGGGGTTGTTTGCACGTCCCGGGGCTTTACTTGTAGCACCTTGCGAATAAAATAGTTCCTGATTATCTTGGATGTTGCCGAAAAAAGCACAGAACTTGAACTCGCGAACGCAATTTTCGACAAGGTACTCGCAATGGCCGCCCGAACAACCGCGCACTCCTCTCCCCTTTTCACTGCGAACAAGCCCGGAAATTGTCCAATATCACCAGATGTCAAAGTCCCCACGCGTCAATTGGCCCACATTTCCGCTTGTGGACAATTTCAGAATATCGGGTACTGTGAATAAAGTTTAATGCTAGTTTCTTTCAAGAAGTTGGAGGGATGTAAGTTTGTTGATTTATTAAAAACAATTTTAAGACTTGATCATTTTAAATTGTGAATGTAAGTTAGTTATATTTGTATCAATAATATTATATTTAAACAAACATAAACATTTGATATAAACTAGGGAATTTTGACTTCTAGGGACATTAGGAAATTTCCACAATGGAAAGTAATTTGATTGGTTGTTTGTCATTCGATCTATCTTGAGCGGGAAAACCAGCCAAATTTAAATATGGCCTCCTTTTTAACCGCTAATTTTATTTGACTTTCTAAAATATTAATTAATAATTATTATTCTATAAATAAAATAAATTTTCCAGTTTTTGTTGTTTATATTTCGGATGAGGTAATAAATCAAACTTGAAATAATTAACATTTACAATTACACGAGAATAGAATTACCTCTCGTTTATTTATTATACATTTTATTTTTTTTCGTATTCTGAATTTTTCTATAATTGCGAAAGATTGCTGATAATTTTTAGTGGTACTTGAAGTTCTTGTGATGTTCTGCAAAAAAAAAAGAGAGAAAACTCTTTACTTCTTAGTCATTTCAAAAATAAAGAAAATTAGTTATTTTCTTCCCTTAAGGAATTAAAAATACAAAACTTTTTGTTAAAAACTTGTATTAAATAGTTAAAAACAAAATTTAACAAAACAAAATTTTTAAGACACAATAAAAATTTTAGCAAAAGATTTTTAGGTTTAAAAATCTAAAAAATGTAAATATTAATAGAAAATAATAAAAAATGAATTATAAATAAAGTAAAAATTAAAAAAGTTCGATACTTACTTAATTTTCCGTAATTTATCCAATAGAATAAAGCCATTCCACCAAAAACTAATTGCATGGGTCCAACAAATAATGCATTTTTGGGCAACATATATTTATGTTGCCAACGCCACCAGGCTAAAAGAAAAAAAAACAAACTTCAGTATTAATTCAAACTTTTTCCCGTAATGCAAATACTTATTTTCAAATTATTTCTCCATTTTTAGGAAATTTGTTCCTCGTTATGTAATACGCTTTTAATGAAAAACTTTGTTCGTTTGGAGGTTATGCAACTGTACAAATCGATTCTTGAGAAAAATGAATTTTTTTTCAGAAAAAAAATAAATTACCTCTTGAAACTAATTGAGCAAAAGCCTGTGGTGATTTTTGACGGCGACTAAACCACGATCCAAGTTCTCTCAATTTTACTTCTCCAAAAGGTGTATCAGCTTTTAAAATTGAAAAAAGACAAGAGAAAATTTCAGTTAGTCTGTCATTTAAAGTTTTAATAATAGAAATTACATAAAATACTTACGTTTTCCATAGAAGCGAGCAGGATCGTAAGTACCATGGATTTTTGGATTATAATCCGGTTGATATTCTCCGAATTTAAACATAATTATAGTATTTAATTAAACCTTTTTGAAAAAAATATAATTGCAAACAGGGTGCAGACGAAAATTGAGGAGAAAATGGAGACGGATATCGTCCACCATAAACTATAAGACAACTTAGAGAGGGACTTTCTCTCCGCTTTTTTGTTATGCTAAAAAGGGCCTCAGAACCCTGACATTTATCAATATTTAAAAAATTTTAAAAACAATATTTTTAAATAAAAAAAAATATGTCAATTTTTTAAATAAGAACAAATACTTGAACTTTTTTAGTAATTAATAATTAATAGAATCAAAATTAAATACATATAGTGTCAAATTAAATTTTTTCTGGTAATAACAAATAAATAAATTACTAATACAATGAGTAAATAAATTATTTATAATAAATAAATTATTAATTAATTAATTAATATTAAATAAATAAAAAATCTATATTAATAATCGTTGCTTGTTTGCATTTTTGTTTCCTAATTTTTTAAATAATTTTTCTTTTTAATTAAGATTTCAAATTTAAAAATTAATATATTCAAAATAAATAAATTCTTATTAATAATTTTATCAATATTTTTGAAAATAATTGTTTATTATTTATAAAAAATAATTAAATTCCTGTGAAAAATTTTATTATTCATGAAATTAATAAAATTCTTGCTAAGAATTTTATTATATAATCTTTTAAATTAATAAATAATAATTAATTATAGTTAATAAGTGAATTTTCTTTAATTTTGAATCTGATATTATTCAAAAATTGATAAAGTAAACAATTTTTTAATTTGCTTAATATATTATATAATAATTAAAAAATATAATTTATAATATTACACAATAGTAGAAATAAAAAACAATTAAATTTTTTTTAGAAATTTAATAATAGCGTATACGTGTGAATATTAAAATCAAAATGTAAAATGAAAAACCATTGAATTTGAAATTCTACTTTATTACGAAGATAATAAAAAACTGTAATTTTTATTTATCAAAGTCATTTTTAATTAAGTAACGAATTTTTAAAATTATTTTTAATCAGCCTATAAGAGTACTAACAAAAATACACTGCGTCTTCGTTTGATTTTTAAAATTTTTCTATTAACTAGAAATATATCTAAATAATATTTTACTTAAATAGTATTTCTAATTCGTTATTACTTTTTATAAATTAATTTTCTTTGCACTATTTTTTCATAATTTTTTTTATTGCTGCAATGTGTAAAAATGAAGCAAATATTTTTGCACTACATTTATTATCATCTTTTGCACTAAAAATATTACTATATGAAGAAAAAAAATTTCTTTTAATATTTCAATACAATATTTAAACGAACGATATTAATTAATTTTTTTGATTGATAATTATTATTAATCACATATATTAATTAATTTTGTTAATTAACAATTTAATAATATTAATTTATAATTAGTTAAATTTTTTTAAAATACTATATAAATTAAAAAAATTAATTCTATTTTAAAAATATATAAAAATTAATATTATTATAATATTCTATCATCCTTTCGATTTTAAGGCATCAGATCTTTCGGACAATATAATAATAAATTGGACTTGTTTGAGCAGACTTAAAATAATTATTTCTATTCCTATAAATAAATAATTAAAAGAAAGAAATTAAACATTAATTTAAAATAATTAAAAGTAAAATGAAAATAATGTGTTAACAAAATTATTATGACTTAAAAAAATTATATCAAATCCTATATTAAAAAATATTAAGTTGAAAATATAATTTAAGTAATAAAGTAATAAAAAATGAGTAGAAATTTCAGCCCATATTAATAATCTCCCATTTTCTTAATTTACTCACTTGTACATAAATTATTTACACTTTTTAATAATTTTAATAAAACTTTTAGTAAATTAATTAAGAAAATGTTGATTAATAAAAATAGTTACAGCTGAAATTTTTACAAAATTGTTTAAATGGCTCATTTCACTCAATTGGCGTTGCACTAATTATGATTATGTGCGATTAATTACAATTTGAATCGATTTCATAAAAAATTCGATCCGAACAATTTTCTAATTCATTTTAAAAAGTTCATTAACAATCAATTAAATGTTCTTAAAAAAAGTCTCATTTTTCATCATTTGCAATTTTGGAGCGTTTCACAGAAGAAAAAAATGGTTGAGAATAATTTTTTTTGTTATTTTTACAAATGTTCAGAGTTTTAATATTTAAATATAAAATCTTTTTTTAAATTTATAACTATTTTGCAAATCTAGTAAAATTTTATTTCCTAACCTTCTGCAAAAATAACTTTTTACGATCCTGAATATACTTCAAAGTGACAAAATATCAACAAAATTTATTTTCGACCAATTTTTTCTTTCTTAAATTGCACCAAATTGAATAAATTTCTCACGACTCTCGATAAAAAAAAAATTTACACTCTACTAGGAAGAAGATAATTCCTTATCTATATCACTTAACATAGTATATAAACGTGATTTTAAATTTTCTGGAGCAGCAGCTCGAGCCAATTGTGACATATCTCCATTTGGATTTGCACATTGCCTCAAAAGAATAGCCAATGAATCGCTAGTATGCTCAGACATTAATAATCCTGGAATTATAATTGTTCCCGAAATTGTCCAACCGAGAAAAATCTTTTCACAAACTATCTGAAATCAAAAAATAAAACATATTTAAAGTTTAAACATTTCATAATATTTATTCTATAAATAAAATTTTTTTATTCTAAAAAAATTCTAAGCATGATTTAAATTATTTTCATTAATAATAAAAGTTTTCGAATGGATTAAATTATTTTTTATACAATTTTAATAAAATTTCTCGAAAAAATGTACAATTAATTCTAAAAGATTTAATAATTATACTCTCAAAAAGTCAATTATTTTTAATCTACAATTTTAATAAAATTTCTCGAAAGAATTTCTCAAAAGAATTCAATTATTTTAAAAAAAAAAGTTAAAAGCTAGAATTACTCCAAACAATTCAATTGTTTTCAAAAAGTTTAAGATTTTAATTTTTTCCAATACAATTTTATTTCATTTACTCCAAAGAGTTTAATTATTTTCAACAGTTTTAATAAAATTCTTAACAAGATTTAAATTATTTTCATTAATAATAATAATTTTCGCATGAATTAAATTATTTTCCATACAATTTTAATAATATTTAGAGAAAAACTTTACAATTAATTCTAAAATATTTAATAATTACTCGAAAAAAGTCAATAATTTTTAATACAATTTTATTAAAATTTCTTTAAAGTATTTACAATTATTTCTAAAAGTTTCAATGTCAAATACTGTTTTTTGACAAAAATTAAGGTCCTAAAAACATACCAATTAAAAGTTTTAATAGAATTTCTTAAAAAAATTCAATTATTTTCAAAAATAATAAATTGTGCAATTTTTAAATTTAATTAGTTTCATTAAGTTAAAATTATTGTCATTCATTCTTTGTAGGAATTTAATTATCTTCAATACAATTTAAAAAAAGATTAGAATTACTCGAGACAATTCAATTATTTTCAGAAATTTCGAGAAAACTCTTATAAGAATACAATTCCTCAAAAGAATTTAATTAATTACAAAAATTTAATATTTCTTACATTAAAAAAATTGTTATTTAATATTTTGAATTTTTATTTTTCTAAAGTTCTGAAAGTTCAAGTGAAAGAAATTTTTTTCTGCTTAAATAGTTTTCAAAATTTACTAAATGAAATGTAAAATAATATAAATTAAACATTTTTATTTAGTTAAGAATTAATTTTTTTCAATATAAAAATAATTTTTATAATAAAACGTAAATTAAATGAAGTAACAAAAATATCGTCATTCATTTGAAGATTCGAAATTTTAGAAATAATCATTTTTGCTTATTTTTTGGTAATTGAAAAAATACTTAAAATACTAACTTGTAAATTATTATTAGCCACTGGTGATTCGCAGCGTTTATTTTTCGAGCAGATCGATCTGCAATCGAAATAATCGCAGTCCTCATTTCTTTCACATTCTTTATTATTGTTAATTATTTTATTTAATACCGATTTTGGAAACACAGCATCGAGATCGAGAAATTTCAATTTCTGTCCACCTGGTGGTAGACCGAAATGATTGATTTTCACATCACATAGATGAAATGGTTCGGTAAATACTGTTTGCAAATCTTGCAAAAGATCAAGTATCATAACGGCTAATTTTACTCGTTTCGACCATTCTGGCATTGAATCGGATAATGCCAATACCGTGGTTGGCGTTTCAATTGGTCTAATATATTCGACAGCGTAAAATGTGCCGCATGTACCAATTAATTGTGGAAATACATCTCTATCCTCGAATAAAATTGTCATAATATATTCTTGTTCTTGTACTAATGGCCAGACATTCTCCATTTCCAATTGTCGTTTTTCAGTTTCAGTTTCAATTTTGCTCGTTCGAAGACGTGACAATCTTTCAAGTTGATGTGTTGACATTGTGTAATTTAATTTATTGAACACCACATCCTTCATCATACTGGCAAATTCCGTTTCCGATGGATAATGCTTGAAACCGTTTGCGTCCTCCCATAAAAGTGATTCTGCTTGTTCAATTGTTATTTCCGTTCTGGAAAAAAACGATTAATTAATAATTATAATGATACCTAATTTGCATATTTCAATTTTATTATTATTGATAAATATTATTCATACTAAATATTATTACAAAATATTACTAACACTAAATATTATTACTAAATATTATTTAATTAATTAGAATTAATCACTAATTTTTTTTATTTTTAAATAATTCGAATTTACTAATAACAAATTAATACATTTTTGAAAATATTTATTAGCAAAATTTAATGTGTCTAAAAAAATTAATTCTACAGAATTGTTAGTTAAAAGTATAAAAAATTCATTTTTAAATCAATTTTTATTCGAAAATTCGACTAAGTAGGTATATTATAATTATACTAAATA
Organism: Leptopilina heterotoma; assembly: GCF_015476425.1. NCBI lineage: Eukaryota > Metazoa > Arthropoda > Insecta > Hymenoptera > Figitidae > Leptopilina > Leptopilina heterotoma. The sequence continues at coordinate 167,549 of NW_025111202.1, forward strand.
TTGCAAAATACAGAAATAAAAATACAAGAAGAACAATCAACTGAAAAATACATAAAATAGATTTTTTAATTCGTTGGCATTATTACTAAATAATATAAAATAAAATAAAATAAAATTCAATAACGTTTTATGACAGAGTGAAAAGTAAATTTTTTAAATATGTAAAAAATGTTTCAACGAACCTTGCAGCTTTAAAAACTAATTTGGTGCTTTCCCAGTGAGCTGAAAAAACAGCCTCTTTTCCCGCATGTAAAGTTTCGCAAACAAGGGAATGTATTCCTTGTCTGTTACACAGAGGAGAGCAGAGAATTCCCACAGCATTTCCAGAGTTGTGCCTTCTGCACTGAAATTAAATTGACAATTTAATTCATTGTAATTAATTATTAATTACTTTTTTTTGACACATCAATTTAATTAATAAATAAATTTAATTAATTAATTAATTAATTAAATAAATTTAATTTAATAAATAAATTTAATTCTTTTAAATAATAAATAAATAAGTTGTGAATTAATTTTTGTTATTAATTAGTAACTTAATTAATGTCTGAGTTATTAAGATAATAAGTATTTATATATTTTAATAATAATTTAAAGTTAACAAATAATTTTAGTAAAATTTTAATTCAATTTAATGTTATATTATAATTTATTCAATTTTAATTTATTTTATAAAACGTTATATTTAAAATTTATGCGAAAATTAATTTATTTTACGAGAAAAATTTTCTATGAACTGCAATAGAGAGAGAGAGAGAGAGAGAGAGAGAGAACGTTCTTGGTATTTTTAATTAAAAAATTTCAAAGAGAAAATTACATTTTTTTCAAAGTGTTTTGTAACATATCTCTGAATGAACGTGTTTTTATTTTTAAACCAACTTATGTGTGAAATCATTATTAAGCGTGAAATAATTATGTTTTTTTCGATTTTCAAATAGAGAATGAGAGGGTAATATTGAAACAAAGAAATGCATTATTCTTGTGTGATAAGTTTGAAAATGGGCCTAAGAGATTCATTCAGGTTTAAAATGAACTTTTGGTCTTAAAGATTCAGAAACAAAAGTTCATTTTTTAACTTTTTCTTAGAATATACTATAGGTAATACAGCTTTTAGAAAAAAATTTGTAATCAAATTTTTCAATTCGTATTAATAAATATCATAATAGTTAATAAAAATTAATTATTTCAGAAGTTTATTAAAATAGTTCATGTATATAGTTTTCAATTAACAAATAGGTTTTTAAATTAACTTTATTCAAGAAAAAAATTTATGTGTTTTCGCACCAAATTATAATTTTTATTCGCATCAAATAAATTTTATTTGTATTTTGTAAAAAATGCTTTTTACTAGTAGCAAATAATTTTTATTTGTATAAAATACTTTTTACTAGTAGCAAATAATTTTTATTTGTATAAAATACTTTTTACTAGTAGCAAATAATTTTTATTTGTATAAAATAATTTTTATTCGTAAAAATACCTACTCTTTATTTGTGGAAAATAATTTTTAACTTGAAATGAAAAATTTATTCTTTCAATTGTTATATTTTTTCAATTTTCCCAATTTTTTATAAACCTTAAATCCAAAATATTGCGCGTTTTAGTTCTTATTTAATGCAAATAAATATTTATTTAATTAAATTCAAAGAAATGATTATTTGAATCAAATAAATTTTTTTCTTTTCAAAGCTATAAGTTTGTATAACTAAACAATGGGAAATTAAACGATTACACATCCGGTTAATTAATATTGAAGAGGTGAATATGCTGAATAACTGTTTTGTTTTTTTCTTTTTCATTTACAACACAATATATATTCGCATGAAAATGGCAATCGTTCATGCGAGTTTGCATTTTTCTATAAATAGATAATTATTGTGACACTAAAGATATAAAATTAAAACTATACATATAATTTATTTATTGTTTTTTATTTATTTTCAATTTAAGTAGTCTGTAAACAAATTATTTTATAAAACAAAATTAAAGTAATTGTAATTATAATAGAATTATATTATAATCGTAATTAATTAAAAATTAATGTTTAATTAATTTTCAATATAAATTGAATAATATTTATAATAAATTAATTTTTTGTTTATTCTTCACCTTATTTGTTTACATCAAAATAATTATTATATTTATGTTAAAAAAAATGTATTCCTTTAAATAAAATTGATTGAAATAAACATTATTTGACTCAAGTATAAATATTTACTTACTGACGATAGTCAACTAACCGATTAGTTCAATTCAAAGCAATTTTGTTTGTTTATAGTTTGTTTGTTTTAAAAAAAAAACTAATTTATTTTTCACTCATTCAATAATTATGTATTTTGTCTTATATAAGTGAATGTTTACAACTCATAATTTGTTCATTTGATATTTTCAAAGAATTAGCAAATAAATATTTAAATAATTTACATGAAATATTTTATAAGAAATGTATAAAGTATTACCTGATTCAAGTAAAATATTAATTTGACAATCGGTTATTTGAATCAAATAAATTTTCTTCAGTAAATAATTAAAAAAATATTTGAAAAGTATTTGCTTTTTTAAGGGCATTTTGAACCATTTTATGACGTCACAGTTTTAGAACACATGCTTTGCAAAAACTACGTCTTAATGATTCAAATGCCCTAAAGAAATATTAATTTCGAAAAAAAACCTCTATTACAAAAATAATAATAAACGAAATTTTAGTCAAATAATAAAAACTAATTTTAATTCTATTTTTATATGTAAAAAAAAAAAAAATTTTCTTGGCGTATGGATTCGATACTCCGAAATTCTAATCCCACCCCTTCTTTATCCCCCGATAATAAGGCGCGGGCGCATTTTGATTTGACCCTCAACCATTCTCTCTCTCTTCATAGTAAAATCTCGTAATATCTCTTCACATAGCAAGTATACAAAATGAAACGAAATATATTCTAACGGTATTAACAGTGGTATTTTTTTACGCATTAATTCCCGTTGTGTCATGTGTGTGGAGATGTGTCAAAAAAAAAAAAAACGTGCGGTTAATATTTAAATTTTGCACTAAAAATGTAAATATTTTTTTTAACATATAAAAAGTAAATTGTGAAAATATTTCTTTTTCTACTCACAACGTTTGACACGTGACGCCAGGCTTGAAGATTTGTGCACATTATACCCCAATAAATGAGGAGATAAACAATTAAAAAAAGGAACGTTAACATTAAAATAGCGACGATCTTATAGTGATACATGAAGCCAGGCAGTCGACGGATATTCATGATTTCTGACAATGTGAATACCTTCAGAATAATAGGTGAGATTCCTTTTTTTGCAAAAAAAAAAAAAAAATCGTTGCACGTTTATTGCCTTTTTCCTCCAGTTATACATTTAGGGAGGATGAGAGAAAATTTCCAACTGTAATACAGATCGTGTATTGTATTTGAGTTGAATAAGCGTCATGTCGAATAATTCATGTATATTGTTTTTGAGATTTTTTTTTTTTTTTTAATGAAAATATTATGAAGCTGCGAAAGGATCCCTTTTGCTTTAGCTTTCTGTCTCTTTTTTCTGTCGTTTTAACTCGTATCCCCCTTTTCTATTCAGTACGAACTGAGTGTACGTTGTAGTAAGGAAGCGGGAATAACTATACACACATTGCAAGCAATGCGGTATGATCTGCGGCACACGCGAGCCGCGCGACGACGTTGCGCCATCGCAATGAGCTTTCTAGAGTTTGTGCTTTATACAAACGCACAGGAACGTAACTTTTCAGGGCACTTTTTATATCCACAGAAATAATTTACTTGAATCAAAGAAAATTTAATTGGAATTGCATAAAATTTATTTTAATCAAAGAAAAAAGTTACAGGGTGTGTACTAACAGAGAAATCCGGGAAAGAGCCGGGAATTTAATTTGACTGGGGAAAATCGGGAATAAGACAGGAATTTTATACCAAACCAGGAATTTTTTCACCAAATTAAAAAAACTTTTATTATTTTAATTTGTTTTTAAAAAATCGCCTTCTATCTCAATTTTTATAGATATTTATATTTATACTGTTCTCTAAATTTAAATTAGTTATAAAAATAATTAACTTGATTGTAAAAAATCAGTCATCACTGATTGAAATTTAGTACGACAAATAAATCAAAAAAAAATTATCGAATTAATAGAAATTTTGTGAAATTTTGTGAAATTCAACTGAAAATAATTAAATTTGTTAAAGAATTTTATTGAAAACTTTTTAACAAATCGAATTTTCAAAGTATTTCAATTTAATAATTGATAATTGTTGAAATTTAGAAAGAGTCACATTTTTCTTTCCTCTTTATGGAATTTAACTTAATTATTTTTGGGCTCTTCAAAAACACCCTGCATAGTTTGTTGGCTCTACCCTTTGGTAATAAAAACTACCCTTATCACTTGTACCAAAAATCGAAAATTCTTCAAATTCGACATTTTTCTTTTATTTTAAGGCAAATTGCTTAATTATTTTTTGTATCTCTCAATACAAAAAAAAAATCAAAATGAATAAAAATTTTATGTTTTGATTTTTTTTTTGTATCGAGAGTTATTATTATTAGACATTATTTGAATGGTGTCATAACAAAAGGGGTTAATATCCAATTTTATGATTCTACAGCAAGCGAAAAAAACAAATTTAAAAATTATCCTGGTCATAAAAAAAACCGTTTCGAGATAGTATTATATACTTTACTAGTGAAAATACAATTTGTTCAGATAAACCTACATATGGGGCATTCCAGGTGAAATTTTCATTAAAAAATTTTTTTTTTCTTTAAAACAATTTTTTTTTTAAATTTTATATGAAACAGGAGAAAATATGTATTTATTTATTTTCGTGGAAGTTGTGAAGATAATTCCTTATCCATATCACTTAATATATTATATAAACGTAATTTTAAATTTTCTGGAGCAGCAACTCGACTTAATTGTGACATATCTCCATTTGGATTTGCACATTGTCTCAAAAGAATAGCCAATGAATCGTTAGTGTGCTTGGACATTAATAATCCTGGACTTATAATTAATCTCGAAATTGGCCAATCGAGAAAAATTTTTTCACAAATTAACTGAAAAAATTAATAATAAAATTTTTGGCAACAATTCAATTATTTTCAAAAATATAAAAATTTTTTGTTGGAATTTAACAATTTTTTATTATTATTCGATTTTATTTTTGTAATTTTTATTTTTCTGAAGTTCTAAACCTTCAAATGAATGAAATTTTTTTTCTTTAAGTATTTTTAAAATGTTTTTTAAATTAAAACATTTTTATTTCTAAAAGTTTAAAAAAAAAATTACTCAAAAAAATTCAATTATTTTCAATGCAATTCTAATAAAATTTCTCAATAGAATTAAATTATTTTAAAAAAAAGTTAACAGATATAGAATTATTCGAAACAATTCAATTATTTAAAAAAATTTTAAGATTTCAAATTTTTTACAATACAATTTTATTTAACTCCTCCAAAGAATTTAATTGTTTTCATAAATAGTAAAATTTTTCGCATGAATTAAATTATTTTTCATACAATTTTAATAAAATTTCTCGAAAAACTTTACAATTAATTCTAAAAAAATTTTTATTTAATATTTTGAAATTTTATTTTTTTAAATATTTAAACGTTCAAGTGAAAGAAATTTTTTTCTGCTTAAATAGTTTTCAAAATTTACCTACTAAAACCTACTATTTACTACTTTTTTACGATTAACTACAATTTGGATACTTTTTTTTTAAATTTGTGCCACTAAAAGCTACTTTTTCCTGTTTTTGAGAATTTTCACGAGTTTAAATTCGCTAACAGTGGAATAAAAAAAATTCTACTTGAAAATTTTAATAAAATTCTTTTTTAAAATGGAAATTTTTTTTATTAAATTCTTTGACACAATTCAATTTTAATAAAATTTTTTAAAAATAAATTAACTATTTTCTCAAAATTTTTTGTTTATAGGAATTAAATTATTTTCATAAATAATAAAATTCATAACAAGAATTCAATTATTTTTAATACAATTTTCATAAAATTTCTGGAAAGAATTCATTTTTTTTAAATTGTAATAAATTCTACGTAGAAATTCAATTGTTTTCATAAATAATACAATTCTTTAGATAAATTCAATTATTTGAAATATAATTTTAATAACATTCTTGAAAAAGAATTCAATTATTTTCATAAATAATAAAATTCTTCAGAGGAATTCAATTATTTTCAATACAAGTTTAATTTAGTTCTTTGAAATCTTTTAATTAATTTCGAAAATTTCCACAAAATAATTTAAACTACTTCACTTATTTTAAAAAATTGAATATAATTCAAATCAAAAATTCAAATAATATCATAAATATAATAACATTTTCAATGTAATTCAATTGTGTGAAATATAATTTTTAAGAAATTTTTTCCAAAGAAATCAATTATTTAAATATGTTAATAAAATCCTTTGGAAAAAATTAATTATATTCTACACTGAAAAAAAAATTCGGCAGAATGTGCTTTTTACTCAGGCAATTTTTGCCTAAGAACAAAAGCAATACACGTAAAGCAATTGTTTCTTTTAAAAAAGGCAATTTTTGCCTTTTAAAAAGGTAAAAATTGCCTTAGTTAAAATTTTTGCCTTTTTTAAAAGCAAAAATTGCCTTTTTTTAAAAGAAACAATTGCTTTACGTGTATTGCTTTTGTTCTTAGGCAAAAATTGCCTGAGTAAAAAGCACATTCTGCCGAATTTTTTTTTCAGTGTAAAATTTTGACAAACTTAATAGTTAAATTATTATTTTCATAAATAATAAAATTAATCGCAAAAAATCTATTATTTTTAATCCTATTTTAATTAATTTATTCGTAATATTTGAATTATTCTTTTAAATTTTTATAAAATGAAAAAAAGAATTCAATTATTTTTAAAAATTGTAAAATTTCTCCCAGGAATTCAATTATTTTTATAAATAATAAAATTTCTTTGCAAAAATTCAATTATTTTTATAAATAAAAAAATTCGTTGCTAGAATTTAATTTTCAATTATTTTTATAAATAATAAAATTCTTTACAAAATTTGAATTATTTTGAATACAGTTTGAAATGAATTCCTCGAAAAATGTAATTATTTTCTAAAATTTTATTAATATTCTTCGAAAGGAATGAATTATTTTCAAAAATCTTGATAAAACTCTTTTTTAATATTCAATGTTAAGAAACAATTAGTTATTCTATTAATTATTTATTTTTGTATATAAACAATATTGGATTCTTGTAGAATTTTTTAATAAGAATATTGATTTAAAAATAAATTAGGTACAGTTAAAATTTTAAATTATAATAATTGAATATTAAATACGTTATAATATGAATTTTTATAGAAATAAATTGTTATAAATTTGAAGAAGGTTTTACATTAAAATTGTTTCTAATTTTAATTTCTGTAGAAAAATAAATATAATAAGTATTTGTATACCTACTTATTGAACCAAAATTTGAAAATTTGAATAATTTAATTTAATAATTATAAAAAAACATTTGTCTTTTGAAAAAATTTTAATTAAATTTAAAAAAAATTAAAATTATTTATTTAAATTTCCAATTAGTGGAAAATTTTGTCAAATTTAATTGAAATAAATTTCATGCTTTAAAAAAATGAATTTTTTCACTCTTAAAAATTATTCTTAGATAAAATTGAATTTTTGAAGAATTTTAACATTTCTAAAATTTCTTGCTAAAAGTTTGGAAAATAATTGAAGTTTAGAAGAATTTAGAATTGAAGTTATTAACAGGAAAAAAAAATAATTTGTGTAATAAAACATGAATTAAATGAATTAACAAAAATATCTTCATTCACCAGAGGATTCGAAATTTTAGGAACAATAACTTTTTGCTTATTTATTTGGTAAAAGAAAAAATACGTAAAATACTAACTTGTAAATTATTATTAGTCACTGGTGATTCACAGCGTTTATTTTTTGAGCAGATCGATCTGCAACCTAAGATATCACAGTCTGTATTTCTTTTACATTTTTTATTTGTATTCACTTTTTTATTTAATACCGATTTTGGATAAACGTCATCGAGATCGAGATACTTTAATTTCTGCCCACCTGGTGATAGACCGAAATGATTGATTCTCACATCACAGATATGAAATGGTTCAGTGAATACTGTTTCTAAATCTTGTAAAAGATCAAGTATCATAATGGCTAATTTCACTCGTCTCGACCATTCTGGCATTGAATCGGATAATACAAATACAGTGATTTGTGTTTCAATTGGTTTAATATATTCGACAGCGTAAAATGTGCCGCATGTACCAATTAATTGTGGAAAAACATCTTTATCTTCGAATAAAATTGTCATGATGTATTCTTGTTTTTGTATTAATGACCAGACATACTCCATTTCCAATTGTCGTTTTTTCGTTTCAGTTTCAATTTTACTTGCTTGAAGACGTGACAATCTTTCAAGTTGATGTGTTGACATTGTGTAATTTAATTTATTGAACACCACATCCTTCATCATACTGGCAAATTCCGTTTCCGATGGATAATGCTTGAAACCGTTTGCGTCCTCCCATAATAGGAATTCTGTTTGTTCAATATTTATTTCTGTTCTGGAGAAAAAAGAATTAAAAAAAAATTTTTTATTTTTCTAATTTATTTGTATTATTACTAAATATTATTAATTTAGCCACAAAATATAATAGAATGAAAATTAATTTTTAAAAACTAAAAAATTGTTGCAACGAACTTTGCAGCTTTAAAAACTAATTTGGTGCTTTCCCATTGAGCTGAAAAAACAGCCTCTTTTCCTACATGTAAATTTTCGCAAACAAGGGAATGTATTTCTTTTCTGTTACACAGCGGAGAGCAGAGAATTCCAACAGCATTTCCATTGTTTTGCCTGTTGCACTGAAATTAAATTGACAATTTAATTCACTGTAATTAAGTATTAATTACTTTTCTCACGCAATTTGCGATATTGTCCAAGTTATAATTTGAATGCAATTAATATTTTTGGACATTGCCAAAAAAAAACCAGGGCATTGTCACTCCTTGTCCGGTTTTTAAACATTTACATATATTTCTACAGACACATATGTGCGTAATTGTATTATTGGTAAAATTTTAAAACAGTTAAAAGTTTAATTTCAATGATATTAACCAAACATATATAATTTGTAAATAAAAATCTTCCATTTGTTACGTTCAGTCTTAAAAGTTTTATTACAGAAGTAGAGGCCTTTTGATAAAAGTCAAGGTTCCTTTTAGGAATAATATCTTTTTGTATTAATAATATATGTTTTTTTAAATTAAAGTAAAAGAAATAAAAATTAAATTTTTCTCTAATGTATATTATGTGAAAATAATATTTAAGAAAAAAGAGAATAGTACAAATATTTTTTTTCCACTCACAAGTTCTGACACGAAACGCCGAGATTCAAAATTTGTGCACAATACACTCCAATAATTGAGGTGATAAACAATTACAAAAATGCTTGTTATGATTAAAAAAGCGACGATTTTATAGCGATAAATGAAGCCAGGTAGTCGACGGATATTCATGATTTCTAAAACGTGAGCCACTCGACGACGCGCGCGAATCTATCTGCTGAACAAAGTCATAACTCAAAATGTTTTTTATGGATTTTAAATTCAAAATGTCGGATCCAAAAATGTATAAAAACTAATTTTTACGAGTTATAAGAAATCATTAAATCGTTAAATAACTTGAAAATTATATAAAAATTATTTCAATTATTAGAAATAATAATTGAAATTATTGAAATTATTAAATTAAATATCATTAAAATTAATTATTAAAATTCATTTCTAAATTTTAAATTGAATGCAACATTTTTTATAATATTCACATATTATACGTTAGCACAAAGCGAAGGCAACCTGTTGTGCTTCCCTGTATTTTATACAACTCGTAACAAAGTAGATTATTTATTTATCTTTTATACTTAATTTTTATAAAAAATTTGACATTTATTTTAATTAATCAATACTTAGTTATTTGCAACTAATATAATTCAATGAATGAAGTTTGGTACATTTTTATCTGCCAAAAAACCAAATATTTATGTAATATATAAAGATGTTATTTTTCAAAATTTCTGACTACAATTAATATAAAATAATAATTTAAACATTTTTTAATTAAAATACTGTTGAATAAAAATTTTAGTGAATCAAAAGTAGAAAAATCGATTGGAATCACAAGTTTGTTAAATGCAAATTGGTTAAATGAACATTTATTTGAAAAAATATCCAGGAAAAAAATATTCACCTGGAACAGCTACAAATTTCACTATATTAGTTAAATTTTTAGTTGTTTCAGTTAAAACTTTCGCTATTTTAGAGAAACTTATTGCTGTTCAAAGTAAAACATTTTTTTTCATAAGGAACTTATTTGAATATTTATTTTAATAAAATTTTATTTTAATATTATAAATAAATAAATTAGGTATTAGATAAAAATCTAGTGAAAATCTATTAAAAGTTTATAGAATACCGTGGCGAAATCCATTTAATATTTTAGGAGAAAAGTGACAAATAAATTAACCCAGGGGACGATCACGTGATCAATACCTAATAGCCACATGCTGTTAAATGAATTTCTCGATTAAAATCTCGAGAAATTTAAGTTTGAATGATTCGAATTAGAAACTGATTCAATAATATAAAACAAAATTTTTTTCAACACCGAAAAAAAAATGTTTTCAATTTTAGAGGATTCCTCTTTTTTTTGCAAAAATACCATGGAAAATAGTTGAGAAGAAATTATTTGAAAAAATTATTTAAAGAGGACTTTTCTATGGAACTTTTGGTTTATTCTTTATCTCTAAAATAACTAAATTAATAAAGTTAATCAACTAAATTGTTTCAGCAAAGTTTCTATTTGTCCTCTTTAAAAAGCCCTTGACGATGTCACGTATACACAAAAGGCGTGTATATAATTTTTATTTTAGAGTAAAATAATCTTTGCGTGTCATTGTATCAACATTTTCAATACAAATTAACAAAATATCTATTTAAAAAAATCAAACAAAATTCGTCTCATATTTTTAAAAAATTTATTTTATTTTTAATACACTGAGAGAAGTCCGGGAACTAATACGTCCCGTGCGAGGCTTGAGTGATAATTTTGAATGTTCTTATGTGAACCCTCGATCGGGACGTCTCAAGCCCCGATAAAAAACGTGGAACGTCCCGAAGCGGGATTACTTACAACTTTTAGTTTCGGTCACGAGTTGTTCTCTCACATGCGGGAACAATGTTTGACAGACTCGGGGCGTCTGAGCCCTAGATTCAAAACATCTCAAACGCAACAAGAACAGTAGCTTATAGCGACGTCTAGCGGTAACTATTACGCCCTGGACTTCTCTCAGTGTACAACTTTTACAAAAATTCTTTCTTCATTCAAATTATAAATAAAGTGAAAACAAGAAGTTACTAAAAATAACTGATTATTAATAAAAAAAAAAATCTGCTAATAAAAATCTGAATTAGAAAAAATAATTGATTTTCGGTTGCTAGAAGATTATGTGCTATCTGGGATAGTGAAAAAATAACTGATTTTTTGCATTTTATTAATTATACAAAAGTTTTTGAAGGATAAAATGGTGGTTTAATTTCTCCACTTGAGAACGCCAAGGTCGCCACCAGGTGTCGTGGAATCTGATTTTATCAACTGAACTGCCATCTAGCGGTGACCTTGGCGTTCGCAGGTGGAGAGAAGTCTCCATTTTAAATCTAAAGATTTTCGTTAATATTCCTAATTTTATAATTATTTCTATAATAGAATTTAAAATTTGAGAATTAATATAAACGGATTTAAATTTTTAATTTACTTTAATCAGCAATATTTTTATGGTCCTCAAATTTTTTAGAGTCTTCACCTTTCTTGCTAATACAATTAACGTTTATCTATTCGATTGTCTCCATCCACACTCTTGGCCAAAATGACTGAAGTTTCAATAAATAATTTATTCATCTATTTGTTATAAACAAAATAGAATAAAAAAAATAGTTAAAAACAAACACGCACCTGCGTATTGACGGCGCAGCTGCGACCTTCAATGCCCTTGTCGTCGCGACGCACAAGAGGCACCTCATTTTTACACGAGTAGCCCACAAGACTGAACGTTTTTATTCGATCATTTACCCGAATCATCACAGCATCAGCGGCATGATAATCACGCGCGCGTGTGTGAATCTAGCGTCCCGAAAGACGCACCCGTAATTAATAATATTTTTTTTCTACAAATTAGTGATAGTGACACACTGTGCCTGACGTGTAACAAAAAAAGAAAATAACGTCACTGTTGTTCAAAAAAATTGGCCATTAGGCCCGAATTTAAGGCGCAAGAATCTTGTCAATTATTCTCAAGTTGTCAACGTACTCACACAACTTGGTGAGTCGACGGTGTTTTGTTGAATGAAAGAGAAAAAAATACGTTTTTATTTTTTGTTTCGAGAGAGAGAGAGAGAAAATTGCATGTTTTTTGAGTTTTATTTTTGGTTTTTTGCCCTTGTCCTCCTGTAATTAAAAAAAATTAAATTGATAAATTATAATAAAATATTATTTATCGTCAAAATTTTCTTAATAAATTAATTAATAAAAAAATAACTTATAAAAATCGCTTTAAATAAAGAAGAAACTAATGATAAACAAACGAGTAATTCTAACGAGGCAACTAATTTTTACTCCCCCCCCCCCTTCGTCACATTTTTTTACATACAAATCTCCCCCCACCCCTAGGAGTGTGACGTAGTTTGTGAACGATCCCTTAAAATTGATAACAATAATAATAATAATAATAATAATAATAATAATAATAATAATAATAATAATAATAATGTTGATTTAAAAAAAATGTAATTTAATTAATCTTTTGTAGTTTGATTTTTGGTACAAAATATTAATTTGCACATTAGAAAATAAATTATTAACGTTCAATTAATTTTTTTAATTTTTATTAGAATATGAAAAATAGTTCATTTTTAAATAATAGTAGCTCGAAAAATATTTGAAAGGGATAAATTTTCGTTCATTTAAACTTTTAAGATATAAAAAAAACTAATAGTAATAATATAATAATAATGATATTAATAATAATAATAATAATAAAAATAACAACAACAATAAAAAAAATAATGGAAATACTATAAAAAAGGATTAATAATAATAATAGTAACGAGAATAATTTGATAATAAATATTAATAACAGTAATGACAGTTAATAATTAATTAGCCGGAAGAGATGAACTATGTTTTAAAATACTAATTAGTTAGTATCGATTAATTTTAATATTTTATTTTATTAATCATTAATATTATTTCGAGTATTATTTTTATTAATTAGTACTTACTAATATTTTTATTAATTATTACCATTATTTTTTATTATTACTAGCATTATTATTATTGTTATTATTATTATTATTATTATTTTTTTTTTATTTATACCTTGATGTATATTTATAATACAATCATATGATGAGAAAGCAAAATTTTTCATATTCGCCTTTTTTTTAGATTTTATGACTTGATATTGTGAAAGTGAGGTGCCAATTTTTGCTCCAAAAATAACTTAAAATGACGTTTAGATCATTCAAAGATATTCAGAAAACTTTGATTCATATTTGCGAAACGCTTTTTCGTCGAAAGTTAGGTCATATGAATGGTATAGTTTCGCCGGTAGCACACTTTGAGAAATCGATTTTTATTACAAAGGTTTTTTTTGGAGGGGAAGGGTGTTTAAATTATAAGGGGATTCCTAACATGGGAAGGTCAGCTGTATATAAAGTATACTGCTTTTATACATTGTATTTTTGTATACCTACTATTTTTACAAGAGAAATTGTTGCTTTAAAAAAATCCACAGGTTGAATAAAAATTCCACTTAAATAGTAAATAGTAAATAGTAGAAGAGAAATAAAATAATTTTGTAAATTGAAAAGATCATATTTTTTTCGTAAAGAAAATAATTTTTGATTTGGTGAAATTTTTAATAATGTTAAATATGAACTGGATCTGTAAACTATTGTTATTACAAAAAAATAATACAAAACAATTTTATATATTTTTGTTTATAAATTTATCTAAACATAGATACCGAAATATTTTCTAAACGTATAAATGAAGAAACAGAAAAAATTTTCTACGTCATTTTCAACGTCATTAACTACATCTGACGTTAATATTGTTGAAACCAATATAATTTGTACCGGTGACACAGAATGAAACTGAACTTAGACACTGTACCATAGTGATATGTTTATTTCATTCTTCTATTCGTTCACTCACATTTTGTTAATTTTGATTTTAGTTAAAAAAAGTTTTGATATTAGAAAAAAAATACAATTTTATAATATTAATTAAATAAAAAATAATTAAAGTGATTTCGTGAATAAAAATGAACGAATAAATAAATTATTATACGTAATCAATTAGTTAAGTAGTAATTGAATAATTACTATTATAGTATAGTAGTGGTATATAATGCAGTATAAATAATTATTATTTATTTGAATTATATTAATTATTATTCATTATTAAATTGTTAATTATTTTTTATTATTAAAGTTTTAGACTGGGATCCAAAACTAATGGATTTTTTCGGTTTCTTTTTTCCAAATTTTCTAAATTTTGGTAAACTTTAAAAAAAATTATTGAAAGAAAAATGAAATTTTTGATTAATATAGTTAATTGATTAGAAATTCAAAATTCTTGTAATAAATTACAAAAGTGTTTTATTTAATTTTAAAAAATTCATGAAAAATGATCCAGAAGAATAATAATTCCATAATGATATTAAGTGTACACATGTCAATATATCTTCATCGCAGGGATGTAATCGTTTACATACTTAGAAATTCTCGAAATACTTTATAACGAATTATTTCCATAGAAATTTTAAATTGTAAAAATATTTTCATTCCTACACTTGAACACTATTTTTGGAGCTCTGTACAAATGATTGCGGGCATCTGTTCTCTCAAGATTTGCTCAATGTACACCAACATCACTGTTTCTCACCAAATTGCTTTTATTTCAGTTATATTCATTACTTTTTATTTATTATTTAATTTGATAATTTTTATTCTCTAACTATTTTAATCACTAATTTTTATTTACGAATTTTGTTATTTATTTTTATTTATATTTTAGTTATCAATTTTTATTTATTAATCTAGTTGTCAATTTTTATTTATAAATTTAGTTATCAATTATTATTTATTATTATAATAAAAATAATTAATAAAAACCTAATACGAATAATACTAATAATAGAAAAATTATTAATAATCAAATAATTAATAATATCAGAAATAAATTATTAATTAATAGATAAAATTATCAATTAATCTATTCATTAATCTATTCTTTAATTTCTCCGAAAAATTGTGCTTAATTTCTATGAAAAAAATTAATTCATCTAGTTCACATTAAGTAACGAGCATTTAAATTGTGCCTCGAAGTTTTAGAAATAAAATTTTTACGAAACAATTGAAGCAGTGCCAAGAAATCTTGTGGAGGAGACAGTGACCACGTGAAAATATGAGATTTTATTTTTAAACAATTCGATTCATCTTTTTTTAAAATGGCATTTTGCATATTAAAATTTCTCTAACTTCTCTATTTTCCCAGGGCTTTTAAAACAATAAACAAAAATATTTCTGACGTAAAAAAAATTCTTTGGGGACAAAACAATTTTTTTCAATTCAAAAATACAATCAACAATTTTTATTTTGACAATTTTTATGTATTCAATGCACGGAAATTAAAAACAATGCAATTAAACACTAAAATTAATCACTAAAATTAAACTCTAAAATTAAATTCTGAAATTAAATTCTAAAATTAAATATTAAAATTAAATACTACAATTAAATAGTACAATTAAACTAAAATAAAATACAGTAAAATTATATTAAAAAATTGAATATTATAATAAAAAAAAATAGCGAACGGGGTAACTGACATTTCTCTACGTCTTTGCTTTTGTCATGTTCTGATCGCGTGTCGTGTCATCCATTCGTTTAAATATAAACACATGTTACTTTTGTGATATTGTTCTATATATTATAGTCTTATTTCATTTCAATTGTTATCATTTCAATTGTGATTGATAAGACATTATTACAGGTTTTTCTTCTAAAATCGCAAACATTTTATTTTCTCTATACAATTTTTCTCTTAGAACTAGAACTTCAAAGTGATAATATTTTGTAAAATATACGATTCGATACACGAATTTCTAAAATACCTCGAAACAGAAAAAAAAAATTGTATGAAAATTTTTGTATATTATTTTTGAAACTATATCATAATATATCTGTCAATTGAGTCCGGAGATTCAATTAACATGATTGAATTCGAGGAGAACAATAGTTTAGTCAATGAATACGATAGCTTTAGGGTCGCTGAAGAAAACACTTATTCAACACAAAGAGCGAGTGTCATTGAATATATTACCTAATATTCTTCTATTTACGTTCATCTAATTTTAGATTATTGCTTTTTTGCAAAAAAAAAATCCACTTTCTATAAATTGAAAAAAACATTAAAATTTTTTAATACTTTTTTTCTAGAATTTTCAAAAATAGTTTGATTTCTTCGCAGAATTTCTGAATAGAACCAATAAAAATTTGTTTGCAAAATCAAAAATAAATAAATTATTATTATTAATTAAAATTCTGAGTAATAAATAATATCTAATAATTATAAATACATGAAATGAAAAAAATATTTGTAACGAAAGATATGCAAACATGAAAGAACGTAAAAAGCATGCAATTCCAGTATGTTTTTAGAGTAATAAATCAGAAGGTCTGAAGATTAATTTATGTGATCGTGTAAAAATTTACCGTTAACTGTATATTTGAGAATCTAGTTTTATTCTTTTTTATTTCATTTTTCAAGTGCATTTTTTTTTGAGACCCTTCCTCGCATCCACGTCCTGGAAGATTTAAATGTACATATAACTTGTGCCATCCAAAGGATTTACAATCAGAGACGAAACTGCCTAAAGATAAGATGAAGATTGTGGTTCTTCGATCTTTGACCCATAAGTTCGTGAGACTCTGTCACTTTTAACCACGTGGGCATTTCTCGCAATTCAATTTGCCTTTCAATTCTTCAACACTTTAACATTCATTTAAATTTTTTCAGCAAATTTTCCGTTTTTCTCTTCAATTCCTCTTAATTCTTGAGTGAATCATTTAATTCTTATCATTTAATTGTCAATATCGCAAATTTCTTTTTTACATTTAAATAGGAATTTCTGACTTCAAAAAAATCGAAGTAATTTGTTTATAATAAGTAATAATTTTAATTTAGAAATAATAATAAGTTTAAAGATAAAAATTATAGAAGAATTTTTAAACTCGTTTTCTTTTGTTAAATTCTTTTTTTTCTTTTTTCTTTTTTGACAAGAGGAACTTGAAACGACAAGCGGAAATAGTCTTGCGTGTAAAATACCAGTTTAAGAATATAATTCTGGTAAAAAAATTATTCAAATTAATGATCGAGAAAAGAAGTTCAGTGATCCTTGGCAAAATCATTCATGTGATAAGTAAGACGTACACGCTTATTGTAATGGTTTTTAAATCACAGAAGCGCATCCTGTAATTATTCTTCTTAAATTATTATTTTTATTTTAGAAAGAAGAAAAAAATTCTAACTATATTTGCCATTTTTCTTTTCATTGGCATAAATATTTACAGTATTTTAATTTTTAAATGTTTTCGCTATAAAAATAAACGATCTGAAAGAAAATTCTTTGGCTTTTTTTTAAATGGAATTTAAGACAAAGTTCAAAAGAAAGTTTGAAAAGCAATTGAAATGTGATTGGTTTCAAAGATGCGAACTCGAAATGTTACTATTTCCAGCTTCTCTTTGGCAAGTTCCCATCATTTTACGATTTTTTTTTTTATGTACTTTACGATTCATCGACATCTTCATCACACAGAATCTGTAAATAGACTTTCTAAAAGGTCAAATTTTCAATTTTAATTAAATAATTAATTAAAAATTAAATTAATTATAAATTAAATTTTTCATAACTATAAAACATGAAGATATCAATAACTCCGAGTCCTCGACTCAGAGTAATCGATTTCTTTATGTTTTATAACAATTAAAGATGATCGAGTGATAAAATCATTATCAATTCAATTATTATATTTTCAAGAATTTTTAAATAAAATTCTTCTTTAAATCGATTACTTCTAAGAATTTTCGAAAAAGTTCATTTTAAATTAAATAAAAATAAAAAGTCAATTAAACTTTTTCAAAAAAAATTAACGAATTTTAATAAAATTTTTAAGAATAATTACATTTTTCGAGAAATTCGATTCAAATTGTATTAAAAATACAAGACTTCAATTATTTAAATACAAAAATAAATAATTTATTGAATAATTAAATGTTTCTTAAAATTCAATTCCCGTAAAGAATTTTATCAACAAATTTTTAAACAATTGAATTCTTTCCACAAACTTCTGCAATAATTTGTAGCTTTTGCAAAATTAAATTTTTATTTGTGTTTTTAACTAAAATTCTTTCATAAATAAATTATTTTTAATAATTTTCGAAAAAGTTCTTTGACAATTTTCAAATTCATTTGTTTACAATATTCAATTTTACAAAATTTTAATTATTCGTAAATTCTTCAATAAATTATATATTAGAAAATAAAAACTTGAAATAATTTTAAAAAAATGTAATTGAACTTTTTCAAAAACATTAATTCCACAGAATTGTTAGTTAGAAATATGAAAAATTCAGATTTTCAAAGATTTTAATTTAAAGCCTTTTCAAAATTCAATTATTTTAAACAATTCACGCTCTAATGCTTTTAATATTCATTTATAATATAAAATTTTAACTAAAATCCATTTTTAAATCATATTTTATTAAAAAATTCTACTAGAATTAAATTATTTAAATAAAAAAAAACAATTTATTGAATAATTGCATGTTTCTTAAATTTGAATTCTCAGGAAGAATTTTATCAATAAATTTTTAAATAATGGAATTCTTTGGTTGAATTTTAATTAAAATTTTTTAAGAATAATTACAATTTTCGAGGAATTCGATTAAAATTGTATTAAAAATAATTGAAATTCAGCAATGAGTTTTATTATTTGTGAAAATAATTGATTCCCTAAGAACAATAAATTGTATTATTTAAAACAAAAACAAAAAAATTTGCGAAGAATATTATTACTCTTGAAAATAATTGAATTTCTACAATAATTTGTAACTTTTCCAAAATTCAATTTTTTTCGTGTTTTTAACTAAAACTCTTCTACAAAAATCTATTATTTTCAATAATTTTTGAAAAAGTTCTTTGAGAATGTTCAAATTCATTTGTTTACAATATTCAATTTTACGAAATTTCAACTATTCGTAAATTCTTCAATAAAGTATATTATATTTAAGAATAATTGTATTTTTCGAGGAATTTTATTAAAATTATATTAAAAATAATTAAAATTGTGCAATGAGTTTTATTATTTATGAAAATAATTAGATTCCTGAAAAGAATTTTATTATTTACGAAAATAATAATTGAATCCCTGTAAAAAATTTGTTATTTATAAAAATAATTGAATGATTGCGAAGAAATTTATGAAAAATTTGTAAATAATTGTATTCCTGTGAAATTGTTTTTAATTAATTGAATTCTTTTGGGTAATTTTATTAAAATAGTAGATATTGAAAATCATTGAATTGAGGAAAATTTTCGAAAATAATTGAAATTTTTCCAAGAATTTTATTACTTTTGAAAAGAATTGAATTTCGGAGAAGAATTTTATTATTTTTAAAGATAATTGAAATTTTGACTAGAATTTAAAAAAAAAATTTCTCACATAATAATTGAATTTTTGCGAAGAATTTTATTACTTTTGAAAATAATTGAATTTTTGCAATTATTTGTAATTTCTCTGAAATTCTCCAAATTATATAGTACAATTTACGATTTTTTCGTCTTTTCCTAAAATTCCATTGTTTTTTATATTTAGTTCCTCATAAAACATCAAAATTAATCAAAAGTGGATAAATAAATATAAATATATAAATAAAAAGGAGCACATTTTCCTTCTTGTAAACTAATTGCAAAAATATCTGCAGCGAAATAAATACAAATTCTTCAAGGTAGTTGTCCTCCTTCTCGCGCATTTAAAATCAACTTCCAGTCTGGACTTTATGTCATATAAGTCTGACTTGCTCTCTGACAGTCTGGAGCACACAATATGCATGCTGCACCATTTGCACCAGACAAGTATATATATACACACATTTATTTCACACACCGTATCACCCACGTGTGTTGATTTGAGAAACTTGTGTGGGAGTCCCTAACACCTCAGGGGCGGTTTGTCCGCAAGAAGAAGGTCTCAATTTTTTTTTCTTTTTCCCATCAAAAGAACTTCCTATACAATCAAAACATAAACCGAATGAAGAATCTATTTTTACATAATTATAAATACTATAAACCATACAAATATTTATAGCATATTTTATAATTGTTAATTAATTCTCATTTATTATCATTTATCAGTATCACAATTTTCCCGAAAGTTCACTTGTTCTTCAATTCTATACGAAATTGAATCAAATTGTTACCAAAATTTGGATCAATTTATGATTTGACAAATCATTTATCAATATTCGTTACAATTTGATACTTTCAAGTTTCAGGTTTTAACTTTCAAGTTAAGAGTAATAATATTTGTATGAAATTTGTTTATTTGTGTGATATTTAATTTGTACAACTCAGAAAACATTTAACATTTCGACTATATATAATATTCCTCCTCGATTTCTGATAATGTGAATAAAGAAAAAAAAATTTTCAATTTAAGAGACCGCAAGTTAAATTGCAATTTATTCAAATGGCTATATACAGGAAGTGGCTTTATAGAGAGAAATAATATATAATAACACCATACAATTGCATCAAATTATTTGCTACCTACTTTATGGAAATAAAATTTATAGAATGCGTTCCAATATACGTATATAAAATTTACCAGATACCTTTTATGAGATTAGAACACGTTGCGAGAGTATATTAAAGGAGTCCTATAAATTTGCATACTGCATGAAATTTTTTTTCTCGAACACAAATTTAGTGTTATAGAGGAAAATTAATGTTTTTGACACTTCCTCAACATTTGTCTATTTGAGTGATAGCAGAAACAATGATTTCTTTCTTTCACTTGTTCTTAAACTTGTCAAAAATGATTATACTAATATCAATTCAATTATTATTTTCAAGAATTTTTAACTAAAATTCTTCTTTAAATCGATTATTTTTAATAATTTTAAAAAAAGTTCTTTGACAATTTTCAAATCCATTTGTTTGCAATATTCAATTTTACGAAATTTTAATTATTCGTAAATTTTTCAATTAAATAAATATTAGAAAATTCAAAATTCAATTATTTCTTAAAATTCATGCTAGAATGCTTTTAATATTCAAATATTATTTGAATATTTAAATAATTTGAATAATAAACATTCAAATCCAAAATTTTAACTGAAATTCATTCTTAAATCAATTTTTATTAGAAAATTCTAAAAGATTTCAATTATTTAAATAAAAAAATAAATAATTTATTAAATAATTAAATGTTTCTTAAAATTTAGTTCCCGTAAAGAATTTTATCAACAAATTTTTAAATAATTGAATTCTTTCAACGAATTTCTGCAATAATTTGCAGAACTTTTTTAAAATTAAATTTTTTTTTGTTATTTACTAAAATTCTTCTATAAATCAATTATTTTTAATAATTTTTGAAAAAATACTTTGACAATTTTTAAATTTATTTCTTTACAATAGTCAAATTTACAAAATTTTAATTATTCGTAAATTCTTCAATAAAATATATTATATTAGAAAATGAAAACTTAAAATAATAATATAATAATAATAATAATAATAATAATAATAATAATAATAATAATAATAATAATAATAATAATAATAATAATCATAATAATAATAATAATAATAATATAATAATAATTTATTATAAACTAATAATAATTGGAAAAAAATTCAATTGAACTTTTTGAAAAAAATTAATTGCACATAATTGTTAGTTAAAAATATAATGATAAATTAAGATTTTCAAAGATTTTAATTTGAAACCAATTTCAAAATTCAATTAATTCTAAAAATTCACATTCTAATGCTTTTAATATTCAATTATAATCTAAAATTTTAATTGAAGTCTAATTTTAAATCAATTTTTATTAGAAAATTCTAAAAATAATTGAATTCCTAAAAATCATTTTATTATTTATGAAAATAATTGAATTCCTGTGAAATTTTTACTATTTTATGAAAATTTGTAAAGGTTTGTGTAGAATTTTATTAAATTTTTTTTTAAATATTTGAATTCTTTTGAAAATTTTTATTAAAATAGTAGATATTAAAAATCATTGAATTGAGGAAAATTTTTGAAAATAATTGAAATTTTGCTAATAATTTTATTAAAATTTTTGAAAATAATTGAATTTCGGAGAAAAATTTAATTATTTCTACAGATAATTGAAATTTTGACTAGAATTTAAAAAAAAAATTTGAACATAATTGATTTTTTGCGAAGAATTTTATTTTATTACTTTTGAAAACAATTAAATTTCTGCAATCATTTGTAATTTATCTAAAATTCTTCAAATTATATCGTACAATTAACGAAATTTTCATCTTTTCTTAATCAAATTACGGACTTTATGGACCTTTTTTGAAAAAACTTTTTTTAACGGACTTAAAGCAAATTTACGGACCTTTACGGGATTTACGGATCAAGTTCGAGCCCTGAATCAGGGAAAAAGTGAAAATTTTGTCTGGAAATAAGGGAAAAAGAAAATTAAATTTCTTTGGCAACCCTGCCATTGTTTAGAAGCAATTTCAAGTACACAGGCATTTGTGGATTTTACTGAACGTTGTGGAGAGCACTTAAGAGAAAGTAATAAATCTATAAGCAAATTGTCGCTACTTCCCCTGCAATTTTTTATCTCTCCTATAATCATTTCGAAGTTTCAATTGAATAATATTTCGTATGTGTCCTGATTTAGAGCACATTTATACTCTATGTATATTTAGTCTTCATCTTAAAGCTCCTTCTGAATATTCAATACATAAAAGTGCAATATGTTTAGGAATGGAAATTAAGGCTAATTAAAAATGAAGGCTAACTAAAAATTAATGACTCCCTGCATGAAAAGATTTTTTGTTGTTCTAGGACAAAATTGTATTCAAGACCACTTGGATATAATAAGAAAAGAGTTTGGTTCCAACATTAAACATTTTAACTCTCAAAAAGATTCTCTAAAATTAATGTTTTCATTTTTTCATTTCTTAATTTTTTACTCACATTTTATAGTGGAAAATTACTAAGAATAAGAAGAAATTTTTTCATTGTTAAAGAAGAAAAATATTGTCTCTTTCTTACTCGTGACGAAACATACTTTTTCTTCAATATAAATTCAAAGGAAAAAGAACAAGAGATTTTTCAAATGTTATTGGAAACAAAGTCACAATCATTGAATTGATACGATAACTTTTATATTAAAGTAAAAACGAAAATTTTAATTAGGAGTGATCGAATGTTCATTATAACAAACGCAGGTCAAAGGTTTTATGAGGCCGATGTTCTGAAGGACATGCGATATAAAATATGTCACGAAAATTTGTTCTTATTCATTCAAATTCAAGCGCATAAAAAAATATGAATCAAATTAAAACAAATACTTTTATTTTTAATTACAATATTCTAGTTATTAAATTAATCACACTTCCTCATAAGAAATGTTTGTTCTTTTTTCCAAAGTATATACAGACGTTTATTACCAGATAATAATAATTAGGTATTATCTACTAGTTTATCTAATTAGTTGGTTTGAAAATTAAAAAATAAAATTGATGATAAAAAAATTTTTGAACAAATGGATTTCATGCTAAATGATTTGATATTAAAGAATAACAACAATGTATTCTAATTTGATAAAGGTCTTAAACGTTACGAAACGTTTTATTATTAGGTGGTAAGCTCGCCTACATTTTACATCAAGTGCATACGTTGTGCATACGTTCTGCAAACGTTTGGCAAAATTCTGAAGGTTTATTATTATTCCTAGATGGAGAAATTATTCAAAAATCTTTTTTCTATTTTCCACATATTATTTTGTTTTGTAATTATTCGAAATACACAATATTTTTTAAATAATAAATAAACCTCTTGAAATACACTTATTTGTATCATTTCGATGTTTATTTATGTGCTAAGAGAAACAATTATTTCTGTCATTTTGTTCTTATTTCCAATATAATGTACAGAAAAAAAATTGACATCCTAGTACATATGTAAAATAAATAATTGCGCCTTTAAGAATGCAAGATGAGAAACAAAAAAAAAACAAGAACCTGAGTATTCCTCTCCTCGCAACACTTTTTAATCCCCATTAAAACATTAAAGTACGCAATGTATATTATAAGCAATCAATAAAGTTTGCTAAAGAAGATATCTTTTGCTTTCTCTCTTATCAAAGCAGGACATATTTAAGGTTTGCTCGAGTCTCTCCTATCAGACATTGAAAATAAACGTCTCAAAATGCTCACAATTCTTCGGCATATCCAAAGGTACAAGTCTTGACATTTGCTAAATCAACCTTTTTTCTTTTTTTGGCGGGGGAAAAAAGAGAAGAAAATAAACATAAACCAAAAGATAAGATTAATTCACGATATAGAATGAAACGCTTTACTTCATTGTACACACGATTATTTAATCATCAATATTGTGCTCTTTTTAAAAAATAATTTAGAAAATTTTTTTTCCCAATTTTTCAAATATTACAAAAATGGACATGAATATTTTAATAATAATTTTTTTGTAGATGATATCCATGTATAACAATAACAATAACTTGATATCATTCTTCATTTTTATGACAGCCTAATTATATATAAATATAGAAAGTTATCTTTATTGCTTCGAAGCATTTCACGTTCTGTTCATGTGATAACATTAGGTTTATAATAATATTTTCAATGGACGTGTGGCTTTGCACCTCGGGATTAAAAGTTTTTACCTGCAATTGTTTAAATAAGAAATAAAAATTGTTTGAATAAATAAAAAGAATTAATTTTAACGAAAATTAATTCCTAAAAAATGTATAGAAAGAAAATTAATTGAAAAACTATCAAATTCGGAAAGGAAAAAATTAGAAAATTACAATTAATTAATTAATAAAAATTAATCCCATAAATTTTATAAAAATTTTTTTCTTTTGAATAATATCTATATGATAGAAAATCCATATTTTCAAGATCAAGTCCATATATATAGTATATATCATGAAAATATTGAGACACACACAATTTATATTCATAATATTTATACAATAATCAGTCGTGTTATTTGATAATAAAGTGTTGCGAATGACATTCTATATAGATTTGAGATCAAACAACTTTTTTTTTGTTTCGCATAATATTTAAAAAAAAGGAAAGACGGAAAAAAATAAAGAAACAAAAAAAAGATGATCCCTTTTGTCAGTTTGATAATAAAGTGCAACAGATTATCTCCAATTTCGCAATTTGATTTGATTTAACATCTAAATATAAAAAGTTATAAATATTTACAATTTCATTTAGCACATATTTTTTTTCTTCATTTTTTAGTGGTAAGGGAGTATTCAAATGAAATGGCTGCGATTAAATTAAAATATATATTTATTGTAAAATATTTGAAGCTAAGATGTGTGCTTGTGCTCAGTGCAAAGGCGGGTAAGTAACTGGCAAAAATGGAGGACCTTTTCTCAATTGGGAAAATAGAAAAAGGATAGAAAATGGTAATTAGAAAAGGAAAGAAGATGAGGTACGAGTGGGAGTGGGTACTCGAGTTATCTTAATCCTCCCCGAACCGATTTTTATGATCGGGTCGATGGTCGATTTTGTCCCTAACCTTGAATAGGATAGGTAAGGTAATAAGAAAACAGACGTTTGCAATAAAAAAGAAAGTTTGGCTGTTAAGGATTAAAAAAGAGGTATCTTCGGTAAACAGTTTGCCCTGAGCACTTTAGGTACAAAAAATGTGTGAAAATGAGAAGTACAACAATTTGAAAATATTCAGTGTAACAACAAAAGGTGTGTGTGTGTATGTGTATTTGTCGTATGTATGATTCAGAAAGAATTAATTTTGTCAAGAGTTTCAGAAAGAATTAATTTTGTCAAGAAATTATAATGCCAAATTTACACAGGCACAATCACCACAGTACCCCCCTTCCAGTGAATATGATCACGAGAAACCAGCCTGAAAACGATTCGTAAACCGAACTTGTCTACCGGAACGGGTTCGAACACTATTATCTGGTACTTCTCGAAGTTGAACTGCTTCTGGGTATGGTCCTGGAACTTGCTCAGCTGCTACTGGAAGTTGTTCGACGACAACATGTTCTTGTTCTGGAAGTGGTTCTGGTGATCGGTTGACGATTATTTGAAACGGTTCCTCTGCATCATCTTCGTCAGGAACCTCGTCAACGTCCGGCATGATATACGCTGGCTTAATTCTCTCCACGGAAACTGTGACGTGTTTCCCGTGAATATCAATCACAAAGGTACTCCCTTTTCTCGAAATAACTTTAAATGGTCCATCATAGGGGAGCTGAAGAATACTTTTTGGTCCATCGTGGCGAACGAAAACGTAGTCAGCTGTGGCGAGATCCTTAAATACGAACGTACGTCTCTCTCCGTGACGTGTGCCGTTGACTGGGCGAAGTTGCTGCACACTTTGTCGGAGGTCTTGGATGAAACTTGTTGTTGTTGTTGCTGCTGTTACACATGGTGACAACAATTCTCCAGGAAGTCGTATAGATTGCCCATACAACATTTCCGCGGACGTTGCTTGTAGGTCTTCTTTAAGTGCTGAACGAATGCCCAACAAAACAGTAGGCAAGATTTCCGTCCATCGTGCTGATTGATGACACTTGATTGCTGCTTTCAATTGTCGGTGGAACCTCTCAACCATTCCATTGGCTGACGGGTGGTAGGCGGTTGTCCGGTAATGAGTCGTACCAGTGAGGTGATTCAATTCTCTGAAAAGGTGTGACTCAAATTGTCTTCCTTGGTCTGTTGTTACACGCAGCGGGGTGCCGAACCTTGCGATCCAGTTTGTATAGAAGGAACGGGCGACAGTGGCTGCTTCTTGGTCTTGCATTGGTATTGCTTCTGGCCAACGAGAAAATCTATCCACGCACGTGAGGCAGTACCTGCATCCTTCGGAGCTCGGCATAATAACAATATCCAAATGAACATGCTCGAATCTCTGTGATGGAAGTTGGAAGTTACCTGGCGATGTAGCGACATGTCGTGTGACCTTGCAGCGTTGACACTGTATGCAGCTGCGAGCCCACGACCTGCAATCAGCTTTCATTGAAGGCCACACATACCGTTGTGATATCATCTTGACCGTTGCATTCACTCCGGGATGCGAGAGTCCATGAATGCTGTTGAATATGAGTTTCCTAAAAGATTCTGGAACATATGGGCGAGCAGTTGACGTAGATACATCGCACACTAAAGACACGTTTGTACCAGGAAGTTTAACTAGCTTCAGCTTAAGATTTGTAGAACAGTCCTTCTCTAATCTCTGTAGTTCTTGATCAATTCTTTGTGCTGCTTCCAAAGATGATAGATCCAGGGCGGATTCCACTTCTTCAATGCGTGAGAGTGCATCGGCAACAATATTATCCTCGCCAGCGACGTGGCGAATGTCGGTGGAAAATTGTCCTATGAAGTCCAGGTATCTAAATTGTCGCGGTGAGCATTGTTTGTCTTTCTTTTGAAAGGCAAAAGTGATGGGTTTGTGATCCGTATAAATGGTGAACATTCTTCCCTCCAACATATGACGAAAATATTTAATTGCCTGGTAAATTGCAAGCAATTCTCTATCATATGCAGAGTATTTTTGTTCCGTGGTGCTCAACTTTTTGGAGAAAAAAGCCAATGGTTCCCATTTATCATTAACGAGTTGTTGAAGAACAGCACCAATTGTAAAATCAGATGCATCACAAAACACAGCGAGAGGAGAGTTTATTTTCGGATGGGCCAACAGTGCTGCTTCAGCCAAGCTCGTTTTACACATTTCGAACGCTGATTCTGCTTCTGAGTTCCAGTTGACAGGAGCTTTTCCTTTCACGTTTCCACGTAAAAGGTCATTCAAGGGAGCTTGAATTACTGCTGCTTTGGGTACGAATCTTCTGTAAAAATTTAACATCCCCAAGAACCGTCTTAATTGTTTCACTGTCGGCGGTCGCGGGTAGGTCCGAATTGCATCAACCTTGTCCGGTAAAGGTTGAGTGCCACTATTACTCACGAGATATCCGAGGAATTTTACCATCGATTGTCCAAACACACACTTTGCAGGATTGATCACAACACCGTACTCTTGTAACCGTGTAAAAAGTGTTCTCAAATGACATTCGTGTTCTTCCTCTGACGAAGATGCTACCAAAATGTCATCAATATACGCAAAACAAAAATCAAAATCACGCGTCACTTCGTCGATGAAACGTTGAAAAGTCTGTGCCGCGTTTCTCAGTCCAAAAGTCATGAAAGGAAACTCGAACAAACCGAAGGGTGTTGTGATAGCCGTTTTGCATATATCTTCTTCCACAACCGGAATTTGGTGAAACGCTTTTACGAGATCAATGGTAGAAAATATGTTCTTCCCATTGAGATTGTGTGCAAAGTCCTGGATGTGACGTACGGGATAACAGTCGGGTTCCGTGCGCGCGTTGACCGCGCGATAATCGCCACATGGTCTCCATTCGTCTCCTTGCTTCGGCACCATATGTAACGGTGATGACCAGCTGACCTTAGAGGGTCTTGCTGTTCCCAGTTTGAGCATTGCACCAAATTCTTTAATCGCGATCTTCAATTTATCAGGCGCGAGGCGTCGCGGTTTGTGAGAAACTGGAGGTCCTGGTGTTGTCTTTATGTGGTGCACCGTGTTGTGCTTTACCTTTGCTGTTCCGGCCGGTCGTGTAATGTCCGGGAAGTTTGACAGCAAATCATGATAACGAGTAGATCCTGTGACAATCTTAATACTCTGAGTTTCACCATTCACGGTACTCCCTGTAGTCGCGAGTCCTGTATTTCGGTCCACCAATTGTTGGTTTCTTGCATCTACCAGCAAGTCGTAAAATGCAAGAAAATCCACACCGATAATTGGTTTCGTGACGTCAGCTATAACGAATCTCCACGCGAAATCTCGACGCAGTCCTAAGTTTAAATTCAATGTAATTGTCCCATAAGTCGCGATGCACGAACCATTCGCGGCGGATAGTTCATATGTTGATTTTTCACGCTTTTGTTTAACGAGGGCCAGGGGATACACGCACAAATCTGCACCGGTATCCACTAGAAATTGCACTTTTGATTCGTTGTCCATGATGAAAATACGGCGCGAGAGTGGGCCAGTGTCGTCTGCCGTCATTAACGACTGCCCGCAGCGTTTCCCGATTCATAATTGCATGGCTTTGTACATTTCAACGCCTTTTGTCCGTGACGCGAGTGATACCAGCAAATTCCGCTCTCATCGTTTCTACCGCGCGATTTTGAACGCGAACGCGATCTTCGGTGATTATTCGACGGCCGACCGCGGTTGTCATTGAACTCCTTTCGTAAGCTAGCAATCTCTTCGCGTAATGAAAGCACCAACTGTCCAACATTTTCAACTAACGTACCTTCTGACGACGTAGACGATACTTGTGCGATCGATGGGCGAGTTCCGAGCTCGCTAATGGTATCTGCAACATCGGCTAATTGTTCGAGTGATAAGGAACTGTGACCGGCTAACGCTACTTGTGTAGTGGGGGGAAGTCTTCCTAGCCACAGAGTTTTTATCACTGAATCTGTAACGGCTGTACCCGCGAGAGATTGAAGGTGGCGGAGAAATTGCGATGGTTTCCTATCCCCGAGTTCTTCACGCTCGAGAAGTTGTCTAGTTTTCTGTTCTTGCGTAGAACCTAAACGTTTCATTAGTTTCGCTTTTAATGTTTCATACGCGTCAGTTTCCGGCACGTTGACGACTAGATCACGCACTACGACAGTTACACGTGGGTCAAGATTCTGTACTACTTGATCAAATTTTTCACTATCTGAGGTCACTTTTGCGGATTTGAAATATCGCTCCATGAGTGAGATCCATAATTCCGGATCCGCAGGTATATATGCTGGAGGACGTCCAAATTGACGCCTTGTGCTTAATGCATCGTCGACAGCTTGCGCTATCTGATTTTGAAGCTGCACATTGTTATCGGCGGGCATTTTGACTAACGTATCACACAAAACACAAATTTAATCGTGAAATAAACAACACTCACTTATCACTGTATTTCACTCGAAGAAAATCACGTCGGGGTCACCACTTTAGTGGTAAGGGAGTATTCAAATGAAATGGCTGCGATTAAATTAAAATATATATTTATTGTAAAATATTTGAAGCTAAGATGTGTGCTTGTGCTCAGTGCAAAGGCGGGTAAGTAACTGGCAAAAATGGAGGACCTTTTCTCAATTGGGAAAATAGAAAAAGGATAGAAAATGGTAATTAGAAAAGGAAAGAAGATGAGGTACGAGTGGGAGTGGGTACTCGAGTTATCTTAATCCTCCCCGAACCGATTTTTATGATCGGGTCGATGGTCGATTTTGTCCCTAACCTTGAATAGGATAGGTAAGGTAATAAGAAAACAGACGTTTGCAATAAAAAAGAAAGTTTGGCTGTTAAGGATTAAAAAAGAGGTATCTTCGGTAAACAGTTTGCCCTGAGCACTTTAGGTACAAAAAATGTGTGAAAATGAGAAGTACAACAATTTGAAAATATTCAGTGTAACAACAAAAGGTGTGTGTGTGTATGTGTATTTGTCGTATGTATGATTCAGAAAGAATTAATTTTGTCAAGAGTTTCAGAAAGAATTAATTTTGTCAAGAAATTATAATGCCAAATTTACACAGGCACAATCACCACAATTTCATTTTTCTTTTTATATATTTAGACTATTTTTGTTCTCTAATAGAATGTAAATAAGATTGCAAAAAAGTGCGAAACTCAACAGAAATTTTCTTTATCAATATTAAATGTATATATGTTAATATCAATCGTGTTTTAGAAATCTTTGCTGCTATTTTATTAAAAAAGTTCTACTTTTTTAATTTCAAAAATTATTATTATTATTATTATTATTATTTATTATTATCATTTTTATTATAAACTTATTAAAAATAAATAAAATAAAATATTATAAATTTTTAACTAAACTTGATCTTTAAATCAATTATTTAAATACAAAAATTCAATTTTTATAATAATTGTAACTGTAACTATTCTTTTTTATAAAGTTATTACGGTTTAATATTTTCTAAAAATTATAATAAAGAAATTCTGAATATTAATTTTTTTTAAATATTTTAAAATAATTCTTGAAAGGAAATAGTTTTTTAATAATACAATGCAATTAAAAAATTTCCAAATAATTGAAATTTAGTGAAATATTTTAAAAAATAATTGAAGTTTGATAAAATATTTTTAAATATTAATTAAAATTTGGTAAAATTTTTTTAGAATAATTTTAAAAAATTTAAAAAAGAAAATAATTAAAATTTTGTAAAATCTTTTAAAAATAATCTAATTTTTGAAAAATATAAAAAAAAAACAATCAAATTTTTGAAGAATTTTAATTGTCAATACGAACTTGATTTCTACAAAATTTTAATAAGTCTAAAAATGTATATTTTTCAAAAATTTTATTCACTTTATTCGAAGATGGATTGAATCTTAAAAAATTATGATGAATTAAAAAATATTACACGGAGAGACCGAGATTACTAATTTTTGTATAAAATCACACTAGAATTTACTATTTTCACATTGCAACCACCGGAAATAAGGGGACTTTTTGTATTTTTTACTATTTTCTACACTAAGTCACTAATCCCGACAAATGTTCACCAAATTAGCAAAGTTTCTTACTATTTCGTCCAATAGTTCCAAATAACTGTAGTAAACTCAGAAGCATTGTGTACGTAAAATTACTACAGTCGTTTGTAAATGCAGAAAGAAAGAGTGAAAGAAAAAATACGGATTTTTGTCGCCGGTTTCCCGTCAATTCTTGACTAATGGAGACAAACTGGAAGGATTTTTACATACACAGACACACACACACTTATATATTTGAAGACACACACATGTTTATTTCACTTATATATATAGACGCGGTTAATTAATACACTAATACACAACTGCACGCACGACAACGAATTTCACTGAAAGTATACATCTTTGTTTCCTTATATATTGAATGATGAAAATTTACAGCACTTACGAGAAAGCAATTTACTTTTAACAACTTATTATAAGACATAGTTCTTGGGACAGGAATAAATGCAAAGTTTATTAATTTATAATGGTCAATTTCTGAGATACCGAACGACCTACGTTTCACTTTATATTTAATTATTGTAGATAATATCCAAATTTATTTTACATACGCGAAACATAGTCACTGTCAATGATCGGATGGCATCGGCTCATTTACGGAGATTGACGAAG
Organism: Leptopilina heterotoma; assembly: GCF_015476425.1. Taxonomy (NCBI): domain Eukaryota; kingdom Metazoa; phylum Arthropoda; class Insecta; order Hymenoptera; family Figitidae; genus Leptopilina; species Leptopilina heterotoma. Next base: position 200,183 of record NW_025111202.1, read on the forward strand.
TTAGCAACCAATAGAAATGCAGGCGCCATATGACTGCACTCGCTAGCCACACTTGCTCACCAAAAATTACTACAGTGGATCGTAGGTTTTAGTGGAAAATGTTTTCATTTGTCAGATTTTGTCTAATTAAATTAGAGAAAACTATAATCAATTTTTGCTACATTTACAACTCTTACACAAAATATTAAAACTTGCTATTTCAATGTAGCAAATTTATCTATTTCTTTTGTAAATTTATCTAATTCTGTAGCACATTATGCTAAAAGTCCCCTTATTTCCGGTCATTGCAACCATTTTTAGTAATTTTTACGAATGTGGGTCTCTCCGTGTAGAATTAAAAAATTCTAAGAATTACTATTTTCGAAAAATATTTTATGGTATAATTTTTAGAAGCCTGTAATTTTTATTTATGTTCATTACATAATAAATGAAGATATTTCATTAAAATTTTTGTTAATTCAATTATTATCAAAATTTGCAATTAAAATTCTCCAAAAGTTAATTTTCAAAAATTGTGATAAAATACTTTTCACAGTATAAAATACTTTAGAATTATTATAATGTGCTAACGGTTGAAAACTGATTAATTTGAATTGAAATCAATAAAGTGTGTTTTATAAAGACAGTTTATATGAGAGAACAAACCTTGAGATATGAATCAAGGTACTTGCTATTTAAAAGATGCAGATTATAAAATTGTTATTGTCACTCTTCCTAAAGTTGCAACGTGTGGTGTGCCTTATCAGAGATATTCTCCTGATTTTTTTTCTTATTCGTTCTCGCCTCTGTCTCACTCGTTTTAACTTTCTTCATGTCTGAAAAAGATATGAAACGCCTACTCAAGCTTCGTAACTCTATAACTGTACCGACCTACGCCAACTTTAACCTAGACGAAGTAGCGAACCTTTACGACCAGTTTTTCATGAAAAAAAAAGAAAAAAAAATTAATGTCTAGTTAAAAATACTTTCTCACAGACGGTTAATGTCGCGCCTTTTAATATTCATCTACTTTCCAAATGATTTCATTGAAAAATATTATTACGAATATTTTTATTTCTCTATTTTGTAAATGTTTCCACTTTGCAAATAAATTTTCATTTTCTATTTTTCCTACTTCATATTTTCAATTTAAATTTGTAAATTTTACTAATAAATTAGAAATTACTATTTAATAGATATAATAACTTATTCATATTTTTATTTGCCTCATAAAATATAAAATTACCACAAATTCTGAAAAAAGCTTCAATTTTTTCTATTTATGACAACAATTTATTTTAAATAACTTAATTCTATTGAAGAACTACCATAAAGTTATACTTACAAATCATTTAATGGAGTATTTTTTTAATAAATTTTAATTTCAATTCTAAAAATTTTAATGCAATTCTTTAAAAGAATTCAACTATTTTAATAAATATTAAAAATCTTTCCAGAAATTCAATTATTTTCAAAAATTTCCAGAAAATTCATTGTAAAATTCAATTATTGTCATAAATAACAATATTAATCACAAGAATTAAATTATTTTTAAAATTAATAAAATTTTTCGAAGAAATCCAATTATTTTTAAAAAATCTAAAAAATATTGTCAACATTTCAATTATCTTTATAAATGAATAGCAAAACTCTTCGACGAAATTAAATTATTTTCATAAATAACAATATTCATCACAAGAATTCAATTATTTTTAAAATTAATAAAATTCTTCGACAAAATTCAATTATTTTCATAAACAAACAATATTCATGACAAGAATTCAATTATTTTCAAAATTAATAAAATTCTTCGACAAAATTCAATTACACTGAGAAAAGAAATTATTTGATTCAAACAAATTTTGTTTAAATCAAACTTAAAATATCTTTGCTGTACAGTCAAACATATTTAAGTTTAATTCAAACATATTTTCTGGTTCAGTTTAAGAGATTATATATTGAAATCAAACATAAATTGTGATTGATTTTAAATTATCTGTAGTCAACTTTTAAGTTTGATTCAAACATAAAATTTTTAAACATAATTTTTGTTTAAACCGTAACAGAAAATATGTTTAAATTAAATATAATTATTCAAACAAATAATACTTTTGAATTAATGCAGTAGATATTTTTTATATATTGAGATTAAACTTACAAACTAATTTCAATTAAACAAAATTGTCTAACATTATTTTTGTGTTTCATTTAAGTATAATGTTTTCTCAGTGTATTTTCAAAAAATATAAAAAAAATTGTCAACATTTCAATTATCTTTATAAGTGAATAGCAAAATTCTTCAACAAAATTCAATTATTTTCAGGAATTTTAATAAAATTCATTGTAAAATTCAATTATTTTCAAAAATAACAATATTTATCACAAAAATTCAATTATTTTTAAAAATTTTAATAAAATTCATGGCAAAATTTCAATTATTTTCAAAAATTTTTCTTAATTCAATGATTTTCAATATTCTACTATTTTAGTAAAATTTCCCTAAAAAATTCAATTATTACACAAAAATTTTGCCAATATTCTACACTAAAATTCAATTATTTTCCAAAAAAATAAAAATTCCACAGAAATTCAATTATTTAAAATAGAATTAGCATAAATATTTTTGAAAAAGTAAATCTTTTAAATTTTGGCATTAAATTCTTCGCAGTAATTCAATTATTTTCATAAATTTTAATAAAATTCATTGTAAAATTCAATTATTTTCATAAATAACAATATTCATCACAAGAATTCAATTATTTACAAAAATTTTAATAAAATTCTTCTCAGAAATTCAATTATTTTCAAAAAATCTAAAAAAAATTGTCAACATTTTAATTATCTTTATAAGTGAATAGCAAAATTCTTCGAGAAAATTCAATTATTTTCAGGAATTTTAATAAAATTCATTGTAAAATTCAATTAATTTCAGGAATTTTAATAAAATTAATTGCAAAATTCAATTATTTTCATAAATAACAATATTCATCACAAGAATTCAATTATTTTAAAAAATTTTAATAAAATTCATGGCAAAATTTCAATTATTTTCAAAAAATTTTCTCAATTATTCAATGATTTTCAATATTTAACTATTGTAATAAAATTTCCCTAAAGAATTCAATTATTAAACAAACATTTTGACAAAATTGTACAATAAAATTCAATTATTTTCAAAAACAATAAAAATTTCACAGGAATTCAATTATTTAAAATAGAATTAGCATACATTTTTTCGAAAAAGCAAGTGTTTTAAAATTTGACAATAAATTATTCGCAGTAATTCAATTATTTTCATAAATTTTAAGATTCTTTTCAGGGATTTAATTATTTTCATAAAAAATGAAATCATTCGAAGGAAGTCAATTATTTTCATAAATAATCAATATTAATTCATCACAAAAATTCAATTATTAATAATAGATTTTGCATACATCTTTTCCCAAAAAAATCAATTGTTTGAAACTTTTTTTTATAAAATTCTTCGCAATATACTCAGAGTAATCAATTTCTTTATGTTTTATAATAAATATTCTTATAAGTTGTTAAATTTCAAAAAGGTTTGAATTTGAAATTTTTGAAAATCTTGATTCCTGTGAAAAATAATAATGATTAAATATTTATTTAAAAATGAAGACATTGAATAATTTTACAATCAAGGAAATTCGTAATTAAATGTAATGGAACATTTTTATGAGTATCTAATAATTTTTAGAGTGAATCAGAATATTCTTTAGGGTCAGGAAAAAAGAAAATTTTTTTTTTTAATCAGGGGAAAGTCAGGGAAAAACAAAATTAAATTTTTGTGGCAACCCTGTAATTGGAAAGCGAAAAGTCAGTCACTAATTAAAAAGGAGGTTAAAGTTTTGAACGTTCAAATGAACGAAATTTATTTATTTCTTCTTCAAATTAAATTTTTATTACTATAATTTTGCGTCACTATTAAGCAAATTAATTATAATGTTTCTAGATGTAAAATTTGAGTTTTTAATTTGAATTGTAATCAATAATCTATGAAAATATTTTTAACAAAAAATATTTCGTTCATTTGAACGTTCAAAACTTTTTGTTCGTAATTAAAATTAGTATAAAATATTTTTACTAATTCGAATGTAGAGAGTAAGATTTAATTTATCGAGAGTCGACTGTATTTATTGTTATACTATTTATTATTATCACTTATTTGTTTATTTCATAACTCATAATATTTATTACAAAAGTTTTTATTAATTGAGATTTAGAGAGCATTTTGCAAAAAAAAAATTTTTTTTTAATAACGGTGAATGGAATATTGCAAGAAAATTTAAAGTATTTTTGAATCCATAAATATTTTTCGCCTCCGGTGGTACATGGTCAATTTAAAAAAAAAATCTCCACACCGGACATAAATGGTCCAAACCAATCTACAACTGACCGGCAAATACATCCTGAAATCTTTGTCCATGCTTTGGCGCTTGGCGAGTCTCGTTAATCTTGTCTTGTCTGAGCACTCTACACACTGTAGAGTTCTTGCTTTACTGCAGTTGCCATGCTACAGAGTAGGGATCTCAAGTCATCTACTAGCATGATCCAGTTGGAATTCAGTGTGTGTAAGCCGGCCGGTCTCGAAGGGTCGTTCTGACCACTCTATCATTATCAAAAAAAGAACATTTTTTTTTGCAAATTTTTTTTTCCGACAGAATAAAACATTCTAGCAAAAAAAAGTGAATTTGTGAAAAACTCGCCAAAAATAAAAGAAAAAGAAAATTCCAAGAAGGAAGAAGAAATTTTTTTTAAATCGAATTCAAGATATTTGTGATTGTTTCAAACATGTCAGAACGAGGAAAAATAGAACTCTTCCTATTTTTAATACTATTTTCGGAGCACAAAGCAAAAATTTCTTGGATGAAAAATGCAATAAATTAATACTATAGTGATTTTTACCGGCTTTTTAAATTCAAAATTTACAGTGAAACATTCAACAAGTGAATTGGTTTCTTTTCTCCCCCTTCAAGGATTTAAATGGATTATTTTGGGGTTGAGGAAAGAGTGTATAAAAATTAATACACATTTCATTTTCCTATTTAACAAAAGAGAATTTTATCTGATAAGACAAAAAATAACCGAAGATATTGAACTTGAAGTTATAATTATTCAATTACAAAGGAGGAAATTTCTCGACAATAATTAAAAAAATTATATCAAAAATGACACAAACGGAGGGAGTTTCAATGACCTTTGAGTCCAAGGCACCGGCTAAGCAAATGAATGGGGTAAATTTTACTTCTTACAAGCAAATTTCAAAGAAAACTTTTCACAAACAATTTTACTTCATTCTCAAAAGTTTTTTTCCAGTTTCCTAGATGATAAATTTTTAATTTAAAAATAAATTAACCTTTTTTTCAATTTGCAAAATTTCTTCTGTCGCAAATTTTCCAAAATTACCAAAAATGGAAAATATTTGAAAACATTTAAAATTGAGAACTACAAAAAAAATAGAAATTGCATTATTGAAAAAAACTCGGTTTTTTGCAATTAAAAATTCAAAAGAAAATGATTACGAAACAAAATGGAAAAATATTCAAAATTCACAAATCACAAAAAATATTTTAGAAAATTCTAAAAATTAAAATTGTAAACAATAAACAAAAACCAAAAGTTTTAACTTTCTTATTTGTAAAGAATGCAAAAACTTTTGACTTTTGTTTTGAATTAAAAAATTTTAAAGAACGTGATTACCAAAAATGAAAAATATTTGAATCTATTTAAAATTGAGATAAAAAAAATACTTTGGTAAATTTTCGAAAATAGAAATTGCAATAAAAATTGAAAAAAAGAAAACTTTTTGGTTTTTTGTAATTAAAATTTCAAAAAGGAAAATGATTACGAAACAAAATGGGAAAATATACAAAATTTACAAATCACCAAAAAATACTTTGGAAAATTCTCAAAAATAAAAATTTCATTAATAATTGTAAAGAATAAACAAAAGTTTTAACTCTTAATTGTAAAGAATACAAAAACTTTGGCTTCTGTTTTGAATTAAAATTTTAAAGTACGTGATTACCAAAAAGAAAAATATTGGAAAATACTTGAAATTGCTAAATAACAAAAAATTACTTTTGACAATTTTCAAAAATAAAAACTGCAAAAAAAGTAAAAACTTTTCGTTTTCATTTTGAATTTAAACGTGATTACAAAACAATATATTGAAAAATATTCAAAATTTACAAATTAAAAAAAATATATTTGGAAAATTTTTCAAAAATTGAAATAAAAATAGTGAAAATTTAAAAACTTTTAGTTATTGTTTTGAATTAAAATTTTAAAAGAACGTGATTACCAAAAAGAAGAATATTCAAAAATATTCAAAATTAAGAGTTACAAAAAATACTTTTGCGAATTTTCAAAAATAAAGATTGCAAATAAAAATTGTAAAAAATTTTGGTTTTTGTTTTAAATTAAAATTTTAAAAGAACGTGACTGTAATAAAAGAATATTAAAAAAATTTCAAAATTAAGAATTACTAAAATACTGAAAACATTTTAAGAACAAAATTTTTCCTAAAAATTGTAAAAAAATTGGAAAAAATTGCAAAATTTTCGGTTTTTGTTTTTGATTTAAAATTTCAAAGAACGTGATTACTAAAAAAAATATGTTGGAAAATATTAAAAATTTGCAAATTACAAAAAATACTTTGGAAAATTGTCAAAAGTAAAAATAGCATTAAAAATGACAATAAAATTGCTATAAAAATTGTAAAAACTTTTGTTTTTTGTTTTGAATTGAAATTTTAAAAGAAACGTGGACGTCGATTTAAATAGGCGTCGGGACATCGGGACTTGCATTCCAATAGATTCCGGTTTTTGATGTTGCTTGCACAACTTTCTAACGTTAACTGCTTTTTTTCATACCATACATCCTGCATAATCATAATAACAATTTTTAAAATCCATTTTCAAAAAAAGAAGAAAAGAAATGTCTCTATATTTTATTTATACAATTCGCGAATCACGCGAGGTTCACGTGTCATTCCAGACAGTTCGACGACGACTGGTAGACTTGATTATCTCCATTATTTTCCTTCCTATTAAGCACGATTTACGCATTATTTTCAAAGAAGATTGATCTATTTTTTTTTATTTTTTGAAAATAACATGAATTTTTAATTCCATCATTTTGAAATAATTACAAAACATGTCAATTAACTCTATTAAATTAAAATACAAATTTCCTCTTGTGTTTTTCAGATTTTAATTTAATTTTTTATTCGCCTTTAAGTATATTAACTTAGTTATCGAGAAAAAATTTTTAAAATAAATTTTTTCTGACTAAAGAGTCTCTCTTTCTCTCGAGGAATATTTTAAGAAAAATTTATATTTTTCAATCGATAAAGCAAACTGTTTTGATGAAAACAAATTTCCCGCTTTGAAATAGAAGGAAAAAGAAAATTTTTACAAAATAAAAAAATTTTACAATTAAAAATAACTTTTTCACTTTATTGAACTTTTATCATTTTTTTTGTGATAAAATATAGCACAAAATGAATCAACGCAAATAAATTATCGAAACGATAGCAGAAAATAAATATCTTAATCGATATAATTTAATAATTATTTTTACGTGTTAATTATTGATTCCAATGGAATTCATTATTCCGATTATTTAATTTATAGAAACAAAGGAATAAATCGTAAAAAAATAATTATATTCAATTTTTATTGTTATCGAAATTATAACAATAATAACAATAATAATAATAATAATAATAATAATAATAATAATAATTATTATTATTATTATTATTATTATAAATATGTAACACAAAAATCTATTCGTTATTAATTATATTGAAAAAATGTAATTACCAAGTACCAAAAAATTACTATTAGTATTTTATCATTTACTATAAATCAGTAAATAATAATTAATCATCAAATAAATAATTATCAAATAATTGTTAATTATTTACAAAATTGTAATTTTTCGAAATTTCAAAATTTGTCATTGAATTGGTATTAATTAACAAATAATTGTTAATTATTAACAAAATAGTAATTTTTCGAAATTTCCAAAATTATTAATAAGAAAAAAATATTCCATTTTGAATAGAAACTGAATTGAAAATTCCACCAATTTACAATTAATTTTTCTGCATTTCTTAACGATAATACTTCTATATTATGATATTCTCGGGTCATTTCCCTTTGAAAAGAGTGTCATAATGAATTATTTGTATCCATTTTTTGATAAAGAAGGTCGTATTTGCGATGATATCCTGGAATACCTTGACACCGAAACTGATCTCAGACTTTTAGTTATACTATCGATGCTGACTGCGTGTCTCTCTCGACTATTTTTGCTTCTCAGTAATTAAAAAGAAAAAAAACTATTCATTCAGACAGTATTAATTATTCTAATTTTACAAAAATTCCTCCTGAAGTAGCTCTCGAATCATTTATTTTTATTCGCAAAAGTCCAAATATAAAAAAAACCTATATAATACATTTATCTAAAAAAAGGCAAAAAGAAAAAAATAATGCCAAACAAAATTTGCATATTTTTGTTTCATTATAAAATTCAATTCTATATGGGCAATAAAACATTCCTCGATGCACCATATAAAAAAACCGGAATTGCTATAAGACGGAATAAAATTTTATTGCATTGTAAATAATATTGATTTTTATAACGTAAAATTTAAAATTAATTTCAAATTTGTTCTTTTTAGTTTGAAACTAAAATATTGAATTAGTTATTTTTTAAAACAATTATTAACAATTTAAGTTATTAATAATTACTTAACAATCATTATAACATAATTAATAATTAGTTAATAACTGAATAATTAATTAAGAATTGGTATTATTTAATAAAATTATTTAATTAGTAAACTAATAATAATAATAATAATTAGTTAACTGTCAAATTCATTACGAACTACTTACGTAAATTAGTTTATAAATTTACCTAATTAATAATTATTCGATAATTACTAATAAAATCAATAATTTAATTTTCCGACTTTATCACTTTCGGTAGTCTTAATTATAATTATAAAACTTATAAAATTTTGACACGGAGCGATCGTTAACCCCATCAAAGTTTTATTTATAATAAAATTAATAATTATTTATTAATTACTGATAAAATTATAAATTATTCATTAATTCATTTCTTAATTTTTTTTCTAAATATTTTTTTTTAACGTTTTGAATTTCAAAATTAATAAAATTCTAATTTAATGTTTTGAAGATTAAATAATAACAAAAATTAATTCAGCAAAATTGTTTGAAATTAAATCTAACATTTTAAAACACAAAAAATGTTACTGAAATAAATTATTGTAGAAAAATTAACTTCTAATAATAATAGACGGTTAATGTTACTTATTAGAAAACTGATTTTCATTTATTTTAATGTCTTGTATTATTTTTTTGCCCATAATTTTGCGTTAATTAGTAAATTTTTCTTTAATTTTGAAAATATACCATTTTCTTTAATGTTATAATTTTTAAATAGCTGTTATTGTTTGGAATCAGAAATAATTTAATTCTTGAATAGAATTTTATTAAAATTTTTGAATTTTTGCGAAATTTTTGAAAATAATTAAATACTTTATAGAAATTTAATTAAAATTGAATTGAAAATAATTTGAAAATAATTTAATTTTTAAATTTATATTGTCTTGAAAACAATTCAATTTCTGCAAAGGAATTGTATTAATTACAAAAATTGAAGGGCTACATAAAATAAGGGGACGAACGCATGCATGGTTGAAAGGGATAATATCAGTCAGGTAGCAGCGAGCGGCTCAAGGCTTGTCACTGCTACCCGACTGGTAGTATCCCTTCCAAGCCTCGCGTTCGTCCCCTTATTTTATGTAGCCCTTCAATTATTGAAATCTTGCAAAAGAATTTTATTCAAATTTTTGAAAATAATAAACTTAAATATTTAATTAGTTAAAATAAGATTATTTTTCTAAATTTTGAATCTGTAATTATTCAAAAACTGAAGTTGATATGCGAAAATAAAAAATTTTCTAATTTGAATACTTTGAACTAAATTATGAATACTTTTCATTAATAATTTACTTAATTAACAATTACTTACACTAACAACAAATTAATTTGATTCAAATAATCGATTACTTGTCTATTATCAAATAAATGTTTACTTGAATCAAATAATTTTTATTTGAGTCAATTATAAATGCTTAAATTCATATTTGCTTCAAATACTGCAATTATTGGTTCAAATATACAATTTATTTGAATTAAATAAAAATTATTTGATTGAAGTAAATATTTATTTGACAATAGACAAGTAATCGGTTACTTGAATCAAATAAATGTTTTTCCAGTGTAATAATTAATTGTTTATAATTTTAATATTATTAAATAATTATTAACAAAAAGTAAGAATTATTCATTGACAGTTAATTTAATTAAGAATATTTTATTAAATTTTGTCATTATTTAATAATAGATATTAATTTATCTAATTTAATGTAATTAAATATTAATAAATAATTGTCTTTCGCAATTGACGAATTGTACAAGCTAAAAAAAATTGTACAATAAAATTAATAAATTTTTTAATAAACATTATAATCGTTGGCAATTTAAAGCAATAATAAACAGTAAATAAATAAAAAATAAATAAATAATAATAATAAATATTTAAATATAAATATGTAATAATAATAAATAAAGTAAAATAAACGATTTTCTCCTTCATCAAAAATTTCAATGCGTATTTCAGTGGAAATGTTACGGAATATTTTTTTCGCCACTAAAATACATCGATATTGAGATATATTATTATTTCTCTCACTGTGAGTGCAATTAGATTTATTGTCATGTAACAGATGCTGCTAACGACTGGGCTATAATGCAAATATTGATAATTTGTTTCTTTCAAGATGATCAGTCGACATTCAAGTACGTTTTATTAATATCTCCTCCTCGCGCGCAGGGAGGAAGCCGCACTCGAACATCGTCTCATAATTCAAGAAACTATGTTGAATACGAACCGATTTCTTTTTCTTCTTTCATTAAAAAATAAAATATTATACATTTAGCAAAATGAAAAAAAATCTATACTATACGCAATCATCTTATTATTAAAAAAGAAAGAAAAGAAAATTAAGCAGCTACAAGCATCAGGAGGATAAATTCTCGAGATTCTTGTCCTCCAAAAAAGAAAAGAATTATCTTATTGAAATATTTCATTTCACGTTGCGTCAAGTATTTTAAAAGTAATTCAAAGAATTTAAAGTAAATTCTTATATACAACTTTCATACATTGTATTTACATCTTAATGTAACTCATTAATTTCGATTAATTCTCTTTTCCTTCTTTTTCTTTCTCTTTTTTGCTTTTTTCCCTTTATATCTTTTTTCTTGTTTGTTTTCTCCGAGTTTTGTTCTCTTTTGCTAATTTGATATTTTTTTCAAATTTGTAAAACGTTCCAAATAATTTTTTCTTTTATTGCTAATAATCTATTTTTTTATAATCACCTATATTATTAAATGAAGAGAATACTCGTGAGTCTTTTGAAAGAATAAGAAATAATAGATAACCCCGCGCGCATTGTTCAACTTTATATGCGCATATCGAGTGCGTGCAATGTTTCTTAATCAAAAATTATTAATTTCACATGATTTTCACTAGAAAATAAAGTTGTCATATTTTATAAATATTTCTTATCAAAACTCGAATATATAGTATATATAAGAGTAAATTACCCTTATACAAAAGAGAATATATTTATTTCGCCAAAACAACCTTGAGTAATATTGATAATAAATTTTTCTTGCGGTTTAAAAATATGCGTACAAGAATGTAAATTTTATTCGCACATTTTTTTTAACAGTTCTTCTTACATATTATTTGTTAAATAAATCTTTAAATAATTTTTTTCCTATTATTTTTTGCAAATTGAATATTGAGAATCCTTAAAAAGTTATTTTTGTTCCGTATATATACATTTGAAATGTGTATATTTATACAATTCATTCAGCAAAAGACATGTGCGAATTGTTATTTCAATTTTAAAATTTCATATTTCCATTAACATTTATTTTAAATAAACATTTTTTATTTCTTCGAAAGTGACAAATGGAAGAAAATTGTTTTTACATTAGCGAAACATAAATAGACGAAAAAAAAATCAAGCAATTAAGATTTCGCTGAAAATTCACTCTTTTATTTATTTTTACATTGATTACGATTTTTAATTTCTTAAATTGTTAATTTCTCAAAATTTTTTCTGAATCATTTCGACAATAGGTTTTAAAAAATATTTTTATTTTACATTTCCTTATCAGTTTTATTAATTTTCTTGTTTATCATTTGATTTGCATTATTTTGCATTTTTGTTATTACTTTTTATTTTTTCTTATTATTTTGTAATCTTTTCTTATTATTTTGTATTTTTTTCTTATTACTTTATATTTCTTATTATTATTCCGCATTTTCACTACTAATTTATTTATTTTAAAACAAAAGTTAAATAAAAAATAGAAAACAAAACATAAATCATGAAAATAAAATTAAATTAAATACAAATTTAAAATATCAGACAAGCATAAAAAATAAATTATAAGTATAATTTAATTAATCAATAATATAATAATATATAAACCCGTTTATACAAAATAAATAAATAAATAATAATTACTAGTTTTAATAATAGGTAATAATAATATAAAAGTAATAATACTAAAATAAGAATTTATTTGTTAAAATCACAGCCCCTGATGTCAGGAATTTAAAAATAAAATTAAAATTAAATTAACTGAAATTAATTTAATAATGAATATAATTTATTCAATGAGAACAAATGTGAGTCTCTCTTGAGGTATCATCTCGATTGTATCAAAGACTTCACTAACAATAGCCATGAAATTTTTCACTCTAATTTTTTTTTAATTATTTTGCTATACAATATAAATTGCCATTTCCGAGTTCGAGTTCAGCTATTGTGACAAATGGCAGACAGTGGAAATTTCTTTTAAGATTAAATATTGATTTATATAATTAAAAATTATAATCAACGTCTATTGTAATAGTTATTTTTTTTCTCTTTTGCAAATTCAATTAGCAAAAATTAAAAAAATTATTATAATAATCTCTTCATTTTTTTCCGCTCAGAACAATTTTCTCTTCCTCTTGTCACGTTATTGTCACATATGTAACGAGTGTTCTAATCAAAATACTAATTAAGAGACTAATTATCATTCTCCCAAGGCAAGGGCATAAATACAAACATCTAAATTCGCGTGCTTGAATTGCTCGGGGGAAAAAATTAAGTATTTAAAAATTTTTTTTTAATTAATTGGTTAATTAATTAATTAAAATTGATCAATAAATAGAATAAAATTTCTGTTACTTAATCAGAAATTTGTAGAAAATTAAATCATCTTTTTATGAGCGTATCAATAAGATACTGTATTATTGTATAATTAATTTATTCTATTTTGAAAAGTTTGCTGCACCAAAAGCGGCGCAAAGATAAGACTAATTGTAAGTGATTATGATATAATTCTTATTTAATTATTATTACAGCTTTTGCATTAATAAACGACAAATGACAAAATAGATACGAAACTTTATTACCGATTATAAATATTTTTCTAAATAATCAAAATATTAGTTGTAAAATTATTGAGTATATAAATATTAATTATAAAACTATTGAGTCCAAAAATATCAATTATAAAAATATGATGTATATTAATAAATATTATAAAAATATGGAAATATTAATTAAGAAAATAAATAGAAAAAATAAAATAATTGTTATAGATTATTATTTTTAGTGTTTTGATTTTTATAGTAAAATTTTATTCGTGCAAATTCTCGTATAAACTCATAACATCTATTATTAACCTTAAGAGTGGTTCAAGGAAAAATTGTGTCTAATTAAATTGACGTCGATTTTATTATGTCCGATCTGACAAGAATATTGTTACTTACTTCCTAAACAAACAAAAAATAATACAATTAACAAAAAATAAATTAATTAATTAAAAAAAAATAAAATAAGTAAATAAAATAAATTTCAAAAATATCAATAAAAATAAATAATCATTAAATAATTAAAGAAAATAAATGAAAAAATCAACCTAGTTTCAGAAATTTTTGTATTAATTTCGCTGTTGAATTTAGAAATAAAAACGTCTAAAGAAAAGTCAAGAAATAAATAAAGAAATAACAAAAAGGAGAGTTTGGAAAAAGCAATGATAAATTTCTTAAGAGAAAAATATTAATTAAAATTAATTGTCCTTTATAACAGAAGAATGAATAAAAATTATTAGCGACTTCCGTGATCAGAATATATATTAGAAAAGTCTCTTCTCATTGAACAAGGTCTTCAATTGCTTCCTGAGCAGTAGACTTACGCGATGAATATATCTTCAGATTGATAAGAGACACGATGATAATTTTTTTTACTTCTTCAATCAATATACAATAAATATAAAATTATCGAAAAAAACGAGTGATGTAAATAATTACACTTCAAAGAAATGTAAATCAACAATAAAATTACACTTCAAAGAAATTTAAATCAACAATAAAATTACTCTCTTCAAAGAAATTGAAATCAATAATAAAAGAGAAATAAAATTGTCATACTTCTAATTAAATGGAAAAAACAATTTAATTAGTTTTTCTTGTAGATTGAAAATTAATTGATGCATTCGTCGATGATTCATTATTGATTAATTTCCAATTACGAGGAATAAATTTATTAAAATAAATATATTCTCTCTAAATATTTGAATCAGTTGAAAATAGGGTTGAAGTTAGTGTCGACTATCAGAGACAAAATAAATGTTCCCCTTAATCGTAATGTTTCAATATGTAATTGATTTATTATTCGTTAAAAATTAAATTTATAAATGTAATTTACTAATTTCAGTGAATAATAATTTTTTAATTGAAATTTTTGCCAATGGTTTTAAGTAGTTGTTTAATTGATTCTTTTAGCGCAAAAAGAAAAAATTAATTTCTTGAAGACTTGAAGAGTCTTGTTGACATTTAAATATCAAAGTGGCCAAAATTTGTTGTCAAACTTGTTGAAGAGATTTTGTATTTGTTTGGGCAAAAATAAATCATTTATTTGTCTATAATATGGTTAAGTGTAAATTTGTTCTTAAGAAAGTAGGTCACAAGTTTTAAAATCTCAAAAAAAAAAGAAGAAATTGCTCCTTGAGATTCAAAGTTTAAAAATTACTATTGATTCTGTCATTATAAGCCAAAAACAATACATTTCAAATACAATTACCTTAAATTGATTTTTGCAACTATTTTTTTAAATTTTTCACTGAATTTTTGAATGGTGGACACCTTTTTTTTAAAGCAAAATTTCAGCTGTTTTTTCAAAGTCGTCTAAGTTTAGGAATTACAGTCGTTCAAAAGATGGGTGGCCACCTTGGGGCCCCTTACCCTAATAAATAATTTTAAAAAAATAACTTCTACATTTGTATTTCGCTGCAAATTCCAAGAAGGCTTTATTGCTGTAACTGAAGACGATACAGGCACGACTATCACAATAAAAATTTTATAAACACTTTCAATTCGAATAATTTAATACATATACCTTGATAAGGTATAAATAGGCTAGATAGACTACTCGAAATTATTGTTCTTCTGAGATTGAAATCTCATTCCTCTATTTTGTAGTGTACACATTTTAGAACTAATCAAAGATTCTAAAATACTAAATATTAAAAAAATATTTTAATAATTCCAGTTAATTTTCATTTCGATTAATTGGAATTATTAAAATGTTTTTGTTTTGAAATAACTTTTCATGGTAAGAATATTTCTCATTATAAAATCTAATTTGTTTAAAAGATTTTCAACCATATGTCAAAGATGATTAAGAAATATTGTTGGGAATATAAGTGCAATAATTTTCATCGTGTGTCATTATATAGCTTGCATCTCAAATATCAAAGAGCTTTTTTTTAAAAAGAACCACTTCTAGAATTTAATTTTTACTATGCTCTGTCTGAATCTAAATTTACTTCTCGCAATTTTTAAACTCAGGAATGAAATATTCACGGCTAATATTGAATAACGTTTAGAAAAGTGTGAATAGATTTGTCGTTTCTAACTTTGATGATTTAAAGATTTTTCAAAGTTCATAAAAGAAAAAAGTGTATCAGAAGCACAAAATATTTTATTGAAAAAAAGTTTCAATTTAAAGAAAAACTGTACTGTCTAAATCTGAATTAGTGAAAATTTTTGTTTTTACTTATTCCTCTCAAATTCAGTTATAGATATTTCTAAAAATACATGTAGATGTCTATTCAGGAGTTAATGTCTCATCATTTGAATTTTAAATGAAATTCTTTCTTACGCTATAAATGTAGAAAAATTTTGTTCACGTTTCTTGTGAGTGCGATGAGTATTACAGAGACCAATCTCCATCGAGACGCACATCAAAATCCGCACACGCGCTTACATAAGTGTGAATAAAAATCGAATGAGGACGAGAGCGCAGAGAAACGAGGTGAAAAAATGTACTGTTCTTGTCTCATTATAACAGATAACCTCAATGCAAGGCCACATGCATTATCAATCGTATCAAATAAATTTCTCGATATAGTATTTAAACTTATTTCGATTTTCTTCCGATAATAACAATAATAATGTCTGAAAAAATTTCACTTTACTTTACTTTCTATTCTCTTCTTCAAAAAATTCATCTTTTTGGAAATTCATTTCAAGAAGAATCCAAATTCTCCAAATTTACAACTTTTCTTAAAACTTTCCTCAAAGTTTTGAATTACAACTCCGAACTTATTGCAAGAAGAAATTTTCGATTTTTATATAAAAGATAATTTTTAATCGCAAAAAAATATAAAAGATCCAAATTTTCAGGGTGTCAAAGTCTTTGTCAGCTGTTCCATAGAAGCTTCAATGGAAAAGTTCAATCGTCTTTGTCGGTTTAAATTTTAAATTTAAAAAATTTTTAAAAAAGAAAAACTGGTTTCATAAAAAATACAATTGAAAGAAGAAAAATATTTGCTGTAAAGCAAAAATACCATCTTTAAAAAATAATTTCTACAGGTTACAAAGAGAAGATTTCAATTTTCAAAGAAATGTGATATTAAAAAAAGACGAATTGCAAGTTTTGAGGTAATACAATCGTTTCTTCTTTTTTTCAATAAAGTGACTGAGGTCAGGATGTTTAAAAATTTGCAAACTAAGAGTTAACGGTAAACGTACGTCTGAAAATAGATAGCCAGATCGTGTTATGTGTTAAAAATAAAACAGCTGGAAGACTGAGTGAATCTTTTTACGTATAGCGGACAATGTCAGCTTAAACTATTTCTAGATTTTCATAATCACTTGAAACAACCAGACTTGAAAATAACTATTTACTCCTCCAACAAAATTCGTATTTTTCCTTTTTTTTCTCCAAAATTGTTAGCATAGGATAAAAGCATCAGTTTTTGGCCACTAGTTAATATTTATTCTAATTATTTATTAAGTTTAATTAAGTATTTTGTTTAACGAAATACTTAAAATCCTTTAGTATCTACTATATTATTATAATGAGAAATATTAATATAATAAATAATTAAATAAAAATTTTATAAAAAAATGACCAAAACTGGAGCAGTGGCCAAAAGTGGTACATCTATACCCTAGAAAGTCAAAAAAAGATTTCTGTCATGAATGACCCAATTAGAAAAATAAACATTTTTAAAAAACATAATATGCTTAATGAACAGAATAAACGTCAGTTAAGTCCACAACATTTACGATCAGTTGATCGTAAAATACATATTGAAAGAAAAAGAATATTTTTTACTTGGGATACAAACGTTTTTTCTTAATTTCTAATTTTCTTTTTTTAATTTTGTTTTCCCTGATTTCCAGAGAGAATTTTGACATTTTTCCTGACCCTAAAGAATATTCTAATTATTATTATAAAGATTACCCAGTGATAAAATTATTATTTTATATAAAAATATTGTTACTTTAACTTCTTCGAAATTATTGTCATCATTTGAATTCAATTAATATTTTCTAAAATTTCTAACTACAATTTTTCTTTAAATTAATTATTAATTAAAAGGATTAAATGTACGAAAAATTTATAATTCCAAAGATTTAAATTTGAAACCTTTTCAAAAATCAATTATTTCTAAAAATTCATGCGCTTTAATGCTTTTATAAAATTATTATGCAAAATTTTAACCGAAATTCATTTTGAAATAAATTTTTATTAGAAAATTCTACGAGAATTCAATTATTTAAATACAAAACTAAATAATTTATTGAATATAGTTGAATGTTTCTTAGAATTGAATTTTTATGAAGAATTTTATTAACAACTTTTTTAAATAATTAATTTCTTTTAAGGAATTTAATTAAAATTTTACACAAATTTATTGAATTAAAGAATTTTATCGCAATTTTTGAAAATAATTGAAAACTTTTGCACAATTTTATTAAAATTTTTAAAAATTTCTAAAAATAATAATTGAATTCATGAGAAGAATTTAATCAATAATTTATGAAAATTATTGAATTCATGGGAAGAATTTTTATTAAATTTTATTTAAATAATTGAAATTTTGCCAAGAATTATATTAAAACTTTTGAAAATAATAGACTTCTTTGAGAAGAATTTAGGAACCTATTGAAAAAAGTAACTTAATTCAAGACGAGAATTTTTCAAAAATTATGATAATAATTTAATTTCCGCAAAGTATTTTATTACTTTTCAAAAGAATTTAATTCTCGCGATGAATTTTGTTATTTATCAAAATAATTGAATTTAAAAAAAAATTTTATTAAAATTACTTAAAATAATTGATTTTTTGGGAAGAATTTGGTTGTTTATCAAGATAATTGCGTTAAAACTTTTGAAATAATTGAACAATATTTAAAAATCCATTGTGGTCAGAAATAGAAAAAAATTTTGTCCAGTAAGCATAACAAAATAAGCATAACAAAAATTTTAATCATAACAAACATAAAGAGTATAATAAGCATAAGAAACATAATAAGCACAATAAAAATAGGAAGCATAATAAATGTAATAAACATAAAGAGCATAAAAAGCCTAATAAGTATAAAAACCTAATAAACATAAGAAACACATTAAACATAGTAAAAAATTATGAAGCATAATAAACATAAAAAGCATAATAAGTATATGAAACATAAGAAATACAATAAGCGTAACAAAAATATTAATCATAATGCACATAAAGAGCATAAGAAACATAATTATCATGAAAAACATACTTAAAATTACAATAAATTATTACTATTCGCATTAGATTTGCTATACATATTCTATAAATAATACGAGTTTCTATGAAACTATAAATCAACCAAGAGATGATTCAATTTTACTCTCAATTAAATTCCGATGTCGTGTAAAAACATGATATTATTTTTATCAAACTTGTCTATCTTTTGACTGCCTGTAAAGTTGTAACACGTATCTATGTGTATTCGATTTACTGATTTCAGAGTGTATTTCACAAATACTCATTTATAAGTCTATCGTGAGTCTAGACGTTCTAGTCATATAATAGATAATCGTTACGTAAGCCGAGGTTTTAATCTGAAGCAAATGTCCTTTTACGTGACACATGAAGCCGTGGATTTACAATTAATCTTTTACAATCCTCTCTACTTGAATTTCATTTCCACCTGCAAGTATATATGCACAAAAAAATCCATTCCGTTATTTCAACCATCACTTTTTTCATCTCATCCTCTTCATATTATATGAACGAAAAATCAAGAAACACCATTCTTCTATGTTATCAGTGGAATTTTTTTCTTTTAATTCAATAACAAAAAACTTTTTTTCTTTTAATTTTAATATCAAGAATTTTTAATTAAGAATAAAGATTAGTTTAAGTAAGGCACAAAAATAAGACTAGTTCTTTAAAGATCGCAAGGCTCTTTATTAACCTGAAAAATTGCAGTAAAGCAGAAAGCTTGCAGTGCAAATTTGCCGCAATATCTACAGTACCGGAAATTTATTAAACATTTACGAAAGCTTGAAGTGCAAGTTCAGAGTACATATAAAGTTGTTATGCTAAATGTGCATCAACGAAAAAATTCCATATCCCTAAAGTTAGTATCAGAAACTATTAGTAAACTTTAGATGCTGTGAAAAGTTTGCTCAAAACTTACAGGTTAACTGAATTAATAGCAGTTGACTAAAATTCTTTATCAAATGAAAGATATTCCTCTAAATTTCGATAGTAATTACAATAACTCCCACAGAATCTAAACTTGAAGCAAAATTGACAACATTCTTGCAAGTTTCATAATATTGAGAAGATATTGTCAATACTGCTGCAAGTTTAGATGCTGTGGTAGAACAATATCGCAGTTATCAATAATTAATTATCCTTAATGAGCATACAATTAACAATTAAAAATAATTTCAGGCGGACACTGGAAGGCGAGATCAGGAG
This sequence comes from Leptopilina heterotoma, assembly GCF_015476425.1. NCBI lineage: Eukaryota > Metazoa > Arthropoda > Insecta > Hymenoptera > Figitidae > Leptopilina > Leptopilina heterotoma. Next base: position 220,615 of record NW_025111202.1, read on the forward strand.
GAACTATCGCCGGCCTCGACTTCGCCGTCGGGTCAGGACGAGACCAGTGGTGGGTCGGTACTGGCAATGGGCAGCACCGACTCGGCCGGAAATGCCCACGACGGTGGACCATCCTGCGGCTTGGTGAGCTCGCTATTCCCCAGCAGTTGTCGAGGCAGAGCGGAAGCATTCGCCAGGAGTCTCCATCGACGACTAACGTCCCTGGGTGGAGAGAATGGCAGCAATGACGATTTTGATTTAACCAAGCCAAACGAAACCTCCTGGCTACACTCAACAACCATTAAAAACGGAACAAATTCATCCAACAATGTGAAACTCGTCCTTGATCATCAACCACGTCTCAGTCCCGAATCGGATCTCTTCTACGATCTCGAAGGAGAACTCGAGGAAAATGGAATTGTTTCACCTGCGGAAGAAGCCTCTGCAGCGGAACTAGCACATCTACTCGTTAATCATCAATCGTTGAAAATTAACCGTCATGATAATTGTCATGCTACAAGACCAGCTGGTACAAGTCAAGATTCCGGATCCGATGGAGTTTATTCATCGCCAATGACTGGTAACAATACTCCCGAGAATGATGAATCTGAGATGTACTTTGATCCCCTATCGTCTGACGGCGATAAGAAGAAGGACACCTTTTTCGATCCTGTCAATTCCTCCGAGAATGAGGGATTATCAACTCTTTCTAATGGAAGCGAACCCGAGATGATTAGAGTTCTTCGTAGAAAATTAGAGAAAACTAAAAATCACGATACAGCAACTAATGAAGAAGAGACATCTGACTCTAGTTGTTCTTTGCAAAAGGATGAAATTGAAATCTCAAGATTACGAACAAATCCCGTTGAGAGTACCGACGAATCATCGAATGGAAGAAGTTCTATCGACACAACGTCACATGATTCCCTGTGGAGTACATTTGACGATAGTACTTTGTCTGAAAATTCTGTCAAAAATGATGCACTTTGTAATCAGAATCGAGTTCCTAAATCGCATTCCGATTCGGAAATTCCGGGTATGGTGGACGTTAGTGATGTACGGCTGGCAAGGAGGATAGAGGTTCTGGAAGAGAATGTAGACGAAGTGGACTTTGCTGGTAGTAGTTTACAAGTGGACCAGTCCTCGAAAGACGAACTCAATTCTTGCTTACAAAATGGACTCGAGAAGATAGATACGGAAAAGGAACATGAAGATAACGATGGCGATAAACCAATCGAGGAACCTAGTGGTCATACTGACCACTTGACTTACGACAGTACATTTAACACACCAGGTGAGATAAACAAGTTGAAAGATATAAAGTAATAACACTAGAGTATTAAGTAGCGAATTCAATTTGGGTGGTAGAGATATGACCAGAATAAGTCGAGAGGTTTTCCTAGACCTTCTTTTTCAAAAATAGAATCCACAGTTGACTTCTGCTAATGTGCCAATGTGCACGTACGCAGAAGCTACCGTGGCCTCTTAAATTTCAAAGAAAGTTTTTTGACTCATTCCCACTATTGCGGTTGGACATTCCTGACGTCGTTTCTGTACACGAAAAGACTGTTATACGGTAAAAGATTGTGTCAGAATGTGGTGACATTTAATGATCTTGCCAAAAAGCTCCACCTTCTTTTAGCAGAATACAATTAGGACACCTAACTAAAAATTAACCAAAAACCTCGACTATCTGAACAAATTTTCATAGATTTCAGTTTTAGTAGTAAAAAAACTAACTTCTTTTACATATTTAGCAATTTTTAAAACGCCTTTCTGGTGTATCATCTACATTATAGTTCAGATAACAAGTCCTACTGTAAAATTAGTCCTAACCCTAAATTTTTCTTTCAGATTCGTCGACACTAGAAAGCACCTGCGAAGCGAAAGTCGAGGAACCAAATCAACCCGAGAAAAACGAAGTACAACTGTTGATAAACGACGAATCAGCACTAAATTCGATAGATGAATCCGAAGTCCCGACGAGACTTGAAGGCACTACTGAAAGTGACATCCAAGAAGAGAGTTCGGATCTTCATTTGTCATCCGAGGACAATCCGGAAGAAGAAGAAGAGGAGCAAAGACCTCCAAGAGTTAGACGATGTTCATCACTGAAAACCGGCAAAACACCTCCCGGTACTCCAGGTAGAAAGAAAATAGTTCGATTTGCCGACGTTCTCGGACTCGATTTAGCAGACGTAAGAACCTTCCTCGACGAAATTCCAAAAGTTCCAAACTCTGCCTATTCCGATCTAATCTATGACGATGTCTTCCATAAAGAATCAAGTCCCATTAATTGCGGTATTCAAACCTGGAGTGCAAGATACTTAGACAACAGTCGAATGAATTTGACGTCAGTTCAAAAACTCGACACAACACTTGTACCGCTTTTCCAACAACCTGGAGGTCTTCCAAATTTCCTCGATTTCGTTCGTGATCGTCGTGTTTGCCTGGAGAATGTTCTTGTCAGTGATCCTACGACCTTATGCATCAAAGGAACAGTTCGTGTGTGTAATTTTGATTTCCACAAATCAGTTCATATCAGATACACCCAAAATTCATGGAAGACCTACAGTGATCTACAAGCAACGTACGCGCCTAATTCTTGTGATGGTTTCAGCGACAAATTCACCTTCACTCTCTACTGTCACACACTTCGAGTTGGTCAACGACTCGAATTTGCAGTTAGATTCCAGTGTAAAGGCAATCAATATTGGGATAATAATCTTGGTGCAAATTATTGCTTTCAGTGCCTACCATCATCCCCAGCTGTTGGATATATACCAATCACCGCGCCTGAAAACGCACACGATTGGACACCAATGTTCTATTGACTCAAGAACAAATTCTGGAAGTTGTCCAGAAAATCTGGTCATATAGATGCTTCGAGCTGCATGCGATCTTGCGGAAACGACTCAATTCTAGATCGTTTAGATGATACAAAGAAAATGCTGCCACTATTATATAGAAAGTTATTCATGTCTAATACTCTCAACAAATACCTAAGTCAATTGTTTATAGATTTGCAGAAGTTCATTGTTAAAAATCATCATTCAAAGTGTATGCATTATGAATACATCGGGAGTTGACTAGAAATAATATTCTGCAAGATCTTAATCAGTATCGGAGATCTTTGTCATCAATCGTAATTTAGTTTTCCTTCTATAATCTTGATAATCGAATTTTTACGAACCAAAAAGCAAAAGGATGACAAAATGTGATTTTCGGAGTATTCAATATGAACATTAAACGATGCAAACGAACATGAATGAAATTAAAATAAAGGAACTTGTCAATAATTAATTACATTGACATTGGCTTTGAAATAAAGTTGTCCTTCTCGTGTGGGTGCCAAATGCTAACCTTCGAAAGTAATTTTCGTCGAGTGAAGCGGAACTGATGAAATGCGATGTTTTTTGAGATGGATGTTATCCTATACACCTAAACGGTTATTGGCTGTCTGCCATTGGAAAAAAGAAGACATGTTTCCTAATATACCAGGGTGCTAAATTTAGCAAATGCTTATAACGACACTTTTCATACAATCAGCCTAAGTATAGTCAACGATAAACTAAAAAAACTTTAATCTAGTTAAACAAAATCATCCAAGTACTTGTTAATCTTATTAATTTCAACCATCAAACTCTCAATTTGATTTTTCGAAATTTACTCATTTGATTTTTAAGTTTACCATAAAATTCACACAAATAACACAAGAGAAAGCTTTAAATATTTTATGGATTCTTGAAAATCATTAAAAATCATTAAAATTTTGATGAGATTGAAAATATGTTCAACCGAAAAATATAGATTTAAACTTGTACCATAGAGATGATGCAAATAACGTCCAATAAAATATCCTCACAATAAAAAATTGCTCCATAAATGAATAGCATCGAAAAATGCAACGATATTTTCAAGAATGTTACAATATTCAATAAAAAAAATATATTATTCATATACAACACGTTAACATTAATATAACTCTTTTCAGTTACTTTTTCCAACCAAAAACATCTAAACAATAAAAAAAGACGTATTTTTAACTAAGCAAAGAAATGATTACAATTAAAAAATTGTTTCTCATGTTTTTGGCAAGAAAAAGTAACTCGAAATTAATTTTGTTGAAGATTGAAAAAAAAAGATCTAAGATATTTTTGCACGACTGGATTCGATGAAATATATTTTGACATCATAAATAATGCCTGAGGTCATTGACTTTCGATTGCTGTAGTTTTTATCAATGTTGACAAATGAAATTAATATATTATAAACAATAAATAATACAAAAATATCTAAACTCACGAAAATATCTAGTGTGAAAAAGATGCACACAAAGGAAAAAAAAGAAGAACTAACAAATAATTAAGCGCTAATATAATTTCTACTCTCGATGAAAGTACCTAAGAGAACTAATAAGTAATTACATTCATTGATTGTTTGAAATTAAATATATATTTAAATATAACATAAATATCAGTATCGATAAGAGATTATTTCGATGTTTTGAAAATTGAATAAAACATGTTTCGCACACTATTTTTCTCAAGCAGAAATGGTGCTAATTGTACAAAATTTTTATAAGTTAAGGATTAATTTTTTAAAGAGAGGCAATATTCCGAGATTTTATTAAGCTCAACTCATTATGATTAAATTATGAAAAATTATTTAATTAAAATTATTAATTACATAATTAATAAAACATTATAGTTATTAATTATTAATGTAATTAACTGTATAGTGCATTATAATTAATAATAATTTAATCAACTATACAGTGTAATTAATTAATGAACTATAATTAATTATATAATTATTATATAGTCTGTTATAATTAATAATATAACTGATTATAAAGAATATACAAATTCACATTAAAATTAATTACATAATGTACTATAATTTATTACATTATTAATTACACAGTGAACTGTAATTAATAACATATCTAATTAATTGTTTTGCGCATTATAATTGATAACACAACTAATTATAATTAATAATATAATTAATTATTTAATGTTTACAGTTAATATTATAATTAATTTTATACTTTATTATAATTATTAACGTAATTATTTTTATAATATATTAAAATAGTTTATTATTTATATATATATATATATGTTATAATTAGTAACGTAATTAATTATATATTATACTTTAATTAATGATATAATTAATTATATATTATATTATAATTGTACATTATAATTGATAAAGTAATTAATTAATTATAATATTTTACAAAAATTATATAATTATAATTAATCATGTAATTAATTACATAACATATGACAATTAATAATTAATTAGTATAAGTTATTAATTAGAAATGCATTATATGGGGGGACGTTTAAGTATTTATTTTGTTAATTACGTAAGTAAGGGAGGGGAAAAACGAGACACGATTTCTGGGGTCTCCCACCCTGCGGTTCTTTCTCAGGGGGTGGGGGCCGCTTCTCCGAGCAGACCTGAAACTTTTTTCTTTTTAATTAAAAAAAAGGTATGTCAAAGAGTAATTTTCTGTAAAATAGTAGGAGGGGGGAGTACGTTAAAAACCTTAAAAATAAGGCTAATTAATCCTTAAACGTTCCTTTAAATAATTAATTAAAAACGTCATTACGAAGTGTGTCGCATCTACGAGATTAAATATTCTTTGTCTGTAAAGATTGTTTCTCATATCTACGTTAATTTGTAAATTAAAAAAAAACTGGTGGTATTTTTTTATATGCCTTTCGTCTAGTCCATAGAATCGCGAAATTAAATTGCAGCAAAAATCGAGAATCCTCAGGAAGACTTTGAAATCCATATTATTGTAATTTTACATATGAATTTAAAATGATATACATATATAAAGTATAAATATTTAAAATTCTGTATTTAGTATGTAATTTTTATCCCAATGCACTGTCAAGACTAATTTTTGTATAAAAAAAATTTCTTTTCAAAATCAACTGCCTCAAGACTCGATTTTTTCTTTTTAATTTCTTTCGCGTTGTAAATTTTTATTAAGAAATAAATGTGAAAATTAGGCTGTGCAGATCGTTGAATTGCCGCTGGAGATTAAAGACGCTGATGAGTCGAAATAAAAATATACTTGTAGTTATTAGCTATAATTAATGAAAAAAAAACGATTGAAAAATAATTGTTTACTAAAAAAGCGTCGATGAACTTTTATCTCGGTAATTCGCTTCTGATTTTATTCTTTTTTTGTGTATAATGAATAAAATTTTACATTTAGAAAAATGTGGATTTTTTTTTAAAAAGCTCGTCGTTGAAGAAAATTGTTTTCATATTTGAAAAGAAAGGAGAGAAAATTTGCCTCAAATAAAAATGGCACAAAAGTTTGACTGAATTTGAGAAGGGAAAATCGAAATTTTGTTTTTCAATTTCATTTTCTCAAAGTGTTTATTGTATATAAATGCTCGAAATATTATGTTAATTATGAAAAATGTTTTTTAAAATATTTTTTCTAATGGAAATATTGAGATTTTTTTTCTTAATGACGAGCTAAGAGATCTTTTTTCAAGTATGTATATTGATTGTTGTAGTAGGACGTATATCGTTTGGTTAAGTTAGAATTATATTTTGTAATGGTTATACATATATATATATAAAAAACAGAAAATCACTTATATAGAATGTGTGTAAAAATGATTGAGTGCGAATTAATTAGTACCTGAAAAATTATCAATTCTATTATATTATATAAATGAAGAAACAAAAAATCAACGATGAAAAATCTATGTTTCTTATTTTTTTTTTATTTAAACACTAAAACCCTCCTCCACCCTTCTACCAAAAAAAGAGATAAAATCTTCTAATAATTTGTGATATAAATTTAATTTATCGATTCTCGAAACTATCAAAAATTTTATAATTGTAACATCACGCAGGCTAAGGAAAAACAAATTTAAATATCTTCTTCGATTTATTTACGTAATATAGGAAAAAATAGTACATTTTAAGAAATTAAATTTGTTTCTAATTATCTCGTGATCTTTCAATTTGTATAATATTTTTTGCAATAAGGAAATTTCTTTAAAGGTATTTAAAAAAATAAAAACAATTTGTGTATTTTTTTAATGGTGCTAAGGGAAATTTTTTTTTTTACAAAATACGTAAACCTCGTGTTTGATACTAATTTATAAATGTATTTTTTACATTGAGACCTAATTATTATTGTAAAAGTCCAAATATAGAAAGAGTGCCTGAATAATAATGAATATATTGAATGAATGTTTCATAAAGAACGATGACATTGTACATGAAAAAAAAGTCATTCATCTAGAAATATTACACACACAAAAAAGCACCTTCTATACATATACACGTATATATGTAATATGTTGTTTTAAATATTATTACGACAATAAATGGAAAAGTAAATTATATCTAATGTTGTTTTTTTTATTTTTTACACGCATGCATGAATATTCTCGATATATTATTCGACATAATAGTTTATTAAACATTAATTTCATTTGACATGAAATCTATTTGACATGAAATCCATTTGACAGGAAATTCATTTGACATGATAATTCATTTGACATTTTCATTGGACATAGAATTCATTTTATATAAATATCAATTAACATGAAATTTATTTAAGATAAAAAATTTATTTAAAAAATGTATCTAACATAATTATTTTATTTGATATAATATTTATTTAACATAAATTTCATTTGACATAAAATTCATGTAACATAATTCCCATTTGACATATAAAAAGCACTTGACACAAAATTTATCTGACATAAATGTCATTTGACATAAAATGGTTAAAATTTCGTTTGACATAAAATTTATTTAACACAAATTTCATGTTAGGGTAGAGCGGGGCTAGTTGAGCATAGGGGTAAGTTGAGCAACCGAAATATCTCAGGCTCTATAAATTGGCCGCTAATTTTTTCTTCTTCTTCTTCTTCTTCTTCTTCTTATTAACCGTTCATACGGTTACGTTGACAACGCACTTGCCTTAAGCATCGTGCATACTGCCATGATCATCACAGGTAAAGGGTAAGCTTAAGCTTTATACATAGGAAAGGTAATTTTAGGAGTACATGACAAATAAATGGTTAGATTAATTAATGTTGGGATTAATAATAATATTAGTAGATAAATGGTGATTCGGTAGATTCGAGAGAAGATTAGGAGAGGATCCTGCAACGTGTCGTCTATTCGAGACCGCAGTTCCAGGTTACTCAATCCACCCGGAAGGAAAGTCATCCAGACGAGAACGTTACAGGGACTCCTAATTCAATTAAGAGAAACAGAAAAGGGAGAAAGAGAAAGAGGAAAAAAAAAAAAAAAAAAAAAAGGGGGGGGGCTAATTTTTTCAATGCCAGAAAGAAGCAGGTACTTGCGCAGTAATGTCCCCTCTTGCACCTGCTTCTTTCTGACATTGAAAAAATTAGCGGCCAATTTATAGAGCCTGAGATATTTCGGTTGCTCAACTTACCCCTATGCTCAACTAGCCCCGCTCTACCCTACATAAAACTCAATTTTGACGAATTTCGTTTATCATAAATTCCATTTGACATTAAATTTATATTTAACATAAATTCCATTTGACATTAAATTTATATTTAACATAAATTTAATTTGATGATATAAACATCATTTAACATAAAAATTATTTAACATAATTCTCATTTGACGTAAAAAGATCATTTGACATAAAAATAATGAAACTGAAGTTACCAACGTTTATTGGACGAAAAAATTTTCTTTTGCTAATTGTTTATTTTAATATTAAAAGCCATTTAAAAACAATTATTGCAAAAGGATCCAAGTCAAACGAAATTTTTACCAAGTGAATTTTATGTCAAATGACATTTATGTCAGATAAATTTTGTGTCAAATGATTTTTATATGTAAAATGGGTATTATGTCAAATGAATTTAATGCCAAATAAATTTTATGCCAAATGAATCATATGTTAAATGAATCTTATGTCAAATTAAATTTATACCAAACAAAATTTATGTCAAATGAATTTTATGTTTTATTGTGCACAGGTAAGTCTCTACAATTATTATTATCGCCCCTTGTTTTCCTCAAAAATTAAACATAAATCTAAATACCCTTCCTATTTTTATACTCAGGTATTATAATCATAAATAAAATACAATCGAACCAAAGTAAAAAAAGTCACTTTTTCTTTTAGATTTCTGAAAAGAAAGATTCTCTATAAATGAGAAAAAAATTTGCACTTTCTCACTTATCCAGGTTCGACTGTAAAGAAACATTTAATACCTTGAATTTTACCACCTCTTATAATGGAAAAATCCTTCATAGTTCACATATATTTTCAAAAGAATTGAACTGTTGCATATTAATTAGACCTTTAAATAATTCGCTTCTTCCCACTCTCTATAAAAAATTTGTTTAAATTTGTATAAGAATTTGTAAGGACAGTGAAGAATCATTAGTAATAGTGAAAACATGTGAATGTGAATATTAAATTATTTTCAATTAACACTTTATTTAAAAAATTTTTGCTTCTTTTATTTTTTTTTTTGACACAAAAACTAAGTAAATAGACATCAATTAAAAATGACGGAAGTTCAACGTTTCTATGAAGGTCAAAATATCTTCATAACAGGTAAATTATTTTTAAAATATCTGTTAAAACTCCTCATAAAAATATTTAAGTACAAAAAAATATAAAATAAAAGTAAAACAAGAAGTTTTACGTTTTTATCCTTATTTAAATCCCTTTAAAAAGCTACATACAAGAAAAAAGATATATTTCACTCAGAGCCAACTAGAATTTTTATTTGTTTAAAATAAATTTTATTTGGTTTAAATAGTTTTGATTTATGCTAACAAAATTTTTATTTATTCCAAATAAATAACATAGTTGGCTGTGAGATAAATATATACATTTTATTTAACTCAAATAAAATATATATATTTGGTTTAAATAAAATGTTTCTTTGGGTGTTAGTGTCAACGATACAATAAAAAAAATAAATAATTTTTCTCATTGTCAGGTGGAACTGGATTTATAGGAAAAATTTTAATAGAAAAATTGCTTCGAAGTTTTCCACAAATTGGAAAAATTTATATATTAATTCGTCCAAAAAAGGGGAAAGATATAAAAACACGATTGGATGAATTTTTTTCAGTACAAGTAATATAAAAAATTAATTTCTTAATTAATTTCCGCCATTATGAATTTTTCTAATTTATTTTAACTCGGATTAAAAATTAATTACAATTTAATACCTAAATAAAAAATTTGCAAATTAAATTTGTATTAATGATTATAAAATTTTTGATATAGTTAAAATGAATTTTTTCTATTGAGTTAAAAATTGGAATTAAAATTCTTTTTTAAAATTTAATAAACCAGACGATATTTATTCTATGCCCAGAGAAAAATTTGTTTTGAACCAAACATAATTTGTTAAAAATAAATAAATTATTTATAAATAAAACATACCAAAACATCAAATTATTTTGTTTTGGTTAAAAATTTTATTAGGCACAAATAAAATTTTTCTTTGATATCAAGAAAATTAATTTGAAACAAATAAAAATATTGGTAATCTCTGAGTCAAGGATATTTTTTTCTGGATGTATAAATTTCTCTAAATCACCAAATTGTAAATTAATTTTTGAAAGAATTTAATTAAATTTAAATATTTTTAAACTTGATAAGTTGATATTAAAACAATTCCGCGGGGAATAGTTAAAAGTATAATTATTAATTTTATACGGAACGATGATAAATTTTTGGTCAAATTGACCTAGTGTGACAATGGTGTGGTAAAAAATGACTAATTACTTTAATTAAAAATTAATTCATTTTTAAGGTATTTGAAGTTTTGGAAAAAGAAAATCCAAATTTCAGAGAGAAAATAGTAGGAATCAGTGGAGATGGAACAAAACCTGGATTAGGAATGTCAGCTGAAGATTGTTTACTCCTTACAAATGAGGTACATGATTGATTAAATTATAGGAAAATTTACTTTCCTTATTTAAATTTAACAGACATTTTTAATACATATATTTTTTCGTTTACATGAAAAATTAATAAATATATATATACACTTCTCTCCATAAAAAACAAATAAAACCATGTATTGAAAAAATTTGATAAAATAATATTTTTCCACTAAAATTTTTTTCTTTTGATATTTTAATGTTAATGTTTTTAAATTTAATGTTTAATATTTTAATAAATAATGTAATCTAATATTTTAATGTTAGAAGCGCTTTAAAAAAAATTGCAAAAGGGTCCAAGTCCAGGAAAGCAGTAATTTCGATTTTTCTTCACAGATTTTCCAAAATTCCCGGAATTTCAACTAAATTATTGTTTCCTCGCCTTGGAAGTAATTTTTCTCTTGATAATTATTTATTCTAATATCAGAAATCATTTTAAAAAATTGCTAAAAGATCAAAGACAATTTCTTTTTTTTATTAGAAAAATTTATTTTAAAAACAATCAAATTTACTCTGAAAATAAGAATTTTTAATAGTTACTTGTAATGTTCAAGAAAAATTTGAATAATTTTGTTATTAAAAATCCTTATTTCCAGAGGAAAATTTGTAACATTCGTAGTAAATTTTATTGATTACAAGTTTTTCATTATTTTCAAAATTTTAACAATTCTTTAATTTTCTAAACCAATTTTTTATATTTTGAGCTTTAATTCACGAATGTTGAAATAATTTGAGCCACAAACAAAGTTTTTTCGACATGAGCAGCACTTAGAAGTTCAAGGTAAATTCAAATGAGACTGTTCTCAATATTCAGAAGTAATCTGAGGCATTTAAAAATTTAAACATTGTAGTAAAGAATAAGCATCAAATTGATTACTTGATTAGATTGTATAAATAAATTAGCATTTTTCTACATTTTTTCAGTTAAAAACTTGCAGTTTTATTAAACGTATGTAAGAAAAAATATTGTTTAAAAAAATAAACTTTATTGTTAAAGATCAAGAAAGGGCATTAGGCATATACACATTTTTTTTAGAGAAAGAAAAATATGAACTAATAAACCCACAAGTATAATTGAGTAATTATATAATCAATTTAATCGCACGTGGATTACTATGACCTGCAATAGCTGACGTAATTAATCGAATACATAATTCAGTTTAACGATAGGAAGAAATGATTTGCAAAATAAGTTGTTGTTTGACACGATTTATTTTGAATATTAAAAATTAAATTTTTTCAAAAACAAATACACTTATTTCATTTAAAAAAAATAACGTCAATAAATGTTTTTCTTTAAAACTATTTTTGATTTTAAAAGAGTGGAGAAATATATTACGAGAAGTTTAAATTTACACAACTTATTTATTTATATTAAATTATGAAAAATTGTGTTTTGTAAAAAAATATTAAAAAATAAAAATAAGCAATAATTAAAAAAAAATTTGAATGTTTAGGTGTCAATTATTTTTCATGCAGCAGCTACTGTTAAATTCAATGAAAGATTATCAATGGCTGTTGCCATTAACGTCAATGCAGTAAAAGAATTAATTATTCTTTGTAGAGCTTGCAAAAAGTTAAAGGTAAATATAAATAATATAATTATAGGCAATTACAATTATTTATTTATTTATTCAGTCAATATACAGACTTACAAAAATAAAAAAAAACCGTTCAGTACAAATAGTACTAAAAATTAAATCTTTAATATAATAAAATAGACAAATTGTAATTAAAATTAATTGGAATAAAAAGAATTGTAAATTCCACCCCAATATTAATTTTACAGTCAGCAGTTTACGTGTCCACAGCTTTTAGTAATTGTATTTATAAAAAAATTGAAGAAAAAATTTATCCATCTATAACTTACGAGGAAATTAATGCAGTAGTAAATATAATGAAAAGAAAAAATTTAACAGACGAAGAAGAAGAGAAAATGACAAAGAGGTTCTTAATTACTTTTTTAAAAAACTAATATTTTCATAATATCTTGTCAATTTCTAATGAAACGAATTCATTTTTAGCCTTCTAGGTAAATTTCCCAACACTTATGCTTTTACAAAAGCAATAGCTGAAAATTTAGTGAATGAAAATGCGAAGGACTTACCATTCTGCATATACAGATTTTCAATAGGTATATTGTTTCAATTTTTTTTATTTTTAACAGTAATAATTAAATAAATTGGATTAAAAAAATGAATAATAATGAATAATAAATTAAAATAAATTAATTAAATAATTAAAAAAATATATAAATTTTTGACATTGTAGCATTATCAACATATAAAGAACCATTTCCTGGATGGCTAGACAATAATCAAGGTCTAAATGTAGCTATGTCACAAATTGGCCGAGGTTTTATTCACGTCATTTATGCAGATCGCAATGCAAAATGTGATTTTGTACCCGCTGATTATGTTAGCAATGCATTAATTGCATCTGCTTGGGGAAATCATGCAATTCAAAGAGGGTAACTCAATTGTTTACTTTTCATTTATTTGTTACTGTAATTTTAATATCTCTTCAATATTTCTCCTATTTCAAAAGAAATTAAAAAATATTTATAGTAATAATAATAATAATAATAATTTGAAAATGTACTAACTACATTATAATTTTAATTCAATTAGAAAAAATGAAGATGTTCCAGTTTACAATTACGTTTCGGGTAGGGATAATCCTCTTCTATGGAACGATATGAGAATGTTAATGGAGGAATATAGAAGGTCAAAACCAATTTCCAAATCCATCTATTATCCATGCGGATGGTTCATGGACTCTAAAACATTATTTCTTGTTTTTAACTTTTTTTTACACTTATTACCAGCATTAGTGGGTGATTTAGTTTTAAAATTAATTGGAAGAAAGCCAATGTGAGTAATATACAGAAATAACTTTTTCCTTCTTTTCAAAGTACCCCACAGGACATACATTAGTTTTGGGTCCCAGTCGATTTTCTCATAAATTTTGAATTTTAATTTTGCATTCAGTCTGAAGAAAAGTATTAAATTGAAAAACAGGAAAATCGACAGGGACCCAAAACTAATATGTTTCCTGCGAAAAAATTTGAATTTAAATCACTTTTTTCAGACTCTATAATATTTATACCAGAGGAATGAAATTATTAGACATTTTAGTGCCATTCATGACTCAAGAATGGGAATTCGATACTCACAGGATACAAGCTCTATGGAATAGACTCTCAGAGGATGACAAAAAATTACTATCATTTGATATTACCACAATTAATTGGAATGATACAATGAATGTATATATGGATGGTATTAGAAAATTTATTATAAAAGAGAATAATGACGAGCACTCGATAAAAAAAGGCCAACGACATAATCAAAAGTAAGTGGATATACAATATAATTTATTAATTGATTAATCGTTAAACAAATTTATATATTGTAATTAAATTTCTTTTTTACTTTTTATTTTAATTCTGTTATGAGAGTGATAATGGCATTAATATTAATTCTTATTTTACAGACTTTGGATAATACATCAAATCGTGAAAATCATTACTGGATATTTTCTTCTATGGCTCATTTGGAAATTTGTTTCTATATTTTAAAATTTAATTAACTAATAGTAGGAATTTTTAATTATTAATAACTTTTATTAGAATTAAAATTACAAATAATAACCATAATTGTAAGTATTATATGTAAATTATTACTATTAATTTTTATATAACATTCATTATTTAGTGATAATAAATTTGAATATCGATATGTGTATAATGTGTACAAAAAATAATAAAAAAAAGTAAAAAAAAAACGTTCAGTATTTTAATTAATTAAGTTAAACTATAAAAACAGCACAGAGAAAATAGTTTTTAGTCTGAGAAAAAATAGATAGACCACCAAAACCATTGTTTGAATTAAACATATTTTATAATTCAATTAATCTCAATCTCTCAAATTCTAAATTTCTATTACATTTATATTTATTACTATATTATAATTTTTATTATAATCATTTTGATCTATAAGATTAAAATTAAAAAAAAGGGTAAATATAAGAAAATTTTAAACAATTAAAAAAAATACATAGTTAAAATTAGATTAATACTTTTACTAATGAATTAAAAAAAGGTAATTTTAAAAAAATTGTCTTCAAAGTTCTAGTTATCTAGCATGCAAATAAGGCCACTAAGCCATCCAAATTTAAAATTCAGTTTCTAAAAAATGCTTCCTTTTTTTTAATGAATATTGTGTTTTATTCTTAAGACCTTTCAGCATAATTTAAGTGCAAAAATTCGACTGTTCGAAGGTAACGTTACATATGCTTTTAAAAAAATTTGATACAAATAGATAATCCGCTATTTGACTATTATATCAAACTTATTACTATCACTATTGTTATATCATTATATTATTATTACATTATTATTTTTATTTTTATTAATACAATTATAATGATACCTAATTATTATTTTCAAAAACTATTATATATATATTATATAATTAACCTAAGTAAATTATTGAAATCAATTAAATAAAAATTATTCAATTCAATTAAATATTTATCTAATAATATGAAAAACTTAATTAGTTAAAAATACAAATCAAAAGAATTTTTTAATCATTTTCTATTTCTTTTTTTCAGTTTTTTATAATTTTTTTTCCATGTAAATAAATAAACAATGTTACTTGATAAAAATCGCAAATACAAAAAATGTACAGAGACTCAAACCAAAACAATCATTAGGCATCAACATTTATTTTATAAAATTAAATTAATTCTAAAATATATTGCTGCGATGATTGGAAAGTTTGTCAGCATTTTTATTTACATTTCCTTTGAAAATTCTAAATAAAAGTAACGTAACTCGTTTATATTTATAATTCATTTATGAGATATTCCCACCACAAATTTACATTTTTTTAAGTAAGACCACTATTGGTTTGATTTCAGTTTATATGCGCCTTTCGAACCAAAAATACCTTTTAAATTGTTACGGTCATAGTTTTTGTGTTTTCAGTACAAATTTTAGGAAAAAAATTAACTTTTAACTCAAATTAAAAAATAATAATTTCACTCTTTTCGTCATGTCAAAAATTCAAGAATTTTATAGTTATCAAAGTGTATTTATCACAGGTAATGAAATTTACTTAATAAAATTTTAAACAAAAATTATATTTTTTATAGAATATAAATAAACTCTTCATAAAGTATAAATAAATTCTTTAGAAATTATAAACAAACTTTCAATAAAGTATTCATAATTTTTTATAAACTTTATAGAAAAAATTGTATATTAGATAAAATTAGAAATATACTGTTTTACGTATTTGTATTTTTATAGTTAAAATATTTAATTATTTTGTCCATATTATTCATTATAGGTGGAACAGGATTTTTAGGAAAAGTTCTTATTGAAAAATTACTTCGATCATGTCCAAAGATAAAAGCCATTTATATTTTAGTCCGTCCGAAAAGAGGGAAACAAATTCGTGATCGAGTTAAAGAACTGATTAGTTCACGTGTAAGACTAATTTCAATTTTAACAAGAAAAATTTTAATCATATTTTAGTTCTTAAATGTATAAACTAATCCTTATGATAAGAATGATAATTAATAATTATAATAAATATTAATTATAATAATTATAAATTACAATAATTATTAATTAAAACAATTAATAATTACAACAATTAATAATTACAACAATTATTAATTATAATAATTACTAATTAACATATGGTCTAAATTACTCCACAATACGAAATTATTAATAGTAAATATCAATTTAACTGCAAACCAAAATTTAGATACATTAATTTGGTTCACTCTAAACATTTCAACAGATGTTTGAACCTCTAAAAGAAATAGATCCAAATTTTGACAAAAAAATTGTACCACTGGCTGGAGATATAATAGAACCTAATTTTGGACTGTCGACTGCAGATTTAGATTTACTTAAAAGAGAGGTAAAAAAACTAAAATCGTAAATATTTTCAATAACAAGTGAAATAAAAAAAATACTTGTTACAGAAAGTATTCACAACTAACGGATTAAAAATCCAATG
Organism: Leptopilina heterotoma; assembly: GCF_015476425.1. Taxonomy (NCBI): domain Eukaryota; kingdom Metazoa; phylum Arthropoda; class Insecta; order Hymenoptera; family Figitidae; genus Leptopilina; species Leptopilina heterotoma. The sequence goes on from NW_025111202.1 coordinate 237,597, forward strand.
TAAAATATAATTCAACTAATTATATTTTCAATATTAATTAATGATTTTAAAAATTATTAAGGTTTCGATTGTATTTAATGCAGCAGCGACAACAAGATTTGACGAAACATTGAAAACTGCACTTAAAGTGAATGTTGATAGTGTAAAAACTATGATTGATATCTCCAAAGGATGCAAAAATTTAAAGGTGATCAATTATTTTTAAGTCAACTTTCACTACATCCAGAAAGTAAATTTTACTCTTGAAAAAATTACTGATTTTTAGTAAATAGTAACTGAAAAATTAGTTAAATCTGACTAGTTCTATCAGTTAAAAACCACCACTCAAATATATTTTAACTAAATGATCAGAAAATATTACAACTTAAATCAGTGACTGACTTTTATAGTAATAGTTACTTTATTCAGTTTATTAATTACTTTATTTATTCGTGTAATTACGATTCGTGATTTTTCATTATGAAAATTCGGTTTCATGTAATTATTTAGGGAAATTTTTTCAAATAGGCTTTCGTATACGTGTCAACAGCATTTAGTAACTGTATTTATGAGCATATTGAAGAAAAAGTTTATCCAGCACCACTGTCACATGAAAAACTAACCGAACTTGTCGGTGTCATGGACCAATTAAATATGTCTAAAGAAGAAGAAATTAAATTCACAAAATTGTAAGTAAAATAACTACAAATGAATTTCCTTGACACTTGTATTTAAAGAATACTAATTATTTTATTGCAATGAAATAGAGTGGAATAACAATTTGCTGTATGACGTGAATATTAATTTTTAGGGTCATTGGCAAGTTTCCCAACACATATTGTTTTACGAAAGCAGTCGCCGAAGACCTCGTTAATCAAAGTGCAAACGAACTTCCAGTTTCCGTTTACAGATTTTCAATTGGTAATTCAATGTGTATTTTTGCGAGAAAAATTTGGTTTACGTTGACAATGCGAATAAGTTTTTTTTAAATATACAAAACTTGATAGGTAATTTTTTTTAGCTCTGGCAGCACTAAAAGAACCTTTAGAAGGATGGGTGGATTCAAAACAAGCGGTGACTCAGACTTTAATAGGAATTGCTTCGGGTATTATTCGAGTGATTTATGTAAACAAAGAAGCAAAGATGGAAACAGTACCAATTGATTTGGCTTGTAATTGTCTGATTGCTTCTGCATGGGATACGTCATCTAGTAAAAAGAAGTATGTCTATTGCAATATTTTAATCTCTAAGGATACATAAAAAGAAATCAAACATTAAATATCCGAATTATTTTCATCTTCTCGGAGCTCGAAATTAATTTTCTGTAAAGATCGGTACAAAAATCTCACAAGACTGAACGAAATCGTTAAAAATTTATTTCTGCAGTATTTGTAAATGTTACTAAATAATGGAGACAAGCATAATTTTATCCCTTAATAGAAATAATTTGAAAGTAAAAGGCATTTATAGATGTTAGTGCACTTGTAGTTGCTCTTAAACAATGTAGTCAACAATAATTTTATTAAGAGCAACTTCAAGGCAAAAGGCATTTGTTCGTTTTATTGTACTCCATTTATTATGGAGCTAAACAAAAATTAAATTTTTCCAGCGAACAAAAGAGTGTGCAAGTGTATAACTACGTTTCCGGAAGAGACAATCCTGTGACTTGGGACTATTTGGAAACTTATCTTCGTACTCAACGTTATAGATTAGCATTGAAAAAAACATACTACCATCCTGATATAATAATGATTGATTCCCTCTACTTATTTCTTATTCTCCACTACACATTGCATTTCATTCCAGCCATTTTAGGAGATGTATTTTTAAGAATACTAGGAAGAAAACCAGTGTAAGTAAAAAAGACGAAAATATTGTATACTTTTTAATTACGATAAAAAGATAAAAATTACTCATGTCCCTGACACTTTCGTCCAAAGGTTACACAAAGTTTTTAAAAAAGGAACAAAATTGGTATGGGTAATACGATTTTTTACCAATGGAAAATGGATTTTTGACACAGACAATGTTAAATCGTTGTGGGAAAAACTCTCTGAGAATGATAAGAAACTATTTAATTTCGACATTTCTTCATTTACTTGGGATGTAATGCTACGAACTCATTGCGAGGGGGGTAAAAAGTTTATATTAGAAACGGATCTAGATGAAGAAGGACAAAAGAAAGCTTGTCGCAGAGTAAGAAGGTAATTAATTTTCCAATCTAAGAATCATTACATTTTATAATTATACATATTTATATAGAAAAAAAGGATACATTAAGAAGAACTGATTGCATATTTTGGGTGTTTCAGATTATTTTACATTCATCAAGTTGTTCGGACTACATTCTATGCCTTAATCCTGTGGCTTATTTGGAAAATTTTTAGTTTTCTACTTAACAGATCTTAAACAATTAATCTTAAACAATTTTGTCATGGATAATTTTAAATTTCACAGAATACCTCAAGAAAAGTCGAACACAATTGAGAGATGTCTTCTTTAAAAAAAAGCAAGATGAAATTACTCATGACATTTTAAGTGTAAATAAAAATTCTCAAAAACAAATTTTAACTATGCGTTGAAAAAATTATTGACTAAAATTTTTTTCTAAAAATGCAACCTGATTTTTTCTAAAACAATCAATTCTAATTGTATTTAGAAGTTCGTTCTTCATAAATTTAAAAAACTTTAAATGTTCTAATACCTTAACTTGACATTTATCAACTTTGTAACGATGACACCTGGAATTATAAACAATTTAATAAAACTTTACATAAACAATGAATTGAAACTATGAAATATGCATTTATTCCCACCGAAAAATTAAATCCCTCATAGTGCAACATTCTTGCTTTCACTCAGTTGTTAAGCGCATTACCATCCCAAGTTACGCATCTGAATCGGGATAATTATTTTTCATTTAACTCCAAAAAATAAAACTACAAACTTCTAATAAATCTTGCATAATGACCGAAATTCAGCAATTTTACTCTGACCAAAGTATATTTATCACAGGTAATTAGTGTTATTTTATAAATATTAAATGTAATAGGTGTAAATTTTCTATCTACACTATTAAAAAAAGCTCTATCAGATTATAATACATGTGAGTTTTTTATTTTATTTTAAAATAATTTAAATTTAGGAAAATTTAAACTTCTTAATTTTTATTCAAAATCTAGGTGGTACGGGATTTATGGGAAAAATTCTAATTGAAAAACTGCTTCGTTTGTGTCCAAAGATAAAAACTGTGTATATTTTAGTGAGACAAAAAAAAAGGAAAACTCTTTCAAGATCGTGTCAAAGAAATTACTAATTCTCAGGTGAGATATTTCAATATTAAAAAAATTCTAATGTGTATGCACGCAAAAAAATGTATTTCATTATGATTATTACTTGTCTGTTATTAAAAATATTTATTTGTACCACATAACTTGTATTTAAGTCAATTAAATGATAGTTACTTCAAATACAATTTATTTGATTCGATAATAAAACCTAATTTCGCACTTTCTGACACAGATTTGGAGTTACTAAAGAAAAAGGTAAATCAATTGACATTTTTTTTTTTTTTTTTTGCTTAGGGACTTTTGGGAAATCTGCCTACAGATACCTTGGATTCCGCACTCCAAGGTTATGTGGGGTTGGTAAAATGAAACAGAAGGAAATATTAAAAAAAGATAAACAAATAAATGTTATAATAAATTTAATAAACTGGCGACCTACTACCAGCCCGACCCACTAAAACCCGTAACCCTTCTTCTGGAGACCTTTTCCCTCCCTCGGAACTGTCGTAAGACTTTAGCCTTCAAGGGTGGCGCTCCAACTCTGTCGCTAATGCGACCTTCTCCCTTTCTCTGCGGTCCTCCTGCGTCCGTAGTTAAAAAAATAATTAAAACTATTACAAAATCCAAGCGGAATTCACAGCACAACAATAATAAAAAACAAATTTTTAAAGAAGTGTAAAAAGTCAAAGATAAAATTGTAAACGGATATAAAAAAGAAAAGAAAAAAAAGTAAACACGTATATAATTACAAAATAAATTAATAAAAAACAAACTAACCAAAAGCTGTTTAAATCACGCCTGTTGGCTGCCGTCGAGATTCTTCCTCGACATAACCGAGGTAACGAAGTTCTCGACTTGCTCCTTTTAATACTTTTTATTTGCTTTTAGTTCTTGCGAGAGTCTTCTTCGCCTCCTCAAGGGCCGTCCTGAAGACTCCGCATCCTCCGCTGCCTGCAATATGGGTGGTTGACACCTTATTGCCAAACTTTTCCTTGCATAAAAAGCAACTTGGGCTCTTCTTACAGTTGGAGAATCTGTGACCGGCTTCACCGCACTTAAAGCACGCAGCCGATCTGTCCACCTTTTGGCATTTCGCTCCAATATGACCGTATCCCAAGCATCGATGACACCGGCGACCATTACTCTTTTTTTAATTGGGCAACACATAAAACCAATTTTTACGTGTCCCAATTTCTCCAACCTGTTCGCCTCTTCCGGGTTGGTGACTACAACCGCGAGCTTCATCCCTCGGCGGTTGGGTCCTAAGACCGTCACTCTCCTGTTTACTGGCTTACCCATTGCTTCAAACAACACTTGTTGCACCTCAGCTTCTTGGGTAAGACAATCCAAATCACGGATCTCGAGTGTAACTCTTCGATCCAATGACTGCACCTTACCCATGCTTCCAACCGCCTTGGTGACCTCAGCGGTGAAAGCGTCCTTATCGGAGTCTCCTCTGAACTTAATCAGAAGGTCCCCCTTGTTTGTAGCTTTTGCTGCTACTATTCTCGTATGGCTGTCCTCTGGGTTGACCTCTTTGCGAAGCTTACCCAGAACGTCAGCATATGTCAATCCTTCACCGACTCGGATTAGAACTGTGGATCTTTTTGACCCAATTCTTTCCAATTGAGGAATCTTTGGATCTGGTACTTCCGTTTCCATTGGAGGAGCTTCCTCCTTCTTCCTCTTATCGGTTTTGGTTCGAGTCTCTTCTGGACTGTCACCCTCTCTCTTCCGTTTCTGAGCATCTCTTAAGACGCTTTTGAGATTACGCCTATAGAAACGTTCTCTCTCTTTCTTACGGTCCTTGCGGTTGCATTCCGCACCGCTCAGAACGCATGCCAAATCGACGTCCGACTCATCGGCCGCGGCATGCTTTGCCCTTGCCTCCTTTAGCAGGACGTCGATGACCTTGAGTCCATCCTTTACCGTCCTATTGACGGTCTTCTGAATGTCGCAAGATTTTATCATCTTTGCGACCTCCAACTCCATTTTTTCGAGACAAGTCGTCTCCTCCTTTCTGAGCCGCAAGCATATCTCGCGAGTCTCTTCTATCGCCTCGTCGTCTACTTCTGAGTGGATAGCGCTATGAACGGTTTTTCCGCTACTGCAGCTTGACACACTCAGAAGGCTCGACGTGCTTCCTTTCCTCGTTTTTTTATTTTCCACGATGTTCTGTGGATCTACCCTTTCCACGATCACTCGTGGCACTGCAAGAAATTGTGCGCCCCACAATCCGCGCGCACTTGAGCATCGGTTCTGGGACCGATGGTAAGATTTCCCGTTTCCGGCCTGCTCACATGGGGTACCTTCTCAGAATTTTTTGAATTCATTTTTTCTTGCTGTTTGGTTGCCCTTTAGTTGAAAGCCCCGCCACCACGACAAGGTCTACCGAACATATCCATGATGTCAATCATGTGTGACAGTGGATATGCATAATAGATTTAAAATCTAATGCGAAATTATTAGTAAAGTTCTGAACTATTAATAAAAAGTTTTAAATTTTATTTATAGGTTTCTATTGTATTTCATGTAGCAGCGACAACAAGATTTGATGAACCATTGAAAACTGCACTTAAAGTAAATGTTGATAGTGTAAAAACTATGATTAACATCTGCAAAGAATGCAAAAATTTAAAGGTTACCGAAAATTTAATTGTCTATTATCTATTATAAATATTGGTTATCATAAAATTATTCAAGGAAATTTCTTTTAAATACAGGCTTTCGTTTATGTATCAACAGCATTTAGTAATTGCATTTATGAGCATATTGAAGAAAAAGTTTATCTAGCTCCACTGTCACATGAAAAACTAACCGAACTTGTCGGTGTCATAGACGAATTAAATATGTCCAGAAAAGACGAACTCGAATTCACCAAATTGTACGCACAAGAATAATCATTCTAAAATCCTTTAAGATTTTATTCTTGAATTAAAAATATTTCTCTTCATCGGAGAGTATTTCCTTTGCTTTTAAGAGGAATTCTCTCTAGTCGAGAATAATTCTCATAAAATAAAAAGTTTGGAAAATATGCATCCAAATAAAATTTGGAAAAATACATTTAATTTAAATAAATGGTCTTTTCAATGTAAAATTATTACTTGTATTAAATATAAAAATTAACTTTTAGAGTTCTCGGCAAGTTCCCAAACACATATTGCTTCACAAAATCAATTGCTGAAGAAGTTGTCAGCAACAATGCAAAAGAACTTCCAGTTTGCATTTACAGATTTTCAATTGGTAATTTAATTTAAGTTTTGAACACAATGATTATGTTGGCATTAAGTATAATGTCTGTCATTAAATCTAGAAAGAGTGATATTAATATTTCTTTTTCAGCTGTAGCTGCTCTAAAAGAACCTTTACAGGGATGGGTGGATACAAAACAAGGAATATCACAGGCTTTAATAGGAATTGGTTCAGGTCTTATTTGAGTGACGTATGCAAAACCAAGTGCTAATATGGAAATAGTACCAGTTGATTTGGCTTGTAATTGTCTAATTGCTTCTGCATGGGATACATCATCTAGTAAAAAAAAGTATGTCTATTTCCCAAAATTTTATACTTATATGAATAAAAATTAAATTGATAAAAAACCTTGCTACAAAAATAATTCTTCAAAATTTTTTATTTGTAAATTTAATTCGAAATAGAGGTTTTACTTCGTAAAATTCAGTACTAGAAAGAACCTCCATTGCAGGGAAAAATTGAGGAAACACATGCAATAATGAACGGGGCAAGAGGACTCATCGCCCACTGAAAATTAAGGCAAATATCATTGAGAAAACTTGTTTTATATATAATTTTCTACACATTATTATATTTCGTTTTCTCTTGAGACAATTTCTTTTTCCGATCATTTTTACTTTATCTCGATATAGTTAGGGATCCATCCGAGCGTGTCGTCTGTTATTCCATGTGGCCCCTCAATTTAGAGTAACTTTTTTTTGCAAATAAATCCGAAATTGTAAGAAATTTGTACACATTTCCGCCTTTGTGAATATTAGTTTTATTTATTTATTATGAAGTTAAACAAAAATAATCTTTTTCTAGCGAACAAAAGAGTGCGCAAGTATATAACTACGTTTCCGGAAGAGACAACCCTAAGACTTGGTATTATTTGCTGAATTTTTTTCGTTCTCATCGTTATGAATTATTATTGAAGAAAATATACTACTATCCAGATACAATAATGACTGATTCTCTGTACTTATTCTTTATTCTCCACTACACATTGCACTTCATTCCTGCCATTTTAGGAGATATATTTTTAAGAATACTAGGAAGAAAACCTGTGTAAGTAAAAAATACGCAAAAATTGTATATTTTTTTATTATAAAGATCCCTGAAGTTAGCGTCGACGTTAGTTAATCATGATTAACCTAAAGTTATTCAGGGACCAATGCAGAAAATAGTGTATAACAATTTTTTCAATAGTTCTGACAATTAACAAAAACTCCTTGCCGATAGACCACAAAAACAACACGAGCACGTACGGGTAAACAAATAATATAAAAAATATTGGGTGCTAATTCACGTAACATTATAATTTTCACAATAAAATCTTCAGACAAAGTATTTTCATAGTAAATCAAGAGTTTTTGAGATTTTATAAATAAAATACAGAATAATAAAAATAAAAAAAAATTTAATTCTAAAGTTTACCCAGCTGCGATGAAAGCAAATTAGGCACTAAACACTTTCTTACAAAAAAAGAATAACATATTTTTATTTAAGGAAACACAAAGCTTTTAAAAAAGGATCAAAATTGATATGGGTTATAAGTTTCTTTACGAACGGAGAATGGATATTTGATACTGACAATGTTCAATCGTTGTGGAAAAAACTCTCTGAGAATGATAAGAAACTATTTAATTTTGACATCACGTCATTTACTTGGGATGAACTAATCCGAATTTATATTGACGGAGGTAAGAAGTTTCTATTAAAAACGGAATTGGACGAAGAAGGATTGAAAAACGCTATACGTAGAGTTAAAAGGTAAATTATTAATTTTCCACTCTAAAAAAATTACTTCATAATTATTTAAATATATAGAATACCTGTAGAAAAACGCGACATGACAAACAACTTAAATATGACTTAAGTGAGAGCTCTAATCTTCAATTTTAACTTTTGTAAAAATAAAAACCATGTAGCAGTAATTCAAAATTGTCAGGAACAACTTCGGTCAAAGACAAAAGAGTTAATTAAATTCTCTTGAAACTTGATATTTAGGAGTTTTTAGAGTCGCTGATTACTCTCTAAATGTGAATCATTGATTAACTTTTAATTAAAGTTGGTGAAATTAGCCCTTAGATAGTTCGAATTCAATGTTATTTTTGCAAAATTCAATATGATTCAATATGAGTTATTGCTACACCCTTTTAACTGGTTCTGCTATCGTTAACTATTGCAGCAAAAAAACTCGCAAAAAAAGGAGACATTAATGAAAAGTGATTGCACGTTTGGAATGTTTCAGACTTTACTACGTTCATCAAATTGTACAGGGAACATTCTACGCGATAGTTTTGTGGATTGTTTGGAAAATTTGTAATCTACTATTTCTCAGGTTATAACTCTTCTGCGGCATAATATTTTGAATTTAAGAGAATATTTCAAGGAAAGTCGGACCCATAATATGACAGATGTATTCTACCATAAGTTTATTTTTTAACTTGACATTTATCAACTTTGTAACTATGACACGAGTAGTTATTAACAGTTTAATAAGATTCTGCATTAACAAAGAATTAAAACTATGTATTATGCATTTATTCCCACTGAGAAATAAAATTTTTCATAGTGCACTTCATTTTTGCACTTTTATAAAAAAAAGTCGGGCTTTAAAGAGTTAAACTAAAGAAAATGTAAACTTCCTAATGTTAATTCAAAACCTAAGTGGTACGGGATTTGGGGGAACAATTCTTATTGAAAAACTGCTGCGTTCGTGTCCAAAGATAAAAACTGTATATTTTAGTGAGACAAAAAAAAGAAAAGCTCCTTCAAGATCGTGTCAAAGAAATTACTAATTCTCAGGTGAGATATTTTAATATTAAAAAACTCTAATGTGTATGCACTAAAAAAATTTATTTAATTATGATTATTACTTGTATATTATTAAAAATATTTATTTGTATCACCTAACTTGTATTTAAGTCAATTAAATGATTGTTACATCAAATACAACTTATTTGATTCTATTGAAGATTTGATAGAAAAATGATTCGATTTAAGTAAATATTTATTTGACAAATAATCGGTTATTACAATCAAATAAAGTTTTCTAAATGAGGCTGTTAGTAATTATTATAAATATTACAATAATTTAATAATAAGATGACAAATCAATTGAATTCGTTATAAAAATTTTTGGAACAAATGTTTGAACCTCTAAGAGCAGTAGATTCAAATTTTGAGAAAAAAATTGTACTAATATCTGGTGATTCAATAAATCCTAATTTTAAACTTTCTGACACAGATTTGGAGTTACTAAAGAAAGAGGTAAATCAATTGACAGTGTAAATTTATTTTAATTAAATGAAACAAGATTAAAGTTCTTAATTATATAAACAGCAGTTTATGAGTAACAGACTGTAACGATTTTCTTACTTGAGAAAATAAATAAAAACCGCGAAAATACAAATTAAAAAAAAAATAAAAATTATAAGACAAAAGATTTCAAATAATAGGCTGAAATAATAGGCCTGACGTCAGGAATTTATTATTATATTGTATAATATATAATAAATAAAGTCCTGATGGCTATTAATATTAATTTAAATTTTTATTTTACTTAGGTTTCGATTTTAATTTACATTAAATCTTTATAAAATTAAAAAATTAATTTACAATATTAAAATTATCATTTTAATGTGAATATTAATTTTTAGGATTATTGTCAAGTTCCCCAACACATATTGTTTCACAAAATCAATTGCCGAAGAAGTTGTTAGTAAAAGTACAAAAGAACTTCCTGTTTCCATTTATAGGGGAGAGTAGTCAGGGTTGGACATAGTTTTAACCTTTCTTCATAACTTTCCCTGTAGGATGAATTTCGCGAGGGAATGAGGATATGAAGCAAGAAATTTATGAACAATTTTCGTAAGCTTATTTCGTCTGGCATATTTCTTCTACATTTAGTTCTCTTCTTTTGAAACCGCCAAAAAATTTTTGCCGAGTTAGGACAGCACAACAAACTACTTAGCTGCTATTTAGTTAAGGAGAAAGATAGAGAGGGAGGGAGGAGGAGAAAATTAAAATACATTATCCCTTGAATCAAGCTTCCAATGCTCTAATCAAATTATTTAGATAAGAAAAAATCAATTTTTTAATTAAGGTCCAAAAATGTGGAAGTTCTTGTTAGCTTTACATGCAAATTGAATTTGAGATTCTTACGTATTTTTAATACATAATTATTTAAATATTTAAGGTTATGCAAGGATTTCAAAATATTTGATACAGATAATGTTAAATCGTTGTGGGAAAAAATCTCTGAGAATGATAAGAAACTATTTAATTTCGACATTATATCATTTACTTGGGATGTAATGCTACCAACTCATTGGGAAGGGGGTTAAAAGTTTATATTAGAAACGGATCTAGATGAAGAAGCACAAAAGAAATCTCAATGCAGAGTAAGTAGGTAATTAATTTTCCAATTTAAGAATCTGTCAATTTTATAATTATACAGATTTATATAGAAAAAAAGGGATACATTAAAAAGAATTGATTGCATATTTGAGATGTTGCAGATTATTTTACATTCATCAAGTTGTTCGAGGTACATTTTATGCCTTAGTGTTGTGGCCTATTTGGAAAACTTTTTTATTTTTCTAATCAATAGATTATAACTCTTGTGCAATTTGCTAGCGATAATTTTAAATTTCACAAAATATGTAAAGAAAAGTCAAACACAATTGAGAGATGTTTTCTTTAAAAAGAAGCAATATGAAATTACCTATGACTTTTTAAGTGTAAATAAAAATTCTCAAAAACAAATTTTAACTTTGCGTTGAAAAATTTATTGTCTAAATTTTTTGTCTAAAAATGCAACCTGCTTTTTTTACAACAAACAGTTCTAATTATACTTAAAAGTCCGTCCTTCATAAACTTAAATAACATTCAAATGTTCTAATATTTTAACTTGACATTTATCAACTTTGTAATTATGACACCTGGAATTATAAACAATTGAATGAAACATTATATTAACAATGAATTGAAACTATGAATTATGCATTTATTCCCACCGAGAAATTAAATTTCTTATAGTGCAACATTGTTGCTTCCATTAAGTTGGAAAGCGCTTTATCGTCAAGTTACATTACTTTGTGTGCAGTTAAAAAAATTTACAACTTAACTACAATTTTATAATAAATCTTCCATTATGACCGAAATTCAGCAATTTTACACAAACCAAAGTATTTTTATCACAGGTAATTAGTGTAATTTTGTAAATACTAAATGTCACAAGTATAAATTATCGGTACGGCTCCACACTGAAAAAAAGTTCATTGAATCAAGTAAATGCATTTTCTTGACCTAATTTACTTGAAACAAATCCATATTTTCTTATTGGAAAAAATTTATTTTCTTGTGTCAAGTAATTTTGAGCATTGAGCAAAGTTATTGAAATAGTAATATAAGTATATTACTGTTTCAAACGAACTGTTTTACATGCGCTAAGGCCCGAAAAAGTATTGAATCAAGAATATTATGTTCTCACGTCAAGTAATTTACTTGAGTCATTTGGTATCTTGAGTCAAATAATTTTTTTATTTATAGTCTTGATCCAAAAAAATGGGAAGATTAATAAAGGTTAATAATTGTTTCAACTCAATTAAAAATTATTTTTTTTCAAAGAAATATTAATTAATCTAAGCATTTCAAAAACATTAATTTCTTACGAGAATGTTATATTTTCTGGAATGAAATATTTTATTTATTCAATTCATCTAAGTGTAAGATCTTGAATTAAATAATTTTTTTGATTCCTTTAAAACAAGATTTTACTTAATCTAACACCCATAGTCTTGAGCTAAGAAAATATGAAGATTAATACAAGTTAATAATTGTTACAACTCAATTAAAAATTACTTTGTTTCAAAGAAATATTAATTAATCTAATCATTTCTTGTACTTGAAGCACTTCTATATTACCATGTTTCAAGAACATTTAATTTCTTAAAATAATATTATATTTCCCTTGAATTAAAAAATTAATTTTTTTATTTGAATTATTCATAAAATTCTTAAATCAAATCATTGTTTTGTTTCCTTTAATAAAGTTTTTACTTAATACAACGCTCATATAATTTTGATTCAAGAAAATACGAAGGTTAACATAAGTAAATATTTGTTTCAAGTTGATTAAAAATTACATTGAATTAATCCCATATTTATTTGAAGAAAGAAATTCATTTTCTTGTGTCAAGTAATTATTAGCATTGAACAGAATTCTTGAATTAACAATTCAGTATTTGGCGGAACTAAATATGTTATTACTTCAACTAAATATTTTACTTTTCCGAAGTACCAAAAAGTATTGAATCTAGAATATTATATTCTTAAGCGAAATAATAAATTATTGTCTGGAGAAATCATGTTTCTTGAATCGAATCATTTTATTTATTTGCTTTGAAACTTTTTTTTACTTATCACAATGCCGGTGTTCTTGATCCAAGAAAATATTTTTCGTTAAATGGATATATGCAACTTGAATATCAGTTTTTGAAAACTGTCCATTGAGACTAGGATGGCATAGTAGTATCGTGACGGCTTATGTTGCGTGCAACCCGGGTTCAATTCCTCCGACCGTGAAAAATTTTCTTTCAAGGTATATTAGTTGTACTTGTGTTAAGTATAATTAAATGTAAATATATATGTAAAATAAGAATTATTTAATTATTTAAATAAAAAATATAAATAGATGAAATTTTTTTTGTGGATTCTTAATATATTAATTTAAATAATTTGTAGGCCAGTTTTTCCACAATTGTTTGTTTATTAACTTTTGTTGTTAAAACAACGTTTCGGTAGTAGCCACTACCCTTATCAAGTTTAAATTAAAAGCACTGAAAAAATTTTTTTGAGAGTAACAATTGATTTTATAATTTTATATACTTATATAAAATCCGGAAAAAGTGTATACTTACATAAAGCATTGTCAAGAAAATAATTAAGTTTTTGTAAAATAAAATATTTTAGATATTTTAGTCTCAAAAAAATTTTTTCAGTGCTTTTAATTTAAACTTGATAAGGGTAGTGGCTACTACCGAAACGTTGTTTTAACAACAAAAGTTAATAAACAAACAATTGTGGAAAAACTGGCCTACAAATTATTTAAATTAAAAAATATAAATGTTAATTAATTAAATAATAAAAATGTTTGACCTAAGTATTACAAAGGATGGGATGGGGGAAAGGGGGGGGGGGGGTAATTTAAGTAAATAATTTACTTGTATTGAGAAAATATTTTTTTAATTGAAATCTATAAATTTTCTCAAATCAAGAAAATATTTTCTCGGTCAGAGAACATATTTTCTTGATTTGATACATAAATGATTTTGCATTAATATATTCTGCATTTCTTACATCCTACTTAATATCTTGATCGAATTCAATATTTTCTTGGATCAAGAAAATCTGTTCTTCTCACAAAATAAATGTTTTCTTCATCTAAATCTTGAATTGCTTAAACGAACGTTACAAAAAATTGAATGAATAAAATAAAATAATTCAATTGACTATATATATTCTTAGAACAAGAAAATATTTTATTCATTTAAACCTTAAAACGAACCCTGGGTGTGCGACACCCATATTCTAGCTTTTTACTCTAATATTTCGGTTAAATTCGTAAAAATTGAACATGTGTTTATATTGGACGGTACATTTTGTACTTAAATTTATGTTTCGTGAGTGACATTAGTCTGCCAAGTGTCTTTGTGTATTTGATAACTTTATGAAGTTGTCGGCGAAAAATTTCTGCTTGTCTGACACCCAGTTTTTGGTTTAAGGTAATTTCAGTAGTTTTAAAAAACTCTTTTTTAATTATTAAAATTAAATAAATCATTATGAAACCTATTTTCCTTCAAAATAGATGTACTGAGCTATATAAGATAATTTTTCCAAAAGATAATGTCCTATTCTAGCTTGGAGAACACACTTAAAAGTCCCCGGGTGTCGCACACCCAGTGTGCGGTTTAAGGATGGATTCGGCAGTGTGCGGTTTAAGGGTTAATACATTTTATATTTCGTACAAGACGATTAACTTCTTCGTCGAGTTCCATATTTTCTTGGATCAAGAATATATGTTCTTCTCCAAAATATACTATGTCAAGAAAATCGTTTTCTTGAATCAATACTATAATAGTCTTGGGCGTATTCAATCACACGATTTGCTACAATCAAGAAAAATTTTCTTGGTTCAATACTTTTTTTTCAGTGCACGCGCATGGCCCAAAAACATAACAATCTCTAAGTCACGATCTTTCTGTAAAAACAAATGTCAGGAAATTAACAAATATATCATTCAAAAGCTTATAATATTCTACGTTAATTGATATACATTTGAAAATTTTAATAAACTACACAAATATTTTAGTAATCGACAAATTTAAAAAAAAATGAAAATTTCTTTTTCAATTTTTTTAAATCTTATGATTAAAGTCTCATCTTTAATTTAAAACTAAAAAGTTAAAAAAATCTTATTCGATTCGTGAGACATCATTATAAACGTTTTCGGTCAAAAACTGTACAAAATTGACTATTTCAATGCATTTGTTCTTTTGGACACATTTTTTTCAGTTTTTACACGACATTTATAATGATATCTCGCGAACCGAATAAGATTTTTTAACTTCTTTGGTCTTAAATTAAAGTTGAAACTTAAAGGAGAAATTGAAACTTGAAAATGTTGTATACAATTTTTAAAAAATATGCAGTAGTTAAAGAATTGTAAAAAATTGTCAATTTTTAAAAAAATTTGTGTAATTTATTAAGATTTTCAAATGTTTACTTTTTAACGTAAAATATTATAAGCTTTCGAATGGTATTTTTGTCAATTTTCTGACATTTGTTATTACAGAAAAATCATGATATAAAGATTGGTATGTTTTTGGGCCATGTGCGTGTCACTATTAGATTATGATACATGTGGGTAAATTTTCATTTCATTTTAAATTAGCTTAAACTAAAAAATTCCTAATTGTAATTTAAAAATCTAGGTGGCACGGGATTTGTTGGGAAAGTTCTCATTGAAAAACTGCTTCGTTCGTGTTCAAAGATAAAAACTGTTTATATTTTAGTGAGAGAAAAAAAGGGGAAGCCAATTCAAGATCGTGTCAAAGAAATGACTAATTCTCAGGTAAGATTTTTCAATATTAAAAAATTCTAATATGTACGCACTGAAAAAAATTTATTTGATTCAAACAAATGGTTAATTGTTTATTATCAAAGATATTTATTTGTATCACCTAACTTGTATTTAAGATAATTAAATGGTTGTTAGATTTGATATGAAAATGATGTGATTCAAATAAATATTTATTTGACAATTGACAAATACACGGAGAGAAAAAAAAAGTTGTAACTACTTTCTTTTGAGTCGTCATGCTAATTATTATTATTATTATTATAAAAAATATTACAATAATTTAATGTTAAAATCACAAAACATTTGAATTCGTTATGAAAATTTTTTGAACAGATGTTTGAACCTCTAAGAGCAATAGATCCAAATTTTGAAAACAAAATTGTAGCGATGTCTGGTGATATAATAAAACCTAATTTTGCACTTTCTGACACAAATTTGGAGTTACTAAAAAAAGAGGTAAATCAATTGACATTTTAAATTTATTTTAATTAAACGAAACAAAATTGAAATTCCTAATCATAAACAGCGCAAGTAACAGACTTCAAATCTAATGCGAAATTATTAGTAAAGTTCTGAACTATTAATAAAATGTTTTAAATTTAATTTATAGGTTTCAATTGTATTTCATGTAGCAGCGACAACAAAATTTAATGAACCATTGAAAACAGCCTTTCAAGTAAATGTTGATAGTGTAAAAATTATGATTAACATCTGCAAAGAATGCAAAAACTTAAAGGTGACCGAAAATTTAATTGTCCATTATCTTTTATAAATATTGGCTATCATAAAACTTTTCAAGGAAATTTCTTTTAAATGCAGGCTTTTGTTTATGTATCAACAGCATTTAGTAATTGCATTTATGAGCATATTGAAGAAAAAGTTTATCCAACTCCACTGTCATATGAAAAACTAACCGACCTTGTCGGTGTCATAGACGAATTAAATATGTCCAGAAAAGACGAACTCGAATTCACCAAATTGTAAGTAAAATAACTACAAATGAATTTACTTACTTTAAGAGAAATACTCTCTAGTCGAGAATAATTTTCAAAAAATAAAAAGTTTGGAAAATATGCATCCAAATAAAATTTGGCAAAATACATTTAATTTAAATAAATGGTATTTTCAATGTAAAATTACCACTTGTATAAATATAAAAATTAACTTTTAGAGTTCTCGGCAAGTTCCCAAACACATATTGCTTCACAAAATCAATTGCTGAAGAAGTTGTCAATAAAAGTGCAAAAGAACTTCCAGTTTGCATTTACAGATTTTCAATTGGTAATTTAATTTAAGTTTTGAACACAATGATTATGTTGGCATTAAGTATAATGTCTGTCATTAAATCTAGAAAGAGTGATATTAATATTTCTTTTTCAGCTGTAGCTGCTCTAAAAGAACCTTTAGAGGGATGGGTGGATGTAAAACAAGGAATAACACATACTTTAGTAGCAATTGGTTTAGGTCTTATTCGAGTGTTATATGCAAGAGGAAATGCTAATATGGAAATAGTACCAATTGATTTGGTTTGTAATTGTCTAATTGCTTCTGCATGGGATACATCATCTAGCAAAAAAGAGTAAGTCTATTTCCCAAAATTGTATATTTATAAATAGAAACAAAATTGATGAAAACCTTGCTACAAAAATAATTTTGCAAAATTATCCATTTATAAATTTAATTCAAAATAAAGGTTGTATTTCTTAAAATTTTGTCTCTCAATTTAGAGTAACTTTCATTATTTACAAATAAATCCGAAATTGTTAAAAATTTGAACACATTTCTGCCTTTGTAAATTTTACTTTTATTTATTTATTATGAAGTTAAACAAAAGTTAACTTTTTCTAGCGAACCTAAGAGTGTACAAGTATATAACTACGTATCCGGAAGAGATAACCCAGGGACTTGGTATTATTTGCGGAGTTGTCTTCGTTCTCTACGTTTTAAAATCCCATTGAACAAACAATATTACTTTCCGGAAACAATAATGACTGATTCCTTCTTTTCATTCCTTATTCTCCACTACACACTGCACTTTATTCCAGCTATTTTAGGAGATGTATTTTTAAGAATACTAGGAAGAAAACCTGTGTAAGTAAAAGAAACGCAAAAAAAGAATACTTTTTCATTATGTAGGTCCCTGAAGTTAGAGTCGACGTTGAGAGTAGAAAAAATTTTTTCTCTAAAATCGAAAAGAATTGAACAATTTTTTTAGAAACTTTGAATTTAGAGGTACCTTGAAATTCTTTACAGCTCCTAGTTTGGGCAGCTGAAAGAAGTTTGGAAGTCTATTTACATGTCGGCAGGCCAAAGTAATGTGCGGAAGTCGATGTCCGTTCGGCCTGCCGGAAGGCCAAGTAGACAAGCGCCTTTTATTATTTTTATAATAATTTTTATAAACAAATAATAATAATTTTTTTAAATAAAAATTACAAAATGACAATACCAATAAAATTAATAAAGTTATATGCCAAAAAGCGTCTGTCTACTTGGCCTGCAGGAAAAGGCTTTCTGCAAGTCAAGTACTTGGACGTTCTGTTATTAACCTCAGGTTAATTAAAATTTTATAAGTTGTGCATATAGTTCTATGTTTACAATTAAAATTTTCACAAATTATACTCATAAACTTTTTTGTACAATCAAAATAAAAAAAATTACATAATTGATGCATTAAACAGAATATTATAACACTGCAATAGTCCAAAATACTACAAATTTAAATGCTGCAATGAAAGCAAATTAGGCACTTAATATTTTCTTACAAAAAAAAGAATAACAAATTTTTATTCAAGGTTACACAAATCTTTTAAAAAAGGATCAAAATTAGTATTGGCCATAAGATTTTTTTTATGTGGAGAATGGATATTTGATACTGACAATGTTAAATCGTTGTGGAAAAAACTCTCTGAGAATGATAAGAAACTATTTAATTTTGACATCACATCATTTACTTGGGATGAACTAATACGAATTTATTTTGAGGGAGTGAGGAAGTTTGCATTAAAAACGGAACTTGATGAAGAAGGATTGAAAAACGCTGCACGTAGATTAAGAAGGTAAATTATTAATTTTCCTCTCTAAAAAGATTACTATTTAATTATTTGAATATATTGGGAACCGCAGAGCTGCGTAGGCCCTCTGGTGTCGACCCACTTGCGGTAGTTGTCTTTACATTTCGTCTCTCTCTAACATATGTAAAAAAAAGAGATAAGAAACCAAGATGTCGGACGCAAGTGGGTACAGGGGTGGGTCAGTTTCACATGATTTCGGATCCCAATAGACTACCTATAGAAAAAGGGACGTGGATAACAGTTCAAATATAGCTTAACCCTTTAAGAGGCGGTAGGACGTATATGTCCCACCTTTAAAAACTTCAATATCTTTGACGAAAGTTAATATTTTTGAGTCAAATTCAGTGCGTTCTCTTCAGGAACAAAAGGGCTTTAGAAATATGTTACCTAGATCATGTTGAAAAAATTCCTATTGTTTAAAAGAATTCATAAATTATTGCTAAAAATCACAAATTTTTTAAACATTTTAAAATCAACTAAAAATTGTTACTCGGGGGTTTTTGGGGTCGCTGATTACGAATATGACATGTTTTTAAAAATTTTAAATGGCGGATCCAATATGGCGGACAATTTTTTTTAATTAATCGGATTCACTTGAAAATGTTTACTCGGGGGTTTTTGGGGTCGCTGATTACGATTCTGATGTTAGTTTTTAAAAATTCAAAATGGCGGATCCAATATGGGGGAAGATTTTTTAAAAATTGTATAGTTTTACCTGAAACTTGTAACTCGGGGGTTTTTGGGATGGCTGATGACGAATCTGATGTTAGTTTTTAAAAATTCGAAATGGCGGATCCAATATGTCAGATGACAAATGTAAAAATTTATTAGTTTAACACGAAACTTGTTACTCAAAGGTTGTTGTAGTCCCTGATTATCAATGTTTAGTTTATTTTTAAATTTAGATTGTGGGTTAATAATTAGCGAAGAAATTTTTTAATCAGTGACTTCGAAAATTCCCAAATAACAATTTTTAAGTAAATCCAATTAATTTAAAACAAAATTGACCGCCATATTAGATTCGCAATTTGGAATTTTTAGAAACCAACATCAGATTCGTAATCAGCGACCTCAAAAATATTAAGATATGAGTTGTAAAGAAAATCCGTCCATATGAATAATGTGCCCCTCAAAGGGTTAAGTGAGAGCTCTAATCTTAAATTTTAACTTTCAGAAGCGAAAAACCATTTAGCAAGTAATTTAAAATTGTCAGGAATAACTTTGGTCAAAGACAAAAGAGTTCATTAAATTCACTTAAAACTTGATATTTAGAAGTTTCTAGAGTCGCTGATTACTCTCTAAATTTGAATCATCTATAAGTATATCACTGATTTCAATTAGCGTATTTATTCACTGAGAGATTAGTGAAATTTCACTGAATTATTAGCATATATATGCTGATTGAAATCAGTGGTACTTATAGCTGGAAATAAGCAAGATTTTACTGATAAAGATTTAGAGAGTACGAATACGATGTTAGCTTTGCAAAATTCAATATGACGGATTTATTAAGTCAGAAGATTTTTTGAAAATTGATCCAATTCGCTTGAAACTTGTTACTCGGCTCCGCACGCAGTCTAAAGTTGTAGCCGAAAATTTTGAGTTATTGCTACATACTTTTAACTGGTGACTGCTGACGAATCTCTAAAAATTAGCTTCTACATGGCGAATCTTTTCGATCTCACAGCGAACTTGTCAGCTGTCCTTATTTCAACTAACCGAGTTTGCTGTGATAGCTAAGAGTTCTGCTATCCTTAACTTTTGCAGCAAAAAAAACTCAAGAAAAAATGAGACATTAATAAAAAGTGATTGTACGTTTGAAATGTTTCAGACTTTACTACGTTCATCAAGTTGTTCGGGGCACATTCTACGCCATTGTTTTGTGGCTTGTTTGGAAAATTTATAATCTACTATTTCTCAGGTTATAACTCTTCTGCGGAATAATATCTTGAATTTCACAGAATATCTCAAGAAAAGTCGAACCCATAAGACAGAAGATGTAGTCTTCATGAAGAAAAATTTGAGAAAATTACTCCAGACTTTCTCAGTGTAAATCAAAAACTTTTAAATAACAATCCTTACAAAAATTTAGAATTCGTGTTAAAAAAATTCATTAACGTAGTTATAACTTTAATTTTTTTCAAAAATTGCAGCTTGCATTCCTTTAAAACAAATGATTCAAATTCTACTTAAGGAGGGAAAAACGTGTAAATGCACGTTTTTTTAAAGAATTTTTTACACATAAATGGTGAAGTTTATTAAATTTATGTAAAGCACATCTTGAAGTATATAATGTAATCCCAACAAAAACAGCTTTGATGCAAAAAGTTCCGCCAAATAAAAGATTTTGTGACTGTCCAAACAATTAGTGAAATAAAAGTTTACAAAGTAAAATTTATAATTAAAATTTTAATAATGATTGATTTTAAATATTTTCTCTCCTACACAACTCGAAGTACATATTGCAGTTGAAAAAAACAACCCGGGCTTAGCTATTGTTATTGTACATTGCGGCTTAATTACATTTCCGAATTAAGTCAATGTTCTTCATTGCATTTTGAATTGTAACAAATAAAATTTAACAATTAACATTCACAAAAAACGAAATCTAAAAATTACTCGTCATAATAAAAAATGTCTGATTCAGCAATTTAAAAATCTTGGCGTCAATAATGCTTCTAACTTGTAATTAATGGAAGTATTGACGCCAAGATTTTTAAATTGATGCATCAGAAACTTTTTATTATGACGAGTAATCAGATTTAGTTTTTTGTAAATGTTAATTATGAAGTTAAATTTTATTTGTTACAATTTAAAATGCAATGAAGAACATTGACTTAATTCGGAAATGTAATTCAGCCGCAATGTACAATAACAACAGCTAAGCCCGGGTTGTTTTTTTCAACTGCAATATGTACTTCGAGTTGTGTAGGAGAGAAAATATTTAAAATCAATCATTATTAAAATTTTAATTATAAATTTTACTTTGTAAACTTTTATTTCACTAATTGTTTGGACAGTCACAAAATCTTTTACTTGGCGGAACTTTTTGCATCAAAGATGTTTTTGTTGGGATTTTAAAACTTTTTGCGTCATCTCAACTTTTTATAAATGAAATAATTAATTATAAAAATATTGTGGACTTTGATCTAATAATTTAAAATAAAATACAATTAAGTTTTAAATAAGAATTTATTTAAGATATGATTCTTTACAGAAACTTTTAAATAATAACAAAATAAAAAAAGAATAGAAGAGAAAATTGATGTTTTGATTAAACTAAAAAATTTTTTTTAAACATAAATTAAAAATTAAAAAATAATGTATTAAAATTTTTAAAATAAATTTCTAGCTTTCAATCCATAATAATATTTTCAAATATTTTACAAATCTGTTAAGTACAGTTTAGTCTCTACGCTTGTATAAATGTCAAAAAATCAAAAATTTTTTAAGAAAAACTCTTTCAAAAAATACTTAATGTATTGAAATTTTATGCAATGTATATAGAGATTTTAACCCAATCAATAACATTCTAGAATATTTTACATATCCATTTAGAATTTTAATCTCTGCGTTCGTCTAAATGTCAAAAAATTCAATTTTTTTGAGAAAAATCAAAACTTTTCAAAAAATATAGAGTGTATTAAAAATTCCTGGAATATATATCGAGATTTTAACCCAATTAATAATATTCTAGAATATTTCACATAACCGTTTAAAAGTTTAGTCTCTGCGTTTGTCTAAATGTCAAAAAATTCAATTTTTTTGAGAAAAATCAAAATTTTTCAAAAAATACGAAATGAATTAAAATTTCCTGCAATATATATCGAGATTTCAACCCAATAAATAACAATCTAGAATATTTTACATTGCCGTTTAGAAGTTTCCTCTCTGCGTTTTTCTAAATGTCAAAAAATTCAATTTTTTTTAGAAAAATCACAATTTTTCAAAAAATTACAAGTGTATTAAAATTTTCTGAAATTTATATCGAGATTTTAACCTAATTAATAATATTCTAGAATATTTCAGAAACCCATTTAAGAGTTTACGCTCCACGGTTGTCTAAATGTCAAAAAATCGCTATTTTTCGGTTTTCCTAGCCTAAATTCTATATTACTATATAAAAACCTTTCCTAAAAAAGAAAGTTCGAGAAAAATCGAAGAACTAGCTCGAAACTCTATTTCTATTGAAACTCGAATTCTCTCGAAACTTTAGAGATATATCGATATTACGTCATCACAGAACTTTCTTAAAAAAGACTACGCACGCGTGAAATGCAGGATGACGTCAAACCAAGATAGAAAGATGGCCACTGTTTGTTTTCTTTTGGAATCTCATTTTATTTTCGGCAAATAATTGTTTTTTATTATTATAATATAAATAAAAGTATATTAAATATTTTTTAATTTTGTAATTTTTGAGCTGCGCCTACAATGGAGAAATAATGTGTTGAATGTGTTATGTTGTAGTATTTCTGGTTAGTGCTAAATGTACAAGGTATGCACTTTGTAAACAAATGTAACCTCACTAACTTAGTTACTTAATCGGAACAAAACAAATTTTTTCGAGTACTCGAACGTTTCAAGTACTCGAATTTTTCGAGCAGTCGAGGGAATTCGAGTACTCGAATTTTTTCGAGCTCTTGAGTAAATTCGTGTTCTAGAGAAAATTCATATAATTTTCGCATATATTAGGGGAAAGGTGTACGAGATGATCCCCCTAAGGGAAAAAACCTATTATTCAAAGAAAAATCAACATATTTGAGTTTTTTTGTACGCACTACTAGATAATTAATCTATCTAACTATTCTGATTTGAAATATTTGCAGCTAATTAATATTTTACTATTAAATTTAATTTTTCTAAAACCTTACAAAAGGATCATCTTGGATCCTTAGTGATTTCTTTTAATTTCACGGATAATAAGATAATGTGGCTTACTACTGGGGGTGGCCGAACTTAGTCTCAGTTACCGTTGCATTCGATCGAGAAATCGATCGTAAAAAATCGAAAAAAAACGAGAATAAAAATACATGAAAAACAAATGAATACTTAAGTTCTGTCTCTTTTCTTTTATGAAAGGAGAGATTCTCGAATGCAACACTAGTTACCCTACATAGTTTTAATTCTTTTTTAATGTAGAATCTTATTAAATTGTTTATAACTACAGGTGTCATAGTTGCAAAGTTTATAAATATCAAGTTAAAAACTACTAGTTTTTTAAAATCTATGAGAAATTAACTTTTAAGGGGGAAACTTAGTCACGTGAAGTTAGCATCACCCAGGTGCGAATTGTCGGTCGGCCCATGGTCGGGCCAACCGTTTGCATGGTCGATCCAACTTTGTTAGCCAATGGTCGGGCCACCCTGTGGATTGATCACGTCGGCCGTCCAGTGGTTGACACTGTTGAACCAACCGTTGCACCAAAGTTGGGCCGTCTATGGATGGCAAAGTTTTGCCGATCATGGGATCGAATGGTTGTTATGAAAAATATCGTTCATAACTAGTGCGAGCAGTTGCCAATTTTTGCACGAGCACTTTTTTTGGAACTATACTATATTTGGCATTTTATATTGGCACAAAATAAATAAGAAAATTTTAGGAGCCATCGAGATGATTACCCTAATCAAATTATTTTGATATAAGAAAAAAATCAATTTTTAATTAAGGGCAAAAAATGTGGAAGTTCTTGTTAGCTTTACAATTGAATTTGTGAATCTTACGTATTTTTTAATACATAATTATTTATGTATTCAAGGTTGTGCAATGCTTTCAAGAAAGGAAATAAACTGTCATTGGTATTAAGATTTTTTGCAAAAGGAAACTGGATATTTGATACAGATAATGTTAAATCATTGTGGGAAAAACTTTCTTAGAATGATAATAAAACAATTTAATTTCGACATCACATCCTTTAATTGGGACGTGATGATAAAAACTAATTGTCTTGGACTTAAAAAGTTTATTTTAGAAAAGGATTTAGATGCAGAAAGACAACAAAGAGCAGTGCGTAAAGTAGAGAGGTAACAAATTTTATACATAAAAGAAAATATTTACCCAAAAAATATTTATATATTCATAAAAATAGGAATACTACTTTAAAAACTAATTACATTTTTAATAACATTTCAGATTATTCTATGTTCATCAAGTCGTGCGAAGCACATTTTATGCCTTTGTCTTGTGGCTTGTTTGGAAAATTTATAATCTACTAATTAATAGATTATAACTCTGCAGCAAAGTCACATATTACGTATTGGGCCCTCTCTCCTTAGGTCTGTGACGTAATATATCAACAATACCTAACTTACCACTTACCACTCACACCTGTAAATCACACCAAAGAATGATTTAATACGATTTTACATTAACAAAGAATTGAAACTATGTATTATGCATTTATTCCCACCAAGAAATTAAATTTTTCATAGTGCAAAATTGTTTCCTCCATTCCATTTGATAAGCTCATTTACTATCCAAAGTTAGGTTTCAGAAGAGTGATAATTATTTTCTGTGCTTTTAGTTCGTCATGACCGAAATTCAACAATTTTACACTGATCAAAGTATATTTATCACAGGTAATTAGTGTACAAATTATGTCTCTAAAATCACAATTGTTAATTTCAAAATGAAATAAAAAATTTTAACTTTTAATATCATAATCTAGGTGGTACAGGATTTTTGGGTACACTTCTTATTGAAAAACTGCTTCGATCATGTCCAAAGTTAAAAACTATTTACATTTTAGCCAGACAAAAAAAAGGAAAACAAATTCAAGATCGTGTTAAAGAAATGACTAATTTACAGGTAAGATATTTCAATATCAAAAAAGTATTTTTTTTTTAAAAGTATTATTGTTTATAATTTTATTTATATTACAATATTTAATTGAATAATAAAAACAAGAATCATTTTAATTCACTATGAAAAATTTTCAACAGATATTTGAACCTCTGAGAGCAATAGATCCAAATTTTGAAAAAAAACTTGTACCAATGTCCGGTGATTTAATGAAACCTAATTTTAAACTTTCTGACAAAGATTTAAAGATAATACAGAAAGAGGTAAATCATATAAAATTCTTAATTTATTAATATACAAATTTTATAAAAAACAGTTCAATAATTTAAAATCTAATGTGAAAAAATTAAAAGTACAGTAGATTTACGATATTATCTAATTTAATTTTTTTTACTGTTGCTAAGGTTTCGATTGTATTTCATGTAGCAGCAACAACAAGATTCGATGAACTTTTAAAGATTGCACTACAAGTGAATGTTGATAGTGTGAAAACTATGCTAGACATCTGCAAAGAATGCAAAAAATTAAAGGTGACCCAACATAAATAAATAGTCTTTTTTCTAATACAACAATTCTATTTCCACACTATTTATGGCATTTTTTTCAAAAACAGGCTTTCGTTTATGTCTCAACAGCATTCAGTAATTGCATTTATGAGCATATTGAAGAAAAAGTATATCCAGCCCCAATGTCGCATGAGGATCTAACCAATCTTGTCGGTGTCATGGATGAATTAAATATGTCCGAAGAAGAAGAAATCGAATTTACCAATTTGTACGTTTAGAAAGAATTATTTTAAATTATCGTATACCACTAATTTTATTTAGTTTTAAAATTACTAAAAACTTAATGAAGTTTATAATAAATATAATAAGTGCTTATGTATTGTAGAAATTAATTTTCAGAATTATTGGCAAGTATCCCAACACGTATTGTTTCTCGAAATCAATTGCCGAAAATGTTGTTAGTAAATATGCGAAAGAACTTCCAGTTTCCGTTTATAGATTTTCAATTGGTAATTTAATTAATTTGGAAATAATTATTTAAGTTGACATTCTAATATTAATATTGTCAATAAGAATAAGATTTTTAGTAGATCTATTTAGAATGATGAAAATTATTTTTTTTCCAGCTCTAGCTGCACTAAAAGAACCTTTAGAGGGATGGTTGGATCCAAAGCAAGCAATAACTCAGACATTAATACGAATAGGTTTAGGCATTATTCGAGTGATATATGTAAATAGTAATGCAACTATGGAAACAGTACCAATTGATTTTGCTTGTAATTGTCTGATTGCTTCTGCATGGGATACATCATCTTGTAAAAAGAAGTACGTCTAGTGCAAGAATATAACCTTAATGCAAAAATCAAAATTATTTTACTATACTTATATAAAACTTAAGTATTAAAAATTTTGAACTTACAAGACAGATATTTATTAACAATTTAAATAAAAATTGATAACATTTTTCTAGTAAACAAGAAAGAATGCAAGTGTATAACTACGTTTCCGGTAGAGACAATCCAGTGACTTGGAGCTATTTACGAAGTTACCTTCGAACTCATCGATATACATTAGCATTGAAGAAGACATTCTATTATCCTGATACATTGTTTATTAAATCCTTGTATTTATTTTTTATTTTCCACTATATATTGCACTTTATTCCAGCTATTTTAGGAGATGTATTTTTAATAGTACTAGGAAGAAAACCAATGTAAGTAAACAAAAATTCATAAAAAGTTAAATGCATTCTCATTTGTCATGGGAATATAAAAATTTAACATATGTAGTTAATCTGGCATCCCTGAAAATTCAGCCAGATGAAACTGATTCTCACATATCGAATTTTTTCATCCTCACACCTTCTGAGCTAAACATACTGTGACAAAAAACTTAAAAATTACAAACTTTTATATCTTAAGGTTGTACGAAGTTTTTAAAAAAGGAACAAAATTGGTATGGGTTATAAGTTTTTTTACAAATGGAGAATGGATATTTGACACAGACAATGTTAAATCGTTATGGAAAAAACTTTCTGAGAATGATAAGAAACTGTTTAATTTCGACATCACATCATTTACTTGGGATGTGATGATAAGAACTAATTCTTATGGAATTAAAAAGTTTCTTATGGACAAGAATATAGATGCTGATGTGCAAAAGAGAACTATGCGTAAAATAAAGAGGTAATAAATTATGTAAAAATAGTCATCTTCGATTATTCTTTATAGTAATAAGAATACTACATTAAGAACAACAATTTGCATTTTGGAATATTTCAGGTTATTCTACGTTCATCAAGTTGTTCGGGGTACATTCTATGCCTCTGTCTTGTGGCTTTGTTGGAAAATTTATAGCTTACTATTCAATAGATTATAACTACAATGTAATTTATTATGCATAAATAATATTATTACTTCTTGCACATTATTTGTATTTTCTTTAATAAAAAGCACTAAAATAATTGATACTTTTTATACAAACAAAAAAGGTTGTTTTTCTTTGGTACCATATCGGATCATTTAGAAAAACTAAAAACTGTTTATTTACCAACAAATTACTTTGCCACTATCTTATCTAGTTACAACCCATTTAATTAAAATCAACTCTTCCATCATTTAAACATAAAATTCTCTGAATAGTTTTATCTAACATTAAAAAATAGAGTTGCTATAATTTCTAACATTAGGCAGTTCATTATGCAAGTCACTTTTTCTAATACACCAGTAAAAATTTTGCATAACAAGTGTCCTTAATAAATTATTAATGAATCGTCGTAAAAGTATTGCTCTTGTTTGTAGAACAACACTGCCGTCCAAAAGAAAAAGATACATAAGCGACATTACCATCAATCCGAGAAAATCAAAGAAAACTTTTTGCCTCCGGAACTATAATTCAAATTAACTTTTATAAAAAAATTTTTGATCAATATTTAATAAAAAAATATTCTGCTTCTCATTATGTAAAAAAAAATTAATTTTTTAAACAATTTCTATTGTAAAATGGACATACGGGTTTCTAGTAGTGATAAATACAGACGAATAAAAGCACAAAGTCGCTTATGTTTATTTCTCGGTAAACTTACTCGAGCTGAGCGGTGCCGTCCAGAGGAAAAAGATACATAAGCGACATAATGTAAAAGAACTAAGCCTGTGTAGTACAATTATCGCTTCTCTTCTTCTGTAAACTCGACTCACTGTCAGACCATTTTACAGAGGAAAAAGATACATAAAGACAGTCGAAAGACAGTCGCTTCTTTTAGTCTGTAAAGTCAGCTCACTCTCAGGCTCCTTTACCGAGTAAAAAGATACATAAGCGACTTTGTGTATCATTTTGTCCTGTAAGTTGGTGACGTATGCAGCGTCGTTTACCGAAATATGAACCCACAAAGAGCTTTATGTATCTTTTAACTCTGTATTTCGTCACTTTTTCCATTTTTGCCATTTTTAAACAATCTTTTTTTGCAATAAATAATTAAATTTTTTAATTCTTTTTTATACAGTTAAATGCAGCTTTTTTTTATGAATCCAATGATACCAAAAACTCAATTTTTTCAAAAATGTCGCTTATGTATCTTTTTCCTCTGGACGGCAGAACAGTGAAACACAACGACAACTGTAAATTATAATGGAAATATGTATCAAACAAATTTTATAATTATGACACTCTTTGAAGAAAGGTACCTAGGAAGTTTTTAGGGGGGGCATCCATTCAAAAAAAATCAATGTAATGTTATCTCTTTCTACCTCATAGGAATATTTGACTCTGGGGGGGGGCAAGTACCCGTGCCCCCCCTGGATCCGCCACTGAGCAAATCATTAAAAGAGATAATGTTTGTGTTATTTTTACCTTCTATTTCCTACAGTTTTTGGCATCTTAGGTACCTTTCTTCGTAGAGCGTCACATTTCAACAGAAATGCATTTATAATGAAAAGCAATTACTTATTTTCTCAACATTATACATAGTTCAAAAACTGCTGCATTACTAAAATTTACGAAGAAATTGCATTGATGTTCCTAGAAACATTATCTTTAATTCAATTAAATATTTCCAATAACTTTAATTTTCATAAATACACCTAAAAAATCTAAATTAAAAAAATTTTACAGATCTCTAGATCTTTGAATTATAGCATAATATTTGCAGTAAACATATCCACTATAACCACTTACTATAGGAAAATTCTAAAAAATGAAACAATTAATTATTCATACATTCCCACCAATAACAAATTAAGTTTTTCATAGTCGATCATTATTGATTCTATTTCAGTTGGTTAGTGCATATCAATCTAAAGTTACGTGTACGATTCGCGATAGTTTTAGTTATTGTGTAATTTAAGAAAATTTACATTAAGCAAACATCAAAATAATAATAAAACAATCATGTCGGAAATACAACAATTTTACAGTGGTCAAACTATATTTATCACAGGTAGAAATTTACAAATTGTTTATTTTTTGAAACCTAAATAAATATCATTATTATTTCTCTCCATTAACAAATTTTATTTTGCTAAAAAATGTTTCATCTTTAAACATATTTATTGTTACCACAACAAATCTGAAATTGCGAAAACGATGTTCTATATTAATATATTAGGCATATATTGCAAAAAAATTAATTTCCTAATCTTGATACAAATCTAGGTGGTACGGGATTTTTGGGGAAAATTCTAATTGAAAAACTACTTCGTTCATGTCCAAAGATAAAAACTATTTACATTTTAATCAGAGAAAAGAAAGGAAAGCAAATTCAAGATCGAATAAAAGAAATTACTAGTTCATTGGTAAGATATTTTTCAAATAAGTTAAATGTAATAAAAGTGTAATGTGGATGTAATATTTATTATAATTATATAAAATAAATAAACAATAGATCCAAGTAACAATTAAATTCACTATCAAAATTTTCAATTATTTGACGACTGAGTGATAGGATCATCATTATTATATTCTTAAACAGATGTTCGAACCTCTGAGAGAAATAGATCCAAATTTTGAGAAAAAAATTCTACCAATGCCTGGTGATGTAATTAAACCTAATTTTGGACTATCGACTGCAGATTTACAATTACTTAAGAAAGAGGTAAATAAACTATAAAATTTTAAATAAATTATGCTGATTAACAAGCAGGGTTCCAACAGAAGGAAATACTTGCAAAGCTCTTTATAATAATGAATCCAGAATTTTTATCAGATCACAAAGAATACTAAATTATTTTTCCAAATTTCTTAATCTTTTGGCTGGAAAAAACTATTTGGAAAAGAAGAAGATTATATGTGAACTTTCTTACTAGTAATATTACATTTTTTGTCAGATCTCATAGGATTTTAATTAAAATTCATAAAACGTTCTATATAAATTTAAAAAAACCCTGCTAGAATAAAATTCTTAGAAAATAATCTTTAATCTTTATTAACAATAATTAATAAGCTTTCTAATATTAATCCATATATTTAAACATTATTAAGGTTTCGATTGTATTTCATGCAGCAGCGACAACAAGATTTGACGAACCATTGAAAATTGCACTACAAGTAAATGTTGATAGTGTAAAAACTATGCTAGACATCTGCAAAGAATGCAAAAAATTAAAGGTGACCAAAAACAGTTTGTAAACTTTTAAAAATTTGTTTTCATATTAAGGGAGCGTTCACAAATGATGTCACGCTTTTGGGGGTAGGGAGTGGGGTCTGACTAAACGTGACACAATGTATTTTTCTCATGTGAAATTGCAAAAATTGCGTGACAAGGGGGAGGGGTTGAAAATCTCAAAAAATTGAGTGACATCATTTGTGAACGCTCCCTAATTATTTATGTCATTTTTTTGTTATTTATAAATAGGCCTTCGTTTACGTTTCGACAGCATTCAGTAACTCTATTTATGAGCACGTTGAAGAAAAAGTATATCCTGGACCATTGTCACATGAGAAACTAACCGATCTCGTCGGTGTCATGGACAAATTAAATATGACCAAGAAAGAAAACATTAAATTCACCAAATTGTACGTAAGAATAATTACTATGTGTATTATTTAAACAAAATTCTAACCATTTTCTCGAATTTTTAAATTAAAACAATGCCCTATAATATTTCATTCAACATTTTAATTTTTTAGAGTAATTGGCAAATTTCCCAACACATATTGTTTTACGAAATCAATGGCCGAAGATCTCGTTAGTAAAAGTGCGAAAGAACTTCCAATTTCTATTTACAGATTTTCAATTGGTAGGAATAATTTTTTTTCCTTTCATTAGATGTATTAATTTTAGAAATCAGTATTTTTTTACTGATTAGAAGAAGAAGAAAAATAATCTATTCATTTTTTCTGCAGCAATGGCAGCTTTAAGAGAACCTCTAATGGGTTGGTTGGATTCGTCACAAGCACTAACACAATCAATTGTAAGAATAGGTTTAGGCATTATTCGAGTGATATGTGTAAAAAGAAACGAAAATATGGAAACAGTTCCAATTGACTTAGCCTGTAATTGTCTAATTGCTTCTGCATGGGAAGCTGCATCTAAGAAAAATAAGTAAGTCTGAAAACAATTATGTACTCAATTCGTTTTCATCTACAATCATGTGCGGACATCAGAAAAGTGGAATTTGCTTACTACAAATAAAATTCACTTTAGTAATTATGACCTCATAAAAAATTGTAGAGTATTACTTCAACATAAAAAATAATTATTCTAATTTTTTAATTCTGTAAACTTAAGTTGCAATCCTTACCTTAAAGTTTACTGATCTTCAAAGTCAACAAAAAACAAAGCTAAACATAAATAAGTGAATTTAAGTTTCGTTAAAACAAATTTTAACACAGAATTAGAAAAAGTTACCTAAGATTTAAATCAGGTGCCGTATTTTAATTGACATTAAGCATTAAAACTATCTTGGTTGTTTGTCGAAATATCAAGTTTAATAAATTTTAAATTAACTGTTACGTTCGTGAAGTTTACAACGTTTATTAAGGATTTAGAAGAAAAATTATTATTTCTGTTAATATTCCTATAAATTTTTGTTCTAAAATAATTTATATACATTCTTGATCAATAATTGAAAAAAATTGTAAACAAACAATGTTATTGTTTACTTCATGAAAAATACATTTTTCTTTCTTTCAAGCATTGATCATAAGCGTTGAGAACTTTCCTGACGTAAATTGTTTAGTGACCAAGTTAACTATTCAAATTGAATGGAAACATTAAAAATACACAATTTCTATATGAAGTTGAATGATTGATTTTTAGGGAATAATTTTCGAATCTGTTATATTCAATATCATGATGCAAATTTTAATGATAACTTAGCAAAAATTTTCTATTTGCCTTTCCAGTAAATATTTATGCAATTAATTTAATTTAAAATGAGTATGACAAAATTTTTACTAAACTCTATTTTCAGTAAACAAGAATTACAAGTCTATAACTACGTATCCGGTACAGATAATCCAGTGTCTTGGGGCTATTTACAGACATATCTTCGAAGAGAAAGATATAAATTAGCAATTATGAAAACAATCTATTATCCTGACACAATGATTATTGAATCCTTGCATTTATTCTTTTTTCTCCACTACATATTACACTTCATTCCAGCCATTTTAGGTGATGCTTCTTTAAGAATATTAGGGAAAAAACCAATGTAAGTGCAATTAATCAAGAATATTCCATATTTTTAAGAAACAGATTGTCTACTCAACGAAATTTTTATTTAATCGTATTTAAATTAACAAAAATTTTTCTTAACAGAATTTTTATTTAAGATAAGTAATTTTTATCTATTTCAATTCTTATTTAAAAGAATTCTAATTTCTGTTCAATTAGACAAGTTAAATTCTTTTGAATTTAAGAAAAAGCATTTATTAACAAAGAAGAAATATTCTGGATAACGTGATTTATATTTTATATCATAATAATAATAAATCTGTTAAATAAGAAATCAGTTGATTAAATATTTAAACTTGTTAAATTTTATTAAATATTCTAATTTGGTTAACATAGAAATTTAATTTAATGAATATTTGAAAACACTGAATTAGAAACCCTGAATTATTTAAAATACTACCTACTATATATATATATATATATATATCTTTGTTGAAATCAACTAACGATTATCAATTATCTACATTATAAAAAGATTAAAAAATTTTGTAAATACTTTTAATTCAGGTTTTACAAGATATTTAAAAAGGGAACAAAACTGGTAATGGTGATAAGATTCTTTACAAATGGAAAATGGCACTTTGACACTGAAAATGTTAAATCATTGTGGAAGAAACTTTCAGAGACTGACAAGAAATTATTTAATTTTGATATTACTTCTTTTACTTGGGATGAATTACTCACAGCTCATTGTTACGGAAGTAGAAGGTACCTCCTGAAAACTGATATGAGCTCAGAAGAACATGAACGAGCTGTTCGTAAAGCAAAAAAGTAAGAATTTTCTTTAAACAGTAAAAAAAAGTCGTTTATTTTATTTTTACACTTTTTTCATAATGAAAAAAGGAATTATTTAAATTGTATCAATTTTTAATTAAAAAATAATTAAAATTGTTTTTTAATTAAAATTAATTACATTGACTTAAAAAATTTCTTAATTAATTATTTAAATAATTTTCTTTTAGCCTATTCTACATTCATCAAGTGGTACGAGGGACATTTTACATTATCGTTTTTTGGCTCATTTGGAAAATTTTCTGTATATTATTTTAATATACACTAAACCATATATTTCAAATGTACAGTAGTAATGTTGTAATAATATTATTTACTATAATAGATACGAAAAATTTTCTACACTAATTCGTATTTTATTTTAAAACTATTAGAAAAAGAAATTTACATTATTTTAGGAAAAACTTTTTGTGTTTTCATAAAATTCTCGTGCGTCAATGTTGCCTTTGAATAATGAATAATTAATGAATTTAAATATTATTGACCTTAGGCTACTTTCACAATCACAAACGAGAAAATTACCACTAACGAATGAAACTTAATTTATAATCTGATTTTCAATTTATTTTTAAATGAAAATGAATATTAACACTCATTGGTGGACAATTATGACAATTTTGGTAAGGCAAAACTTGATAGAGTAGAATTCAAATATTAGGGACGTATTTAAAACTTATCTATTCACAATCAAATGGCCTACGTTGAATATTTGATCTCTCTATAACAGTTCAAAATCATTAATAAACATTTCAACGAATGTATTTAAATCACAATAAATTTTTTTCTTTTCTAATCAACATCAACATTTTGGTGTTCAATTAATTTTTTTTTGTTTAATAAAATAGTTAACAATTTTATTAAACAACAATAATAATTAATTACAAATTATTATGAATTAGTAATATTTTTTCTAAATTCCAATAATTTTCAAAATTTTCAATTCAAATTATTAAAAAAAACCTAGGTACATTATTTTCATTATCTTCAAGAAATTTAAAAAAATTCTTAAAAAAAAATCCAATTACTTGCGAAAACTCTAAAAAATTATTGTTAAAAAGAATTTAATTTTCTGTCAATAATTTTAAGAAAATTTAATAATAAAATGATTGATTACAATCAATAATAACCACCATGATTTTAAAAATTTGAATGAAATTCTTCATAAACGATTATTAATATAGAAGATTATAATATTATAATTGATTATAATAATTAAAAAATTGTCAATGATTTGTTTTGTTTAAAAAAATATTCACAAATTTTATTAAACAAAAAAAAATAATATTGAATATAATATTGTATTTGTTGGTAATAATTAAACCATTGCTATCAAGATAACATTTTCTTTTAAAAATCTGCTATAAATTATTTAAAAATTTTTTTTTATCACCTTAATGTTATTTAATTCAACAAAATAAAATTAATTAATTAAAACAATTGAAAGAATGGTAAAATGGACGGTATATTTTTCTCAAAATACACGAGAATACAAGTCTTAAATATATGCAAACATATTTTTAAAAACTACTTAATAATACATATTTCTAGGACGGCATTGTTTTATCGTTCTCACGACCATTAAATAACTACATTTTTTTATAATAATACAGTAGTAAATAAAAAAATATATAAAAAATATGAGAAATAATTCGCAGTAATTACAAATGTAAGATTTATGTACACAGTTGATTTTTTTATACACTGAAAATACTATTTGAAATTTATCAATATTAAAAAGAAAATGTTCTTTAACAATTAGATACAAAAATTCTTTGGAAATTGTAGAAAAAATTCTTTCGAAATTATAGAAAAAGTTCTTTAAAAATTAAAGAAAATTTTCTTTTATAAAATTGAAAAATATTCTTTTAAGATTAAGACAAGTAAATTATTAAAGGAAGTACATAATTAAATGTTATGAATTAAAGTTTAATTAATGAAATTATTAATTAATTAAAACTGATTTAAACCTTACATTTTACAGGTAATCTTCAACTGTTTTGATCTGTCGTCATGAAAATTTTGTCATTTAAACGTCATGTTTAAAAATATTTCAATTTAAAAATTAAGTGTTTAAATTTAAAAGTTATATTTATAAATCTAAATAATATCTGATAATATAATAGATATTTTAATAAAAAACAAGCTTTCGATAAAAATTTTCAAATACTAAATTGATCAATGATTCTATTTCTAAAATAAAATTTTCATCTATTTTAAAAGATAAAAAATTTTCTAATATGTTCAATGTCTTAGTCAAATATATTTAATAATATGTTTAAAACATATTATTAAAGTTCAATTTCAAAAATTTTATAATTTTATAAACTAAAACAAAATCTAAAAGAATATTAATATAGAAATAATGAAACAGATTTAGAACATAAAAAATTAAATAAAATATTTCAATTTCTAAATCTAGGAAAGAACATACGATAGAAATTATTTTCTTCGTAAAATTTACAAAAATTAGGAAAAAGTTTAGACATTTGTTAAATTTTTGTTATCTCTATAAAGGACAATAGTCCCGTAAAAAATTTTCTTTAACAAAATTCGTATTTTCAAACGTAAAAGGATATTTCCCTTTATCCACAACAATTTTATAGATATTTATCATCTCTTCATAATTTATGGACGGATTGAGAAGTGCGTTAGTTTTTATAAAATTATTTGTATAAATCGAAAAATACTTAATATTATATGAGATTCTATAATGTACATTGAGAAAAATATGCCATTGATTCAATGTCATATTCTTTTCATTGTATTCCTTTTCAATACTAAAATACTACCTAGAATTTTGTTTTTCAAAATTTAAAAATATGTGATATGCACATTTTTTTGTGAACACAAAGTCGGTCATTTGATTTCATTCAAAAGGAATAAAAAAAAATATATTTTCTGCAAAATAAAAAAAATGGTTAAAAAGTAAGCGAGTTAAAATTATTTTCCTTACTGTTTTTTGTGAAAGAAGAATAAAATCTTCTTAAAAATTTTTTGACTATAGGTTTTTTTTAATTGACTGGCATTGTTGATACTGTACTGTGCGGTGTTGTTGGTCGAGAACCAGCAATAGAATGCGTCGTCGATGCATTTAGAGACTGCATAGTTCCAATCTGTAAATAAAAAACAATTAACTGACGTTCATATTTAAATTTTAAAAATAATGATAATAAAAATAACAATTGAGCAGAATAATAATAATAGTACAAATAAAAAGAATAAAAAATAGGGAATTGAATTATAAAAAATCTATTCAACAAGTAAAAAGAATTGAGAACAAAAATTGACAACAAAATTTTAGAATAATTGTTTTTAGTAACTTACTCTTAAATGTGCCAAATCCTCTAATTTGGTCAAATCACTGAGCTCAATGTACAAGGAATAAACAATGAGCCATCCATAAATCGAAGCAATGGAAAATATTGTCCAAAGAAGGCACATGGTTACATTATAACCAAATATTAAATCGTTAACGACACTGTAAAATATATACATGAGTACACGACCACCTGTGAAGATCAAAAATGACCAAATCCAAGGAACCATTTTTTTCTCATGTTCCTTTCTTAAAGACTTTATTAAAATAATTGATGTTGCAAACACCACTATTCCTCCAATTATCGAAAACATAGCAAACACCAACAGCGCATTTCGAACTGTAAAAGAAAAATTATTCACTTTAAATCAGTCTGATAAAGAAATATTGAAATATTTATTAAAATATAAATCAACAATATAGGCCTCGATTCGACTTTAAGGACCAAAAAAAATCGCTTTAGTCAATTAAAAATAAAAAAAGACGTTTATTTAATTCAGTTTTGCCACAAAAATTTTATTTTTTATTTTCCTGACCTTTCACTGATTTCTAAATTCAATTATTCAAAACCTGAATTATTTTCTTAATAAGTATTTAAATACTCATTTCTTTTTCCATGGGAAATAAAATTTTTAAAATTTCAATTTAAAACCTTCTGAAATTTAATAATTTTTAAAAACTACAACTATAACGCTTCCAAAATTTAATTATTTTCTACAATTTTTAACTAAACTTCAACTCTAAATCAATTATTTTTAATAATATTACGAAACTTCTTAGAGAATTCAATTATTTAAATTGTACAAAAATTCAATTTTTAAAATAATTGTAACTGTTATAGTCTATGTTTTTTGAAAAGTTTTTTTTTTTTTTTTTTTTTTTTTTTTTTTTTTTTTTTTTGTTTATTTATAATATTTTCCAAAAATTATAATAAAGAAATTCGTAAAATTAATTTTTTTAAAATAATTTTTGAAAGATAATAGTTTTTCAATGATGTACAATTGCCAAATAAAAAAATTAAAATTGGGTAAAATCTTCAAATTTTAAATAAAATTGACACTTGAAGATTTTTCATTAAAATTTTGGAGAATTCAATATTATTTTAAAAATTTGCAATTAAAATTCTTCAAAAGTTGATTTTTAGGAATTATAATAAAATGCTTGCAAAGAATCAATTTTCAAAGTTTCAATTATTTAAAAATTTTTTAATTATTTTTTTAAAAATTTAATTAACTTAAAAAAATTATTCAAAAGTTATTTTAAAAGCTTTGTCTACTTATAATTATTTTCCACAATATAAACATCGAAATAAGTTGCATTTTATACTAAAAATGCGGTATTTTGTTACAATATTTGTAAGAAAAGTCGAAAAATTCGCAATTTTTGAAAATAAGTCGAAAAAAGTCGCTCGTAAATCTTTGAAATAAATAAATAAAAATTGAAATATAAAATTACTAATGTCTAAAATTTATGCTCTATTTTCTAATAATTTTGGTAAATAAAATTTTTACCGTGACGATTTCCAACATAAACAAATTCGTACGATATAAATCTGTAACCATAGTGGGTAACTCCTGGAGTTGCTTGTGCCAAGCAATAAATATCAAAAATTTGAGTAAAAACAGTAAATATTGAAAGACACTGAAACAGAAAAAAATATTTCGATTTTATTTAAACAGAAAGGAAAAATTATGGAACGTACAAATAAAAGGAAATTAATTATTCAGAAGTAGAAAATTATGGAATATTGATAAAATGAATTAAAAGAGTGAATATTGATAAAATTATCTCAAAACAAAAAAAAATTATTAAAAATAAGAATTATTCTAATGAAAAAAAAATTACCTCAGGTTCAAAACGTTCAAATGAACAAAATTTATTTATTTTATCTTTAAATTCTTATTTTATTATTGCAATTATATAGCGTCACGTATTCAAAAAATAAATTCTAAAGATTCTAAAAGTTTAATTTTGTTTTTGCTTTTTACAAGTCAGTAATTTTTGAAACTATTAATGATGTTAAGAAATTTCGTTCATTCGAACATTTATAATTTGAGGATCGTAAAAAAATTGTGGAATATCGATAAAACTAATTACTCTAAAAAAGAAATTATGAAATATTGATAGAATTATAATTATTTCAATGAAGAAAAATATGATTAACTATTAATAAAATTATTCCATAAATGTATTAAATAACAATAGTTACCAGCGAGTATATTGCTGTCACCATAGAAGCTCTTTGAATATTTAGAATATAAGCATGAGTCAAAACTCTTTTTCGATACCATGGTATTTTAACACTTCGTACTGATCTTGTTGATCTAAGATTAGCATTACTGCGACTCGTAACATGTGAATAAACAGATGGTGTTCCCATACTGGGCGATTTTTTCCCGTAATTCATTTTGATGAATCTAAAAAAATAAATTCTAATCATTACTTGTTAGCTACTATGTCCTGTAAAATAAAAATCACCGTTCATTATGTAATTATACGAATTAATTCATTTTGCTTATTTATTACTGTGACACTATTACTATTAACAAAAAAAGTAATTATCATATCAAAGAATCTTAATAAACTTTAAATAATAATTTAATAACTAAAATAATATATTTATAATCATATTTCAACTATAAATAAAGTGTATAACCATTTTCAAACTAAAAATTCCAAAAATATTTCAAAAACATACAATAAAGATGATTCCATGTAATAAGAATGTCATTAAATTCCATATAATTTAATGTCAATTAAACAAATCACATAAACAAACACTTTCTAATAAAATACTATAAAAAAATTTTTTTTTCACTGCCACACTTAGAATACAAACACTTTTTTAAAAACAGTTAAAGAAAGATGCATAGTTAACAATTTTCTTGGCAAAGTAAGTAAAAAATAAGTGATTAATTAAAAATTAGAGTGTGTCATGTGTCACACCCACCATTCAATAACGAATTCATTATTATGGAGGTTACTTTAATTTTATATACTTATAATATATTACCTTCTTTTATTTTATTGAATAATTTTAAACTGTAGAAAATTTTTTAGTCTCAATCCAATAAAAGGAACATTTATTTTTGTTCTTTATGTTTATAAATAAAAAAAGAAAAATGTTTACTTTTTGACAGCTTACAAACGGGCACACCTAAATCGATGACTAAGTGAATACAAATAGAAATGTAACAGCATTGTTGTGTTTGGAATTTTAGTTCTAAAAATCGTCACCAGCGGTACAAACGTTTCGGAAAATTAAAAATTTAATGTAAAATAAATTTGTTCTTAATAAAAAAATTGTAAGAATATAAAAAATAAACAGAATAAAATATTTTTGTTTAGTTAAAAATTTATTGTAAATCAAATTTTTCTAAACTTTTAAGTTTTATATTTTTAGAAAATGAATTAAATGTTTAATTAACAATTAGTTAATTAGTGGAACAAATTATATTTTTTAAACTCTTAATTAATTTTTAATTTAACAATAATCTGACAAATTTTTTTTTAAAAAATACGATTTTTTAATTATTCATAAATATTAGACTTATTATTTATTATTTTATTATTAATATTTTACTATTAGTGATTATTTAAAAAAACAAAAAAGATTTAAAATGTAATAAAAAAATTTTTCTAAAACTTACCTGTCGCTATAAAATTATTTTCTCGTAAAAAAACTTTTCACACTTTTCAAAACACAAGAATTATCAACTTCACAATTAAATTTTTTTCTTTTTATAATAATTTTCAAAGAAAATATATTGTATTTGTAAATCGCGAAAAATAAAGTAATTTTCAGAAAGATAATTTCTTCTAAAAAAAGTTACAAAATACCAAAATCAATTGTTTTTTTTTATATTTTCGACAAATTCAGTAATTAACAAATTCAATAATTAACAAATTCAATAATGAGTGATCTCATTCAATTATTGTCATGAATCTAAATTAAAAAAAGGGGGAGCAAATATTATGCGATAGGTCAGGGAGAGTTTGAAAATTATTTGATGCTATTTGTAATTTATGGAATTAACCAAAATATTGTTTAATTCAAGAAAAAATGATCTCGAAATATAACAGATAATTTGAACGAATGAAAAATGTCTTAATTGTAATAAATAGAACCACTAACTATTCGATGAATCCCACGTCGGAGAGTTGATTATTCGGACGATTTCATTACCTTCCTGTCTTTAGAACAGCAAACCAGATCTAATCTTTCCTCCAAAAATATCGTCGTCCTGCCTTCGATGATCTTATTCTTCTCTCCATTCTGATCTTTTTTCGATGAAAACACTCACTCACAAACACACGATAAAATACGCCAATTTAACGAAAGAAATTATATAAACCACACGTCACGAGAATTTAAAGAATAATTTTTAATATTTATTAAAAATACTTTGATTAATAGAAGAAATGTGAATTTATGCAAGTGACACCGACAGGAATTGTCCACATATCGCGTATACAATAATTATACATTAGCTCAGAAAAATAACAAATTTTACTCTATTTCCCATATATGTTAATATACGTTATAACCGGAGTACTTTACAAATCACGAAACGCGCACATTTTTTGTTAAATTATCACTTTTAAATACAGAAAAATGTAAGAATAACAATGTTTAGAAACAACTATTTCGACGCCATTTTGTTACAATGACACTGGCGAGTTTTCCACCAATCACACGCGTTCTTGACTTCTGTGAAGTCTACTTGCGCGCCATCTGTCTGCAATCAACTGAAGTTGACCAACAATTAGATTTTACTTTACAAACGGTTAAACATTTTTAAAATAACGGTTATTTCAGCAGTACGATATTCGAAGAATAAAATAATCGACTTTTTACCGAATATATTAAAATTTTGTCAACAACAAGTTCACACGAATTAGAATTCACAACTTCTCAACCGGGGAAAAAAATTACAAACTTTTATGAGACGAAAAATAAAAAGAGACTTTACGATTCGGCCACGAATTTATCAAATTAATATTAATAGAATTCAGAGTCGAAAGGGTAAAGTAGAGGCTTTCTGATTTACTTTACGTTTATGAATATAAATCTATAGAATAAAGAAAACACGACTTGAAAGTATTATGATACTAATAGATTGAATAGAGAACGAAAATTAGAAACAGCGAAATGAATAGACAACAAATAGACTCGATAATAACAGTCTGCAATTTTCCATGTTTACCTCTACTTACCCCGTCGAGCTCCGAACAAATACTGACGCTGCTCGTCGTTCCGCCGTCGATGATTCCGTTTAGACTGTATCCCATTGGATGAGAGCTAACCAATGAGAAAGTGTGACAAAAGACGCCAGGGAAGGGGTAACGAATAATCGAAAACAATCGAATAATACTAATCGATTATTGTTAACTCGTAAATATCGGTAAATCTACGTAATAGATACACTTTCCGATTGTAGCGCTCAATATGTGGTGACAATTTTATGAAACAATGTTCTCTTTAAAATGCGAGACTTTATTTACTTTCTTGAATGTAGCAGTTTCCTGATCTGTTTATTATGACTGTGTGTGTGATGCTTGAAGAAGTGGTGCATTGCCTTTTGTTTAAAATAATAAAATAATAAATAAA
This sequence comes from Leptopilina heterotoma, assembly GCF_015476425.1. Taxonomy (NCBI): domain Eukaryota; kingdom Metazoa; phylum Arthropoda; class Insecta; order Hymenoptera; family Figitidae; genus Leptopilina; species Leptopilina heterotoma. Next base: position 280,513 of record NW_025111202.1, read on the forward strand.
TGCGTATTTAAATAATTATTAAATATGGAAGTAGACGAAGTAGCAAAATTAGAGCATTTGTCTCTCGTATCAAAAATATGTACAGAATTAGAAAATCATTTAGGAATTAATGATAAAGATTTAGGTAAGTAACGCTCATAACCTAATTTATTAAATTTACTTTTTATTTTACTTTTCCCATTTCTTTTTAAACAAAAAAATATTCATTTTATTAATATTCAATTTGTTTTACAATCACAATTATAATTTATTATCGCAATCATTACTTTAAAAATAATTAAATTGTGATTGTCATGAATTGTTTTGAACGTTAAATGCACGATTTGTTTCAAAGTCACATTTTCTATTTACAACGTATACAAAATTATCAAATATTAACTTTAAAATACAATTTTACGTACTCTTTACAATAATAAATTATAAAAATAAATAAAAATATAATATTAATTAAAATTATTACAATGAATTATTATTGATATAATAATAATTTATTATTATTAATTAAGGGATTAGATGCTATAAGGGCTTAATTATAATTATTAATTATTATAATTATAATTATTGTAATTAATAAAAGTATAAAAATTTAATAGAACTTCGTTTATACTCCAAAACGAGTTAAAATAATTATAAAACAAACGTTTACATATCTGATTTATTTAAATTATTTAATTTCTTTGTTATTGTTTATTATTTAACAAAGATTTGTATTTATTCTATACGTTAATAAAATTAATAATCTTTGTATTTATTAATTTCAGCTGAATTTATAATTCATTTATCGGAAAAGAATAGTACTTTTGAAGGCTTTAAAAAAGTATTGAATGAAAATGGAGCGGAATTTTCTGTGAGTAAACAAATATTTTTCAGGGTTGCCACAGGTCAGGGAAAAGTCATTTAATGAAGTATTTTTTTTTAATTTTAATTTCAATTTTAATTTTAATATCAAAATTCTTTTCAGAAATTCAATTATTATTTTTAAAAATTAAAAAAAAAATTCTCTTTAACATTTTAATTATCTTTATAAATAGCAAAATTATTCGTCAAAATTCAATTATATTCAAGAATAATAAAATTCATTGCAAAATTCAATTATTTTCATAAATAACAATATTCAACCCAAAAACTCATTTATTTTGAAGAAAATAATTTTACAATTAAAAATATTCGTAAATAAATATAGTAGTAAATTTTTTTGAGTATCATAATAATTTTTAAAGTGAATCAAAATATTCTTTAAGGTCAGGGAAAAAGTCAAAGTTTTGTCTGTAAATCAAGGAAAAATAAAATTTTTGTGGCAACCCTGTTTTTATACACTTCTCTAGTTTCAAAGGAAAAATTTATTAACTTGAAAAATTTCAATTTTAGGATTCCTTTGTACAAAATCTGTTAAGAATAATAAAACACATGAAACCAACACCTGCACAAGCATCACCACCAGCAAAATCGAGAAAAGATGAATTATCAACAAAATTTCCCGGCTTAGCACTACCAAATGAAAGGCCAGATGAAAAAATTTCTAATGATGATGATGATGATGATATTATTAACCAGGCAATGGCGTCATTAGAAGCATTTGCACCATCCAGCTTAAAAAATAATAACACTAATAGTGAATTAAATGAAAATAAAAGCGAGAGGAAAAGAAGTCGCTCACGAGATCTCAAAAGAAATAGATCAAGATCACCCAATCAAAAACAAAAGAGACACAAAGGTAGATCTCGTTCACGTCATAGATCAAGATCAAATTCACGTTCCCGACGACGTTCAATATCAAATTCTCGTTCTCGACGACGTTCACGTTCAAATTCCCGATCACGCAGGCGATCCAGATCACGGGACAATAGGCGAGAAAATACATCACGAGAAAGAAGAAGACACAGATCACGGGAACGTAAACGTTCACGTTCTGCCAATAGAAAATCAAGAGCAGACGATCGCAATAAAGAATCGAGACGAACGAAAAAAGATGGTGAACGTTCAAGATCACGTTCCACTGAAGAATTATCAATTGATCCGGAAATTGGGAAAATTTATCCCGGTAAAGTGGCGAATATTGTGCCTTTTGGCTGTTTCGTTCAACTTGAATCATTGAAACGTCGTTGGGAGGGTCTTGTTCATATTTCACAATTAAGAAGAGAAGGTCGTGTTGCAAGCGCAAGTGATGTTGTGTCACGTGGTCAGAAAGTACTCGTTAAGGTTCTCAGTATAAGCGGACAGAAAGTGTCATTGAGTATGAAGGATGTTGATCAAGATACGGGACGTGATCTCAATCCAGTGATAAATGTAACAAGAACCGAGGAGGATGAGAAACATTTGAGGAATCCTGATCGTCCTACATCTCTCTTGGAACTACAGGCGAATGATGACGAGGACGAGACGTATTCTAGAAAACGAGTGCAAAGACTATCATCACCTGAGAAATGGGAAATTAAACAAATGCTTGCAGCAAATTGCATTGATAGGTAAATTATTCGTCACTTATTTGACCTATTTTCATCGTTTTTTGCCTTTCATCGATTTGGAAATTCTATTTATCATTAAAATATTATGTTCTAAACGTTCAAATTAACGAAATTTTTTGATGAAAATTACTGATCGTCTTAAAAGCAAAAAGACAATTAAACAATTTCAATGTTTATAATTTTTTCTAAACTTGACGCAATTTCAGGGCTCGAACTAAGTCCGTAAATTTACTTGAAGTCCGTAAAAGTTAGTTTTTTTTAAAAAAAAAGGTCCGTAATTTAATTGAAAAAGGACGAAAGGTTCGTAAATTGTACGATATAATTGAAAGAACTTTAAAGAAATTACAAATGATTGCAGAAATTTAATTATATTCAAAAGTAATAAAATTGTTCGCAGAAATTCAATTTGTTCAAAATTTTTTTTAAAATTCTCGTCCGAATTTCAATTATCTTTATAAATAATAAAATTCTTTTCCGAAATTCAATTATTTTCAAAAATTTTAATACAATTCTTGGCAAAATTTCAATGATTTGAATTATTTTCAATCATTTTCAATTATTTTCCTCAATTCAGTGATTTTCAATATCTACTGTTTTAATAAAATTTTCCAAAAGAATTCAATTACCTATTTAAATTTTTTTTAATAAAATTCTACGCAAACATTTAATTATTTTCGTAAAATAATAAAAATTTCACAGAAATTCAATTATTTACAAATTTTTTATAAATTTCTTCGTAATAATTCAATTATTTTCAATTTATTCAATTATTATAATAAAATTTTTACAAGATTCAATTATTTTCATAAATAATAAAACTCATTGCAGAATTTAAATTATTTTTAATACAATTTTAATCGAATTTTATCGAAAAATTTAATTATTCTTAAAATTTTTTATTAAAATTCATCCAAAGAATTCAATTTTAAGAAACATTCAATTATTCAATAAATTATTTAATTTTTGTATTTAAATAATTGAATTCTCTTAGAATTTTCTAGTAAAAATAGATTTGAAAATGAATTTCAGTTAAAATTCTAGAAATAATTGAATTTTGAAAAGGTTGCCAATTATAATCTTTCAAAATTTGAATTTTTCATATTTTTAACTAACAATTCTGTGGAATTAATTTTTTTTGAGAAACTTTAATTGTGGATTATTTTTTTAATTATTTAAAGTTTTTATTTTCTAATATACATTTAATTGAAGAATTTTCGAATAATTAAACTTTTGTAAAATTGAATTATAAACAAATGAATTTGAAAATTATCAAAGAACTTTTTGAAAAAATATTAAAAATAATGGATTTATAGAAGAATTTTAGTTAAAAACACGAAAAAAAAATTGAATTTTGGAGAAGATAGAAATTATTGCAGAAATTCAATTATTTTCAAAAGTAATAAAAGTCTTTGCGAAAATTCAATTCTGTTCAAAAATTTTTTAATTCTTGGGAATTCAATTAGTTTTAATACAATCTCAATAAAACTCAATAATCAAATTTTTAATTGTAAATATGAACAGACATGATTATTTTAAAAAGTTGAAGAACATTGTTTATTTAATTTAATTATTTTCAAAGTTTTCAATTAAAATTATTTAAAAAAAAACTAGATACATTACTTACAAAAAACTTGAAGAAAATTTTTCAAAAGAATTTAATTATTTAGAAAAGCTCTAATGAAATTGTTTAAAAGAATTTAAGTATCTATTCTTTAAAAGCATTCAATTTGATTTCAATATTTTAGTAAAATTTTTTTAATCAATTAAATTTTTTTTTAAATTTTAATAAAATTTAATAATTAAATGTTTAATTTCAATTATTAAAAAATACGATTATTTAAAAAACTTGAAAGAAATTCTTAATAAAATTCATGTACTTTGAAAATTTCCCATTAAAATTATTAAAGAAACTCTATTATTTTCAACTAATTCAATTATTTTAGTCAATAATAAAATTCTTCGCAGGGAATTCAATTATTTTGAATACATTTTCAATAAATGATTTTATCACTGGGCCTTCTTTAATTATTATAAAACATGAAGAAATCGATGACTTAGAGTCGAAGACTCGGAGTTATTGATATCTTCATGTTTTATAGTTATGAAAAATTTAATTTATAGTTTTAATTAAAAATATTTTAGGGACATAAAATAATAGCTAAAATAATTAAAATAATATTTCTGTATCTTATTAATTTATCTATTTAAAAAACACGATTATTCCTTTTTGTAATAATTTCCGGTTTGCAAATTGTATAATTATAAATAATAATTTTGCGTAAGAATTAATTAGCAATGAAAATTAAATAGAATTTCTTCTAAATAAATAAATTAATGAAATATTTACTTTATAATTATGACTTTTTAAATTTGCAGGAGCGAACTACCGGAATTCGATATGGAAACAGGACTTTTACCACGTGACGATGATGAAGATGAGGACATAGAAATTGAATTGGTTGAAGAGGAACCACCCTTTTTACAGGGTCATGGTAGAAGTTTGGGTGACTTGAGTCCAGTGAGAATTGTCAAAAATCCTGATGGATCTTTGGCACAAGCTGCGATGATGCAAAGTGCATTAGCAAAAGAAAGGCGGGAACAAAAAATGCTGCAAAGAGAGCAAGAAATGGATTCAGCACCAACGGGAAGTCATAAAAATTGGATTGATCCCTTGCCAGATGGTAAAAATAATTCTTTTTATTAAAAATTCTTTTTTATTTTTTTAATATAGCATTATTTATTTTAATAAATAAAATCTAATATAATTGTTAATATCTAATAATTAGAATTTTAAATTTGTACAATTATTGATTTACTTTTATGATAATTTATTGTTAATTGATAAAGTATTGATAGTTTTTGTATTATGAACTATTTGCAATTAGTTTGTTAACTTTTATTTGTAATTTTCAGCTGAAAGTCGATCGATGGCAGCTAACGCTCGAGGTATTGGTCTTCAAACGCAAGATTTACCGGAATGGAAAAAGCACGTAATTGGCGGTAAAAAATCATCGTTTGGAAAGAAAACGAATTTAACATTATTGGAGCAGCGTCAGTCTTTGCCAATTTATAAATTACGTGATGATTTAGTAAAGGCAGTGACCGATAATCAAATTCTCATAGTTATTGGAGAAACGGGTTCGGGAAAAACAACGCAAATAACTCAATACTTAGCGGAAGCTGGTTTCACTGCTCGTGGAAAAATTGGTTGCACACAACCCAGGTATTTTTACACACAGTCTAACTTCATTTATTTCTTCCATTTTGTTTTATTTATTTTATTTAATTATATCAAATGAAACTTTTATTTAAAAGTGAAAAATTCCAGTTAAAAAACGTTTTATTTTAATTTTACATTTTAATTGAGTTATTTTTGTCGATTATTAGTAATAATTATTAAGTTGATAATTAAATTAACTTAGTTATTAACTATTAGTAGATAATTTAATTAACTGTTGAAATTTATAACTTATGTATAATTTTCTATTTTTCAATAAAGGCGTATAGCAGCAGTTTCGGTAGCGAAACGAGTGGCTGAAGAATTCGGATGTCGTATGGGTCAGGAAGTTGGTTACACAATTCGTTTCGAAGATTGCACTGGTCCAGAGACAAAAATAAAGTACATGACAGATGGTATGTTATTGAGAGAATGCCTCATGGATCTCGACTTGAAAACGTATTCCGTTATTATGTTGGACGAAGCTCATGAACGGACAATACATACCGACGTTTTATTTGGACTTTTAAAACAAGCTGTCGGCCGAAGACCAGAATTAAAACTTATTGTAACCAGTGCTACCTTGGATGCTGTGAAATTCTCTCAATATTTCTTCGAGGCACCAATTTTTACCATTCCCGGCAGAACATTCGAAGTTGAGGTAACAAATTCTTAATTTCTTTCAATTTTTTTTTCTTTTTTGTTTCCTTTTTTCAATAATTTTTTTTTAAATGTTTTGAATTTTTTTTAATATTAATGTATTGACAGTCATTGAAATCTAACGGAGAATTTTATCAAAAATTTTGAAAATAACTGAATTCTTTCGAAGAATTTATCAAAATTTTTGAAAATAATTGATTTTTTCGAGAACTAAAAATTTTGCAATTTATTTGAATTTTATGAAAAATTTCTTTCAAATTTTCAAAATAATCGGGTTTATTAATATTTGTAATTAATAACTTTATTATTGAATTTTATTAAAATTATTGATAGGAAATTAAATTCATTTGAATTGTTTTCATAAATAATTTAATTTTTTTGAAGAAGTTGTTGAAAATAATAGTTTTTTTTAACAATTTTAATTGAAAATTATAAAAATATTTAAATTTTACAAAGAATTTCTTTTAACTTTTTAAAATAATCGCGTGTATATGAATAATTGTAATAAAAAACTTGATCATTGAATTTTCTAACAAATTTTTGGAAATAATTCAATTTTTTCCAAGAATTTTATTACAACTTTTGAAAATAATTGAATTCATGATAAGAAATTTATTATTAATGAAAATTATTGAATCCTTTAGAGAAATTTTAGTAAAATTGTATTGAAAAGAATTTTATTACATATGAAAATAATTCAATTCTTGCGAATAACTTTACTATTTATTTAAAAATAATTGGATTGTTTCGAAGAATTTTATTAAAATTTTAGAAAATAATTGACTTCAGTCGAAAATTTTTTAACAAATTTTTAGGAAATAATTGAATCTTTTCGTGAAATTTTATAAAAATTGTGTTGAATATTGGAATTGAATTTTCAAAACTAAAAATAATTGATTAAGAGAAGAAATTTTAATTAAAATTAAGAATTCCAGAAAATAATTGAATTGAAATATTAAAAATAATTTTGGAGAAGTTGCAGTAGCTATTTTACAAATTATTGACTTTCAAAATGATTGAAATTTTTAATTCATGTGGAAAAATAATAATAATGATGAAATATTTATCTAAATAAACAATTGATGTTTCGAATAATTTTACAATTCACAGATATTCACAAATAAATATGTATTACAAACTTTTTTGTGTATCTAAAATAATTTTTAGAGTGAATCAGAATATTTTATAGAGTCAGGGAAAAAGTCAAATTTTTGTCTGCAAATCAGGGAAAAGAATAAAATTTTTGTGACGACTTTGAATTATTTATTATAAAATATTATTTAGTACATTTACAATTATTGGTTGTTTAATTATTTAATTTATTTACATTATTTAATTTATTATTTATAATATAATAATTTATATTTATTTTATTTACAATTGATTATTTAATTCTTTTTATTTAGATTATGTACACGAAGGAGGCAGAGACTGATTATTTGGACGCCTCATTAATAACAGTTATGCAAATTCATTTGCGTGAACCGCCCGGCGATATACTTTTATTTTTAACCGGTCAAGAGGAGATTGATACTGCCTGCGAGATTCTTTACGAGCGCATGAAATCATTGGGCAAGGATGTGCCGGAATTGATAATTCTACCCGTTTATTCGGCATTGCCATCGGAAATGCAGACAAGAATTTTCGAACCCGCACCACCTGGTTCACGTAAAGTTGTAATAGCGACAAATATCGCTGAGACAAGTTTAACTGTCGATGGAATTTACTATGTTGTCGATCCCGGCTTTGTCAAGCAGAAAGTCTATAATTCAAAAACAGGAATGGACAGTCTTAATGTGACACCAATTAGTCAAGCTGCAGCGAAACAACGCGCAGGCAGAGCCGGAAGAACGGGTCCAGGAAAATGTTATCGTCTTTATACCGAGAGAGCGTACAGAGATGAAATGCTGCCAACGCCAGTGCCCGAAATTCAACGCACAAATCTCGCTACAACTGTTTTACAATTAAAAACAATGGGTATTAATGATTTACTTCATTTCGATTTTATGGATGCACCGCCAGTTGAATCGCTCATTATGGCATTGGAATCGTTGCACAGTTTAAGTGCCCTTGATAATGAGGGTCTTTTAACGAGATTGGGGAGGAGAATGGCCGAATTTCCCTTGGAGCCGAATTTATCGAAAATGTTAATTATGAGCGTACATTTACAATGTTCTGAAGAAATTTTAACCATTGTCAGTATGTTGTCTGTACAAAATGTTTTCTACAGGTGTGTATTTTTACAATTATTCACTTTTTTCATTTTATTCTATTTTCTTGTTATTAATGAAATTAATTAAATTAAATTAAATACATTAAATTAATTAAATTAAATTCATAAAATTAATTAAATAAAATTCATGAAATTAATTAAATTAAAATTGCTTCTCATAGAGGAAGAATTGTATTTTCTATTTTATTATTCTGTTAATTTTGAGTTTAAAATATTTACATGAATAATTTTTTTTTCAGACCAAAAGATAAGCAAGCGTTGGCTGATCAGAAGAAAGCAAAATTCAATCAGGCTGAAGGTGATCATTTAACTCTATTAGCAGTTTATAATTCATGGAGAAACAATAAGTTCAGTAATGCCTGGTGTTATGAAAATTTCGTACAAATACGAACGCTTAAGCGTGCACAAGATGTGCGTAAGCAATTATTAGGAATTATGGATAGGCATAAATTAGATGTCGTCTCGGCAAGTAAAAATACGGTTCGAGTTCAAAAGGCAATTTGCTCTGGATTCTTTAGAAATGCTGCGAAAAAAGATCCACAAGAAGGATATAGAACTTTAGTCGACAGCCAAGTCGTTTACATTCATCCTAGCAGTGCTCTGTTCAACAGACAACCAGAATGGGTACGAAAAATTACTTTTATACAGAAAAGAATAATTAAATATTTTTTCCTTTAGTTATAAATTTCTTCTACTTCCTATTTTTCAAATATATTCGTTGTTTTATTTTTTCTAATATGCGATAAAATTTGTCTATCTTACTAATAATGATAAATTGATTTTAATTTATGGAAATTTTACTTTACAGGTAATTTATCATGAATTAGTGCAAACGACAAAAGAATATATGCGTGAGGTCACAACAATCGATCCAAAATGGCTAGTAGAATATGCGCCGGCATTTTTCAAATTTAGCGATCCAGCGAAATTGAGTAAATTTAAGAAGAACCAGAGACTTGAACCATTGTATAATAAATATGAAGAACCAAATGCTTGGAGAATATCAAGAGTACGACGACGGCGTAATTAAGAATTCAATTTATGAATATATATTGAAATATATATTTGTTATTTTTAAATTATTAACGAAAATAATAATTTCTGTAAATATATCATTAATTGTAGCGAATACAATACAATTAGCGGAATTTTTGTGCGAAAAATTCATATTTCTATAATTTAATTAAATTGTCAAATATTTCCTTTTTGTAGAGTTCATGATATTATGAAATGATTCTATAAAACAAAAAGTATTGGCACGTTTACCTGTAAATTACATATACAATTTTTTCTAAATACATGTTTAATTCACTATAAAATGTATTAATAATTTTAAATTTTGGAATCATAATTTAAAATTCATTTAATTAAATTAATAACAATTTTTTTATTTTCTAGAAACATTTTCAGGCTTTTCAAATTTATTATTTGAGTGTTATAAATTAAAATTTTTGAAATTTTTCTTAATTATTATTTTATTATTTATTTATATTTTTTAATATTTGATTATTGTAATATAATATTATTTAGTACTTTTAAATTTCTTTACTGAATGAAAGATTAATTAAAATCCTCTTTTTTATATTTATAAATCATATTCAATAATTGAATTTATAAATTTATTTTAATTGAAAATGAATTTCAAAGACTATAATAATATAGTTACAAAAATATAATGAATTTTTTAATGTAAAAATAAAATTTCTTTATTTTGCAAACATTACGAATTTTATTTATTATTGTCTTAAATATTTAAATTTAGAAACAATTATAAATTAATTTACAATAAAATTAATTAAACAATAATTTTTTTATTTTTAATTAAATTAACTTTGAAAAGTAATAAATAATAAATAAATTTTTTATGTAAGAATAATTAAAATAGTTTTATCTTTAAGTTACCAAAAATATTTTTAAATAATTACAATTTACTGAAATAGTAAAAAATTAATTTATAAAAAATATATCTATAATTAATTAATAATTATTATTTTGGCAATAATAATAATAGGTAATAATAATAATAGGAAATAATAATAATAATAATAATAATAATATTAATAATAATAATTATTATGTTATTATTATCTATTTCTATTATTTTTTATTAATTCTAAATAAATATAGGAGTATAATAATAAATAAATAAATTATAGAATAAAAGAAAGAGAATGGTAAATTTTTTTGATTTAAAAAAATATTTATTCCCGCGTTATTTCTTATTGGACAAATTTGTCCAATCAGGTGATCAAAATTTTTTAGCGGTAAAGATAACCGGAAGTTCTGAGTAATTCATCACTCCCATTGGACAATGAAACGTAGAAGAAGGATCTGATTGGCTGTGGGAATAGTTTCACGGCAACTTCCTTCTTCTCCCACATTCCCCTACCCTTGTTGTTCGAGCAGCGCCAACGGACGTTTCATTAGACCGTTGTCTTTGATCACGTAAAAGTTAGTGAAGAAATTTTGTAAATATTTATTGTAAATTTAGTTAATTTCAAGTGTGTTTGACCGTGTGTAATTAAAAACATTCGTTTTTGCCTCCGTAATTAAAATAAAAGAGTCGATTTGCTTTTTAACATTATTTCAATGCGGGCATTTAGGGGTTATGTACGCGCCGCCCGGTAGTAGTTTCTTCCACTTTTTTTGCACAAAACGAAATATTTTGCGTAAAGGTAGAGTAAATATTATTCGCGGAACGTGTTTTCGAGTTAATTTTTTATTGGTGTTGATTAAAAGATGTTTGGATTTCGGTTCGATTGATAAAATGGCGTCATTGTCAATATGCAAAGATCGTAGTCAGGAACGTTTTGTCGAGATTCATGACGGTTGGTTTGTTATCGTCTTGAAATGTGTTACCCGGTCAATTTATTGCTTCTATTTAGCGAAAAATGTTTTCATTTGTGCCATTTAGATATTATTAAATTCTCGATTGCTGAAAGTCATGAAATTATACAAACGATGCATTCGTCTCGACCGATTCATTAATTGCGATTCGTGTAGATTTTTCACGATTTTTTTCCGGGGAATTCGATTCATAGCATATTTTCTATTCAAATTCCGTATAGTAAGCGAATAATATTTTTGATTCTCGGGAAAGTGTTTTTTTATTATTATTCGGTAAAATTGTGATATACGGTAGTGACGTGCTGGTGTTTATTATTGCAATATTAAACCTCCAAAGTATGAATTATCTATTGGAGTTGACATGGACCACAAGGATAAAGGATTTTCCAAGTGATGACATTCTGCAGATTTCATATTTCTTCCACATCTGTTAATGACGAAGCCGAGAGATTTTCTGAGGAATTTTTTGTCTAAGGTAAAGGTCAATGGGAAATTCTATTATTGGCAAGTAATTTTATGTATATTTCAAAATTCTAAACAACATAGTGACAATATTGGTATAATTCAAGTACAAATATGTGTTGTTTTTTTGTTTTCTCTAAAGAAAAGTAGACATTTTTTTTACATATCTGGAACAAAATTTTTCGTTAAGTAAAATTTATCGTTTATTTTTCTACATCAGTATTTTTACATTTTTGTAAGTGATTTAATGCGTTTCTGCTATTTATATTTTACGTTATTTTCATTTCCTGATTTTTCTCGGAAATTTTTTATTTAATTAGAAAATTAATTACTCGGAAATCTTTAAAGAACACAAATATTTTTTACATAAGTTGAAGAATTCAAAAGATGAGTAAATTACATAATAGGAAATATAATCTAAATAAAAAATTAATTTTACATTAGTTAAATTGAATTAATATATTAAATAGCAAATAAGATTAGTTGTTACATGAAATAAATAAAATTAATTATGAAATTAAATAAAGAATAAGAGCTTAATTGTTGAATTTAATATTTATTCGAATGAAAAATCAAAAATTGATTTTCATGTAAGATTTCTAATTGTGGGAATAATTTGTTTAAAGTTTCTCTTTAAAATTTATTTTAGTAAAATTTGTATAATATTTTGATATGAATGAATTTATTATTTCATTGTTTGTAATTTTTTCTGTTAATTTTATGTCACTATGTTGTTTAACATTCAATTTAATTAATTTTCATCCATATTTGTATTTATATGATCAAAGTTTTGAACTTTGAAATGAATGAAATATTTTTCATTCAAAATATTTAGAAAAATTACTAATTACGATAAAAATAAAAAATTTAGATACGTTATTTAAGTTAATAAATAAATTAATTAATTTAGTCAAAACAAAAATAACATTAATTTCTTTAAAAATTAGAAACCTTAGGTATAATTTATTTTTTTTACGTGACACAAAATTATTGTATTAAAATTTAATTTGAAGAAAAACCAAATGAATTTTGTTCATTTCAACGTTCAGAATTTCAAAAAAATATTCAAATTAATTTTTTTAAATCAAATTCATTTTTTTAAATTAAATTTATTTTTTTAAAATTAAATTTATTTTTTTTAAATAATTAAATATCTTGAAAACAAAGTTTTCAAAAACTTAAAATTCTATAAAACTTGGAAAAGTTATTGTATGATTTTGTATTAAAAGTTTGACGTTTTAAACTTTTTTTAGAATTTTTCATTAACTTTTTAAAAGTTTACGATTGCTTACATTAAAATTTAAAATAACAATTTTTTTTTAAATTGAAAATTAACATTTCCATTGGACATTTTGTCTGAAAAAAAATATTTACATTTTCTGTTGACAATATTTGAATATTCGCGTACAAAACAGATAAGTTTAAGCGCATGTGCACCTTGTACAAAATTTAACACGTGACCACGTGGTTTTTTCCCCTTAATATTTGAGGTTAGATTGTTTACGCGTTTCTTTTCGAGGCTTTCGAAGTTTTCAATATTTTTGTAAATGTCAGTGTAAAAATGAAGAATCAAACTCAAAATAGTGATAAAAAACAAAAACGAGTGAAATCGTCAAGGCAGAAAAAAGTTAATTTAGTTTTTGATGAAGAAAAACGAAGGTAGGTGTGAAATAATTAAAAAAAAATACACGTAAACTTTTTGAATAAAGTGTCAATTTTAACAAAAATTTTAATTTTGAAGGCAATTTCTTGGTGGTTTTCGTAAAAGAAAATTACAACGACAGAAAAAGGCGCAGGAAGAATTGCAACAACAATTAAAAGAAGAAAAAAAGAGAATCAAGAAAAATGTAAGTTTTTTTAGAGAAAAATTGTATTTAAGGTTATGTTGCACGTGAAGTTAAAATATTTTTAATTACAAAACTATTTAAGTAAATATTTAAATATAAAGTAAAGAATTACATAATTTTAAAACGTTATTAATTTTTGTTTTGTTAAAATTCGTCTTCAAATTTGAAAAATATGAACATCAAAACATGTAAATAACAATTGTTATTTTGACACGTTTTTATGATCAACAAGTTTTGAATGTTCAAGTGAACGAAATAGTTTTCTTTAAAAATATTTTTCTAAATTATTAATTAAAAATTAAATTCCAATAATTTAATTTTTACTAAAAATTAACTTCATTTGATTAAATTTTAATTCTTCAATGAAGAATTTAATATTTATTAAAACTTATTTGTTATTAATTTATTAATTATTTTTTCTTTTGATTAACAGGCCAAAGACAGTTACAAAAAATGGATTTCTTATCGAGCTGTACCAGAATTAGAGGAACTTTTAGCAAAAAAAGAATATGAAGAGGAAGGACACACTGTGAGCATTTTAGAATTAAAAGTTTCCGATTTGGAGCAACAAAGCAGTTTAATTGGAGAGAATATAGTGAAATATGATGATGACGATGATGATGAGAACAAGAATGGAAAAAATGAAGAAAGTGATGATAATTGTAATAGTAATGAAGTTCCTGGTATGGAAATTGTAAGAAAACCTTTAAAAAAGAAAAAAATCGAAAAAGAATTACCAGAGAAAAAACCAACGGAATCTGGTAAAAATATCAAGAAAGCAATAAAACGAATTGCAACCAAGGAAGTGCAAAAGAGTAAAGCATTTCAACAAAAACAAAAAATGGAGCATTTAAAAAATAAAAAGAAAATGAGGCAAAAGGTTAAGAATCAGAATAAATTGAAAAAGAAGGATAGCCGAAATAAACGAAGTGCGTGATTTTTCTTTTTTTTAATTCTAATTTTTAAGAACGTGAAAAATATTTATAAAAAATATTTTTGTAAATAAACTCGAAATCTATAGAAATTATTACACTTTTAACTATACAAAACATTAAAATTTGTAAAAAGAAGGTTAGTTTAAATAAAAAATTATAACGATTAAACATGTTTTGATCTTGTAGAAAAAAATTATTTATTATAAGAAAATATTTTCTTTTTTTTACAAGTTAATAACAATTTTTTTTTACAATTAATACATTGTTTATTTTAATATTAAGAATGGAAAATATTTTTTTTCAATAAATTAAAAACTTACAGTTTAAGGAATGCTATCGCAACTATTATTAGAAAAAAAAATCCTTTTATATTTTACAAAATTATCTTTAAATTCATTCAGATATTAAGCAAAAACCCCACTCTTTGCATTTAAAATCTTTTATACACTTTGTATCTAAAAATTTATTTAATTCCAACGGAATAAATTTTTTCGACGTTGTTATTTTTTCCACAGATATTCCAAGTTGTCCAAATTTATTCGAACCACAGCCCCAAAAAGATCCATCTGCTAATGAACAAATAGTAAAGTTATTTCCACACTGAACGCGTTTTACACCCGTTTCAAAATTGTTTCCTTCTTCATTTTCAAAATCAACAACCGTTGGTAAAGCAACAACTTGTTTATCGGAATTTAAATGACCCAATTCGCCAAATGTATTCCAACCCCAAGTGTAGAGATCTCCTTCAATTGTAATAACAGCAGAATGCCAGCCAGCAGCTGCAATTTGAGAAACTTTAATTCCTGCCAGGGCTTTAATAATTTTTGGATTATCCGAGTCTTGTAAATCTCCGTGTCCCAACTGACCACGTGTTCCCAATCCCATTGAATAAATATCTCCATTTTCTGCCAATAAAATTGTATGATCAAATCCACAAGCCATGTCGATAAATTTAACTCTTTCCTCCATTTCAACAGCAATAGGAATATTGAAAACACGACCAATATTTGTGAGCGCAATCACAGATCTTTCCCCATCGATTTTCACAATATACTCATTTTCAATATTCTCGGAAATTGAAATGAATTTGTTGATTTTTTTCCACATTTTATTGTACGGATTGAATTGCCATAAATTATTTTCTGTTGTCAGAATTGTTACATTTTCTTTACCGGCTAATGCATATTTTATTCTTCTACATGCTGTTTCGGGTATTATTAACTTCACTGGATTTTCCTCTTGTTTGACATCTAATATTCCAGAGATAAATAAATCTTCATTTTGCCAGAGTAAAATATAATTCCAGCCAATTTCCATATTGGTAATTTCAGGAAATGGTACTCTTGTTACCTTATCCAGATACACAATTGTTCCTGACTCGTTAGAAAATAAACTACTGGCATTTAGACCGCTATAATATATTTTCATTTTTCCTGCTAGTTTAATTAATTGAAAAATATTTTCCTTTTAAGTTTGCTTTTTAATCGTTTTTGTGAGTTTAATATCTAACCTCAAAGTATATGTCAGAGGTGTCAGACTTCTGAAATTGAACACTTTTGCGTCTGAAGTTTGTAGTAGTTCACGAACTTCTCGCCTGTAGCGTGTGTATCGGTGATATTTCATTTGACATAAAAATCATTAGATATAAAATTCATTTTACATAAATTTCATTAGACATAGCATTTATGTAGCTTAAATATGTCATTTGACTAAATTAATTTGACATTAGTTTCAATTGACATAATATTTTATTTAACATTTAAAAATCACTTTGCACAAGTTTCTTTTGACATAAAATTCATTTTACATAAATAATATTTCATATAAAAATTCATTTGACATTAGTTTCAATTGACAATACTCAGTTTATTACAATAATTTCCATTTGACATAAATTGTATTTAACATAAAAAACATTTGTCATGAATTTTGTTTGGCATAAAATTCATTTTACATAAATTTTGTTTGGCATAAAATCCATTTGACATAAATTTTATTTTACAAAAATTTCATTTGACATAAGTTTCACTTGACATAAATTTCATTTGACATTTTTTTTCAGGGTGAATTTTAAAAGTTACCAATCAGATATTATTAAAAAAATTATGATTGGTAAATTTTTAAATTCGCACCTATATATTATTATGTCAAATATTCTTTATGTCAATGAATTTAATGTCAAATTAAATTTTTGAAAAATAAAATTTATGTCAAATGAATTTTAGGTCAAATGAAATTTATGACAAATATCAATTTATCTCAAACGAGTTCTATGTAAAATGAAATATTATGCAAAATGAAATTTTTATTAGGTGATTTTTATCTCAAATCGGAATTATGTTAAATGAGTTTTATACAAAATTAAATTTATGTCAAATAAAATTTATGTGCAATGAAATTTATGTTAAATGTAATTATTCTTAAAAATTTTATTAAAACTTATTAAGATAATTTAATTATTTAAAAATTTGTTTATAAAATTCTTTATGAGAATTCAATTTTAAGAAACATTCAATTATTCAATAAATTATATTTTTTATTTAAGTAATTGAATTCTCGTAGAACTTTCTAAAAAGAATTTATTTATAAATGAATTTCAGTTAAAATTTTAGATAATAATTGAATATTAAAAGGATTATAACGTGAATTTTTAGAAATAATTGAATTTTGAAAAAATTTCAAATTAAAATCTTTGAAAATTTGAATTTTTCATACTTTTAACTTCAAATAATTTTAAAAAAAATAAAGATTAAAACAACTTTTCAGAAAGGAGTAGGTTCAATAAAATCAATTCGTTTTTTTAAAGGAATATATATTTAATGAATATATATTCGTTAATATACTTAATATACATATTTACAACTTAACAGACATTGATTATAAGAATAGAGATAATTATTACACGACACGAAGACACATTTGTTTGTTTGTTTTTCATTCTTTCGCAATTACAGCGATTTTTAGACAGAAAAATAAAATATATATTTTATATTTTTTTCTCACATGCATTCCTCTTTGCATGTCTCTCGCAGTGCTTATAATATTAATAATAATAATAATAATTATAATAATAATAATAATAATAATAATAGAATTTTAAACATCTTTATAATTAACGTAATTGGAATAAAAATCTATACATTCATTGTTGTTGTCACTGTTGTTATACAGTGTGACTAGCATTATGTTAAAATACATCTATATTCGATATATAGGTTATATTATGCGCAGGTTCATTAATTTTTTTTTTGGGCTCCAAATTTATTTTACAACAATGGTCCCTGTAAATTTTGCAGGTAACTTGAATTAACTTGTGGTAATTAAAAATTCGAACACATTAAAGAGCCGATTACGTTATTTTTTTGTGATTATTATTTATAATAATTCAGGTAACTGCATAGACATCAATTTTTCGTCACTCGATGTCTATAACTCGTTATATTTTCATCCCTTTAACATCAAACATTAAAAAGGGTTGAACGAGTTTTAACATAATTTATTTCTTTTTTTTACATTCATACATTCTTTTTCTAAAAAAAAACTATTAATTATTCCCTTTTTTCTGAAATAACAGTATAAACTCATGTAATTAACTTGCATACTCGAATTTTTATTTTTCAAATTTTTCTCATTTTACAATTTATATATTTTATTATATGAAATACACAGAATGTTTAAGCGTTTTCTTTCTCACGTAAAATACTATAATTATACATTAATGTTTTTCTTTTTAGAGAACAACAATAATTAGATAAGTCTCTATAACTTTTTCATATTTCTTCTATTCATGCATTATTTTTGTATTTTTTTTTCTTGTTTTCTTATAAAAAGAAACGTTCTTAATACTAAAACGAATTACTTTTTTCTATAATAAAAATTAGCTTTGGTCCGAAAGTAAAGTATAAAAGTCATTAGATTTTTTTTATAAAATCATAATTTCTTAATTAACAATTTTTTTTTGCTTTCTATACGAAGCAATAAAATGTCTGATGGTTATTTAAAATAACCCTCCTTTTGTCATATACTGCTCAAGAATTAGGTATTATTATTATTGCTTTTGTCGTTCAAAAAAAAAAAAAAAAAAAAAAATTGAGAAGGTTTGGAATGAAAGCAATAATTTTTTTCTTGTTTGTCAGGCCCATCTGTTGTAGAAACGAATTCATTTTCGTTTCTTTACTCCATTTGTAAAAATGCCCATGTACTTCTTCGCTTTAGACGCAAGATTGTTATCTTGATTTCTCTTGTGCTTTTTCATCATTTTAGATTGAAGTTGTTTGTATGCTTCCGTGCAACAATAAATGTTGCACGGAATCCCTGTCTCAAACTTTGCTCTCTGGACCATCTGTCGTATGTTTGAAGGAATTGCGAATTTTACTTAGATGAAGAGCTGTTATATGTCCGTAGGTTTTGTTGTACCATTCAGGAGTTCTTCCTCTGTAAAATTTAAATATTAAAATTAGTTAAAAGTCGTTTTAGTCCTAGCCTTCTTAGACTATAGTTTACTTGTCTCTTAGAATTGTTAAGTTATTTTTGTCATTTAGTACTTTTAGATTTTATTAATTTTAGAAATAGGTTTCAATAAGAAATTAAGTATTCGAATAAAAAAGATTAAATATTAAGTGGGTATCAAAGTTGATGCGATTTTTCCATTGAAGTTCAGTGTAAAGTTCGCATCGACTTTGACGTCCCCTTAAAAATTAAAGATTAGAGATTAAATAATGAAGATTAAAGATTTAAATTGAATTCATTTGGTTTTTATTTTTATTGCTGCAAAATGAGCGAAAAACTAGAATTCTTTAGAGTAGGAAACAAAATTAAAATGAGGTTCTTTAAAATAAATGTGAACGTACTTTGTATCAACTCTTGACAGATGCATAATACGAGATTTTCCACTTCCGCAAGGTTCGATTAAATATCGAGATGCTAAAACAATGCCTCGTGTTCCACCAAAAGTGACTGGAGCATTTGGATGCTCGACAGATGTTTCAACAATTACACAAGCTCCTTTGGGCAAATCATTTCGCCACGATCTGTAAAAGAGATTTTTTTTTAGTTTTCGTTGAGCATATTTTTTTCTAATTAGAAGAATTGAAAATCTCTAAAGTATTTACCTCAGAACACAATAGTCCCTGATCGGTAATGGAGGACTCATGTTTCCAGTGACATACTGAAATATCTCGACATTCGTGTCCAATTTACTGATTAGCTGATATTTAATTAATTGATGATCCCAGATGTCCCTTTCTCTTAAAACTCGATTCAAGAGTTCATTGGGTGGTGCTTCAACGTCGGTCGAAACTCGCCAAAGACGAAGCGGATGTCCGTCTCCGACCTTTTTGTATGCCACTTCCACACTGGAATCCGCTGGATTGTTAACCGTCACCCATCCTCGGCTTCTACAACAAAAGATTTGAATTACATTTTGTTAGGTTTTTCCATCTTTTCTTGAAAACTCTTTTTGTTGAGTGAAAAAAACTTACTTTTCTCGAGCCTCTTTCAATAAAGCGGTTATGCAGGCATTTAAATAGCCCCTCCAATCTTGCTTCAATTCTGATCCAAGTTCATCCAAACCCACGGGGATACTCTCCTCCATGTAGTTAAAGTGGCATTGAGTCAACATATCTGACGAGACCTTAAAAGAAAATAAGAGACGATTAATAGACTGATCAAAACAACAAGTAGATTAAATAAACTTATTTAAATTTGTTTTCAATTAGGATAAATAAATTTTTCTTACCATAAATAGTTCGCGATGACTTTTAACGAGATATAAGAGGCAATCGTGCGCTGCTTTATTTTCCGATAGTTCTCTTTGATCTGGAGTCCCGACAGTTTTTCTTCTTCTTGGCGAGACGCTATTTGACCTGTTTGTCACATTTGCGTTATGATTGAAGTGGAATAAACTCGGCGCTAGGCATACCGACAAATTGGAAGCGGTCATTTGATTGTAGGGCGAATTACTCGCGACAATATTGAGAAAATCGAGAAGAAATTCCAATGCCTCGCGATGCTCGTCTGGTAGTAGAAGTAGGACACATTGAACGGCATCGGGACGCAGATCCACTGGAACGTCTGTAAGAAACATTTTCAACCTCTTAATCATTTTCTAAAGTGTTTTTTAAATGAATGAATTAAACTGAATTTTATCGAATTTTTACTCACGTTGGAAAATAGCGATGAATGTCTCAGAAAGTTTGTTAGTCAGAAGAGCTTCCGGCAATTCTCGAAAATATTGTTTAACAAGATCGGCAACGTCGTAAGCCTGTTGTCCATCAAAATTGATATTGTCACCCTGTGTCTCCGTCATGACCTTTAGTTTTTGAATTCTAGACCTCACGCCACTCTTTCGAAACAGACCAACCTGATCGAGAGCGTTCGTTTTCAGCCACTTTAGAGCAATTTGTATACACTTCGGCAGAGCTTGACCCGTTCTCTGTAGTGACAACAGCAACGGAACACCAAAGACAGTCTTGTCCTTATAATCAGGTGACTTTATCTTTCTGATGAATTTCGGTAATTCCCAATTCCAACCTGTACGATGAGTGGGACAATATCGTTCCATACATGCGGTTAATTTCAAAAGAGCCAATTTCCTCAGTACCAAGAGTTGACCACAAGACATTGAAGCCATCGCACGACGACAAAGTGGATCCAAAGTTTCTGGATTAAGAGAACCTCGTTGAAAGCTGTGCCACCTGACAACCGTACTCTTGTGCTTCGGCGAATCCTCCTCTTGATCCGAATCCTTACTGGCTGCTGTCGAACTGCTCTCTTGACTTCCCGCCAAATCGGAATTTTTACTCCTCGATTTTTCACGATAGACTGTAATCTCCTTGGATGGTGATCTATCATCCCGGTAAATATCCTCACGACCGTGTCTAAAGCTCTTGTGAAATTTATCCTCGCGCTTTAGTGATGATACTTTTTCTGACGAATCCCTGAATTTTGATTCTTTACTCGAGTGCAAACTACCACCGCGATTGATAACAGTCGCCGATCTTGTTGGCGATTCCTTTGGACTCTGTGAGACGCATTCTAGAACCTTTGTGTTATTACTGTTAGCATCCTTAAAGTACCTTTGTCTCCAGCTCGTTGGCTGACATTCGGAATCACTTAAAGCACCCTGATCTTCTCGGCCACGATTAAGAAATTTACGGGCACGATTCATTTTCGTGCGGGTTGGTGTAGGGGTTGGTCCGCCACCTTGCGAGCCATCGGAACAATAACTCGAGGAATCGTCGCCGAATAAACTTGGTGCATTTGCCATTGGAGATGGTGGTAAATGATTGGGTGATGCTGGCAAGGTGAGTGGCGATGCTGGTAAATGAAAAGGCGACGATGGCAGTAGAAGATCATTGAATGAGAGTGGCGCCGAACCTGTTGGTGAGACATCGACACAATTAAGATCCTTCATTTTTTGTTGCATCGATATAACATCGAGTACTTGGGGTCCACTAATGACGACACCATCGCGATTTTGTCGTTTTCTTCGGCGCGACTTTAATGACTCGACACGTCGTAAAAATGCTTTTGCACCGTCACGAAGTCTTTCGGAACCGGTGCGCCGGAAACGTTGGCCAAGCTCGTCGGGTGATGTGCCTGGGGGAAGACTCGAATATCGGAAATTGTCTATTTGATCATCAGCCTCTTCGGCTTCAAGACGTTCCTCAATTGATTCCTCCTCGGATGGTATATTCTGACTTGCGATTGTTTGCAATTTCTCGAGATTTGTTTGTGTCACGTCACACACACGTGACCATCTTCTTGTTTTCTTCTCGAACATCCAATTCTCGCTTAATGCGCACTGTGTTTCTTCATCGGAATCGTCGCCTCCTCCTCCTCCTCCTCCTCCCTGAAAAATTAAAACATTCTGGTTAGAAATTTATTTTTTTAGGTGTAAAACAGACATTTTAATTTTTAATCGAAATGATGGACAAACTATTCTCTTGTAATTTAGGGTCAAAATAAAAGTAGTATTCGATTTGGTTTTGGGAGTGAAACTGTGTCCCATTAAGTAGTTTTCGTTTTTTGCATTTGAGACAAGAGTTGATACGAATGTAACTTTCGATTTGGTATCGAAACAAAAATTAACTTCATGTTCTCGTGGAATAAGATCCACTTTTATTGTTGTAATTAAAAATAAATGTTTTGATTCAGATGTTTTAATCAAAAGTCGACTTTAGATTCTTCTGTTGTGATCAAAACATAAACAGAATTTATGATTCAAATATCTGAATCAATATTAGATTTTGTTAGTTGTATCAAGACACAAACAGAAAGTACTTTTTGATTCAGATATTTGAATCGAATCTAAAGTTGATTTTTGATTTTGGTATTTGGAATCATTACTAAACAAAACAGACTTTTGATTCTGTTATTGAAATCAAAACTAAAAATAATTGAGTTTTGATTCTTTTGTAATGAAAATACAAATAGAATACTCTTTTTGATTTTGATATTTGAATCAAAACAAAACAAAATCGTCTTCTGTTTTCGTTGTTGGAATCAAAACTAAATAAAATTGATTTTGTTTCTAATGTTGAAATCGAAACAAAAACAGATTTCCAAACAGATTCGAATGTCGGAATCAAAACAAAAAAATGTTTACTTTTCCTACGGACAATCCTACCAGACACATAACAAGTGTTTCTGTTTTTCGTTTTACCGTATCGGTCCCTGGTTTTAATGTGACGAAACTGAAACTAAGAATAGCAAGAATGGTCCGGAAGATCTTAAAAAAAATGTTTTCATCTTAAAAAGAGATTTTTTTTCACAAATGTGTAAACCTGTGTTTGACCTCCATTCATCAGCCATGTGGGTCCTGACTTTCTAAGTCCAAGTTCGTTACGAAACTTGACGCCTTTTGTTACAGGGGAAATGAATGCATACAGTCTGCGACCCATATGACCTGACCCCAACAAGCGACAATGGATCTGGTTTCACTATTAAGAGTGCCACGCCTGGGATCTTTCCTGGGTCCAGAGAATCGTGCCTTTTTACGTTTGTAGGTTTATGACTACGAAACACGTTGGCTATAAATAATAAATGTGACGTTTTTTTTCCTCTCTCTTTCTACCCGAAACAACCACTTGACATCTGTGCGGTGGGTACAACACACTATGTATCGCTTGATTACGAGTCACGGGGGGAAAATCGCGAAAAAGTGGGACAGTTAAATATAATATTCTCTCTGCAAGTGATTGGGAAGTGTGCGCGCGGGAACAAAAAGGAAAGATAAAGAAGTGTGAGAGATGATGGCATTGCCGCTCTCTCGAGACAAATCTGAAACATCAAAAATATCATCTTTGCCCACGCTTCTTGAAATAGATTTTTGAAATTAGGTGCACTTTTGCTATTACCTAATCCCACTGTCATGACCCCCACTCCCTCCCCTTACAACACCACACCCCCTCAAAAAGTGTGTATAAAGATTTTCGACATTTCTCAGTAACTTAAATTGAGAGCATTACTTAAAAGTCTTCTTTTGCATCCTGAATATGCGAATCTGGGTCCACGAATAAAAAAATGAAGAAAAAACGAATTTATCTATTTAACTTTCCAAACCCCCCCCCCCTCTTCTTAACTCATCGTTTCTCAACGAAATTTATCTTTCACGTGAAAAAAAAGTATAAATTTTCGACAGAAATAAAATGTGAAAATTTTCTCGAAATCAGAAATTCGCAAGAAAATTTTTTTTATTTTTAGTGTTTGAAAATCTGTTATATTTATATCAATTTTTTTGTTTTTCATTTCTGAGTACTGATTCAAGTTAGTAATATTACTTACTGTATTATTAAGAAATTTAAATAATTTTTACCTTAAATTTACTTTAGAAAAATTAGTAAAAATTGATAGAAATGCGTGAAAATTCCAATATTTGAAACAAAGATTGTTAAATTTTTTAACTTTTGGATGTAAGAATAATATGAAAAATAGTCAATTAGATTTTTACTTGTTTTCATTATGAATTTATCTTTAAAAATGCTGAACGGTTCCGGAAAATTTAATTGATTACGTCAAGTTTATACTTGAATCGTTAAAAATATTCTAATGAAATTAATGAGAATTTATAAAACTATTCTGAAAATTTTTATTGGTTTTTCTAAGTTTTCATGAATTGTTCAGAATATTTCAATAGTTACTGAAAATTTTTAGAACTTTTGAAAAATTTAGTTAATTACTTTTGAATTTTTCAGTTTCCGAATTTATTGTAAATATTTCAATACAATCAATAGAAATTTGTAGAACTTTCCGAAAATTTAAACATTATTGAAAATATTTCAATAGTCAACAAATATATATTCGTGAAAATTCTGGAAAATTTAGTTATTTTTGAATTTTCAGAATTATTGAGCACATTTTAGTAAAATCAATAGGCATTTTGTAAAACTGTTCCGAAAAATTTATATTGATTATTTTTAGAGTTTCCGAAATAATATTCTTAAAAAAATTTTAGAATTGTTCCGGAAAATGGAATTTAATTTTTTAAAGTTTCTGGAATTATTCAGAATATTTCAGTAGTCAATGAAAATTTGTAAAACTTTAGGAACATTTTGTTTAATTAGTTGATTAGTTTGGCTTAACTTTAGTTTCTAAATTCAGCTTATTTTAATGGACTTAATAAAAATTTAGAGAATTTTTCTGGAAAATTGATTTGATATCTTTTAATTTACGGATCCGTACAGAATACTGACAGAGAAGAAATTCAATTAATATTTTTTAGAATCTTTTATGGAATTATTCAGCATATTTTAATTAAGTCAGTAAAAAATTGTAAAAACTTTCAATATGAAAACGATTGAAAATTAAAAAATTTTTTTTCTCTCGTTATGTATTCTCTGATGAGTGTTTTCTCCTGTTGATTATAACATAGATAATAAAATAAAAAGTATCTTTTGTAATTTTTCCTTTTCTTGATAAAAAAACAGTTTGTGCAATAAAAATGGTATTATACTAATGGATATATTTCGAATCTATATATTAGATCATAAAATAATAATGAGATTACAAAATAGATGAAAAAAGAGATGTATGTTATCTGATATTTAAAAAGATCCGGCAAAATGTCATAATGTTGAGGTTATTTTTTAATTTCTTTTTTCTCTCAATAATACATTATTCAGAGAATGATGACCGCACGTTATGTGGCATTTCATCAAGGAAATTCATGGTTTAAATTTTAAAACTCTGATCTCATAGTATATTTCGTAACTGTATGACATTTTCGAAGCCGCGGAAGTAGCTTCTTATATTAGAAAGTAACATTAAGAATGTCCTGAATCAAAGGGGGCAGTACTTCAGTGGCAATAGTCACTTTGCCATCTTAGGAACTAATCTCAAACTCACTGATCCTGTGATTTAGAGTCACTGTCACGACTCGACAATAATCTCCATTATCTTTTACCGAATTTTTCAGAGACGAACTTTAGAAGTCTTCTTTATACATGAATAATAAGAAATTTGAATAAAGAAATTTCGATTTATATTTTATATAAAATATCAACTAGGAAATTTGCTCACATCTTTTTTTAGTGTGAAAAGATATTTTTTTCAAGAGTCATCTCTGTATATTTATTATTAGCATCAATAATGGATTGAAATCAAAGTCTTTTTTTCGTTCGGGAAAATTGTTTTGATAAAAAGAAACTGATTTCTTGAAATTTTGAGGACAATATCATATTTGTATTTTATTTTTAACACTTCTTTTGATGTTTAAAAATGAAATGATGAAAATAGATGCATTTAAAAATGAAATCAATTTTCATTTTTAATGGACATTTTGGTTCATTTTACCTGACAATTATTATTGAGTTTTGGCAAGTTAAAAATTTTTTTTTATCTACATTTCCGTTTTGTAGTGTGTTTGTTTGTGTGTGTGTGTGTGTTTGATATTTCTCATGCGCCCATGGAGTTATTTTGAAACTTCGATGTTCAACGAGCCATGTCACCCGCAACTTTTCATACCTACCGCGTTCGTCATTTCCGTCAGCACACGTTAAGCAAACTATACCATTTTACAATAATTATAAAACAACCATATATTTCGGAGAAAAGTGTGACACTGCTCTAAAATTATATGCATATATACGAAATGCCATTTACTTCATTCAAAATTTAAATTTATTCAAGTTATTTTCGAGATTTTCAATTTAAATTATCAAATTCACAAAGTAAATTTTGTTATTACGTTCATAGTACATATTCAGTTGTTTCTGGAAATAATAGTAAAAATTTCTTTTTGGTACTTTTACACAGATCTACGAATGTAAACTTTTAGGTACAATTTCCAGAGTAAATTTTATTTCCTCTAAAAATTTTTTTACTAATTTTACTAAAAAATTTACATGGGAGAATATAAAATTTACTCCGCAAATAGTGAAATTAATTATACTTATTTTTACTCTTTCGAAAGTAAAATTTAATTTGCCTGAAATATCAGACAAATTTGACTGTTTTTGGAGTAAATTTGACTGGGTTCAAAAAAAATTTATTAACATTTACTTAAAAAATAGTAAACTTTACTATTAATTTTTATGAACTTACACTATTTTGATAGTGAATCATGAACTTTTGTTCATTTCTGCCATTGTTTCTTATTTCAGGAGTAAATTTAACTATGTTTAAAATCAATTTTACTAATTTTCTTGAAATTTACTTAATAAAATGTAAAATTTACTCTAGAATAGTAAAATTTACTATTTTATTTTTACAAACTTTAATAATTTTTATGGCGAAATCAAAATTGACTGAATTTTTTCCCATTTCTGTTATTTTTACTTTCTTCGGGAAGAATTTTATTCTGATTTTACTAAAATTTGATATAGAAAAAATGTAAAATTTACTCTGGAAATAGTAAAATTAATTATTAATTTTTAATAAATTTATTCTTTTGATAGTAAAATTTAAATTCTCTGAAATGTCAGACAACTTTTACTATACTTTCGGAGTTTTAATATTTTACTTGTACTATTTTAGTTTGAGAAATTAAATTTTTAAATTTACTTCCTAAATATAGTAATTTTACTATTAATTTTTTATTTTTACTAACTTTAATTGTTTTTACAAAAAAACCTAAAATGTCTGAAATTTTTTCTCTTTTCTGACATTTTTTACTTTCTCCAGAGAAAATTTTAATACGTTCAAAATAAATTTGACTATATTTTACTTGGATAAATGTAAAATTTACTGTTTTATTTTTGCTCAATTTTACTATTTTTTTAATAAATCTGAACTATCTGAGAAATTTGCTCCTTTCTGTCAATTTTTACCACTTTTCGAGCAAATTTTACCATATTTCTGATTTGAGTTTTACTTTACGTCTAAATTAATTTTATTAATTTTACTAAAATTTACTTTGATAAATTAAAATTTTTTCGAAAGAAAGTAAAAATTGATAGAAATGTGCAGAAGTATACACTGTAGGTTTAACTATGAAAATAGTGTAAAAGTAACTATATTCCTTTTTTCGTGTATTAATATTCATTATTATTACTTAATATATAATTACATGATAAATAAATGAATTTGGTACTAGAGTGAAGAAATTATTTAATTAGGTACTTAATTAAATTGATAAATAATTATTAATTAATAATTGAATTAATAAATATTTTATTTAATAAATAATTGAATTAATACCTAGTTAATTTATATTATAAATATTAAATTTAGAGAAAAATAAAATTATATTTTTTTAAAATTAAATGCCGCAAATTAAAACATGAAAAAGAAAAAAACTTCTCTTCTTGTTGTCTCCCGAAAACCTTTTTCTAATTATAAAGGATGATGCATTTTTTCACTTAAACGAAATGAAGTGAAATAAACCTGTTGTAATTCTCATTATATAATAATTAAACTACAATTTGAATTTCTCTCACGAATTGCAGGGCATTTAGCGAAATTAATATATATTTTCGAAAAAGAAGAAAATTTTTCCTGTTGAAATATATAAGTCACGCGATTTAAAATATATTATATGTATTAAAAAAAACTTTCTCTAGAAAGGTGTTAAACATGGTTTATATTATATATTAAAAAAAGGAAAAAGAAAAGAATTTTTTTTTGATGCTGTGACGACCCACATCCCACATGACAGAGGAAACCGCAAATTAGCCGAATCTTTTTAATTTTACGGTATCAGACAAATTTCACCCTATAAAGGCATCGGGCTGTTACTTTCTGGTCTGTGTGAATGTAATTGTAGGGGGACCAACGGATCGTTTTTAAAGATATGTATACCTACAACAAAATGTAAATGTAGATATATATTATTTTTAGTTACCATCGTCATGACACGATTTTTTTTTCCTCCTCCGAGGGGGATGACACTTAAAATATGTGTCAACTCTTATATTTTGTTTGGCACTTTATCCAATTTTCATGCGTCGAAAATTTATTTATTCATTCATGGTCCTCAAAAATCTGGTGTCTTGTTAATTATTATCGGATTTAATTCGAGGAAATTTGTTGCTTTTTCTATTTTTTTTTTAAATTTGACAAAAAATTTTACTTGACATAAAAATTATTTCACATAAGGTTCATTTGACATAGAGATAAAGACCTGTTGCTTATAAATTCGATTCAAAATTTTTATGTTAAATTATTATTTATACTGTATATTATTGTAATAATAATATATTTTATAATAATAATTAGCATTGCTTGTTAAATTATTTTTTTTACATTGAAGTTGGTGAACAGAATTTATTTTTCGTTTATGTGAACGTAGAGAAGTTGAAAGTGTAGATATGTAAAAATTTTAATTGACCTTTGACTGAATTCAATTACTCGCGATTGCCAAGTTAAAGAATCAATTAAAGATTGGGATTTTAACAAGATGAAATAAGTCCCTTGTGGTTTATTTTTAAATTCAATCGCAGCAAAAAATTAATTCTCTCGCTAGTTTGACAATTTTTAAGACATTTTTATTTGCAAAAACTAAACAAAGTAACAATAAAAAAATTAAATTATTAATATAATTAAAACAATTATAACTACCATATGAGGATTTTTATTGTAAGCAATGGGAAAAATTAAATTTTTCGAATTCATAAGAAAATTCTGAAATTCTGAATTTCGTTTAATTGAAAGTTCAAAAAACTTTGAAAGAAAAATAAAAAATCGTCGTTCCTTTGAGCGTTCGAATCTTCAGGGTCCATTTGATGATTGCCTTTTGAATTCGAGTGTACGCCTTTTCGTAGTAACAATTTTTCGAAAAGAGAAATAAAAAAAAAGTGAAAAGAAGTGAATTTAAAAAATGGCACGTGCGTATCCTGTTAGAGTACCTATAAAGCTCGTCGTTCAGTTATAGAGAAGAACAAGGATTCCAGAAGTTTCAATGAGAAGTCTCATTAGTCGCATCGTCCTGGAGAATCTCGATTTCTTCATATAGCCTCCTCTCTTATAAAAGCGTATTAAGAAAAACAAGAATCCACTCACTTACTTGGAAATTACATATACTGTTGTAATGTCTCTCCCCCTCCCCCTCTCGATATATACTTAGAGGCAATTCTTTACCTCTCTTTATTCCATTATTGCGAGAATGTGTGTATATAGTAACGTGAAGATACCTTGTGATAAATCGATTGCTGATTCAAGTATCTGTCATCGCGAATGTTTTTCCTTCCACACATATATACTCACTTGTCGTCATCGTTGTTGTCCTCCTCCTCGTCGTTGTCGTTGTCGTCGTCGTCGTTGTCGTGCCAAGCAGTCTGGAATATCCAGTATTACATTCTCTTCCAGGTCTTCTTTTCTCGTGTTTCAATAATCCATCCTTTCATATATACCACTAACGATGTGTTTTCTAATGCCTATACACAACATTTACATTCTTGTCTTCGCCATTCTCGGTAGATTCGACAGTACGATTTATGAAAATTGGGTACTTTTGTGTTCACATAACGAGCTTGATTGTCGCAACTATTTTTTAAAAAAAGAAGAAAAAAATGCCCAATTTATCTTTTCAATTTAAATAAATACAATGGTATAATCGAAAATATCTCGATGTTTCCCAAAAAAATAGTAGTTTTTTTATAGAAGGGATTATTTTTTTCTTTAGATTCTTCTCTTTGAAGATGAATCAGTGGAATTTGACTGATCTATAATGGTTGTGTGCTCATGATTACATTCATTCCATTCAGTGAAATCAGTGAAATTTCACTGATATATCTGTAGTGTTTGCAAGTTGAGCGGTTCTCAAAAAAACATACTCGAAAATATAAAATAACAATTGAAATTAACTGAAATTTTTAATATGAGTCACTCAAATTTTCAGATATTTTTAATTGGACTGAAAAATGACTGATACTTCAGTCATTTATTATTTTTCCAAGATAATGAAACTTTTGAAAATATAACACAAGCCTGCAAAAAAATAAAAATTTCCGTTGTCTGAGATCGAGAAATCATTTCCCGCAGTATTTGGTGCGCTGAATCCGAATCTTGCAACGAAAACCTCCCATCACGTCAGGATTTTGAGAAAAGTGGGGGTAAATTCCCAGAAATCATGTTTTTCGCTGTTTTTGTAAATTTCTATCAGGTAAATCCGACGATTAAAGATTATTAAAATTAAAAATGTCAGATCCAATATGGCGGACTTATTTTTCAAAATTGATCAAATTCACTTGAAACTTGTTACTCGGGGGTTTTTGGGGTCACTGATTATGAATCCAACCACAGATTTTTTATTTTGACATCATATTTGTAAGTAACGACCCTGAAAACCCCAAAGCAATAAATTCTAAACAAATCCAATCATTTTTTAAAATAGTTGTATTTACGGACTGTGTCAGTCAATTTTTATGATTGCTAACTGTTAAAAAAATCATTTTTGACGGCTAATTTAGTTTGTTGTCAGCAATATCGCTTTATTTTCTTAAAGTACAGGGTTCAGGCTTTAATTTGACTCCTATGACAAGTCTCTAGCATGTCGGATTTACCCGATAGAAATATACAAAAACAGCGAAAAACATGATTTTTGGGAATTTACCCCCACTTTTCTCAAAATCCTGACGTGATGGGAGGTTTTCGTTGCCAGATTCGGATTCAGTGCACCAAATACTGCGGGAAATGACTTCTCGATCTCAGACAACGGAAATTTTTATTTTTTTGCAGGCTTGTGTAATTGTTAACATTTTTTCATAATTTGAAATTTTAAAAAATTTAATTTAAATTTCTAAACAAATTGGGCTTTTAAAAAATTTTTAAATATAATTATATTTTAGAAAATTGAAAAATCTTTAAATAATTTAAATTTAGATAAATTGTGTTCTTTTTCGAATTTTTTTCATTTTTTTTAAGATAATAAAATGTTTTTAAATTATTGGATGAACATTTTTTAAATACTTGAAATTTCGAAGATTTTTATTTCAAATACTGAGGGGTCGTCCATATACCACGTGGACACTTTTTGGGGGAGGGGGGGGGGGGGGTAAAAAGTTTGAAAATGTCCACGATCCCATGTATTTTTGTGTCCACAAGGGGGGAGGGGGGTCAAAAATCTTTGAAAAACTGTCCACGTGGTATATGGACGGCCCCTGAATAAATTAGGTTTTTAAAAACTTTTAGTTGTAAAAGTTATGAATAAAATAATTGAAAAATCTTTAAAGAATTGAAATTTTGAATAATTGTATATTAAAATTCTAAGAAAGTAGTTTCTGTCTTAAACTTTTATTCTGTATTTTACGGTAATTAAATTTTTTATAATAAATAGATGAAAATTTTTAAATTATTAAAAGTACGAGAAATTTTATTTTAAATTCTGCAAAAATAATGTTTTTCAAAAAATTTAATTCTGTTTTTTAGATAATTGAATATTTGAAAATAATTGTTACCATTTTTTTAATAATTTAAAATTCTAAAAAAGTAGTTTTTGTCTTAAACTTTTAGTCTATTGTTTACGGTAATTGAATTTTTAAAAATAAACACTTGAAAATATTTAAACAATTAAAAGTGCAAGGAATTTTATTTTAAATTCTGCAAAAATATTGTTTTTCAAAAAATAAAATTTTGTGTTTTAGATAATTGAATATTTGAAAATAATTAATTTGATAATTTTTAAATAATTGAAATTTTGTAAAATTATATTAAAAATTATTCAGTTGTTTTGAAAGAATTGTATTAAAATTGGCAAAATAATCAATTTTTTGAATAATTTTAATTAAAAATTTTGAAAATAATTCAATTTTCCGATTTAATTTTTACAATTGAAGTTATCGATAAATAAATAATTTGCAATTTTTTTTGTGCATTTAATAATTTTAGAGAGAATCAGAATTCTTTGGGCCTATGTAGAATCAATATTTTTTAAAAATTATTTATTGTTGTTCCATGGATGTTAATCATAATCAGTTCTTTAAATCACAAAAATTTTAAGATTAAAATCGTTAAGAGTTGCTAGGTTAACAGAATTTTTTTTTTAATTAGTTTTTCTCCCTTAAAATCTTTGAAAAGGGATAAATTCATTTTAAAACAATTATACATTCTGGAGATTTTTATTCAAATTTTGAATTCCAAAAGTTATCGTGATCGTATCTTTATTATAAAAAGAAAAGATTGAATGAAAGAAAAGATCCTTGAATAGTTTTTTATCATGAACAGGAGAAAAGTGAAAATTCTGTCTAGAAATCATCAGGGAAAAAGAAAATGAAATTTTTGTATCGCAACTCTCTGAAAAGAGGGAGGAGATGAATACTTTTTCCCATTGACAAATATCACTTTTACGACATTGAAATTTTTTTTTCTTATTCTTCTTGACTGTGATCATTTAGCTGTTGGTAGAAATAAATAATTACGTCTCTGGAGAAAGAGATTTTTTATGAATTGTTAATAAACTTGCTTTTGTAGTATATAAATATATATCTATTAGCACACTTGTCAGAGTAAGCGCTTTCCATTGGGCCG
Organism: Leptopilina heterotoma; assembly: GCF_015476425.1. Lineage (NCBI taxonomy): Eukaryota > Metazoa > Arthropoda > Insecta > Hymenoptera > Figitidae > Leptopilina > Leptopilina heterotoma. The sequence goes on from NW_025111202.1 coordinate 314,082, forward strand.
ATTATTAGTCTAGACATCTCGACAATCATAATTATTATAATATGAGTCAGAGAAATTTTTCTCTTTTTTTTCATTTATCCGAATAAACTTTCAATATATACACATATATGTATATTATGTCTGAGATCCTTTGAAAATGAGGTCATCAGCTTGATTTCATTAAAAGTCATCGTAATTATACTGAAATTGATAGGACCTCTCTGGTTTCAAATGTACCATTAAAAATCAGTTTGAGCGGTCAATTTCTCTTTCTCAAGCAACTTCATTACTATCCAGTCTTTTATGCTCCTTCTTAAGTAACTTCATTGTATCGGATCTTCATAAGCTTTATTGATGCTTCTTCTATGCGAAACTGATTTTGTTTTTTGTTTTAAAACAAAAATTGTATGCTTTCTTATGCATCATTTTTTCATGGGCTTTAATTGAAATAGAAATTTAGATTATAGAAATAAATTGCGATAGACGAATTGAATGGACAAAATCGAGATGACAAACATTCGACAATTGTCCAATGATGACGAGTAACGACAAGTGGTCAATTTTCCTCTCAGTATAATCTTCGTCTTAACTAAATAATAGCATTGTCTTGATTTTTGTTGTGCACTTTGTAAGGATTCGTATACGAAAGAAAATGTTTGGATGAAAATATAAAGTTATTCCTATTTGCTTTTTAAAGAACTGTTTTGAAAAGGGATTTAGCGTCGACGCTGAGTGTCTAATTTTTTCTTTTTAGGAAAAAAATTCTCTCTATCAAGAAAAATAAACGATTTTTTCCATGCTTTTAATTTCAGATAGTAAAATTTTGAATTATTGAAAGTTTGAGTGAAATTAGTGACATTTTTATCCCTAAAAAATAGTTTTCGATGCTGAGCATGGATGTTTTGGATTGAGAAATTGGATTTATTTTCCACTGACAATTATCGATAATTACAAAATACAAAACGTGTTCACAAATTGCGTTCATATATCATCCGATTCGGAACTAGATCTGACAGTCCAAACTGAGAATTATATATATGGAGATCGTTATAACGGTGCGACATACATAGAAATGCATATAAATGCTCCAGTACGACAAGAACAAGCAAGTATTCCACACTAATGATCACTTCCTGGTGAGATTTCTCGGTAGCAAATATTTAAACTAAATAGAGCTTGCCAAAAACTTCCATGTTAACGCTTCTCTTTTTCTTTTTGCTATTCATTTGTCTTTTTTGTATCGTCTACCGCAAACATGAGTCTAATTTACTTCTTTATTCTTTCTCTCTGAATTTTGATTATAGTTGAGGAATAATTAAACTGACTTTCGTTTTTTAAAACGTCGCTACAAAAACGAAAGAGAAAAATTAATGCTACAATCTGCTTTATTTTGATCTCCAATCAAATTTTTTTTTATAGTATCATATTAATATCTTTGCAATAGCATTTTAATTTTGATAAAACATTTCAATTACTAAACTAAATATTAGTTAATTTCTACTATTAGTCTAACTTAAGAAAAATTTTTCAGTTATTTTCCAACTAGAAATTATTTTCTTTTCAATTCTAAATAATTATTTTTTACTATTTCCTGATCAAAATGGCAGTAATAAGCTGTTACTGATAATTAAATAATTTTTACTACAAGGAAAAAAATGTAAAATAACTTTTACAAGTTTTGAAATTAATTGTAGTAAAAATTAGTAAAACTTTGTCAAAGAATAGTGAAATACTAAATATGCGAAAAAGTTTTAAGCACTTTTAAGTTTTTCTATAAAAGTTGTAAAATAGTGAAATAGTAAATCTTACTATTTTTAAAATAAATTATAGTGTAATTTTTCAAAATTTATGCACAGAATAGTAAGAAAAATGCCAAAAATCCTCAGAAATTACAAAAAATGAACAAATTTACAAATTAGTTTTTCTAGTTTGTCTATGAATGTTGTAAAAATTTGTTTAAGGTATAATAAAAATTGGCAAAACTATGACAATCTAATAGAGTTAAGTTTTTCTATAAAAGTATTAAAATATTATAATAAATTTTTTTTAGCAAAAGTGACTAAAATTTACACCTGGAAAAATAGTAAAAATGAGCTAAAAATTCGGGACAATTACAGTTTTAGTATAAAAGTAGTAAAAGTTATTTTCAATTCCATTTTTCAGTGAAAGTCATATAAAATTTTGCGAGTTTCTTTCATAATAATTATCCCACTACTCCAATGGAAAATGTTTATAAAACATTAATCAGATTAGTCACAGCATGTAATAATAAAATGATTAAAGCTGTCGTTAAAGTTTATTCAACTAATTGTTTATAAACCTCGTTTGAATATTTCTTGACAAACACAAATCAAATTGCATTTTCGTTTAATCTGTACTAGAAAAGTGCGCGACAAATGTCATTGAAATGATAATATCTATCTTTTTGTAAGCAGAGTTATATATACAGGAGAGTTTCTGTGGTATGAAAATAGCAATTGAAAATGACATTGAGCTTAGTCATGACTTTCACATTAATATGATTTAAAGTCAATTCTCCTCCTGCACACATGGCTTTCGAAAAAGTTTTTCCTTTTTTTTATCCTACACCCGTTTACCACATAATTAGCGAATAAGAAATTTAACTTCTTTTTCTATTTGTATATAGAGAAAAGGTGCAATAGTCAATTTCAGACTTTCCAAGTAAATATTATTCTTTTTTTTTTTTCAAAAGTTGACGATTATCTAATAACACAGACAGACCACAAATACTCGATGTTAACTTTATTGATCGTTTGCTTTCGTTTTCTAAAATAATTATCACTTGTATAAATCAACTATATTGATCGGTGAAACTAATCAGTGTCAATTTCACGATAATTACATGTGTAATTACACTTTTACAATCGTAATTTATTTTTGATTTTATTCCTAGAGAGGAAGATTTATTATTGTGTTTTACCGTCTATAAATAACGGAAATTTTTTCATGCAATTTCGAATGTTAAAATTTTCCTTTTGTTTCTTTGCAATAGTGTTGGAAGTCACTAATTCCTTTCTTCTTGTGAAGGAGCAAAAAAAAGGTGTAACTTTTAACCCTGTAAGTCAGATACTGAAACGGTTGTTTTGCTCCAAAAAGAAGTCGAGCGGATGGCTTTCCGTTCCGATTCGAAGTGAATTATAGTCACGGTAGTGAAGGCGCCTATTTGTAGCAAATTGCAAGAGGGGAGAGATGGAAAAAAAAGAATCGCTATGAAGATCAAGGAAATAGTTTTTCTTTATTATTTATTTTTTTTTTTTGAAAATATTTCAAGTGCCGCTAATTGTGTGTAAGGGTCCGCGGAGTAAACCACCGTTTCTTGGATGGCTTTGCACCGGTTGACATGCAGCAAGGACAGTTCGACATTCCTATATACCAACCGATTGGTAGAAAACCGGTTGCCATAAATTCGCACGAGGCGAGCTAGAACCCTATTTCAACATTCTACTGTATTTATATATATATATGCGTATGTGTATACGATAGATTCCGGTATTTTCTGCACAAGGGAGAAACCTTTTCTTCCCAAGTATAGTGTTAGTATATCTATTGGTCAATTCGAGACATGTTCCTTAAGGATGATTTTCTCCTGGCAAGTTATTTTATACCAGAAAACCGCAAGTTGTGTGTTATTTTTTCATTTTTTCTTTTTTTTTAAGAGAGAGAAAAAGAACCAACACCATCGAGTTTCTTGACCCGCGCATAGAATTTCCCATTTATTTTCAATACAAATATCCATTAGGAGAAAATAACGAATTTCAATTTGCGATTTTACTTTAAGCGTATGTTGCGGGAAAAATTATTATTAGAGATGGAGATCTTAAAATTGTGTTAGCTTTGTATATGATCGACAAGATAGCTATGGTCCTCCAAATGAGCGGAATTTCGAATATGATTTTGTTTAACATTTTGGTTTAAAAATTAGTTTAAAAAATAATTTTTTGCGTACGGGGGAACTGATTATTAACTTATTTTTATTAAATTTATTAAAAATAAGCTAATGCAGTTTAAAAAGAGGGTACACTGATATTTTTAATTATATCAGGGTTGCCACAAATCAGGGAAGTCAGAAAATTCAGGGAAAAGTCAGGGATTTTTATTAAAAAGTACTGAAAAATTAAATTTTTAGAATTTATAAGAAAATTCTGAAATTTGGAGTCTTTTTTGTTTGCCTCGTAAACTATGAAATTGACAAGAATTATAATACAAAACCTTCAATTTTTTCTATTTCTATGACAATAATTTCTTTTTAAATAACTTAATTAAATATTAAATAACTTAATTCTTGAAGAACTATCATAAAATTATTATTTATGAATTATTTAATGAATAATTTTACTTAAAAATTTCAAACTTAATTTGATTTCAAAAGTATTGCGTTTACAATCTTCATAAATAGATGAACTTCAAAGGTTTCAATTTGAAGTTTTAAGAACAACTGATTCTGGAAATTTAATTATTTTCAAAAGTGATAAATTTCGTCGCATAAATTCAATTATGTTTAAAAATTTTTTTAAATTCTCGTTAAATTTCAATTATTTTTATTCAATGTTGACAAAATTCTTTACAAGATTTAGTTAATAAAATTGCAATTTTAATAAAATTTTCCTATATACAATTCAATTATTTTTAATACAATTCTTCTTAAAAATTCAATTATTTAAAAAAATTGGAATAAAGTTCTTCGCAAGAAATCAATTATTTTCATAAATAATAAAATTTTTCTCGAGAATTCAATTATTTAAAAAAATTTTGATAAAATGCTTTATATAAATTTGAATTATAATAAAATTGATCATAGAATAAATTGTTATATTATATATTATAATAAAAAATTATAAATTATAATATTATAAAATATTATAAAATTATAATAATATATTATATTGTTATATTATTATTGTTATATTCGTAAAATATAACATTCTTCTTAGGAATACAATTATTGTAAAAAATGTTTGTAAAAATCTTCAAAACAATTCAATTATTTTCGTAAAAAATAAAATTCTTCGAAGCAAATCAATTATTTATGAAATTTTAATAAAATTCTTCCCAAGAATTCAATTCTTTTCAAAAATAAACATTTTCAAAGAAATTCAATTATTAAAAAAAATATTTTTTTAATTCTTCGTCAGATTTCAATTATTTTCAATTTTTTAATGAAATTTCTCGATAGAATTTAATTATTTTCAAAAAATTTTTAAAAATTTTGAGAAATTCAATTATTTTTAAAAATTTGAATAAAATTCTTCACAAGAAATTAATTATTTTCATAAATAATATTTTTCTCCAGAATTCAATTATTTTCACAGATAAATTTTTCCATAGGAATTCAGTTCTTTAAAAAAATTTTTAATAAAATTTGTTGCAAGAATTCAATTATTTTCTTATCTTAAATTTATTATAAAACACGAAGAAATCGATCACTCCGAGTCGAAGACTCGGAGTTATCAATTTCTTCATGTTTTTTAATAATATTCTCACAAGTTATTGAATTTCAAAAGGTTTGAATTTGAAAATCTTAAATCCTATAGAAAAAAAACGTTGCTTCGAATTACTTTTGAATCGTTTTTTGTCTCAATTTGATATTTTTAGAAAAAATGTGCAAATAGTATAACAGTTTTTAAATAGGCGCAAAAATTCTCTTCAGACATTTTAGTGTTTTAGTTTATTAATATTAATAGTAAAAAGTATTTAAAATTTTTTCTTGCTTTTTCCCATAATATTAAAGAGAGTTTAATTAATAAATAATTAGTTGTTTTTAACTTGATAATTAGCAGAAAATTATTATTGTTTGAATGTTTGAATCAGTGTACTCAGAGAAATTTTTTTTCTACCTAATATAATTTAATTGAGCCATAGAAAATAAAAATTTTTCACAAGTACTGAAATTATTCGTTTTAAATAAAAGTTTTAGCAAAAATAAAATATTTATTTATCACAAATAATTTTTTATTTTATTTAAAAAGTCTCAACTAATTTTAATATTAATTAGTTATTAATAATATTTTCATATAATATTAATAATAATTAGTCTAATTAGTAGTAAAATCTTGAGTAATGTTTACTCCGGAAACAGTAAAATTTGCCATCGCATCGCAATAAAAATGTCCGTAATAAATATCAGAGAGTTTAGATTTTATTCTAAAAGTACAGCAAAAGTTACTTTACACTCGTTTCCAATGTGAAAAGGTTATAATTATAAAATGTCTAAATATATAATTTCTTAGGGAAAAATAAGACACACATATAAAATGATATGGTGTTCTATCGACCCTTATTCATTAGTGCTGGTATCATTAATAAGCGACAGTGACAAACAAGTAACGAGAGACATAATTAGCACTTGATGGGAAAATAGGAAGTTGAAATGAAATTGCCAGGATAACTCAGAAATTTCTGATGATGATGCGCGCATATAAGAAAAACGAGAGAAATTCAAGTCCGCAGCATCCGCTACTTTGCGTTCTCTCTTGGTAATTTTCTTTCGCAAATGAGAACGCGATATATACAAGTTACTCTCTCGCGAATTCAAGGCGTTTTCATATATGTATATGTATATAGCGACACGCGTAATTATTCTCGCTTCCGTGAACTACTACCTCCTCTCTTGATCTTTAGAGGACGAAAACTGGTTGCAAAACATGCACGCAATGAAACAGCGACAGACTGCACGGCACTCTCCGTGTTGTATATTTTCAAAGCACCTGCATTTATGTGTTTCACCTTGCTCTCTCTCTCTCTCTCTCTCTCTCTCCCTCGCTAAATTCGCAAGATTGACCACGAGACTTTATAATCTCTTTAAAAGTCACCCTTCTCGTAAAATTATTTTTAATTATTTTCAAAACATTACTTTTTTTCCACGCTTCCATTTTTACGACTCTCTAAAATGTCAAATGACACTTGCCATTTTTTTATATTTCGCCAATGAATCAATTTTTAATGGATTTTTGTTTAATTAAATTTTCTCTGAAAACATTCGTTAAAATTATTTTGCGTATTACATTCATGAAGGAAAATCCATGTATGACTGACAATATATATACTATGTATGCAGATTAAATTTCCATACATAATTGTTTTTCGAAAATATAATTAATCTAAATTATTTATTTATATAAATATCTAAATAAGTAAATATTATTTTTGGGCACGGAAAAAAATATTAGACCTTTAAAAAAGAAAACTAAATTAATAATTTCTTGATTTATTTATGTTAAAAGATGTATTTTATTTATTTGTGTTCAAATTAATAAATTAAAATAATTTTATTATTAAGTAAATAAAGAAATAAACTTTAGTTAATTATTAATTAGTTTTTAAGAGTATTTTTTTACAAAAGGACAGGTGCCGTTTACGCATAAATAAATAAAATTTTATTATTACATATTATTATTTTAAATATCATATTGAATTGAGTATTATTAAATAAATTAAAATTTAAAATACAAATTAAAAGTGAAAATAAAAATAATAAATAAGTAAAAATAGGTACAATATAAAATACTTCCTATGTTTGTACGCGGAAAAAAGGAGTAAAGAAACTTTTACTGTACTTTTATGGTAAAACTCTAACTGCTTGGAATCCGCGCGCATTTCTGCGGTAACTTGTTACTATTTCCGGTATGTAAATTTTACTATTGTTCATTTCCGCAAATTTCTAAGTGGATTTTGACTATTTCCAGAGTGAATTTTACTATTTTTATATATAAAGTAAATTTTAGTAACTTTAGTAAAATTTTTAAATATTTTGATTTTACTAAACGAAAATAATTTACTATCCATAAAGTAAATTTTACTATACTTCCAAATTTATTTTCAAAATAAAATAAAAATATTAGCTTATGAAAATTTCCTAAATAAATACCTACATTTCTCTGGGTGTAAAATTTTGTCAGTAATTTTAACGAAACATTATGAAAAGTATTTAATAATAAAATTTTCAATTTCAACTTCAAAATATTAATTTTAGAGAACAAATTATTTTTTAATATTTTAATTATATTTTTACAAATATGGAAAGTAACTAATCAAAAATGAAGGTTTTTGCGACATATATATATATCTGAGAAATAATCAAAATCCAACCCAATGGATCTGTGAATATCAATATCGCATTTCGAATTAAACTGAGAGCTTATTATTAAAATTAATAATTAACTGTACTTTCCCATCAAACCATTGTAATTGAAATCTGAATATTATAAATATTAAATGTGGCACAAAGAGTTTAGAGAGAAAAAAAAAGAAAAAACACCGAAATTCTCGATATACGTACATACTCTCATCAAAAAAGAAATAAATGGATATCACATTGTGTATAAAAATGACGTCCTCGATAAAGTATGCATAGAAAACAAAATAATAATGCAATGATGATGATACTATAAATATCTATATAGAAACCGGTATATTGTTGATTAAAGCTTTTTTATTCTCAACGCACGCAGATTGCTGAATCCATAACTCTTAACGAGGGATAAATTACGCGAATACTTTTTTTTTAATCAAGTAACTATTATTTAATTTTTTACACATGAACCTATGCGGGGCAGAACTACTTGAAAAATGCTATTTACGCTTATTTGAAAATATAGGCGAAATATTTTCCAATCAAGATCATTTTAATCGGTTCTTAGCTCTAGTTAGTTAGTAACGTAACTAATTAAATTATTATTCAGTAACTAATAATTTTTTTGTATTTTATTAATTATAAAAAAGTTTTAGAGGAATAAAATGATGGTTTGATTTTTCCACTTGAGAACGCCAAGGTCGCCACCAGGTGGCAGGAGAAATTCCAAGAAAGAACTAAACTGCCATCAAGCGGTGACCTTGGTGTTCTCAGGTGGAGAGTATCATCTCCATATTGACAATTTAAAAATAAAAAGTACTATAAATTATAAAAAATATAAAATAAAATACACTGCAAAAAATTAGTGTAAAATAAAAATTATTCAAAAATAACTAGTTATTAAATTCTATGTATATATAAAATAAATAAAAAATATTTTGAATAAATAATTGGAAATTAAAATATTCTAAATAGTTGTGTAGGCACGATTTAAAAAATTGTTATTCATTCATTTTTTTGTTTATGGTTAACTATAATATCTGATTAAAATTAATTGTATAGACTGACGTTTCGACTCTCGATTTTGTCAATAAAATAATACGAGAATTGATATATTTTAATAAAATAATTGACCGTGTGAACCGCAATGTATCGTATATCAAAAACCGAGAAATTAATCGAGCATTGACCGGAAATCAAGATCTGAACGTTGAAAGTCATTGATTTCAGAGAAGAGAAGTGTTGATCGCACATTTTTTTGAGAGTGAAAGGCAGAGAGCAATAAAATGCTTTGAATGCATAATGTTTGAATCATAAAATTGAAAGTTTGTTTTCCATTCTGGAAATTTCGACTATAATTGTGCAGTAATTAGTGTAATAATTATTATTATGATTATAATCACTCTCTAAATTTCAATTTACTGAAAATAATAATTATTAGTATAATATAAAACTTTGTTTTTGATATTTTGTCTCGGGAATTAGTATTGCAAAAAAATATTATAATTTATTGGAAGGAAAAAAATAATTAGGTTTTACTAAATCGGTAAATAGTAAAAATTTAAATATTTTCCGTGTAATTAGCAAAAATTTTTACCAACTCTAATTATTAGTAAAGATTCTTATTAACTTTAATTAGTGAAAATTCTTACTGATTTAAATTATTAAAAATTCTTACTAACTCTGGTTAGTAAAATTATTACTGATTTTATTCATTAAAAATTTTTTACTTATTTTTAGGGAGTAAACATTTTTTTCCTAATTTTAGTCAATAAAAATTTTTTCTCTTTTCAATCAGTAAATATTAGTAAAAATGAAAATCATTAATTTAAATTGATAAAAAGTTAATACAAGTAGTGATGGATTTTTTGCCTTTGTTTTAGTTGAATTTTCCTAATAAATACTAAAATTTTATTATTAGTAAATTTCAACTGATTCGAAAACAATATATTGCTAAAATAAATAGAACATTAATTTTAAATACTGAATTAGATAAAAATGTTTAATTCACATATTTTCTTTCGTTTTTATTAAGTAAATTTTTAAAAATATTAACGGAAAAAAATTTCGTTTAAAGATTTTTTTTAATTTTAGAACTTTAGGAAAATTTTTGGAGCGACAATTTTTTTTCAAATTCTTTTTTCATGAAGATGGAATAATTTAATGACTAAGAAGTCCAGAACGTTATTCAACGAAAAACATTTTTCAAAGATAACGCAACAACATTACCACAAAAATATATCTATAAAAGAGAAGATTTTTATATTTGTTTTAACAAAAATTGTATATTTCTTAAAAATAATATTCGAAGAAATTAAATAATTTTTTTTTCGTTGATCAACGTTGTGGACTTTAAGATCGTTGAATAAAACTGAAAAACTTAATATCCGAGATTCATATTTCGCAATAGATATAAAATTCGTCATCTTGATATCTAAATGATTTTATTTTCAACATGAAAAAAAGTGAAAAAGGCCTGCCAGGAAGTGAGTCATCTCTTTTATTTTTTCATAGAATATTATATTGTCGTTATAAAGGCTCACTGAAACGTGAAAGTCCATTTTGTTTTGGGAAAAAAAATGGCAAAATAGACATAATATATATATATATATATATATATATATGTAATTAGAGAAAAGAGAATGAAACCAGAAGTATAAGATAATTGCCATTCTCGGGAGGGATGACTGTATAAAACAACTTTTTTCATTTGTCTCTCTCGTCGTCGTTCGTCGTCTGCCATGAGTTGTATACAAACTATACTTCCGGCAAGAGTCAAAGCAGTTTGCTCGCTTTTTTTCTTGCCTTTTTATTTTTTTGCAGGGTGCACGTGTGCACTCTCTGGTAAAACTGCAATTCGAGAAATGTTCAAGTTGAAACCATTTACGGTGAGGAAAGTTACAGAAACCAGTGATGATCCATCAATTATACACGCGTAAAACTTGTGGTTGTTGTGTTTGTGGATTGAGAAAGTGAATAACTGCCCAGGTGCGAATTTAGGTTGGCCGCCAGAGTTTGAAGGTTGGCCCAAGGTTGGCCTAACTTTGGCAAGCAAAGTTTTGGTTGCCAGAGTTTGCCCAACTTTGGCAAGTACTTGTGCCCACAGTTGGCCCGACTTTGCAAGCCAACCATTAAATGCAGAGTTTAACCAACCGTCCGGCCAACTTTGGCGACAAAGGTTGGCACAACTTATCCAAACGTAGTTTAAAAGACTTTCAGTTTCGGTTGGCCGAACTCTGGGCCACGGTTGGCCCAACGGTTGGCAAAACTATGTGAAACACAGTTTAATTGACTTACATTATTTTGGTTGGCCGAACTCTGGGCCACGGTTGGCCCAACGGTTGGCAAAACTCTGTGAAACGCAGTTTAATTGACTTGATTTTTCTTGGTTGGCCGAACTCTGGGCAACGGTTGGCCCAACGGTTGGCAAAACTCTAGAAACGCAGTTTAAATGACTTAAACTTTCTTGGTTGGCCGAACTCTGGGCCACGGTTGGCCCAACGGTTGGCAAAACTATGTGAAACGCAGTTTAATTGACTTAAACTTTCTTGGTTGGCCGAACTCTGGGCCACGGTTGGCCCAACGGTTGGCAAAACTCTAGAAACGCAGTTTCATTGACTTAAACTTTCTTGGTTGTCCGAACTCTGGGCCACGGTTGGCCCAACGGTTGGCAAAACTATGTGAAACACAGTTTAATTGACTTACATTATTTTGGTTGGCCGAACTCTGGGCCACGGTTGGCCCAACGGTTGGCAAAACTCTGTGAAACGCAGTTTAATTGACTTGATTTTTCTTGGTTGGCCGAACTCTGGGCAACGGTTGGCCCAACGGTTGGCAAAACTCTAGAAACGCAGTTTAAATGACTTAAACTTTCTTGGTTGGCCGAACTCTGGGCCACGGTTGGCCCAACGGTTGGCAAAACTATGTGAAACGCAGTTTAATTGACTTAAACTTTCTTGGTTGGCCGAACTCTGGGCCACGGTTGGCCCAACGGTTGGCAAAACTCTAGAAACGCAGTTTCATTGACTTAAACTTTCTTGGTTGTCCGAACTCTGGGCCACGGTTGGCCCAACGGTTGGCAAAACTATGTGAAACACAGTTTAAATGACTTAAACTTTCTTGGTTGGCCGAACTCTGGGCCACGGTTGGCCCGACGGTGGGCAAAACTTTGTGAAACACAGTTTAATTGACTTAAACTTTCTTGGTTGTCCGAACTCTGGGCCACGGTTGGCCCAACGGTTGGCAAAACTATGTGAAACACAGTTTAAATGACTTAAACTTTCTTGGTTGGCCGAACTCTGGGCCACGGTTGGCCCGACGGTGGGCAAAACTTTGTGAAACACAGTTTAATTGACTTAAACTTTCTTGGTTGTCCGAACTCTGGGCCACGGTTGGCCCAACGGTTGGCAAAACTATGTGAAACACAGTTTAAATGACTTAAACTTTCTTGGTTGGCCGAACTCTGGGCCACGGTTGGCCCGACGGTGGGCAAAACTTTGTGAAACGCAGTTTAATTGACTTGATTTTTCTTGGTTGGCCGAACTCTGGGCCACGGTTGGCCCGACTGTTGCAGCTTAAATATACATTTTGCGTTATGCACTCCCATGTGAGCGTAGCGTAGTGGTCAGTGTATAAGTCTTCGGTGCGTTAGGTTAGGGGTTCGATCCCAGCGAGCGATAGATATTTTCGAAAATGTATGTATGAGATTGTGTTTAATAATAATAGGTAAAGGTTATATCTGATGTTCCCGCTAATAATAACGTGTTAATTGTTTAAATAATGTAGTTTTTTAATAATTTTTTACCTTTGGCTGTTGAAGTTGGCCAAACTTTGAAAATTGTGGTTGGCCCAACTTACGCATCTAAAGTTGTGCCAACTTTGGCGTCAGTCTTTGGACCAACCATTGAAATGTATAGTTGGCACAACATATGCATTGTAAGTTGGGCCAACTTCCTTATGAGTTGTCGGGCTAACCATCGTCGCCATTAGACGGTCGCCGTTATCATCTGTATGGTTGGCCCAACCTCTGGCACGAGAAGTTGGACCGACTTTGTAAAAGTTGGCCCAACTATGGGCCGACCAAAAAATCGCACCTGGGTGCGAAAATTATACACGCGAGTTGAAAAAAAGGAAAGATCATTAGGTTTAATTTTTTTTCTTTTTCAAAATCGTTTTTTTTCTATAACGGGCTAAATTATTTAACGCGAAGATTTAGAATATGGCTTAAGAACTGACACGGATGATTAAGAGTGCTCGAGATTCTACGTTAATCATTTTAATGTGTATATAAGACAAAACAGGCGTGGGACTGATTATATAGTGTGTGCGGGGCATGATTCATTCGATCTGCGCAGTATTATTCTAATGTGAATTTTATTCCATGGGGAATAATTTTTTTTTCTTCTTTGAGTTGCGCGAGACTTAATAAAAATAAATGCCAAAGAGGAAGCACAAAAAAGAGAGATTAAAAAGAAACAAATCAAAATGTCCCTGAAGTTCAAATGGAGAAACAAATATTTTTGTTCCTTATGTGAATAAAATTTTTGAATTTATTTTAATTTTATTTATGAGAGCGTTATTTTAAATTCTATTTCTTTTGTGAGGAGAAAATTTTTATTTTTATTCTTATTGAGGTAAAATGGTTGAATTATTTTTTTCTTTTGTATTGTTGTGATAATTTTATTACTATTTGAAATATTTTGTTCCATGAAATATATTGAACAGAACTTAATCATTAAAATTAAATTGATTCACAGATTTCTAAAAAAAGAATTAATTCCAAACTACCTTAATAGATTGTTAATAAATTAGCGATTCTTTGATAGAAATTTGCTTTTTTTTGTTAGAAATAATTTGGTAATTATTTAGTTTATTAGGATGTTGCTTATTGCGGTAGTTGTTTATATGGAGAAAGGTCGCGGTCGCGAGAGAGAGAAAGAGAGAGAAAAAGAGAGAGGTTTCCACGATATGCATAACAATGACCATAAATGCAAAACGTTGTCATGGAGGAAGAAGCTCGAGATTGAATACAAATATACTTAACAGTGCTCTCGTGTACTTCACAAGGAGTACGATTTATGTTCCTTCAAGAACGTCAAGTGGGAAATTATGACTCATCCCCGAGAAATAATCTACGATTCTAAAAGACCACTGTTTTGCCCTTTTCCAGTTCATGTTATCATTTTATACCATGATTAATTCACTTCGCACGGGAAGATTGATTTACTTTTCTCTATTTATATATAGGTATACCGTCTACCATTCAGTATTCTCCATTCATTTTTTACCCTCTATTTTTTAGAAACACTTTCTTTATTTTCTCCCATTAAAAAAAAGATTAAAATTTAATTTCTTTTTTCAATTTATTCCTAACTTTATACTTAGGAAAAAATTATATTTTAATCAAATGCATCAAATTTGATGCCTGAGCATATACTCTGTATATATTATTATTTCCCCCCCCCACCCCTCGCCTCCCACCTTCACTTTTTGATTTTCATTCGAAAACAAAAAAATTCACCAACAAATAAGAAAATTTTCGAAAAATTTGAAGCTTATGCTCCAAAAAAAACTATTTGCCTTTTTGCAAAACAAAAATAATCCTAATTTATCAAAAATAAATTTTCTTTTTCTATTTTTCGTCAGGCAGGTCTCGAACTAGGCCCGTAAATCCCGTAAAAGTCCATAAATTTGCTTCAAGTCCGTAAAAGTCTGTTTTTTAAAAAAACGTCCGTAAAGTCCGTAATTTGATGGAAAAAGCACGAAAAGTTCGTAAATTGTACGATATAATTTGGAGAATTTTAGAGAAATTACAAATGATTGCAGAAATTCAATTATTTTTGAAAGTAATAAAATTCTTCGCAGAAATTCAATTATGTTCCAAAATTTTTAAAAATTCGTCTCAAGAATTCAATTATTTTCAAAAGTAATAAAATTCTTCTTCGAAATTCAATTATTTTCAAAAATTTCCCTCAATTGAATGATTTTCAATATCTACTATTTTCATAAAATTTTCCAAAAGAATTCAATTATTTAAAACAAAATTTAATAAAATTCTACACAAACTTTTAATTATTTTCAAAAAATAATAAAAATTTCACAGGAAGTATCATAAATAAATAAATTAATAATAAAATTTTTGCGGAGTTTCAATTATTTTTAATACAATTTTAATCGAATTCCTCGAAAAAATTCTTAAAGATTTTATTAAAATTCATGAAAGAAATCCAATTATTATTTTAAAAAGCCTTCCTATAATTTATTTATTACAATACATTTAGAATACATTTTTAATTAAATTTTTTAAAGAATTGAATTATTTTTTCAAAAATTTTAAGGAAATTCTTTTTAACAATTCAATTATTTTTTCAAAATAATTTTAATACAATTTTTCATAGAAATATTTAACTAATTATTTCAATAATTTTTCAAATTTCAATTATTTTTAATATTTACGTATTTCAATAAAATTTCACAAAAGAATTCAATTATATAAAAAGAAATATTATCAAATTTCGTCTCAAGAATTCAATTACTTTTAAAAGTAATAAAATTCTTGGCAGAAATTCAATTATGGCCAAAAGTAATAAAATTATTCGCAGAAATTCAATTATAGTCAAAAGTTTTAAAAAATTCTCTTCAAAACTTCAATTATCTTTATAAATAATAAAATTTTTCTCCAAAATTCAATTATTTTCAAAAATTTTAATGAAATTCTTTTTAACAATTCAATTATTTTTTCAAAATAATTTTAATACAATTTTTCGTAGAAATTTAATTAATTTTAATAATTTATCAAAATTCAATTATTTTCAATATCTATACCATTTGAATAAAATTTTACAAAAGAATTCAATGATTTAAAAAGAAATATTATTAAGATTCGTCTCAAGAATTCAATTATTTTCAAGAAGTAATCAAATTCTTCGCAGAAATTCAATTATGGTTAAAAGTTTAAAAAAATTTTCTTTAAAATTTCAATTATCTTTATCAATAATAAAATTCTTCTCCAAAATTCAATTATTTTCAAAAATTTTAATAAAAATCTTGGCAAAGTTTCAATTATTTTCAAAAACTTTTCTCAATTCAATGAAATTTTTTACAGACTTTCAATTATTCAAAAAAATTCAATTCAATTCAAAATTATTCAAAAAAATTTTCTTTAAAATTTCAATTATCTTTATCAATAATAAAATTCTTCTCCAAAATTCAATTATTTTCAAAAATTTTAATAAAAATCTTGGCAAAGTTTCAATTATTTTCAAAAACTTTTCTCAATTCAATGAAATTTTTTACAGACTTTCAATTATTTTTAATACAATTTTAATCTAATTTCTCAAAAAATAAAATTATTTTTAAAAATTTTATTAAAATTCGTCAAAAGAATTTTAATTACTTATTTAAAAATTTGTTGATAAAATTTTTTGAAATGAGAGTTCAATTTTAAAAAAAACATTCAATTCTTTAATAAATTATTTATTTTTGTATTTAAATAATTGAATTCCAGTAGAATTTTCTTATAAAAATTGATTTAAAAATTAATTTCATAGTTAAAATTTTAGATAATAATTGAATATTAAAAGCAATATTGCGTGGATTTTTAAAAATAATTGAATTTTGAAATTAATTTTTTTGAAAAAGTTTAATTGAATTTTTTTAACATTATTTTGTTTTTGTTTTCTAATATTTATTTAATTGAAAAATTTACTAGTAATTGAAATTTCGTAAAATTGAATATTGTAAACAAATTGATTTGAAAATTGTCAAAGAACTTTTTCGAAAATTATTAAAAATAATCGATTGAATAATCGATTTAAAGAAGAATTTTAGTTAAAAATTCTTGAAAACATACCTAAACATACCTAAACATACCATTCCTAAAAACATACCAATTGAAAATAATAATTGAATTGATAATGATTTTATCACTCGGTTAATTATTATAAAACATGAAGAAATCGATATCGATAACTCCGAGTCGAAGACTCGGAGTTATCGATATCTTCATGTTTTATAGTTATGAAAAATTTAATTTATAGTTTGAAGTAAAATGTTCTCTTATTTGACTCGGACTTACATTTTTGTCAGTAATTGTTCCGTAATTTTTCATTTTTGGTCCCTAAAGTCAATATTTTTAAATACATTCACTGGTTCAAGCCCTGTAATAAAGAAACTAGGCTATGCATTTAAATTTCTATATACAGATTTACTAATGTGATATTAACATCATTTGTTATGTATTATCTGTGTTTACAATTCCGTAACAATTTTTTCCATTATCTAACATATCTCTTTGTTCGGGAATTTTTTTTTTGTCATAAGAGTGAAGCAATATGGAAAAGTTTTGATGTGTCCTTGAAAAAAAAGGTATTAGAGAATAGTTTGTCATCGAACCTCCTACATGAAATTACGGCATGTAGAATTTTAGTAGAAATTATTACATCATTAACACTCACGCTTTTACTGTGACTTGTACTATGGTGTGTGTGATGATGATGATGATGGTGGTGATGATGTGTGTCCAACTTCATGTTGGCGCAACGATTAAGTGCGTGCAGTCTTCGGAAGAGACTCTGCAATGAGTCCCTCTCCAAAAATGGATGATCCTTCGCAACGCTCGATACATCTATTGGAAACTGGTAGTCTGAAAATAGACAAAAATAATGTTTCAATAAAAAATGTATAACAAATTTCAAAAGAAATAATAGGTTGAATAAAATTTCGTCTAATTAAATATTCTTTTAATTAAAGAATGGTTTAAATAAAAATTCTCTGAATGAAAAATTCGGTCAAATTATAATTTGATTACTTAAAAATTCTATTAAGTATAAATTTAGGTTAATTTTAATTTCGGCTAAATTATTTCTAACGAAATTCAGTCAAATATTCAAAAGAAAAGATTTTATATTTCATGCTTCCCGAAATACGTTTCTTAATCGAATATATATAAAAAAAAAGTAGGGAATAACTGATTATTATCGCAGTTGCAAATTATATCTTGCCCCATCATTATTTTCTCAGACTGATTATCATCTTTCCGAAATGTTGAGAAAAAAAATGTTTATAACGTAATCTTAATTTGAACATCAAAAGTGAGTCACAACCGAGAGAGAAAGAGAGAGAGAAAGAGAGACGAGTTTCTCCTATGAAAGATTCTTTTTAAATTAGGAGAAATTTTCCGGAAGCTGGTATAGATTTAGATTAGAGAACTTTTTTCGAAAAATGAAAGAAACTGGTCGATAAGAAATACACGTGGATTAGTTGCGGACTTGAAAGAAAGAAAGAAAGAAAGATTATTTCCATAATGGTTAACACACGCCTATCGATGATCCAGATCGCGAAATCGACTCTTGAGGGCTTATCCCCATTGGGAATAAATTAAATTTATCGATTAGCGATCGAGCCTGCTTTCTAGACATACTAATTATTGCCGCCTCTCTTGCTCACAGTACCGTTCATCTGACGAATCAATTAGCATTCTCGTGATGCAACGTCTCTTATTTGTGTGTGAATGTATGTTTGTATACAATTTATAGTTATATGTGCATATATATATGTGAAAGTAATCAATTTCCAAGATCGAAATTTATATTTCATTGGGAAAAATTCGGGTAGCTATTCTATAAAATTATAGGGTTCGTTAAATTATCAGATTTGTAATTATGATTATGTGAAAGCAATATATCAAATATATCGGAAAGTGTTACGTTTATAATGAGAACTACTGGAGATGATGCGCGAAATATTTAATTATATTTTTCGTCCATTTCGAGAATATACTTAATTTTATTTAAATTCTGTACTCAACAATATTTTGTAAATAAAATTGAAATTAAAAGAGGTATGTAATAAAAATATCGTCGTTCAGTTGAACGTTCGAATTCAAATTAATAACGTTAAATAGTTGATAAAAATCAAACTGTAGATTAACATTAAATAGTAGATAAAAATCAAAAAGTTGATTAATATTAAATAGTTGATAATTGTCAAATAGTTAATTAATATTAAGTAGCTAATGATAATTAAACGGTTGATTAATATTAAATAGTTGATAATTGTCAAATTAATATTAAATATAATATTAAACAGATAATGGTAATTAAATATTTGATTAATATCACAAACGGTATTAATATTTATAATATATATAATAATATTAATATTAATAAATCGGTATTAATAATTAATGAAATAATTAATTGAAAATAATTGAATACTCGACTAGTGTCCTGATAGGCATTAATTAACAAAAAAAATGATCGAACATCGAAATTTAAACTGTGTTTACCGACAGAAAGTTTGTTTTTCGAATATTTTTTACCATCATCAGCAAGTTGCACTGCGAAATAGAATTTGTTTGACCAATCCTTATTGTTTATTTTGCTCTTGATGAATATTCACTGATCCATAAAAGTTGTTTCTGGATCAATGACTTTGGTATACGTGTATATACAATATATCCATATAAAGCGTGGTTGGTCGAATTTCGTGCATCCGATATGAAAACATTCCACTTTATTTTCCTTGCACTACAATGCATAATTTGAGTTCAAGAGGGTCAATTAATTACTATTCATATTGAGTCTGTGTGTATGTATTTTAATTATCAGATTTGTTTTCTATTTCCTGCAAAAGTGGGCACAAATTTTGCAAATATTCTCGCTCTTTATTTATTATTTTCTCTTGATAATCAATTCTTACAAATACATAGAATTTTCATATAAAACTTTAATCCCCATTGTTATATTTATCTATTACTCAATCGAGGTTGCCACAAAAATTAAATTTTGTTTTTCCCTCACTTTCCTTTGATTTCCATTTAAAATTCTTACTTTTTCCTGACTCTAAAGAATATTCTGATTCAAATTAAAATTTTTCAAAACATTCAAATTTAAACTTTTTTTAAATTAAACAATTTAAAAAAAAATTGTTATAAAACATGAAGAAATCGATCACTCCCGAGTCTTCGACTCGGAGCAATCGATATCTTCATGTTTTATAAATAATTAAAAATGACCGACTGATAAAAAATTAAATCTACACAATTTTCAGTTAAAAGTATGAAAAATTGAAACTTTCAAAGATTATAATTTGAAAGTGTTTTGAAATTCAATTTCTAAAAATTCACGCTATAATACTTTCTCTCTAAATTTGAATTAGTAAAAAATTAAAAATATTTACTAATTGGATTAAGTGACGGACTTTTGGCTTTTGAATTAGTAAATTTTACTATTAAATTAGTAGAAACTAGTATTAATTAGTAAAATCTGCTAATTCAAAAGCAAAAAGTCAGTCACTAATTCAAATTAGAAAACATTTTAATTACTAATTCAAATTTAGAGAATTTTATATTCGCAATTATTATCTAAAATTTTAACTAAAATTCATATTTACATAAATTTTTAATAGAAAATTCTACTAGAATGCAATTATTTAAATACAAAAATAAATAAATTTCCTTTAATTAACAAAAATAAATAATTAATTGAATAATTGAACGTTTCTTAAAATTCAATTCCCATAAAGAATCGTTATCAACAAATTTTCAAATAATTGAATTCTATCAACGAATTTTAATAAAATTTTTAAGAATAATTACATTTTTCGAGAATGAGTTTTATTATTTGTGAAAATAATTGAATCCCGAAGAAGAGCACATTCCTGAGAAGAAAAATTTAGAATATCGTTCTTTGAAGGTACAAAGAGCGGATAATTTTTGAATGCACGTAGTTTTTAATCTATGAACATTTATCTGAAATGGTCATTGTAAATGGTCACATAAAATGTCAGCAGAGATTAATGATTTTTCGAGGTATATTACGTCATAAAATGGATTAAACTTGAAAAGGGCGTATGTATCTATAGAGAGGACTAGTGACAATATAAGTAGTCATACCTTTTTAGTATTATATGACGTACACATATATCAGCAATAATTATACACATACACAAAATGTATAATATACATAAACTCTTGTGTGCATGAGCATACACATGAAAACGTCCAAACAGTCTTAGAATTTTGAAGGACATACTCGATACTTCTTCCGTTTGGAAAAGAATAAGAAAAAAAACACATAATCACACCTACGTAGGCGCGATCATGGGTGTGACATAAGTGCGACTTAATTCATAGAATTGCGTCGCACTAGGTATTCTAATTGCTATGATTGATTGTATTATATGGAATATAATGGAAAATATATTGTACTCTAAGTATCCATAGGCATTTATATGGTGTAATAGGGAAAGAGGAAAAATAAATGCACACCTTCTGTGCAATCATTTTCTATTTGTGACTACTGATACGTTTCTACTTTGATTTTTTAATTTTTTTTGTACTTTTTTTAGCTGTTATATAAATTCTGTGTAGGAAGGGCATAACAGCACAACTATATTTGTAATTATTATTTAATAATAATAATAATAATAATAATAATAATAATAATATTCTCTTACTTCTTTCAAAACAAAAAATCAAAAGGTTGTATTTGATTCTTGGCATTTAGACTTATTATTTGATATATAAAATGGATCTATTAGCGACGCATAAAGATTTTGAAGCTAAAAAACTGAAAAAATAAAGCATTTGAATAAAATTGTTTATTTCTTTTAAATATTTACACTGAGAGGAATGAATAATAAGATTTTGATGATTAAAATTAGATGTTTATCTGGTACCATCATCAACTACTGGGTACCATCAAAGATGTTACAAAAATATTATGTTAGCCACTGCAATCAAGATGTTACTCCGTACAATCTGAATTGTATCTACAATCTAGATAGCTGCCTGTATTTGTAGCATTAAAGATGGTACTCCCAGGGCTCGAACTATATCCGTAAATTCTTTGCAGAAATTCAATTATGTTCAAAAATTTTTAAAAATTCGCATCAAAATTTCAATTATTTTTAGAAATATAATATATATAAATATCTACTAATTACTACTAATTTTCTAGACAATAATAATTAAATTGAAATTTTGAAAATAATTTTGGAGAAATTGCATTTACAAAATTTTTATAGTATAAAATAATGATTTTATCAATTTGCCATCTTTAATTATTATAAAACATAAAGAGAGCGATTACTCCGTGTCGAAGACTCGGAGTGATCGATATCTTTATGTTTTATAGTTATGAAAAATTGAATTTATAGTTTTAAAGTAAAATATTCTCTTATTTGACTCAGACTTATATTTTTGTCAGTAATTGGTCCGTAAATGGTCAGTAATTTTTCATTTTTGGTCAGTAAAGTTCGTATTTTTAAATAATTTCACTAGCTCGAGCCCTGTACTCCGTACAATCATTAAGTTACTCTGTAACATATTTTCCTCTCAGTGTATAGTAAATATGCTAAATTTTTACTCTGACAATTGCCAACAATTATTTTAATGAGCAAGATTATGTAAAATTAATCGTGACAACCAAAATGTCACTTGCAGAAGAATCACCCATGTTTGTACTGTAGACTATTGTATTGTTTTACTACAGAAGAAGAAGGAAAAAATCGACAAAGACTTAAGTTTGAAATCTATATAAGATGCTTCGCGGGTAAACAATCGTTTTATCTCTTTTGAGACAAAGAGAGATAGAGAGAGGGAGACAAAAATGGTCTTACAGGAGAGTGTAATTCTCTCATACCGCATGTAGATAAAATCGTGTGTATGCCGTTTTGTTTTGTGTGTTAAAAGATCAAGGCTTCTTATAGCATAGTTTGTTCATTCGATATATATGTTTGAAAAATCTCGTCTCTGTATAATTTGAGTTTGAATATATTAGTGGAACTTGAGAAATAAGGTGTGCGGGGCCGCGCTTTTACTGGAATAATTACTGTCATTAGGATTTATCTGGGAACTTTTTGAAGCTTCTAGTTTTCTCGCTTTTATGTTTCTTTCTTAAGGCATACACTATTTCTGTATTTAGAGAAAGTATATATTGTAAGATTTAAGATAATTACAATTTAAGGGACTTTCGTATTGGTTGAATTCAATTATATATAGTGTAGTATTATACCAATTAAGAAATCCTGTTTGCAATAGGGACTATTAAAATGCAGAATATGTTTTTGAAAAAAAATTTGTCTGCTACTGAAATAAATCTTTCACGTGTATCTGAATAAGTGCCGCAAAAAAAATGAATATGCAAAATAAGACATTTGTAAAAGTGTGGAAATTGAAATATTGGTGCTAAGTTGGTATTTTCTATTTTGTTCTTTACACTCTTCGACCCTTTTTTTCTGATAATTAAAAACATTTTTGCCTTTTTTTTAAACAGATCATTTTTTCTGGTCGTAAAACGAAGCTTAGGATGTATACAGACTTTTAAGGAACAAAAACGCCTTGAATAGTATTACTTTTTCAATTTGTTTATATCTAACAAATGGCATTCAGTAAAATTCACTCACAAATAAAATAAATAAATAAAAATTGAAATATTTATTTGGGAAAAAAATGCATTGTTGCACACCAGGGAAGAGTATTTCAATCCAAACTGGAATCAAGTTAGGCTCACTTCAAGACTCAATTGAGCCAATCAGTTGACAAGAATCGGATCTTAAGGCGAGCTTAACTCTTTAAGCTTGAAGAGTGAAATATCGGAGACCTGGTGAAGCAGAGAGTGAAGCGTATAGAATATGCCTTGACAAGAAAAATCATTCAAGTCGTTAACTTTTATGTGCTCACGTAACGATCTTGCAAAACCCCAGAAGAAAAGAGCAATTTAATGACATTTTTTTGTGGCTGCAATATAATGCAAGATATTTTTATTTAGTAATAAAAAAAAACCAAATCCCCATTTTTTTACTACATCTAATAATAATAATTTTATAGTCCCCCCCCCTCAAAAAAAGAAGACACTTTTTCCTTATTATCTATTATCTTGAATTAGAAAAAAAAATATATTTATCAATTTTCAGAAATTGATTATTGAAAATTATTGAATAAAGAAAAATTGTTTCTCTGTGCTTGATTAAAAACATAATATTGCTTTTAAGATATAGGATATTATAGTATTACTACTGAGAAAAGTAATTCGCTGCTTTTTTTTTCTTACGAACAACTATATATAGGAGAAGATATGATACTATTATCGACCTTATCAACAGGTAAACCTGTTTCTTGACGTCATAGGAAACCTCAAGAGGCAGAGAGTACTCAATATTTCAATGGCATTGAAGATTGAGTTTTTAATGTTAATAATTGAAGTTGTTATTTAAAAAAGAAAAGCTTGTTATTCAAGCAATTCAACAAAGCTAAAGGAAATATATTATTATTATTATTATTATTATTTATATAATATATTTACTATTTATTATTAGTATATTATTTAAAAAAAATTATTATTATTAATTTATTCGTATTCTTATTAATATTTTATTATTAACATTCCTTATTAATTTATTTTTACTTAATAATTCAAATTTTATTACTTATAGTTCATTAAATTCCACTAATTAATTAATAAAAAAATTTATTTGATTTAAGTAAACGATTACTTGTCTGTTATCAAATAAATATTTATTTATATCAAAAAATTTTTATTTATATATCAATTAAATCAATTAAATTTGCTTCAAGTATTGAAATTATTGGTTCAAATACAATTTATTTGATTGTTCCTGAAATTACAGTCGATGCTTAGTGTTAAAATTTATTATTTGAAGTTATTAGAGCTGAAAATTTGATTAATTTCACCTCTTTTATTCATTTATGGAGTTAAAAAAATTTTCAGAGTACTTTTTAAATCCAAAACCTTCGAAAAAATTGTTTTATATTTTTTTCAGTTTTAGTAAAAAAAAAAAATATTTTTTGACCCTCAGCGTCGGCGCTAACTCCAGGAACCTTTGATTTAAATACATTTATTTGATTTGAGTAAATATTAATTTAATAATGCAAGTATTATTTGAATAAAATAAATTTTTCTTTTACTGGATTATGATTATGTAATAAATTTAAATATATTTTATAGAACTATTTATAAATAATTATAAACAGTACTATAAATTAATTACAAAGTAAATTGAATATAAAATGTAAATAAATAAATTGTATTTAAATAAATTGAGAAATATAATAATAAATTATTATTATTTTTAATATAAAAATACTAATAATAATAGTTTCTATTATTAATATTCTATTAAGTCTCAGAAAATTAGAATTTTTTGTCCTTTGAATCCGTTCCTCTATATTTGATCCAATTTTTTTTTTGAATGGTATAAATTGATGTAATTATTTATTTAATTAGTTATAACCGTTACTGAAAGTAAGAAAAAAAAGAAAAATGTTATTTAAAAAAAAGTTTACAGTTACTAAAAAGTAAGGCATTAATTTGAAACACTTAATTTTGAATTACATATATTTTATGATCTGTGAGTGTGTATGAAAAAAAAGGATATGTCCTTTTTAGAATTCCAATGTTTATCATTTTCATTAGTCATTGAGGAATTGGGGTGGGAGTATCAAAGTACAAGATGACTAACTGTTATCTAACTGTAATTTCATCCTCTTATTTCTTACACTATTTCTCAATGTCTTTAATTTCACTGACTTATTTATTATTATTTTTACTTTAATGCCAAATTAATTTATTTGGCATTTATATCGTTTTTACTAATATACACCTCTGAATATATTATAAACTTTTCTAAACAGAATGATTTCGAATATGTATACGTGTTTATAAAATTATACATGCCATTTAATAGTAGAATGCAATAGGATTTAATTAAATCAATAATAATTATACAATCACTGAAACACTATTGATGGATATCATATTAATATTACGCTATCCAATTTCCTAATATCTGATATGACAATTGTTTTGTTAGATACCAATATTATTAATAGAATTTTCCCTGGTAGCTAATTATAATTTTTGTATTAAACACTTTTACAAACAAGTATAGGTATATACTTTCTAAATTTGAATTAATAAAAAATAAATTTTAGTAAAATTTTCCATTGGTTATGTCGGCAACTACCAATTTAAAAAAATTGGTAATTTTAACTAAAAATTTAACAATTTTTAGTCGAAAAGTAACTAAAAAAATAGTTGAATTTAAACAATTAAATATATTTATTTAATAAAAGTGAAATTAATAAAAAAAATAATATTATTAAGAAAGTAATCAATTAAAAATTAAATCAGCCGTTTATATTTAGAATCTTAGTTAAAATTAGCAACTTAACTGTTCTCAATTATATTGTTGCAATATAATAATATACAATATAATTGGCTAATTAGTTATTATTATGATTATTATACAATGTACTCTCTAAATTTGAATAGGAAAAATGATTAATAATTTGAATTAATGACTGACTTTTTGCTTTTGAATTAGTAAATTTTACTAATAAATAGTAATTCCTACTAATTTATTAGTAAACTTTACTAATATAACAGCAAAAAGTTATCATTATAAATACTATTCATTTTCATAATATTCATTATAAAAACTATTCTTATTGTCTAATATAAAAAAAATTATTAGGTAGATTACAATCATTTAAAAATTAAAATAAATAAATTAAAAATAAATGAACTTAAATTTTAAATATAAGAAAAAACGTAATTTTTTACATTTTTTTAAAAGTACATTCACTTTTACGTAAATTAATTGCCTTAGTGATTCATTAATAATTCCGTGTTCCAATTACTCCAAAATAATTAGGTCTATATATTACGGTTAATTTGATTCAAAATTATCTCCCCCCTCCTCCTCTTTTTTTTTAATATTGAGAGTTGGATATTTACAGCAGTTTTGCAACATATACACACGCACACAAACATACACATGCAATTCGTATCAATAAACATTTATAATATATAATATATTATGTAATTGGTACAATTTGTGTATAATACTCTAATTACATAATTTTATAAAATAATTTGCATCGAATTTATGTAACTTACAGATTTTTTTTTTTAATTTTAATTAATATATATGAAATTATGTGGATAATAAAAGTCAAAAACACAAGATTATTGACAGAAATTAAATACTTTGTACATATAAAGAATTTTAACAACTTTGTTAAAATAAATAAATACTTATTTTTACAAAATTGTTAAAATTCTGTTTCTTTTTGAGAAAATTTTTTTTATTTTTGTTATAATTAAAAATTATATATTTTTTGTTTCTTGCTAAAGAAGTATTTTTGGTAACTTTTAAATTCTCTATAAAGTATTAGTTAAATAAATTTTTATATTCACAACTTCTGGGTGTAATTTACCTATTTTTTTCGACCACATTTGAAAATGAATTTTAATTGATTTCAAGAAGTAAAAGAAAAATATTTCCACACCTGAAGGAAATATTATTTCGCTTATGTCTCTTAAGAAAATATTTGTTTTTGTAGATAATGTATGTAATCGCTGAAAAATGAAATCTTGTCGGTTGCGCGTGAAATTTCCTATTTTTTTCAAATTTTTTTTAATATTCGTCTTTTATGAACAAGTGTTTTCAAGAATATTTATGTCATTTTTTTAATGACATTTCATTTTTATTTTTAAATGTCGTGTGTGGTTTTGTCGTGACCTAAAATTGAATTTCAATGATAATTAGTCAATAAAGATAATAAAATTTAAAAATATAATTACTATTTTTGACTCACAATGATTAGAGGAAATTGTTTGGAAATTTTTTAAATTTTTTACTAATAGATTCCTTTTCAAGCAATAAAATTAAAACTATTTTTTTATATAAAAATTAAGTTATATTTTTTACTGTTACTAAAATTTAGTTAAACTTTTTATTACTAAAGTTTTCTACTGCAGTTTTCTATCAAACCTTTTTCAAAATTTAGTAAAAAAAAATATTACTGAAACTTTTGACTACTAAACTTTTGTATTTGTTTTTTACTACAATATTCAACTCAAATTTTTTTTGAAAATTTAGTAAAAGTAATACTACTACTAAAGTTTACTTTTACTTTTAATTACTGAAGTTTTCAATTAAATTTTTTTGTCAAGTTAGTAAAAAAATATTAGTACTAAAGTTCACTTCTACTTTCAATTACTAAAATTTTCTTCTATTTAACTTTTTTACTAAATTTTTTAACCGAATTTGTTGAAAATTTAGTAAGAAAAAATATTGCTACTGAAGTATTTTTACTACTAAAGTTTGCTTTTAATTTTTACTCCTTACTGTTTACTTTTAGTAAAGATTTGTACTAAACTTTTCTACTAAATTCTTTGGTGTTAAATGTACATAATGTTATGTTTCTAAATCAGAATTAGTAAAAAATAACTAACCATTAGTAGAAGATTGCTAATTTTTAGTAAATAAATAACTAGAAAATAAGTTAAATTCAACTAATTGAATTATAGTTATAAAAAATTTTAGTTATTTTGACCTAACCTAATAGTAAATGCAATTAATTAGTTAAAATAGTTATTATTAACTAATTTATTAGTAAATATTACTATTTGAATCAGTGACTGACTTTTTACAAATCAAATTAGTTATTTTTGACTAATTCAAATTTAGGAAGCACTAATTTAAATTAGTAAAAATTCCCATTAATTTTTAATAATATTCCACTAAAATTGTAGTAACAAAAAAAATTGTAAACTGATTTAAAGAATAGTAAAATTTCACTGAATGTTATTTAGAAATTTTTTTGAAGTTTAGAAATTTAGAAATTTTTACTGCAATTTGAGTCAAAGGCTCACTTTTCGTTGTAATGCAAATACGAAGACAAGAGTTAGTTTTTTTGCTAGTGTTTTTTTACTAGTTGTTATTTTTTAACTAATGGTTGTTTATACCAATGATTATTTTCTACTAAATGTTATTTTTTTACTTATGATTTTCTTTTAAATAAGTTTAAATTAATTAGTTTGCATTTCTTTAAATTAGTGGCTCACTTTTCATTAGAATTCAAATGCGAAGAGTTAGTTATTTTTTTTAATAATAGTTGTTTATTACCAATGTTTATTTTTTACAAATGGCTTTTTACCATTTTTTTTCTACTTTGGTTATTTTCTAAGGTTAGTTTTTCTACTAATGTTTTTTTAATTTTTACTAATGTAAATTAGTGGCTTTTTATTAAAAATACAAAGAGTATGATTTGAATAATGGTTGTTTTTACCAATGATTATATTTTTACTAATTGTTTTTTTACCAATGATTTTTATTTTTTTATTACCAAAAAATGGTTATTTACTAATTTTTTTTATTTTTACTAATATGGATTAGTGGGTCATTTTTCATTATAATTAAATTCAAAGAGGAAGTTATTTTTTAAATAATGTTTTTTTCTTTAACAATGATTATTTTTTATCATTGGTTTTTATTTGTTATTTTTTCTACTTCGTTTAAAAATTTTTACTAATGTAAATTGTTGGCTTACTTTTCTTTATAAATACGAAGAGTTGGTCATTTTTTGAATAATGGTTGTTCTTACCAATGATTAATTTTTTACTGACAATTTTTTTTAGTTTTGTAATAATTAAAAATTTTAAGAGTTAGTAATTTTTTAATCAACATCGTCTTTGCAAATGATTACTTTTTTTACTAATGTGGTTATTTTTTACAAATGATAATTTTTTTTACTAATTTTATAATAAATTATTCAACCTCTGGCTGTATTTTTTTTTTTTGGTTTAAATAAAAAGATAAAAAAAATCGTTAACTAAATTTAAATTTACAGTCAAGTTTTACCCAATTTGCAGTTGTCTTTCGGTAAACTTTGTAGCTACGTAAAGTGTCATTCAGAACGTGTTATTCAAACTATATAAAACTATTTTAAAAAAATTTTTTTTTTTTTTGCAAAACGACTATTTTGAATTGATTAAAAATCTAAATGTACCTTTCATGTTAATGTTCTGGCAGTGTCGGCACATTCGCAGCTCTATTTCCGTAGAGTCGTCTCGTGTGGAACGTATTATAAGACTTTAGACAAAGTTCATTGCTACCGGGTAGATAATTCTATAGCCAGGTGTTAGGAAATTCGTGAGTCCCACGTCTATATCGGCTATACGTGACCGGTTAATCTCTCGTGTATAAACACCACCCTTATCTTTCAAAGAAGCATAATGCCGGAAATCCTTTTGTGCGGAAGAATCGCGGGCACGAAACATGGAATGTTGTTTTTTTTTGTATTAATATCCAAAAGCAAAAATTGTCAAACTTTCACACATGTCACAAAAAAAGCGTATATCCGTTCATGGGGGTGAAAAATACACTTCTTTTTTTTCACTGTCACGGTTCTTTTTTTTACACTTGAAAAAAATATATTTTGTTCTAGGGTTGAGAGAGTTAATTGAGGGGGGAGGGGATTATTTTTTTTTGTTTTTTTTTTGTATACGAATTATATACCGGCCGGCACCGACCGCAAATGTGTTTGATGCATAGCGGTTGGCTTTCGACTAGCGGTCGTCGGCGTATGCAACCGTATTCAAGAGGTCGACTGGTGAACAACTCCGAAAAGAGGGGGTGGGGTAGGATCTTGGGTGAAGAGTGTGTTACAGTAGATGAAGAAGGGAACGGTTGGCCTGGTGGGGTGCCACGCTCTTCTCAACAAGTCAGAGAGAGAGAGAGAGAGAAAGAAAAGGTTTACAAAAGAAATAAGTATTTTGTGTTAATACATTGCGAGGATGCATATCCTAAAGGTCCTTGTTAAAGGGACTCGTGTTTCGAGAAGTTGTAATCTTTACGCACCACATTTCTTTTCTTAATGTACAATTTGTTTAGTCTTCACATATTTGAAATATGTTACATTCTAAAGGAATGTTCACGGACGAAAAAAAGGAAGAAAGACAAAAAAAGGCAAAAAAAGAAATTATATAGACACAAGAGATTCATTTTTGGTACTATATCAATTTTAGGTTTATCGCAAAAACCTTTTTTGTGTTGATGAATATTTAGAAGGTCTTCTTTATAAACGCGAGAGAGAGATATTTCTTTTTATTATGTCGCTTCAAAAGTGGCTCATTTTTCGTCTCTGGGAATTTGAATTTCTTTTTGGGCAATGAAAGGAAAAAAAATCTCCTTCATTAGTTTATTGTGTTTTGTAAAAAACATTCCATTTACTAACTTTAGTGGTTTTTAATTTTAATTTTTATACAAGAATACTAATTTTGACAGTAGAACTTATTGTACCTAATGCTTCTTTTGCTCAAATTATTTATTTTCCCACACAGAAAAGTAGGTAAAAATTTCCGTAGCTAAAAAATCATTTAATTAGACAACTTTTATTTTGTTAGTTATAGAGTACACGGAAAGACTTTGTGTTTCAAAATTTAACATGATCATGTCAAACAGGGGAAAACGATGTTTTTATGTTATTTAATCGTATTAACATTTCAACTATTAATATGGTTTATACTAAAGATTGGCACGGACCATACTAATTTTTTGTATTACTTTGTTAAAAGCTGATACGTTCGTACGATCGTTTTCTCCCCTGTTTCAAATGCATCATATTAAAATTTGAAATGAATTCTATTAATTTTTTAAACAAAAAGTTTTTCAGTGTAAATTTTAAAAAACTTAATATTCTTATGGAGCTTTCAAAACTTCTCAAAATTGAAAACATTTGATCGAACTTAAAACAGAAAATTTTTTCGTAATGTTTACACGTTTATTGAAAGTTCAAACTTCTATAAATGTGATTATGCGAATAGTTGTGTTGTTTGTTAGTAAAATATTGTTGGATATAATTTATCAACTGTTGCCAAGTGTTTAGTAAAATTTTATTATAGAACTTTATAGACTTGAAATCATGAAAATGTATCTTAATGAGTTACTATCTGTATTTATCTATATTGATGGCTCATTGGAATAGCAAAGTAACTGACTGTTGCTTTTACAGATCTACATATTTATCCAGTAGTTAATCATGCACTTTTTTTTAGCGTACAGCGATTAGATATATTTTTACACTAAGTCTCCATATAGGAATCAAATACAGAAATGCAGTAAATCAACTAGAGCGAATTCCATTTAGGTTATTTCTATAAATTACCCTCTCTTATGACAAATTAGCATTTCCTTTTTTTATTTCCGTTTTTTTTTCATTTCCTTTTTTTTAATAGCAATGAGGAAATTTACATCCATTAGTTATACTTTGTTGTATACAAGAGTTCATTACTCTTTGAATCTGAATTTGTTGTTTTCTATTAATCAATTTAGTGCGAATTTGTTTTCTTCAAAAAATTAGTAAAATGCTTAGTATTTTACTAATTTTTTGAAGACAACGAATTCGCACTAATTTTTATATTTCTCATAATAATTTCTTTTTTAATAACTTAATTTTTGAAGAGCTATCATAAAAATATTACTAATAAATTATTTATAATGGAAAATTTTACTTGAAAATTTCAAAGAAAAAGAATGGAAGAAGGAGAAATGAAGAAGAACTAAAAAAAGAAAAGAAACGAAAGAAGAAGAAGAAGAAAGAGATAGAGAAAAGAAAAGAAAGAGAATGAAAGAAGAAGAAAGAGACAGAGAAAAGAGAAGTAAAAGAATGAAATATGAATTTCTTAATTTTCTTCAGTTATTTATAATATTTTTGCTACAAATAAAAACGAGAAAGGATATAATTAGATGATTTGTCAGTTTTTGAAGTTCGAATTGTAATTTTCGTGAGCGCACTGATTTACAATATTGGAGAATGAAATGCGATAATGGGATGCACCGTTGCGTTGTTGAATTCAAAAACTGCGCGTGATGATCGATGAGCTTAAAGGGGGGGTTTTATCCAGCACTCACTTGTGGTTTTGTATATAATGTAACCGTGAACGTGCATGCTGCGTTCCACGCGAGGTGCGATTTTAAAGATTTACTACAAACAAGCGGATACTTTATGATACCACTTAGCAGAAGTCAATTCGTCGATTGCACACCATATCCCATCTTCAATTTTCGTAATCAAAAAAGCCGTCAAAGGTCGTATTTAACAAGACATAAAATATATATTTAAAAAGATTTAAACAGTGCGTGCAAAATAACATTACTCGGATAATTACATAATGTTTGGAAAGATATATTATTGTAAAGTGGATTCAGCAATGGGAGTATTGCATTTTTGCAATTTTTTTTTCAAGATCAGGGCTCGAACTAGGTCCGTAAATCCCGTAAAAGTCCGTAACTTTATTTGAAGTCCGTAAAAGTCCGTTTTTTTTTAAAAAGGTCCGTAAAGTCTGTTATTTGATTCAAAAAGGATGAAATTTCATAAATTGTACGATATAATTTTGAGAATTTTAGAGAAATTACAAATTCTTGCAGAAATTCAATTATTTTCAAAAGTAATAAAATTCTACACGAACTTTTAATTATTTTCAAAAAATAATAAAAATTTCACAGGCATTTCATTATTTACAAATTTTTTTTATAAATTTCTTCGCAATCATTCAATTATTTTTGTAAATAATAAAATTCTTTTTAGGAATTCAATTATTTTCTTAAATAATAAAACTCATTGAGGAATTTCAATTATTTTTAATACAATAATACAATAGAATAAAATTTTGATAAATGTTTTTCTTTTTGTTTCAGGTATGTTGGTGTCAGTTTTCGTTATTAAATCTGCAAAATTTTGGTAAGAAAGTATGTTCAATAATTTTTCTCTTTAAAAATTCATTGAATAGAAATTTAATGTCAGAATTAAAAAAATCAAATTTTAAAGCAAAAGTTAGCGTAGACGCTGAGTTTCAAAAACAATTTATTTATTTATTTTTTTTTTAATTCTGCAAGTTTTTTAATTTAATAATATTTTAATATCACTATTATGATTAGAGTTAAATAATAAGCTTTGTTTCAATATATTTGCAAAACTTGATTAAAATACGCATTTTGCAAAAAAAAATTGCAACAATTATTAGACTGTAATCATAAAAGAAATGTTAAAATATTATTAAACCATGGAATTTTTCGAAGTGGGGACCAGCGTCGTTTTTCAACACACAAACTTTTCTGAACTGGAAATAAATTCTAAAAAAGTCCTGAGCAACTTTGTGTTTCGGGAAAAGCTCTTCTTTGATAAAAAAAAGCTCCAATTTAATGAAAAAAAGCCCAAATTTGATATTCGACTCCAAAAATTATAAAAATAAATTTCCAAGACCAGCGTCGTTTTTTAAGATACAAATTTTTTCTGAATCAGAAATAAATTCTAAAAAAGTTCTGAACCCCTCCTTGTTTCGGAAAAAGTTCTTAATTAACAAAAAAAGCTCCAAATTGATGAAAAAAAGACCAAAAGTTTTTAAAAAATTGTCAAGACAGAAAATAATAATAAATTCTCGTAAAAAATATTATTATTTATAAAAAGAATCGAATTCTTCCAAAGAATGTTATTAAAATTATTGAAAATAATTAAATTCTTAACAAGAAGTTATGAATTACAATTTTTTAAAAATAATTGAATCTTTTCGTGAAAGTTTATTAAAATTTTTTTTAAAATAATTGAATTTCTGCAATGAATTTTACATAAAAAATAATAAATGAATTCTTCCAAATAATGTTTTATTAAAATTTTTGAAAATAACTTCGTCCTCATAATTAAAAATTTTTTTAAATAACTTAATTCTTGCTAAAAATGTTATTAACATTTTTGAAAATAATTAACAAGAATAGTTAATTATGTAGTTAATAGGTAAATTTTTTTGATTTTGAATCTAAAATTATTCAAAAATTAATGTTTATGTTTGAAAATATAAAATTTTTTAATTTGCAAAATAATAAATGGAACAGTAACATTTACGATACCTAGTAATTAATTAATAATTATTACATTTATTATAATCATAAGAATGTAAAGAACAAAAATTATAATTTATATTTAAAAATAGTTTATTTATATTATTTAAATGTTTATAAATATTTTCATTATTGCTTGACATATATACACAGCCTTCGCAAAATTTTCAAAAAATCTTCAAGTTTTTACATTATTTCTTCAAATTCATCAAATATCGCAGATTGCTTTAATTTTCTTCAGATTTGAAGAAAAATTTTCCAATCTAGCAGCACTGAAATAGTTAAAATATTATTTAAAGTAAAAAACCTGCAGAATTTCCATGGAACAATTCGAAAAGAAGTATAAAATTTTTTCAAATATTTTATAAAAATCCCCAAATTTGTTTAAAAATCAAAGAAATATTCTTTGAAGCAAAAGTCATGTTTTTGTTTGAAAGAAGAATTTATTTTTATGAATGAAACAAAAACGAGTCTAGGAAACTGATTTCTTTAAATTAAAAAAATCTCTTCCGATCGTGAACTGAGAATTTTGTTATTTCGCCAATTGAAATAAAATTTTATCAAGGAATCGATGAAACATTATTTTTTTTCACGTTTTACTTAAAAGTTCGCTTAAAAAGAATTGAAATTTAACCGAATTTTCATTTATCAGAATTCCCATTCTGCATAATGTTTATGAGCACCGAAAAATATTCTCTTTTTGCAAAGCCATAACAAAAGAAGTAAAGACATCTGCTCCTTTCGAATAATTTCGATGAATGTCGAGCAAAAATGTTATGGTTTTCAATTCTCATTTTCTCATGTATCTGAAATGAAGTAAAGGAATTGCTTTTGTGTCTAGCGAAACAATATTATACAGTTTATCCAGGTGTGTTACAGCATTATTG
The DNA here is from genome assembly GCF_015476425.1 of Leptopilina heterotoma. Classification (NCBI taxonomy): domain Eukaryota; kingdom Metazoa; phylum Arthropoda; class Insecta; order Hymenoptera; family Figitidae; genus Leptopilina; species Leptopilina heterotoma. Next base: position 349,743 of record NW_025111202.1, read on the forward strand.
CTGTGTGTATAGTTGAGCCTTTTGGCATTCTACCAACAGATGTGTCAAAGACCTTTTTGGTCCAAGTTTGCAAAAAAGTGTCGACTTTTGGAACTGATCCAATATTTTATGTTTATATAGAGAATGATTCGTTGAATTTTTCGGATCCAGTGGAATATCTTATACTCTTTCTCTCTCTCTCTCTCTCTCGGAATGAGAAAAGAGGCCCTTGAATGCCACACAAACATTAGTTTAGTTATAAACGTTGTCTCCTTTGATCAGAAACGTACACGCGGTGTAGTCTAGCGAAATTGGTAAGCTGCCCGAGTCTTTACCAGGAAAGATAATTTACTGTGATATTTCGAGAACCTAGTTATTAGACATGTGCTATATGCAGATACGAGGAATCTATTTTTGATTTGACAAGCTGGTCACTCTCACTTGTCTTTTGGTGGGAAATAGGTTTTATTACCCCTTTTTATTCATCTCTTTTCACTATCGATCTCAAATTTACAAGTGGACTGTTTTTTTTTTGGAATTACTGGTCAGGAATTTCATCATTTTTGTCAAATTAGACATTTTTACAGTTGACAGCTGTCAAATCAACTGTCAAGTTAGTCAGTAAAGTGCGAGGAGTGTGGAAAATTATAGCGCTAGAAGTTTGTGTCATTATTTTTACCCCCTTCATTTCCTGGAAACGTGTCAACTCGACCGACACTGGAATATTTTTATTATTCACATTGCAGCAAAAAAAAAAAGAATATTGTAAACTTTACTACTTTTATAGTAAAACCTAAACTGTCAGGAATTTTTGCCAATTTTTATTATTTTTTAAGTAAATTTTTCTACGTCCAGGGAATTTAGTCTCTGTCACCTTTTTAATTTCTTTCACCTTTTTTAAATTCTAATCACCTATTTCTATTTCGTTAATTTTCAATTTCTTTACCTTAAAAAAATTAAAACATTTAATTAGGATTTATTAAAATAAAAATTTGTAATTGATTTTTATTTTAATAAATCCTAATTAAATAACTTGTCTATTATTGATTAAATATTTACTTGAATTAAATAATTTTTATTTGAATCAATTAAATAGTATTTGTTTTAAATACTGAAACTATTAGTTCAAATACAATTTAATTGACTTATAAAAATTATTTGATTCTAGTAAATATTTATTTGAAAAAAGACAATTAATCGGTTATTTGAATCAAATAAATTTTTTTTTCATTGTATTTTAAAAATTATTAATACTACAAATTATAAATTAAACAATTTTAAAGTTTATAGATTGTTTTTTTTCAAAACTGACGAGATATTTACTAAAATAAAATTTCAGTTTGGAAAGAAATGAATAAGTTTCGCGTTAAAATTTATAGACTTTTAGAACTTTGGGGATTAACTCGCGCTCCATATTTCAAAGAATCTAAATTTCAATAAATCTAATTTTTGGGTATTTCTAATTTTTACTGATAAGAAACTGTTTATTCTTTTAATAAATTTTAAACTTCTTTATCTTCAATTATATGAAGAAAATAATGAAATTAATCAAAAAATCTCAAATAAAAGTGAGCTAATTTTTTATAGAAAATGTTGGTGAATTTTATCATGAGTACTGGAATTTCTTTTTTTTAATTAAATTTAGTATTCAAATAAATTCCAACTTTATAAAATTGAATTAAATATAATTAAATTTTATAAATAATTTCATTAGAGATTTAAAAAAATAATATTTCAAAAAATTTTAATCTATTGGTAAATAATTGAATTTTACAAATAAGAGTCACAATTTAAGGGCCCGAGTTGTATTTTAAATATTTTAATTTAAAAGGAGTTACAAGTTACAATTTTTTTAACTACTTAAATTTAAAATGATTTAATTTAAAAATTTATTTGAAAATGGAAATTTCTAAAGGTGTTATTCAAAATTCTAAAAAATTAGTTCTTTGAAATATTACAATTTTATTATTTCAGGATAATTGAATTTTTATAAACAAGCAATTGAAATTTTTTGAAATAATTACAGTTTTCTTAATAAATAAATAAATAAATAAATAAATAAAATAAGTAAAATTCTAGAAAAAAAATTGAATTTTTTAAAAAATTTTATTGACATTTTTAAAAATAATAGAAGAAAATCAGTAACAAATTTAATTTTTCAAATAGACCCTTGAAATTTTAATTTTAAATCAAATTTTTGCTTCATATAATTGTCTTTTTTTGTAATTAAACTTCTCTTAAATTTTTTTTACGAGGGAAAAATCAAAATTCTTTCTGAAAAGCAGGGAATAATTCAAATTTTAATTTATTATGAATTTTATTCTTTTGTTTCTATTTTTCTTGAAAATATTTTTTCATTTTTTAGCATATAAACGGGAGAATATATAATAGACAGAAACAAAATAAAAATTAGAAAAAATAAATTTAGTTCCATGCAGAAAAATCTCGATTATTTTTTTTAAAACAAAAAATAAATACTACTTTTATTCTCAATTTTGTTCCACGCGACTTGATTTTGATTCCTTGATAAACACGATTAGTATATATATAAATAAGCGTAGACTCCAAAATATTGTTGAAAATGTTTTTTTCTCCGCATACTTTTTACAAGTATGCTCGGATTATTTCCATTATATGTCAGCTAACAAGGATAATAGCCATTCGAAAGATCCATTCCTTTATCCCTCACAAGTTATCGAGGTGTGACGAAATCAGCTTTTAATTTTCAATGGGTATATAAGCATGTAAGACGTTCGGACATTTTGACAACCACACGCGTGTGACACATACGGTCAAAAAAAAAAAAGAAAAAAAAATCAGAAAAATAAACAAATAAACAAAAAATTCTCGCACAATATAAAACTCTCGGCTGATTTTTGTCTGAAAAAAAGAATTTCTTTCATTTAGTGTACACAAGAGAATTTTTTTCGTTCTCCTTCACGCCCTGTCTTGTTTCGTCAATATGAACTCTAAAAAAAATTTTTTTTTTTTATTTACCTGGAAGGGAAGTTGTACAATTTTTTTTTTATTTTGAATTAAATTTGTACGTTTTCGTCCTCCTTGTTAATTTTTCGTATTTTTTTGTTTTCTTATTATTTTCGTGTATTTATGCGTGTATTTTTCTCAATTTAGCAAAATTATGGTTAAACTGTTAAATAAATAATTCACGAGGTAGATGAGAAATTCCTGTTGAGGAAAAAATACTGAAGTCCTCTTTGGTTGTGTTAAAGTGTGATACATGTAAACCGGCCTCTCCCCCCCCAATGGGTTCTACTTGTAACATAGTTTGCTCCTGTTGTTTTATTTTTCTCGAAAAAAACACTCAATGTCACAGCTTGAAATAAACCTTATTTATACTTGAACCGAGTAAAGTTTTGTGTCAACTACTCTCTAAATCTGAACCAGTGATAATTTTATTTTAACTGATTTTGAATCAGTGGCTGCTTTTTTTCGCTTTCAACTTACTTGTCTATTATCAAATAAATATTTACTTGAATCAAATAATTTTTATATTTAAATAGAAAAAAAAATGGTATTTGAGCTAATAATTTCTGTATTTTAGGTAAATACCATTTAATTGACTCAAATAAAAATAAACAAATAAAAAAAATAAACTCAAATAAAAATTATTTAATTGTAGTAAATATTTAATTGATAATAGTTAAATAATCGGTTATTTTAATCAATTTTGTTTCAGTGTAAATTACTTCCCCTAACAAATTTATTTTTACAGTATATATAGGAAATTATGAATGTTTACGGAAAATGAGTAAAATTTATGAATTTTAATAATTTCTAAAAATTACAATTATAACCCTTCCTGAATTTAATTATTTTCTACAATTTTCAACTGAACTTCATGTCTGAATCAATTAATTTAAATAATTTTCCAAAAGTTGTTCTAAAATTCAACAATTTAAATACATAAACTCAATTTTTTATAATAATTGTGACTCTCCACAGTTTTTTATTAAGGTATTAAGGTATAATATTTTTAAAAAATTATAATAAAGAAATTCTTACAATTAATTTTTTTTTTAATATTTTAAAATAATTTTTGAACGATAATAGTTTTTCAATTTTGAAAAATTTCCAAACAATTATTTGGTAAAATCTTTTAAAAATAATTAAATTTTTGAAAAGTATAAATAAAAATCATTAAATTTTTGAAGAATTTTAATTATAAACATGACCATGATTTCTCAAAAATTTTAATAAGTCCAAAAAGTAAATTCTGAATCTTAAAAAATTATTACAAAACAAATTCTAATAATTTGTTTTTAAAAATATTTTATTAATGTAATTTTTCGAAAATAATTGTATTTCTTAAAAGAATTTTTGTATAATTTAAAAAAAACTGATGAATTTTCTGATGAATTTTAATTAAAAATTATTGTTTTCTCCAAAATGTTAAAAATAATTTAAAAATGGTATTATTTTTAGAAATATTTAATTGAACATATTAAAAATATTGAATTTTAAAAAAGTAGAAGTTTATTTCCATTTGTAAATTTACCTTTAAAGATTTTTCATTAAATTTTTTGATAATTCAATTATTTTCAAAATTTGCAATTCAAATTCTTCAAAAGTTGATTTTTTAAAAATTGTATCAAAATACTTGAAATAAATTAATTATTTTTAATTAAATTTTACAAAATTTTAACTATTTAAAAACAATTTTTGAAAGATTTATTTACATATAGTTATTTTTTGCATTATATAAATCGAAAAAGTCTCAATTTCTCTGACAAAAAGTTTTTTTCATGATATTTACCTGATTTAACTGACAAAATTTTTGTTTTAATTTGTCATGGAAATTTTATCTATTCATTATTCTATTATTTTTAGGAACTAGGGTATTATTTAGAAATAATGAAATACTAAATGTATGATTTCAACATTTCTCTCTCTCTCTCATTCTCTTTTTCCCCACTAAAAAAAAGAACTCGGACCTTTTCATTTTGACCTAAATTTTAAAATTATTATTCTAATTCTATATAGAAAATGAGGACAGGAAAAAAAGAATTGTCTGAATAGGTTCCTCTCCTCTCTGATATAAAAAATTGGTTGCTCTTGACAATGACAGATATACCTGCTATTTCTAGCGAGATAGCAATATCATATATATGTATATATAGTATTTGTTGGTCAAGAGGCGGCAGCAGGCAGGAAGGTCGACACTTGGTCTGGAAAGACTCAAAAGATTGACTGATCGAAAATCCTTGTCGTCGTGACCAATTATCAATGGGGATTGACGTATTTACGAACGAGTGGAGGTTTCTTTTTTTTTCCTTCTCTCTCTCTCTTTCTCTTCCTCTACTTTTTTCTTTCTCCGTCTCGCTTTTAATAATCGTCTTTTTGTTAATGTGACGTCATGAAAACGAGGCCGGACTTTATTTTTCACGTCTTATATTATCATCTTTGACCACTTAAACTCATCCGGTCCATCGACTCTTGATATATTTATATATAATATTGTAGGTATGTGTATTATATTTTGCCACTTCAGGAAGCCATTGAAATGTTGTTGTACAGAACCTAGACTGCGTGACTCGAAGTGATATTTAAGTTTCATCGAGTATATCTAACGACTGTTCATGGTGACTCAAGGAAAATCCCGCAAATAAATAAACAGAAAAAAAATTCAACTTAAAATGTTTCAGACAAGAAGTTTCAAAATGAGTTGGATCCGACTCATTTTGAATTTAAGATAAAATGTTAATTACAGTCAAATAACAATCACTTTATCATAGAACAAAACTATATTAATCTTCGTATTCTTTTGACTTTTATTCATTCTGTCCACTCTCCGCAGTTTGAAGTTAGTTTCTTAATATTTTTGTAGAAAATTTTCAATTTTCATACGAAAATAATTTATATCATTTCTATTTCTTAATTACAATTTATTGTTTTAATAAAATTCAAAGTTTTTTAAAAATAAAAGAAATTTTTTTTTATAAATTCTATTTGTCAGTTAGAAAATTTAATTGATAATAAAACTGTAAATTTTGAGAAAATAAAGAAAAAAAAAATTATTCAAAATAAAATCATGTTAAAATCATTTTATTATTTAATTCTTATGAAGAATCGTTATCAACAAATTTTCAAATAATTGAATTCTATCAACGAATTTTAATAAAATTTTTAAGAATAATTACATTTTTCGAGAAATCCGATTAAAATAATTATATTAAAAATAATTGAAATTCTGCAATGAGTTTTATTTTTTGTGAAAACCATTGAATCCCTGAGAAGAATATTATTACTCTTGAAAATAATTGAATTTTTGCTATAATTTGTAACTTTTATAAAATAATTTTTTCTTCGTGTTTTTAACTAAAATTCTACTATAAATGCATTATTTTTATTAATTTTTGAAAAGTTCTTTGAAAATTTTCAAATTCATTTGTTTACAATTCAATTTTACAAAATTTCAATTATTCGTAAATTCTTCAATTAGATATATATTAGAAAATAAAAACTTTAAATAATTTCAAATAAAATCCGCAATTAAAGTTTCTAAAAAGAAAATAATTCTACAGAATTGTTAGTTAAAAATATAAAAAACTCAAATTTTCAAAAATTTTAATCTGAAACCTTTTCAAAATTCAATTATTTCTAAAAATTTACGCTCTAATGCTTTACAAATTCTACTAGAATTCAATTATTTAAATACAAAAATAAATATTTTATTGAATAATTGAATGTTTCTTAAATTTTAATTCTCATAAAGAATTTTATTAACAAATTTTGAAATAATTGAATTTTTTTGATGAATTTTAATAAAATTTTTTAGAATAGTTACATTTTTTAAGGAACTTGATTAAAATTGTATTAAAAATAATTGAAATTCTTCGATGAGTTTTATTATTTCTGAAAATAATTTAATTATTGTAAACTTATAAAAATTTGTGAATATTTGAATTCCTGTGAAATTTTTATTATTTATGAAAAGAATGAAATTATTGCGTACAATTTTATTAAAATTGTTTTTAAATAATCAAATTCTTTTAGGGAATTTTATTAAAATAGTAAATATTTAAAATCATGGAAATGAGGAAAATTTTTGAAAATAATTAAATTTTGAAGAAGAATTTTAATAAAATTTTTGAAAATAATTGAATTTTGAAGAAGAATTTTTTTATTTATAAAGTTAATAATTGGGATTTTGTCGAGATTTTTTTGTAAATTTTGACCATAATTGAATTTGCTGATAAGAATGTTATTACTTTTGAAAATAATTGAATTTCTGCAATCATTTGTAACTTCTTCAAAATTCAATTTTTTTAGTGTTTTTAACTAACATTCTTCTATGAATCTATTATTTTTAATAATTAATTAAATATATATTGACAAATTTAACTAATTTTAGAAGATTTTGAATTATTAAAATTTTTCAAAAATCTAAGTTTATTAAAATTTTGAATTAAATTCATTTAATATTGAAATTTTATAAAATTTATGATTAAATTCATTCAACATTGAAACATTATAAAATTTCAAATTAAAATCGTTTGAAGTTCATTTAGTTATGAAAATTGTAAATGCAATTTTAAAATTGAATTAATTTTGAAATATTTAAGTAAAATTATTCGTTAAATAGTTTATAAATAATAATTTTACGATAGTTCTTCAAGAATTAAGTTATTTTCTTATGAATTCTAGAAATTCAATTTTCTTCAGTACTTTTAATAAAAATTCCTGACTTTTCTCTGAATTCCCTATGTCAGAATATATGATTATTATAATTATAATAATATTAAAACTATATATTCCAATTCATATTTTATATTTATAAAAAAAAATTTTAACGTTCTATTATTTTTAAAATTGCTAATGTTATTTTTAAAAAAGTGAGCGAGAAGTCATTCGCGCGCGAATTGTTGCTAGTATTAATTAAAATCATTGTTTTCAATAAAAAAAAAAACAGATTGCACTGGAAAAAATTCTTGGTCCTAGTGTAAGATTCAACAACATTGCTAAATTAAAAGTATCAAATTGCAACAAATTCATACCAAAAATGTGAATTAAATAAAAAATGTGTCCTACGAGGTATAAAGCATTAGGTTTAAAAATTATAATCAAACCCAAGTTTTTAATAATTCCGTACCATTTAATAATACTTGGAACAATAAATAAAAATATACTTTAATTTCTCCCATTCCCGATATTATTGAACTGATCAGCAACTACATCAAGAACTTTTATTCTCTTCCCTTTACGAGAGTACAGCATTGTATTAACTTTTTGGAAGAGGGGAATTGTAAAATTCTCATAATGTAGCATTGTAATATTCTTGAAGTGCAGCATTGTAACATTCTTCTCGAGTTTATAGGCATTTGGTGTACAACATTCTCCAGGTTGGACAAAGAGTTTCTTCGTATCATTCTGAAGCCGTTTAGATATGCATCCTGTCACTCTAAATTTTCAAGTAAACTCTCTCGTACGTATATATATATATTCCTTTAAGAGAGACAGAGAGAATCGTTAAAGGTACAAGTATAAACCGCATGTAGAAGTAAATATACGATAAGTTCGATTGAATCGACCTAGTTTAATATATTCTACTATGAGAAAGCAGAACGAGTAACTCGAGAAGCATATAGGTATATGCTTTTATATGTATATAGTACTGGTATGCTGCAATAATGACAACGTGTATCATACTCTACCAAAGTATGCATAATTTCTAGTACATCAAGCATTGTTTTCTACCTTTCTCTTTAAAAATAGAGAATAACAATGACATTATATAAAATCTATTTATTTTATAATTAAAAGAAAGTGCTATTTTTCTATTGGTTGTTTTTCAGTTATTTGTCCTCCAGTTATTTTTGCATTAGTGTTGTTTTACCATTCTCTCTAAATATGAATTACAGAATTCACAGGCTGTCATTTTTCGCTGATTTTCATCTTCTTCATCCATTTTTAAATATTTTTTCAAATATTTATATTCCTAATCAGAAGTTTAGTTTTCTAAAAAAATTTTATTAATTAATATTATAATAAATCTTTATTGTAATATGTTTTAAAGAATTTAAATTTAAAATTTAATTTTTTTTTATAAAGCTAAAACTTGCATCCTAAGAATTAAATTTTTTTTTCAAAAATAAACATTTTCAAAGCAATTCAATTATTAAAAAAAATTTTTTTTTCTTCGTCAGATTTTAATTATTTTCAATTTTTTAATGAAATTTCTCGATAAAATTTAATTATTTTCAAAAAGTGGTAAAAAATTCTAAGAAATTCAATTATTTTAAAAAATTTGAATACAATTCTTCACAAGTTGCGGTTTAGAAAAAAATTTAATTTCTAAAATTAACTTCAAAAGGTTTTAATTTTAAGTTTTAGAAAATTTCAATTTTGAATGAATTTAATAAGAAATTTTAATGAACTTAGATTTTTGAAAAATGTTAATAAATCATATCCTTCTGAAATTAGTTCAATTTTTCTATAATATATATTTAATACTTTAAAAATTTTATATTTTTATTTTTATTTTTATTTTTTATTTTTTTTTATATTTAATACTTAAAAAAAATTGAAGTTTGGAAAAGTTACAAATGATTGCAGAAATTCAATTATTTTCATAAATAATAAAACTAATGGACAATGTTAGGCATAGAATGTTTGGTATAAAAAATAAATTTGGCACAAAACATTTTTTTGCAATATAGGCATTCATCCAAGTTTAGAATTCTTCGAGACGATTCTACCCAGAAGAAGTTGAGGAAGCGAAAATGATTTCAATCTCTCGTGTGTCTTTACTTTTCCCACACATTGCTATTCTATATAATTTCCTTCTAAAAGCTTCTTCGAATTGTTTGTTTTTAAAAGAGTGTTTCAAATTATACATTTTAAACAAACATGAATTCAGGATCTATAATATAAAAATTCATTTTTCAATAAATTCTTTTTAATTCCTTTTGTTTCCTCTCTGTTTTCTTATTTTTATCTTTGGTCTTCAAAATTATTTTTCCAAAATTTTTATAGAATTTTATTTCATCAAATTGAAAAAAAATTGAAAATATGTACATATTTGGTTATTTGAATTTATCCACATTTTCAAAAGTGAAGGAGAAAGAGAGTTAACAAGATTAATTATTTCAAGTAGAATTTCATTTCCTGATGAATTTTTTCAAAAAAAAAAAAGAAGTGCGAGTGTAGAAATTAGGTTGTGTAATAGTTCTCAGGTGTGCCGGGTATAAATACAAAAATTGAAAAATAAAATTCACTTGCCTGTGAAAGGATATCAATAATAAGACAAATATACATTAGCATTGAATGTGCATAACGGTAGCGACGTTCGCAGGACGTAACATTTATTAGTATCGATTCAAACGTGAAATGACAGTGATAAAGAACTGTTCGTTTGGCTGTAAACGGCAAACGTGAACGGACATATTTTGCGCGAACTTTACAATAGTACTTGTATATATATATACAGACACGAGAGAGTAACAATAAGAGAGGCGACTCTACCAGTAGTGAATATTATCTGGAGTAGGTGTTCATACACAATTTGCTATGTAATACTATATACCACATATATATGTATATCCAGGGCCATAAAGGCTTTCATTTCTAGAACACACATATACTTTAAGCATATTACACATTTTACTATCACTTTTATATATTTATAACATGAAAAAATTCCTATTCTATAATACTGAATAAAATTGTTATTGGTTTGTCATATTTATAATTTAAACTACATTTTATTTTTCTTTACGCGCTTCGATTTTCATTTTACTTTCAGGGCTCGAAATAGGTTCGTAAAGTCCATAATTTGATTAAAAAAAGATGAAAAGTTCATAAATTGTATAATAATATAATTTGGAGAATTTTAGAGAAATTAAAAATTATTGCAGAAATCCATTATTTTCAAAACTAATAAAATTCTTCGCAGAAATTCAATTATGTTCAAAAATTTTCCAAAATTCTCATCAAAATTTCAATTATTTTTAAAAATAATTAAATTCTTCTCTGAAATACAATTATTTTCAAAAATATTCCTCAATTCAATAATTTTCAATATCTACAATTTTTATAAAATTTTCGAAAAGAATTCAATTATTTAAATCAAAATTTAATAAAATTCTACACGAACTTTTAATTATTTTCAAAAAGTAATAAACATTTCACAGGAATTTCATTATTTACAATTTTTTTTTTTTATAAATTTTACGCAATCATTCAATTATTTTCATAAATAATCAAATTTATACGGGGATTTAATTATTTTTCTAAATAATAAAATTCTTTTTAGGAATTCAATTATTTTCATAAATAATAAAACTCATTGCAGAATTTCAATTATTTTTAATTCAATTTTAATCGAATTCCTCGAAAAATTTTTTTAAAATTTTATTAAATTTCGTCAAAAGAATTCAGTTGTTTAAAAATTTATAGATAAAATTCTTTATGGGAATTCAATTTTAAGAAGCATGCAATTATTCAATAAATTTATTGTTATTTTTGATTTAAATAATTGAATTCTAGTAGAATTTTTTCATAAGCATTGATTTAAAAATGGATTTCAGTTCAAATTTTAGATTATAATTGAATTTCAAAAGCATTAGAGCGTAAATTTTTGGAAATAATTGAATTTTGAAAAGTGTCAGATTAAAATCTTGGAAACTTTGAATTTTTTATATTTTTAACTAACAATTCTGTGGAATTATTTTTTTTCAGAAACTTTAATTGCGGATTTTTTAAAAAAATTATTTAAAGTTTTTATTTTCTAATATTTATTTAATTGAAGAATTTACGAATAATTGAAATTTTCTAAAAGTGAATTGTATTCAAATGAATTTGAAAATTCTTAAAGAACTTTTTCAAAAATTGATAAAAATAAAGGATTTATAGAATATGTTTAGTTAAAAACACGGAAAAAAATTCAATTTTGTAAAAGTTTCAAATTATTGTAAAAATTCAATTATTTTCAAGAGTAATAATATTCTTCGCAAAAATTAAATATTATTCAAAAGTAATAAAATTCTTTTTAGGGATTCAATTATTTTGAACAAATAATAAAACTCATTGCAGAATTTCAATTATTTTTAATACAATTTTAATCGAATTTCTTGAAAAATGTAATTATTCTTAAAAATTTTATTGCAATTCGTTGATAGAATTCAATTATTTGAAAATTTGTTGATAACGATTCTTTATGGGAATCGAATTTCAAGAAACATTCAATTATTCAATAAATTATTTATTTTTGTATTTAAATAATTGAATTTTCGTAGAATTTTCTAAGAACAATTGATTTAAAAATTAACTTCTGTTAAATTTTTTAGAAATAATTGAATATTAAAAGCAATATAGCGTGAATTTTTAAAAATAATTGAATTTTGAAATTAATTTTTTTTTTTAGTTTAATTGAACTTTTTTAATATTATTTAAAGTTTTTATTTTCTAATATTTATTTAATTGAAAAATTTACGAATAATTGAAACTTCTTAAAATTGAATATTGTAAACAAATGAATTTGAAAATTGTCAAAGAACTTTTTCTAAAATTATTAAAAATAATCTATTTAAAGAAGAATTTCAGTTAAAAATTCTTGAAAATAATAATTAAATTGATAATGATTTTATCACCCGGTCATCTTTAATTATATTATATTAAACATGAAGAAATTGATTATCGATATCTTTATATGTTTTTCTTTAATTTCTTAACTGAATTTAACTAATAGTCCCGTGTGGAAAAATTTTAGGGCGCTGACCAAGCGCTTAATAGACTGTCTAACGTCTTTCTAGACCCAGGGCAGACGGTCTTGTCGAGCGGCTGTTCAGAATTGAAACGAAACTTCCACGCTATCGTCTAGAATAGACCAGCGTTTCTGGTCTGATCAGCAGTGCTAGTAAATTCTAATCTACGTCTATTCAAAATTTCTCATTATATGTTATGACAACTATTCTTAGAATAATAAAACTTAATTATATTTGAAATAATTTTAATGACTTTTTTTTATATAAAAAGTATTAAAAAATATTTTAACTTTCTGTATTTTTCACTTCAACTTTCTTTAAGCGTAAGGCTTTGTGTCCCTCCCAATCTTTGGCATTGGAGATAGTAGTCTTTTTGTAAAATAAAATTTACTGCAAATCAAAACAGCCGGATGAAACTATCAGTCGTACTCAGCACCAATCTTTAGGCGTCAACCACTAATTAATGAAATTAATAAATAAAAACTTACTAAATTTGCTATTTAGTGGATATTGATTCTCAAATAACAATACTCGATGGTTTTTTAAATCATTAAGTATTACAAAATTTGAAGGAGAGGCATATTGGTAGATGACGCCTAAACATTGATGCTGAGTACGACTGCTAGCTTCAGCCGACTAATCAAAACACATAGATACACACGCATGCGCATATAACATCCTAGACCAAATCTAGACGGTCTTAATAACACCGTACTAGACGGACATATTTGACTTAGATTTTTTCTAATAAGCCAATCTGTTAAGTCACTGATTCGGGACTTGATGGACCGTCTAGAATTAGACGGACTTGATGATTGCTAATCGGGAAATCATTGGACTCTAGACTGCCACAATATTTTTCCACACGGGGTAATTATTTATTATAAACTATTTGATTAGTAGAAATATTACCATTTCAATCAGTAACTGACTTTTACTATAAAATTAGTTATTTTCAAAGTTTGATTCAAAGCCGAAAAGTTTAATAAACTGTGTATAATAAATAATAATAATTAATGTTAATTAATAACAACAACAGGAATAATAATAATAATAATAATAATAATAATTTTTTGGGAAAATCGCCTTTTATTATAAAATCGTTAATATTAATAACAATAATAATAATAGTTGTTTAAAAAAAATCGACTTTCATTAAAAAATCATTAAAAATAATAATTAAATAATATTATACTTAATATTTACTGTAAGTTATTATAGACACTATAATTTTGAAGTTAAATTATTATATTAAAGGAAAAATTTAAATATTTTAAGAAAATTAACTGACTATTTAAAATATTTAAATTTTAGAATCAAGTTTGAAAAAGTTTTTGTTAAACATTTTCTAATCTCATTAGATTGACGCTTTTGACGTCAATGCTGTTGAAATGTAATTTTCAGATTTGAAAGTTATTTTCGTATATATACGAATAACAAAAGAGTTTTGTACTCAAAAATTAGTATCTGATTCTCGTTTTCAAAGTTCCATTGTAATAAATTATATAGAAAATTTAGTCTTATGTTAGAAACAAAAAAAAATTGTCCTCAATATCTATTGTTAGAGAAAAATCATTAAACTCTGAATGAGATTTGATTATTATCGAAAATTTCTATCAGAAATTTTCTTCCATATGATTGATAATTTATGTTAATTAACTTTCAAAAACGTTTAAATATTTTGAAGAGTAATTAATATTTAAAGCAGTAACATTTTAAGGTATTTAAAGTTATTTAAAGGTATTTGAAAGTAATATTTAAAAAAGTATTATTTATAACAGTAATATTTAAAGGAATATTATTTAATTCAGTTTCATTTAAATTAGTAATAAAAATCATTTATAAACGGTAATATTTAAACACTAATTTCTTAACATTTAAACAGTAAATTTATATTTAAATAGTAGTTTTATATTCTTGTTAAACATTCAATAAAATTCTTAAAAAGTAATTAGCGTTTTAAAAGTGATTTTACATACTTGTTAATTATTCATTTTTTAAAATAAAAAATACATAATTAATTAATGTTTTTAGCGGAAAATTTACATTCCCGTGTGGAAAAGTGAGGTGGGTCCCAGGTGGGCTTCCCAGGTTCTAGGTGGGTCCCAGCAGGGATGGCCCAGGTGGGCGATTCCTTGGCTTGTAACGGTGAATCCAGCCACAGCCCACCTAGGAAAAATCCAGCTGGGGCCCATAGATTTAGTTTTCATTCAAATTAATGAATAAATTGTTTATTAATAACAAATAAGTCGAATTATAAATAAATAACGTTATTATTTAACGATTTTTACTTTTTTTAATGAAATTGTGACCAAAAGCAAATTCATAAATAATGTTAGCATATATATGGGAATTAATATATATCCTTTCATTCATAAATTAAAAATTTATAAAAAAATTAGAAATTTGTTAATTAAATTATTAAACGGTATATATAATCACTAAATTGCATACTTATACGAATACAATGCAGAAAAATCGGAATAAACGCAAACCTAAGAAACAAATAAAATTTAACGCACGCGGGGATTGAACCTACGACCTACGGACTACTAGACTAACGCCCTAACCACTATACTACGGAGACTAACTACTGAACACCGACGTTTTATTGTCAGTGACTTGTTGATCTGCTGTAATGATTCAATAAAGCACTTACTGACACGAATACACCGTAACAAATAAATAATTTAATAATAATTATAACAATATTATTAATGTAATAAGAACGATAAATATTCTTAAAATAATATTTATATTATTATGAAAAAAATATATCAATACATTTTTATTAAAAATGTGTTTTTTATTGTTTACAATCATTATAAACATTAATTTGTTGGTCTAAAAAAAAAAATTTTTTTTAGTTTGGACTTAGAAATTTTTACTAATTAATTATGTGGACATTACATAAAAAAATATTGTGAATACATTTTTGTTAAAAACACGTTTTTTCTTAATCTAAGTCATTATAAACATTAATTTTTTGTTGAAAAAAAAATTTTTAGGTTTGGACTTAGAAATTTTTACTTATATAATTATTGATGTGGGTCCTCAAAAACTGGGAAGCCCAGGTAGGGCCCAGCTCACGCCCACTTATAATATTATTTCGCCTGACCGGAACCCACCGTGAGTGGGTCAATAGACAAACTCTAAAATGCTTCCGTAAAATGTTAACATGTTTGTCAATTGTCAATTCATGTACGAAGATGACCATAATTACATCAAAGTTTTATTATTAAATGTTAAAGAAAAACTAAACTATTTAATAATTTTCACTGTAAACGATTTTTGTTATTATATATAATAAATTTTACTAATGTTATATTGCAGTCGTTATTGTTTAAATAAATAATTGTTGTTAATTAGTAACTCCTGACACTAGCTTCCAGAAAGATGCAGTTTTTTTCTAATTTTGCAATTAACTAATTCGAACCACATGAAATAAAAATAATTTAAGGTTTTAACAATTCAAAAATTGTTTAAACAAATGATTGTTGTTATTTACTAATTTTTGACACAAAGCACCTAAAAAAATGCAGTTTCTTTTTAATTTTATATTTAACTAATCTGAAAAGTATGAAATAACAGTATTTTATGATTTAAACAGTTCAGAAATTGTTTAAACAAATAATTGTTATTGTTTATTAACTTTTAATACAAACAATCCAGAAACTTGCAGTTTCTTTCTAATTTTACAATTACTACTACTCTGATTAACTAATTGCAAAATAAGAAAAAACTTCATTCTTCTAGATGCTATGTGTCAAGAGTTAGTAAATAACAACAATTATTTGTTTAAACATTTGATAAATTGTTAAAATTAAAATCATAAAACATCCGAATGATTTACTATTTACATTAGTTAATTGCAAAATTAGGAAAAAACTGCAAGTTTCTAAGTTATGTGTATCAAAAGTTAATAAATAACAACAATAATTTGTTTAAACAATTTCTTAATTGTTAAAACCATAAATTATCTTTATTTTATGTTGTTCGTATTACTTAATTGCAAAATTAGGAAAAAAATTGCAAGTTTCTAAGTTATGTGTATCAAAAGTTAATAAATAACAACAATCATTTGTTTAAACAATTTCTGAATTGTTAAAACCATAAATTTTCTTTATTTTATGTCGTTCCTATTAGTTAATTGCAAAATTAGGAAAAAAAATTGCAAGTTTCTAAGTTATGTGTATCAAAAGTTATTAAATAACAACAATTATTTGTTTAAACAATTATTAAAATGTATTAAAAACCGTTATACCTTGATGAGTTAATTATTAAATAAATAAATTCAGCTGGAACAACTTTAAAATTTCAATAAAACTAAATGTCTGTTAGTGTAGTACAATAAAAGTTTATAATTATTGACAATAATAAATTGTTTAAAATAATAATGATTATTATTATTATGAATTAATTGTAGAATGATTTATTGTGAATAGTTATATTTAATTTTCAGACTTTTTCTATTATAATGTTAATATTTTTATGAAAATGGGAAGCCCAGGTGGGGCCCAGCTGGCTCCCAGTTTTTAACTGGGCTAACTTGGGCAGATTTCCACACGGGTTCTTGTTTAATTTGTTCAATATATACAAATGTTGAGAAATTAAAACACGTGGATGAAAAATTTTCTATTTTTCTTGTAATCCAATTCTCTCACGAGACGGAAATAAAATTAACCGAACGTATTGGTCAAGACTATTTTTAAATATATTGGGCTCAAAATTTTCCACTAATAGATTTAAATATTTAACCTTCACTCAAGTCACGTATAGCCTTTAGAAAAAATTGATTAAAATAAAAAAAAAGTTAAATAATTTTTATTTTTGAGCAATGCAATTAAAAAAATTTATATTCTATTTTTCTGTTCACAATAATTGATAAATCTAATTATAATTAGAAGGAAGAAAATAAATATTAAATTTTATAAAAATAGTTTACAATTTGGGGAAAATGGGTTAAAAAGAAATTTTGATACTAAATTGTAAAATACTTTTATATGAAATTTAATATTTATTTTCTTTCTGTGTAATTAATTAAAAATATTTTTTGTTAACATTTTTCAGTGAAGAAAAAGTGAGAAAGAGAGTAAAAAGAGAAAGTAAAAAGACGAATTCGCTAAACTGTACGTTTTCTTCTCGTTATTTAAAATAAATGTTTGTTAATTAATTAACAAGGGAAGAATATAAAGGATATGTATATAAATAATTGAGTTTGCAAAGTAAAAAAGAAAATGAGAATGAAGCTTTTCCTTTATTTCATGACAAAAGAAATGTATTTAAGAAAAGAGGGACAAATGTCACTTTTCATGAATATTTGCGTCTTCTTGCATAGTTTTCAAGCGCAGAGTTAATTAAGAATCCGGTGTGTCTCAAAGATTTCTGCAACACAGCTGCTTGACTCAATTCTGAGTAAAAGACGAGCAATTTACCTTTCACCAGAATAACAATTATATGTACTACCCAATACAAGAAGATTTTCAATTTTGGCAGACTTCCCTAAAGAAAATAATAAGAATAATATTATAAAGAATAATATAAAGTAAACAAAAATTGAATAAAAGAAATAAGAACCATAAAGAAAAGGAATATTAAAACGACCTTGAATGTGAAGAAAGAAAAAGGAGTTCAACGCAGTTTCGTTGAAGTCACTTTTGGAGGGAAGCAATTTTTTTTTTGCTTTAGGTGATTTTTCCTCCTGCATTTTTTGAAAAATAAAAAAAGGAAAAAAAAAGTTTTGTTTAAAATTTGTTAAGCAATTTGTTAAAAAATTAGATTAAAACTATATTTTTGTTAAAGTACTGAAATAAATAAGAAAAATTAAAGTAAATTAAATACATAGTAAAAACTGTCAGAATTGCACTTTTTCACGCAGTTTATTATAATTATATTATTATACAGACAAGTAATCGTTTATTTGAATCAAATAAATTTTTTTCCAGTACCTATTATAATTATTCTCAAATTAATTATTTATTTACGAAATCAAAGAGAATTTAAACAGTAAATTCAATATTCAGCAACTATTAATTAATTACAATAATAAATCATTCCTTAAATGCAAAAACCAATATAATAATTTACCAATTAATTAAATTATTTTATTAGCCCTTTGAGCAATAATAAGGAGTACAAAAAGTAATTTATTCGAAATTCATTATTACTCTACCTAATTTGTAATTACTGACATATAATAAACTTAATTACAAAACAGGAATCATTAAATTAAAATTAAATACATATTTGTAATCATGTCATGTTTCCTGAATCCAATTAACGAAACCTGCATTTTAAGATTTATATTGACGAAAAAAAGCAAAAAAAAAAAAAAAGAAAAATAAATTTTTTTTAATTACTGAATTGATTTTTTTTCTTTGCTGTTTTTTTAAATGCTGTGGTAATACGTCAAGGAAGTATTATATATATATATGTAACTAACAGTAAATTGGGAGAGGTATATTGCAAGCAGTAATGTTGCAGCATAGAGTTTGTTCTGTCAATTTCTGTTTAGTCACTCTTGTCAAATGTCTCTTTCCTATTGAATGGTTCAACTGTAGATTACCAATACACCATAAAAGGATCTCGATTCTAGATATAGAATGACGTGACACAATGTTTCTTTATTTTATATTTTAGTTTTTTTCTTTCAAATAGACGCGATTACCGGCTTATTGTTGAGGCACTATATACGCATTCTCATAATAAGCAATCAGACATTGATGTCTTCCTTCTGTTTTTGAAATCGCTTTGCAAATTTATCTCCTTGATTTAATCCCATATATATTCCTCCGCTCTTAGACAGATGAATTGCGTGAACTTTGTGAATTTGCATTTTATGTACTATTTAGAAATCGATTAAGTTTTGTTCTGCATTTTTTTCTGTCGTGTCTTAAAGAGAAATTTTATTTTATTTTTAATTTAACTTAAATTTTTCTATTTTTTATTTCATT
The DNA here is from genome assembly GCF_015476425.1 of Leptopilina heterotoma. NCBI lineage: Eukaryota > Metazoa > Arthropoda > Insecta > Hymenoptera > Figitidae > Leptopilina > Leptopilina heterotoma. Next base: position 369,397 of record NW_025111202.1, read on the forward strand.
TTTCTTTATTTTATTTTTATTCATTTCGTATTTAAACATTTATAAAGAATTTTAAAGTATTTATTGACAGTGATAGAAAAATGGATCGCTGCCAGGAATCGAACCTTCGAGTCTCGAAACACTAGTCGAGAACGTTAACCACTAGTAACCAATAGGCTTTAATAAAATAAATTTCTTATTAGGCGCATTTTTATTAAGTCAAATTATTTAACAGGGTTACCACAGGTCAGGGAAGTCAGGAAATTCAGGGAAAAGTCAGGGATTTTTATTAAAAGTACTAGAAAAAATTAAATTTTTAGAATTTATAAGAAAATTCTGAATTTTTGAGTCTTTTTTGTTTGCCTCATAAACTATGAAATTGCCAAGAATATAAATAAATGTAATAGAACAATTTTTTGAGTACCTAATAATTTTTTGATTGAATCAAAATATTCTTCAGGGTCAGGGAAAAAGATAATAATTAAAAAATATATTTAATAGTTTAAATAGTAATGGAGTAGAAAATAGTATTAAAAAAATTAATAGTTTTAATAAAAATAGAGTAAAAAATAATAATTAAATAAGTTAATAGTTTAAATAATAATAAAGTTAAAAAATAAAAGTTAACGAAAAAAATTAATACTTTAAATAATAAAAGTAAATAATGGTGACTAATAGTTTAAATAATTGCTACTGATTTTATTACTAATAGTAAAAAAAATGAAAAAAAAATAATTTACTGAAAATTGAACTGAAAATTAACTGAAGAGCCTGAAAATTACTAAATCATTAAAAAACGTTTTCATAATATAATTCGATTGAGAAAGATAAGAAAAAAAAATTCTAAGTACTAATTTATGTATCGAGACCTTGGCCTCTAATTTACTCAGTGGGTTAAGAAAATAACATCCTGAATCCGAAGGTCCTCGCTGTAAGGTTTAAAAAGTCATTTTTATTTTAATAACAGTTTCCCTTTGTATATAGGAGAAGCCTTAATAATGCTTCTATTGTTACCGGAAATCCGTACAATCAACGGCATCATATTTTTTTGATAAATAATATCCTACGTCATCTGTTTCAGTTAGACGTTCATTTTAAGACCTCGTTCTTTTTTTGTAAATTAACAATTATGTAGTTTTATTATTTAAACCAAAATTCAAAATCATTTTTACCTATAAATCTTAAACAATCGTCTCCTGTCTGTCAATATTGAGAAATAATTTCGAATTGAAAAATTACGTAAGTGATGACTTTTATATATAAATTTAATGAAAATTTCATAGTTGTATCAATTTTAAGGTAAATTATATCCCAAAAAAATATTTATTATTGATAAATAATTATTAAATTATTCTTGCTAATAATATTTTTTAAAATTTGATTTGACCAATATAATTAAGATAACAATTCGCTTGTAAATAGAAAAAAAAAATAACTAGAATTGAAAAACAATTTTAATTAGAATTAAACTAAGAAGAGAAATTTAAATATTTGGATTAAATTTAACATTAAAAATTATTAATTAAAAATGTAATATTAGAAATTAATAAAAATAGAATAAATAATGCTATATATAAATTATACAGAATAGAAATTAGAAACTAATAAAAATAGACAAAAACTAATATTAAATATAAAATATTAAGAAAAGAAAAAACAAAATTTAAAAATAGAATATTAAAAAAAAACGTAGAAATTAAGAATAGAATATTTTAAGTAAAATTTCGAGTAATTTTCAGTATTGATAGATGTATTATATGTTTTAATAGGAAGAAAGAAGAGTGATTTAGAGTATATATGAAGAAAATGAGATATTCAGACGCGTCCAATAGTCATGAGAGGTCAATGTCTTTAAAAATTAAATATCGCGAGAATGAAACACACAACCAAGAGCTTTTTGTCACTCAATTATAAAAGACATATTAAAATGCAACAGCAAAAAAAAAAGAAAAATACACAAAAAACAAATTTACTCCCTAATTTTATAACAAGATTTGCTAAAATTAATAGTCATAGTCTACATGTGTGGCCAATTTTGCAATGCCAACGAACTCGCGAAATAAATTTTCCACGAAAAATTACTTTTACGAATTATTTATCGTCAAAAACATACATATATATATAAAGTGTTCCAAAAATTAAGATTTCTTTTTTGCTGAAAAAAAGGAAAGAAAAACAAAACTTCATGGAAAAAAGTATTTCCATTATGTGAATAAATTTGATAAATTGCGCAAGTGTGACAGTTTTGTTTTTCGCGGAAGTGAAACTTTATTCTTTTCGAATCTACAGTTTTTTCTTTTTTCTTTTTCTTTTTTTGACATTTTTTTTTTGTTTGCTCTGTTAAATGTATATGTAATTTTCGCACTATATTGTTTAAAAGAATTCATTTTATTTACCTTATTCTTTAGTAATTTATTTATTTATTTTTTTTTATTTACTAGTGCAAATAGATTCTTAAAACTAAAATTGTGATTTTAATATCGCAATTTTTTCATTAAAAATAAAAAGAAATTGAAATATAAAGTAACTTCTTCTATTTACTAAGTAAAACCAAAACTCAAAAAATTTCTTTACATCTTAAACTAAAAAATTACATTTCAAACTAAAAAATTAAATATTGAAGTAAAAAATTAAAATTTGAAATTAAAAAGCCAAGTCCCGTTTACTAATTTTATTATTTTCGGAATGTAAAGTGTACTACGTCCAAAGTAAATTTTAATAAATTTAATCTATACTGAAATTCACTTTTAAAATAGTAAAAAATTGACAAAAAGAAGCATAATTTTTTTACATTTTAAGTTTTTAATAACTCAGAGTTAAAATAAGTTAGTTTTAGTTGAAGATGAAATTTTCTAATTTAAAATTTAATTTGTTGGTTTCAAATTTAATGTTTTAATTTAAAATTCCATTTTTCAATTCAAATTTTAATTTTTTAATTTAAAATTCAATTTGTTAGTTTAAAATTTAATGTTTTATTTAACATTTAATTTGTTAGTTTTAATTAATTTTATTTAATTTTAATCTAATTTGTTTGTTTAAAATTTCTTTTTTTAAATCAAGATTTAATTTTTTTTAGTTTGAAATGTAATTTTTTGATTGAAGGTGAAATTTTCTAATTTAAAATTTAGTTTGTTGGTTTAAAATTTAATGTTTTAATTTAAAATTTCATTTTTTAATTCAACATTTCATTTTTTTAGTTTGAAATGTAATTTTGGGTTGAAGATGAAATTTTCTAAATTAAAATTTAATTTGTTGGTTTGAAATTTAATGGTTTAATTTAAAATTTCATTTTTTAATTCAACATTTCATGTATTATTATATGATACCAAAAATGGAAGAATAAATTTATAAAATTTAGTAAAATAATTGTAATAATATTATTAACAATAATAATACCTAAAATAAAAATATACTTATATTATGTTGTTTAATAAAAAAAACAGCAGACTTGTCCCGTCTATAAATAAATAAATAGTGATTCAACAATTTCTACTTCCGACTAATAAAAAAAAATGAAAATAATTATAAAAATAGTAAAAACAATTTAAAGCATTAATAAATAGTATTTAGGATAAATAATTTTTGAAATGAAACGTTAATATTTTCGAGTAGAAAAAATACATTTGCCCGATTTCCACGAAATCAGTTTGGAAAATAAATTTATAAGCGTCTACTGCGCTTTTTTTTAATGATCTAAGAGAGTGATATAATTCGGAAGAGCTTCGCGGTAAAAAAGAAATAAAAAAAAGAGAAAAATAACAAAAAAAAAGTCAATAAATATAAAATTGGCTCAGTAGATTATTGTTTAAAATCTTTGGCTCTGCTCCAAATTGAAATATTGTAAACAAGTCTTTTCTTGAAAGTATCCCATTGGCCTAATCCTCATTTCAAAGCCAATGGAATACATAGTTAAAGAAAGAGAGAGAGAGAAAGAGATAGACTCTTTGAAGTCACGATATTACGATTTATAACTTACACTGCGAGGAGGCCATTCGTCTCACACTCGCCTCAAACAAATCAGGTTGCTCACCGCATGCTTAAAATGCAGGTTGTATCATTCAATTTTACAGAAATGGAAATAGAATTTAAATATTGGTGAGAAATACCTTTAAATGTATGTATATAATTCGCGAGTAGGGAAGAAAAAAATTTCTGGAATAATTGAATAAAATTAAAATAAGAAACAAGTCGATATGAAGAAATACTGTGAAAATAGATGGTGGGAATTATTTTTTCCGAAAAAAAGAAGAGAACATTTTTTTTTGACTCACCTTCGTACATTTGTGCATATTGCGGAAATCCTGCAGCTCTTAACCATTTACAAGTTTCTTGTGCTTCGATTTCTGAAAAAAGTAAAAAAAAAAATTATTAGATTTTTTACCTTTTTCTATTGTTTAATTTTTTTGGGTCAATTTTTTTCTATTCGGTTTATACTTATCAAAATTTTCAATGTTATTCTTTGTTTCTGAATAAAATTACATTTACAGTAAAGTTTACATAATGTTTATAGTTCAGTAATTGAGGGGCCGGATGTATCAACTGCCTCTACGCTCGAACGTGTTGTCTGTCTCTTTTTTCGCAAGATAAGATGTCGGAAAAAGTATCTGAAATTCCGAAGTCAATGAAAAGCAAAAATAAAAATTGTTCTCAATAGAGCTTATATAAATACACATTTTTTATTAAGAAAATTTTGTTCTGTGACTTTTATTTTTCTTGATAAAAAATAAAAACTAAATTTTTCCACCGGGTTAAAATAATTAAATTTTAATACTCAACTCGTGATATTTTGTTAACCAATGAAGCAAAATAGTTGTAACTTCACATACCTTCGTAGAAAACCTCGCTGATTCCAGCGAAATGATTAAAATAATAAAAAAGTATAATTTGTTAATAGTTTTTAGCTGCAAAGTAAGTATTGTCGTGACACGTGTTTTAGAAACTTTAAACGAAAAAACATTGCGATGAAGTTTCGAATTTAAAAAATTTTTTTATTCTAACTTGTTAAGTAGTATTTGATAAAGTTTTTCTGAAAATATTGCTTTCTTTAACCGATAACTATACTTTCTACAACAGTTTGTTTAAAAAGACGTCAGCACGCTACGAGATGTTTCGCAGCGCAGCACTCGCAAGTAAACGACAACTCCTTTGATATAAGTCTATATAATTGTTTTTGACAGGAGAAAAAAGGGTTTATAATATAAATAATAATTATTTTCAAAACATTTGAAATAAATCTAAAAATTTTTTAATACACATTTTACATTTCGAGTTATAAAAATATTGTAATACATAGAATGTAACTGGATTACTTATACCGTATATTAGTCTATGGCAATTTTAATACTTTTACGTTACGTAACAACTAAACAATGAGTAATTTAATTTACATTTATTTTTGTAACATTTACGACGCTAACTAATGAATTATTATGCATAACTTTGGTTTGTTTTTTACCCTTTTCAAGTTTTTAAATAAAACATTTTTAATAAGAAAATAATGTTCTTTAAGATAATACGACGTTTTTCTTTTAATTTTAATAAAATTATATTCTCGTTTGGTACGCTGTGTACATTTATGCATAAAAATGTTTCGTTCCTTTAATACGTAGATTTTTATAGTTTACAGAAATATCCAAAATTCTGTTTATTTAAACGATCAAATTCAATTATCAAAGTTTATTGCAAATTTCTAATCTTCCTTTGTAGATTTAACTCCTACTTGTTTTAAGTAAGTTGCAAAAAACTGCCGCGACTCAGGAGATACAAAACTCAATAACGCCTTTAAATCATTAATTTTTTCCTTCGTAATTCCAACTTTTTTAGCAAGAGAGCAGCTTCCTAAATCATCGAAACTTACTGTTTTTTCAATAAAATAAGTTACTGGTATTTCTTTTCAGTAATGAAATGAATAAACTAAAATAGTCTCAATCTGTTCCAAACAAACAACTTGGGAATCAATGTATTCGTTTACTTGCGAGTGCTGCGCTGCGAAACATCTCGTAGCGCGCTGACGTCTTTTTAAACAAACTGTTGTAGAAAGTATAGTTATCGGTTAAAGAAAGCAATATTTTCAGAAAAACTTTATCAAATACTACTTAACAAGTTAGAATAAAAAAATTTTTTAAATTCGAAACTTCATCGCAATGTTTTTTCGTTCAAAGTTTCTAAAACACGTGTCACGACAATACTTACTTTGCAGCTAAAAACTATTAACAAATTATACTTTTTTATTATTTTAATCATTTCGCTGGAATCAGCGAGGTTTTCTACGAAGGTATGTGAAGTTACAACTATTTTGCTTCATTGGTTAACAAAATATCACGAGTTGAGTATTAAAATTTAATTATTTTAACCCGGTGGAAAAATTTAGTTTTTATTTTTTATCAAGAAAAATAAAAGTCACAGAACAAAATTTTCTTAATAAAAAATGTGTATTTATATAAGCTCTATTGAGAACAATTTTTATTTTTGCTTTTCATTGACTTCGGAATTTCAGATACTTTTTCCGACATCTTATCTTGCGAAAAAAGAGACAGACAACACGTTCGAGCGTAGAGGCAGTTGATACATCCGGCCCCTCAATTTTTGGGGAAAAAATATTTCTCTATGCAAATTGTTGAAGACAATTATTATTAATTATAGTTATTTAATTTTTAATCTCTTATATTAATTTTTTAAGTTTAAATATTTCTGTACTTCAATAATTTTATGAAATTAATTAATGAAAATTTTATAAATTCCTGTGTACGCATCTTGATTTTCAACGTACGATAAATAACTATATATAGACAAAAATATTCCTGTAAAGTGTCTTAAATTTTTCTATAAGTTTTTCAAATTATTGAAATTTCGTTAATTTGAATTGAAATCAATTAAATTTTAAATTATATTTTTTGAATAATTTAAAATTTTCAAAGTACTTCCTTGATTTTACTGAAAATTATTAAAAATAATTGATTTAGAGAAGAATTTTTGAGTTAAAAATTCTAGAAAAAATTAATTTGTTTCTGTCTTTTTTTTCTTGTTTAGTTGTTTCATTTTTGAAATGAGACAATATTGCAAATCATTTAAAGCGCATTTCATTTACGATAAGCCATTCATCTTTTATAAATCGTCCTTGAAAGGGATTGACGTTCCGATCACTGTTTAATATCTCGGCATAGAAGAATATAAATATTGATAAGAGACAAATCACGAACAAAAAGAGGGAAATTATTTTTTAGAAACTTTGGCAAAGGAGAAAAATTGCAGAGAAATGAAAAACAACCGCAAACTAACGTCACTGTTATACTGCCTCTCTAATGAAGATTAATTCTCCTAGACCAACTGCAATGACGCGTGCGATCAATCTCAACATTGTAAATCGTTTATTGCAGTGATGTATTATTTTCCATCTCCACCCCTTTCCTCATCTTTATGGACCACGTATCAAGACCTTCGTATTATATATTTATATAAAGAAGAAGAAAATTATTTTAGAAAATTTCTTTAAATCGTTTCGTTTCATTAATTGTATCAGCTAAAAAAATCGTATTTGTTTACATTTACTACATTGTTTTTAATTTGGTTTTAATTTGAAATTTTATAAACTTTCAACTTGGAATGAATTTAATTAGAAATTTTAAAGAACTTAAATATTTGAAAAATTTTAATAATTCAAAATCTCCTAAAATTAGTTAAATTTGTCAATATTATTATAACAATATTTTTATCACAAAATTCAATTATTTTCAAAAATTTTCCTCATTTCAATATAAGAAACATTAAATTATTCAATAAATAATTTACTTTTGTATTTAAATAATTGAATTCTCGTCGAATTTTCTAATAAAAATCGATTTAAAAATGAATTTTAGTTAAAAATTTTAAATTATAATTGAATATGAAAATAATTTTTAAGAAGTTACAGTAACATCTTTAATTATTATAAAAAATGAAGAAATCGATCACTCTGAGTCTTCGACTCGGAGCAATCGATATCTTCATTTTTTATATCAATGTTTTTAAAGTTCTTTAATTTCAAAAAGGTTTGAATTAGAAAATTTTTGAAAATCTTGATTCCTATGGAAAAATAAGAATAATAAAATATTTATTTAAATAAGAAGTTATTGATGTTGAATAATTTTGCAATTAAAGAAATTTCTAAATAAATGTAACAGAACATTTTTTTCAGTAAAATTTTTTCCTTAATTTTCTAAAAATTCAAAAATTTTCATTTTCAAAATTTGTAATTGACAAATAGAATTTATAAACATTTTTTTCCTTTATTTTAAAAAAACTGAATTTTATTAAAACAATTGTAATTGAGAAATAGAAATTATGTAAATTATTTCCTTATGAAAATTAAAAATTGAAAATTTTCTTCAACAAATATTAAGAAACGGGAATATGTAATGTTTTTTTTCTCCATAAAGTAAAAGAATGAGTTTGTGAACAATATTTTTATTGAGAAATAAAAATTACGCATAAAATGGGGTTTTCTATTTCCTATTTCTTAATCATAATTCTTTGACAATTTTCTATTTTTTATAAATAAAAAGAAGAAAAATTTTCTAACGAAATGGATTTTATTTGTTAATCATCGTTGTTTTAAATTTTTCAATCATCATGAAAATCATGAATTTAACTTCAAACTGCGGACAGAATGAATGAAAGAATACAAAGATTAATATAGTTAATGACAATTAATTAATATTTATAAAAAAAATAATTGTGTGACTTTCTGTCTAATATTTTATATCCATTTAGAAAATCTACAGAATTGTTCTAGTGAACTTCTATAAAATATTTACTATTTTTTTTCACGTTGAATCCGTAGAGTCGGTAGAATCTTCTATAGAATTATTCCATAGTAAAATTTTTATTTTACAAGAATTTTTTGACTATGGGAATTACTATAATTTGTCGAAATTCTGCATAAAAAGAAAATTTAATTTTTCAAAAGAAAAGTTGAATAAAGAAGAAACAATCGATTTTATCTAGCTTGGAAAAAGAAATATAGATTTGGATTTTTCCGCAACAATAATTGATTTTGACATGTTTTATAGACTCTTTCATTTAATAATTATCCCCATAATTCTGTTGAAAACAATTTCCGTTTTCCATAAAGACAGTACACGAGAGTCATAAAGTAAACAGGCAAAACAAGCGCAGTAACATGTCTTCCTTTGAAAATAATTGACTCAATAAAATTTCTAAAGACTAAATCCAACTTTCTTCCCATTGCGGTTGAACATTTCCACAATCTCGATCAAAGAAAGTCACATACAAAGTTCGCGACTATACTTTCTATATTATGGATTTTGCATCGTCGTTGTCGTTGTCGTTGTCGTTGACAATTGTACATATGGTTAAATTTTTATAAATGTTTCTTTAAATATTATCAGCATCATCGACCCCCATGATAATAATGATTGCTTTGCTTTTGCGGTAGCAGCCTTTCAACTCGATCGTTTGCTATATACATATAGGTATATGTGTTTTATAAAACCTCGTGTGTAGGTGTATTTCTTCGTGCGGAATAAGTTCCTATAGTTTATGTCCGGCCCCCTTTCGCAATTTATCGAGATTTACATTTGCGTAATTGAAGCGACAGTGCTCACAGACGATTCTTATCGAAAGCATCAATGAAAATTAAAAGGAAAAGAAAAGAGATGAAAAAAAAGTACACATACAGAGAGAAACGAAAAAATAAAAAATTTAACCGCTTTAAATTAGTTATTTATTTTGACAAAAGATTATTTCCGATAAATCCGTGACATATTAGACATTGTCGTGCTCTTATGAAAGCAAATAGACCATTGACATAAATCACAATAAATGCATTTATATATCTGCGGTCACTTACACCGCATTTTCTCGAACAATATTGTCTCGTTGCAAATCGTAGATTTGCAGAAATCAGATATGATATATAAGTATATATGTATATATACTTATAAAACTGACTCATAAACCAACTGCCAAATCATTTCCATTCATCGCAATTTCACTTTACAATCAACATTAATATTTTATTGTATATAATTATATAACACAAAACATAACAATTTTCTTTCAAAATTCCTTCTTTATTATATTCGCCAACCGCGGGGTAATTATTAAACAAAAACATTGTAAAATATTTTTATTTTGTTCTTCAAAAAAAAAATTTTTTTTGACGAAAAATATATTTTTGCTTTTCCTTGGGGTCGATTATGTTATTTCATTTTTACTCTCACTTTCACTTTGATAGATAGTTCTACCTTCTTTTTTACATTGGGATATATTTTTATTTACACTGTCACTTTCATAGATTTTTATTTTTACTTTCACTTTCAGTTTGACGAATTTTTATTTCCACTTTCAGTTTGATTGAAAATGACAATAACAATCTGAAAAATAAAAAGGAAAATATAAAGTCAAAATAAAATTGAAAGAGAAAGTAAAAATCTGTCAAAATGAAAGTCAAAATCGAAATTAAATTACATTTCCAAAAATATAACTTTCAGGGTGTCTACAAACCGTGAAATCCGGGAAATAGCCGGGAATTCAATTTGACCGGGAACAGCCAGGAATTTTATGCCAAACTGGGAAAAATTAGTTAAAAATAATTATTCTGATAGTAAAAAATCATTCACTGATTCAAATATGATATGTAAATGAATTTATAAAAAATTATCGAATTAATAGAAATTTTGTGAAATTCAACTGAAAATAATTAAATTTGTTAACTTAAAGAATAGTTAGTCACCGTAATTATAATTTTATTTTTAAAATATAAAGTCCCTCTTTTAAAGATTTTAATAAATATTTTGCTTCTAAAAGTGATATTATTATTTAATAATTATAATTATTGGACTTCTCTTAAATTTTTATAATTTCAAATTTCTGAATGTTCAAATAATTGATATTTATTTCTTCAGCAAATTAAATTTTTATTAAACTTTATTAAGTACATTGTTTGGAAGGATTCAATTACTTTTATAAATAGTAAAATTCTTTGCAGAAATTCAATTAGTATTAATACATTTTTATTAAATTGAATTAATGAGATTATCAATTACAAATATGAACAGGGAAGATTATTTTAAAAAATTAAAAGAATTCTTTGTTTAATTCAATTATTTTTCAAATTTTTAATTTAAATTCTTAAAAAAACATTATTTTCAAATTTCAATTATTTCAAAAATGTTCAATTACTTGTTTATTAAAATTCAATTATCTGTAAAAAAAATAAAATGGTAATATTTTAAAAACAATATTTTTCATAATTTTAAATACAATTTTTTTCGAAAATTCAATGTTTAAAAAAAAATGTAAATCTTTTTAAAAATAAATTACTAATGAACATTTTAATTCAAACTCTTTGGAAGTTGAATTATTTACATAAATTAAAATTCTTTGAAATTTCGATTTTTTTTAAATCTTCAATGAAATTATTTTAAAAACTTAATTAATTTAAAATAAAATTTCACAAAATTTTCAAATAATTTGTAAATTTTTTAATAAAATTTTTTCTGAAAAAATTCCACTATCTATAAGCAAATGAATTAAAATTTTAATTTTATTTATTATTAATTGCTTCACAACAAGTGAAATTTTTTTAAACTTTAACCTAAATGAATTATTTTTTTACATTTCGGAATTTCATTATTTCTGATAACTGCAACTGTTTTCAGCTGAATTCATTTCTAAGCTAATTAAAAATAATAATTTAATGGAATAACTTTAAAAAAATTATTTAAGTTACTTAGGAAAGTTATTCTAGAATGTGTTTTAGAATGTTATTCTAGAATGGTGTTTTAAAATTAATTGTGAATTAAGAGTTTTTAAATTTGAAAAAATTCGAGAACTGGAAAATTTATTTCTAAATTTATTTTCATCTTGGAGAAATTAAAATAAAACCTATTAAAAATATGACTTAAGGAAAATTCTATCAATGAATGAATTTCCTATTTATTAAAAAATAATTGCATTTTTCCTGGTAAATTTAATCCACTATTCGTTACAAGATTATACTTGACAGCAAAATCTGCGAGAAAATATTTCTTCAATTTTTTTTTAATTTCTTCCTTCTCGAAATATAGATGGAAATATAGAAAAATTTAATAATCGAGAAGGAGAAACTTTTACAATTTTATCATGCAGAAAAAGCAACTAGTAGAGTTCTCCCATAACTAAATAAGATATTATAGAAAAAAGCCGATATTCTAATTTTAATTTTCTCGATTAATATTTAATAAAGTATTAAAATGGTTAAAATTCAATATCGAGTTTAATATTTAAGAGATTCAATTAGAAATTTTATATCGATATTACAGTAAATTATTGGCGAATAAATATCTTTATAAATTTCATAAATGTACTAAAATCAAATATTTTTCTTACTACCCACGAGTTTAAGTTCAATAATATTTAATAGCGCAACTTTTTAATAAATTCATTCAATGTTTATTTTAATTGCAAAAAAAAATTTCTTCCCTCAAAATCTAAATATATTTAAATTTAGAATTAGAAATACTTTGTAACTGATTTTATTTACTAATAAAATTAGTAACCAAATTAGAAATTTTTGAAAATTTTAATTGGAAAATAATAATAATTATCAAATTTGCCATTTTCTTTGCTATTTGAATTGTAATGAAGCGAAAACGGATACGTATATATATATTAATTCGTGAAGGGAAATTAAAGAGAGATATGACACATTTGACAATGCGTGGCGTGGCAAAAATAGAATTTCTCAAAATGACAGAACTTCTCTTGTCCTGCTGGCAAAATGTCGTATAATCATCAAGATTTACGGGCAAGACCTTTTATGGAAGACATATAGCGAATAGGTCTCTGCTTGTTGGCACGAAAGCAGTCCCTTTGTATATATATATATATATATATATATATGTATATAAACTATATAGCTATATACAACTGGCTAAGTGAGTTTTATTCATGTTTTCCGCAAAACACGCCACTACGTGAACTTCATTGCTCACGAGTGTCGTCGTCGTAGTCGTCGTTGTCGTTGTCCTATCCTCTCGTTCATGTACATGTGTGTATAAAACGCGAACAACATTCCTTTAGGAAGCTGTGCTAACTACCTTTTACACGAAAATGATCCCTTCCGTCAAAATATATATACATACCTACGTGTAAGAATAACATATTCCACTTATCAATTACTCTTTTTAATTCTTTCTTTTCAGGAGAGAAAGCATAAAAGCAAATGCAGAAAGACGAAGAAAGGGATTTAAATACTTCATATATAATTAATTTAAAAACTATTTAATTGAATTAAACTATTCAATTATTTTCAAAAGTAATAAAATTCTACGCAGAAATTCAATTTATTATGTTCAAAATTTTTTTTAAATTCTCCTCAAAATTTCAATTATCTTTAGAAATAATTTAATTCTTCTCCAAAATTCAATTATTTTCAAAAATTTTCTTCAAATCAATGATTTTCAATATCTACTATTTTCATAAAATTTTCCAAAAGAATTCAATTATTTCAAACAAAATTTAATAAAATTCTACACAAACTTTTAATTCAATTATTTTCATAAATAATAAAATGTTTACGGGGATTCAATTATTTTTGTAAATAATAAAATCCTTTTTTGGAATTAAATTATTTTCATAAATAACCTATCGCAGAATTATTTCAATTATTTTTAATACAATTTTAGTCAAATTCCTAGAAAAAATTCTTAAAAATTTTATTACAATTCGTCAAAAGAATTTGGTTAATTAAAAATTTATAGATAAAATTATTTATGAGAATTCAATTTGAAGAAACATGCAATTATTCAATAAATTGTTATTTTTGTATTTAAATCATTGAATTTTAGTAGAATTTTTTCATAAACAATGATTTAAAAATAAAATTCAGTTTAAATTTTATATTATAATTGAATTTTAAAAGCATAAGAGAGTAAATTTTTAGAAATAATTGAATTCATTTCAAATTATTTTCATATTCATTTCTCATAAATAGAAGTTTCTCAAAAAAAATTAATTCCACAGAATTGTTAGTTAAAAATATGAAAAATTTAAATTTTCAAAGATTTTAATCTGAAACCTTTTCAAAATTCAATTATTTCTAAAATTTACGCTCTAATGCTTTTAAAATTCAATTATAATCTAAAATTTGAACTGAAATTTATTTTTAAATTTAATAAAATTCTACTAGAATTCAATTATTTAAATACAAAAATAACAATTTATTGAATAATTGCACATTTCTTAAAATCAAATTCTCATAAAGAATTTTATTAATATATTTTTGAATAATGGAATTCTTTTGACGAATTTTAAGTAAATTTTTAAAAAATTTTTCGAGGAATTCGATTAAAATTGTATTAAAAATAATTAAAATTCTGCAATGAGTTTTATTATTTATGAAAATAATTGAATTCCTAAAAAGAATTTTATTATTTACGAAAATTATTGAATCCCCGTAAAAATGTAATTATTTATGAAAATAATTGAATGATTGCGAAAAAATTTATAAAAAAATTTGTAAATAATTAAATTCCTGTGAAATTTTTGTTATTTTCTGAAAATAATTAAAAGTTTGTGTAGAATTTTATTAAAAATTTTTTTAAATAATTGAATTCTTTTGTAAAATTTTATAAAAATAGTAGATATTGAAAATCATTGAATTGAGGAAAATTTTTGAAAATAATTAAATTTCGGAGAAGAATTTAATTATTTCTAAAAATAATTGAAATTTTTATGAGAATTTTTGAAAATTTCTGAACATAATTGAATTTTTGCGAAGAATTTTATTTCTTTTGAAAATAATTGAATTTCTGCAATCATTTGTAATTTCTTTAAAATTATCCAAAGTATATTGTACAATTTACGAACTTTTCATCTTTTTTGAATGAAATTACGGACTTTGCGGACCTTTTTTTAAAAAAACAGACTTTTACAGGATTTACGGACCTAGTTCGAGCCCTGTTATAGTCATCAAATTAAGAAAAGGAAACCATCCCCTTATTTAAAATTCAACAACTTTTTGAAAAATTTGTTTTGACATTTCTTTGACTAATGATTGTTTATGGTAGTGGAGAGGACCTTCAAAAATTTCTAAGTGATATTACATATTATTATTATTAAATACAAAACAAGATGAGAGAAATGACGATATATGAGCCATGACCTACTCAACACTGGAATGTGACTGATTCGTATACTTCGTCCAGGGGCTAAAATAACATCCCGTTTATTTTCGACACCTTGGCATGAAATTGGAAAATATTTTTGAATCTTATCTCGTTAAAATAAACCAAATTTTTCGCAATCCATCCTTGGACTTGTAAAACGATAATGTTCTATTTAAAATGCCAATGAAGCACATGACCTACCGCAATATACGTACTCTAAACATCGAACAATAATTTCCAAAGGAACACATTTTTCTTTTTTTTCAAAACAATTTATGATTTTTTAAACAAGTTTAAAAATAAAAAGACTTTTCAAGTGTTCGAAATGTTTAAATTTAAAAATATAACAGGAATAATTGAATCAATAGTTTACTATCTAAATCTGAATTACCCCCACACTGGGGTAATTATTGAACATATGCTTCTACAGGTCTCATCTGCAAAGTTTTACTATCGAAAAAATTGTGTTTAAAATTAAATTTTCTTCTGTAATTCCTATTCCTAGCTCCTTCTTAAATTTCCAGAACATTAATTAAAATCTTCAATTAAATACCTACAATTTTTAAATAAAATTTCAAAATAAAAGTTTTAAATAATGTAAATTAAATTTCTATATAAAATTGACGTCAACTAATTTGCAGAATGAGAAAATACATCGAGAGGTCATATAAGAAGCATTGTAATCAAATGCGAAAAATACAGAAAAATAATTTTAATAAGACATTAAAAGATTTTCGATAAATTGTTTTAATTAATCGTGTGGGTAATTTATCACGAGATAATACGCCGCTAATAATTACGGTTATTTTTAAATATATTATAATGAAACGTCAGTTATTTGAAATGATCTGGACATAACGATAGGTTTCATTATTTTAAAGAAATACTTTTGAGAAGCCTTTCTCTTCCATTGTTCTTATATTGATATTTTTTTTCTTCTTTTTTTCAAACTTTTTGCAAACAAAAAAAAATAAATAAATAAAAATTTCTATATAAATATTTTTCGACATGATGGTGGCATTGGTTCCTTGTTACTGGATAATATTGACCATGGTTCAAGGATTATTTTTACGTTCATTAGGATTATTTCCCCTCATTATAAAACACCCACACGCATTCACGTGAGTGTTGTGGTCTCTTCGCGCTAACGATATTCTCTTTCCCGCAAAAGACTATTGTCTTCCCTTCTGCCCACTTCAAATCTCTACCTCATTTAAAATAAGTACGTATTTCGTGGCCTTTACAAGATATTTCACCTCATTCATTCACCAATAAATCAACAAGTTTAATGAACCTGTTTTAGGAGATCATCTTTTTAAACGCTTCTTTCATCGACTCTTTTTTTTTATAAATATTATCTTCGTCTTATCCTTCAATTATTTTACCACGTCAATTAAATTTCGTTTTTTTAAATCGTCTCTCCATTTAGTATAAATATGTTTTCCAAAAATTTTAAACTACTCCGCTATTTAAAATTATTTTAATAGTAAAATAATTTTAAATAAATTAAAACAATAAATATATTCAATGAATAAAAAATATTAGAAAATTTTCCAATTAAATATATATTAAAAAGTTTAACTGATTTCCAAATTTGAATCCAAAATTTTCAAAAACCAACTTCTTCAGAATTTTTAATTAGAATTACTTGCATTTTAAATTTCCTATAATTTTTAATTGAAATCTTATCTTATGAATACAATTATTTTTTGAATAATTTTTGAAAAAGGTAATTGAGAATTCAATTATTTATAAAATAAATAAATAATCAAAGAATCCATTTATTTACAATTCAATTTTACAAAATTTCAATTGTTAAAAAATTTGTTTATTAAATATAAATTTAAAAATTTAACGGACTTCAAAAAAATTTGAAAGAAAAGTTTTCAAAATTTAATTTTTTCAGAATTTTCAATTAAAATTTTTTGAATTTTAAATTTTCCAAAATTTCAAATTGAGACCTTTTGAGTTCAATTAGTTTTGATAATTTTTGAAAAAGCTCTTTGAGAATTCAATTATTCCAAGAGAGAACAAAAGTTCACCTAAACTATGTCTTAAATATATTTATTTACAATTCAATTTTACAAAATTATATTCTATATTCAAAATTTTTGCTAATATCAAAAAAATTTTAATAAAAATTTGCCAAAAAATTGTTGTGGAATTTTTAAAGAAAATTATTTGAAATTAAAATTTTCTAATATTTAAAATTGAAGCCTTTTGAAATTCAGTTATTTATAAAAATTGTAAGCGCAACTTTATTAAAATTTTAATTATTTCTGGAATTTTTAAGTAAAATTATTCTCTAAACAATTATTTTGAATATCTCCTACTTTAATAAAATGTCCTATAAGAATTATATTATTTATACAAAATTTTGATAAAATTCTTCGCAAACATTCAATTGTTATCATAAAAATAAAAATTTTTTTTCAGAAATTCAATTACTTAAAATTTAATTTTCATAAAATATTTCGAAAAAAATCAAAAAATTATTTTCATAAATAATAAAATATTCACAGGAATTCAATTATTTAAAAAAATATAATAAAACTCTTCGCAGAAATTCAATTATGTTCAAAAATTTTTTTAAATTCTCGTCATAATTTCAATTACCTATCTTCATAAATAATAAAATTCTCAAAAATTTAATTAATTTCAAAATTTAAAAAAAATTCTTTTTAGAAATTCAATTATTTTTATAAATAATAAAACTTTTTTCAGAATTTCAATTAATTTTTATACAATTTTAATCGAATTACTCAAAAAAATTCTTAAAAATTTTATTAAAATTCGTCAAAAGAATTCAGTTATTTAAAAATTTATAGATAAAATTCTTTATGAGATTTCAATTTTAAGAAACATGCAATTATTCAATACATTGTTTGTTTGTTTTTAAATAATTGAATTCTAGTAGAATTTTTACATAAACATTGTTTTAAAAATAAATTTCAGTTCAAATTTTATATTTTGTAATTGAATTTTAAAAGCATTATTAGAGCGTAAATTTTTAGAAATAATTGAATTTTGAAAAGGTTTTAAATTAAAATCTTTGAAAATTTGAATTTTTCATATTTTTAACTAACAATTCTGTGGAATTAATTGAAGAATTTACGAATAATTGAAATTTTGTAAAATTTAATTGTAAATAAATAAAGTTGAAAATTCTTAAAGAACTTTTTCAAAAATTATTAAAAATAATGAATTTATAGAAGATGTTTAGTTAAAAACAAGAAAAAAATTCAATTTTGTAAAAGTTACAAATTATTGCAGAAATTCAATTATTTTCAAGAGTAATAATATTCTTCGCAAAAATTCAATATTATTCAAAAGTAATAAAATTCTTCTAAGGGTTTCAATTATTTTCACAAATAATAAAACTTATTGCAGAATTTCAATTATTTTTGTAATACAATTTTAATCAAAGTTCTCAAAAAATGTAATTATTCTTAAAAATTTTATTGCAATTCGTTGATAGAATTCAATTATTTGAAAATTTGTTGATAACGATTCTTTATGGGAATTGAATTTTAAGAAACATTCAATTATTCAACAAATTATTTATTTTTGTATTTAAACAATTCAATTAAAATTATTAAAAAAAACTACATTATTTTCAAAGAACTTAAAGAAATTCTTCAAAAGAATTTAATTATTTAGCCAAAATTCTAATAAAATTGTTTAAAAGAATTCAATTTGATTTCAATATTTTAGTATAATTTTTTGAATTAATTGAATTATTTTAAAAAATTGTAATAAAATTCTGAGAGGAATTTAATGATTTTCTTTTAAATTTTAATAAAATTCTTCGCCACAATGTCAATTATTGAAAATGCATTTTCAATAAATGATTTTATCACTGGGCCTTCTTTAATTATTATAAAAAATTTAATTTATACTTTTAATCAAAATGTTCTCTTATTTGACTCGGACTTATAATTTTGTCAGTAATTGTTCCGTAATTTTTAATTTTTGGTTCGTAAATCCGTATTTTTAAATACTTTAATTGGTTCGAGCCCTGTGGATTGGGAGTTGGATTAGGCAATGTTTGCGTCAAAACTCGATCCGATTTCCCAACCTGAAGTCCCAATATAGAATCCAATGAAAATTTTCCCAAAGTAAGAAAATTTGATGCAAAAATGAATGTTCTGCTCTGTTCTCACACTGATTTTTTGTTTCACTTGCTGCTCTGCTAAAAGAAAGTAATTGATATTTCGCGATTCGCTTTCTTTTCTGAGAGAGGCGCGCAACCACCACCAGCAGATTGCGAAAGTAGCACCTACTAAAGGCGCATTAATTTACTGGCCATAAGGTGTAAATCATTTCCACCGCACATATATGGCAAGTAATGGATTTCATCGCCCGCAATCACATCATTGAGAAGACCCCAAATGATACGTTTCGTGGAAGTTAACAGCCGGTTTTTCGGGGTTAACTTGCAACATGAACAACCGCAGGGTATTGCCGACCACAAACAACACAAACCAACGAGGGGCTTAACTATGGAAAGTGACAAGTCAGAAACTTTGAAGATATCCACGTTTTCAACTTCCCTCTTTTATGCATTTATATATCTATATACTCAAGCAATATAATAAAATAAGCTTAGTGTCAATAAAAACCTCTATTTCTCTCTGCCGGATATTAATAATTCCCAAATTTATGTTTGCCTCATAGGCGCGGGCAATTTTCCTTTCCTTTCCTTTCTCACAATTCGCAAACGTGAGACTATAGTTTAAAGGATATTAAGAAAAAAGCGAGGTATCATATTAAAAATATTTATAGAGTGGAAATTGATACAATGGAGTTTTAACTTTAAAATAAACTTTAAAATAAAGAAAGGTAGAAAAAAGAAAAAAATCTTATTTTGGAAAATAAAGAATATAAAGAAAGGAAGAAGTTACAGACAGGAAGAAAATCAGAGTCAAAAATTTCAGGAAAAGAAGTGACGACGTAACATTTTAAAGAAGAGCAAAGTAAGAAAAAAAAAGAATACACTATACGACCAACAAATATAAGATTTTATTATTCATTTATTGTTTATAGAGTAAAAAAGAAATGCATCTACAAAGGCAGTCAAATTGTATATTTATATTATACACTGGAAGAAAGAAATTTTTTTGTTCCTTTTTAAAAATTTAATTATATGTACTTGTAGTATGATACCTGTCAAATTTTCAACTTAAAGTATACGAACTCTAAAATGTTTGAGTGCATATTATTGTTTCTTTGCATTTTGTCCTTTGTCACGTCAATCCTCGAAATTCTTGCTAAAAATAATAATACGTCAAAACACACAAACGTTGTCGCGAGGAGTGAGTGCGCGCGCGAATTTCTTGAATATGCAACGAAACACACTAAAAACAAGATTAAGTTCTTTAAAAACTCGTTTACATAAAAGAGAGGGGTTTGTATACACACATATACAAATGTACATAAATGGAGATACAAATGTGTGATCTTCTCTTTTGAATAATTCAAAAGACATATAATCATACACACGTTTTATAAATCTCTTTTGTACAAATTGAGAAGAAAACGAGCTTAAAGGACTAGAAAATATATTTTACATAATCGTGAGCAAAACTTTTCATCCCCTTTCTCGAGATTTATATTGTACATTATACTTTCTTTCTAAATTTGAATATTAATTAAAAATAACTAATTTGATAGTAAAAAGGCAGTTTTTTACAAATATTAATTTTTAAAAAATTATTAACCATTGTAAAAAGTAGAAGCAAAATTAAATATTTAAAGTCATAAGAATTTTGTATTTTAACTTTTTATTAACACGTGACACAATAGTACATATTGCAATAAAAATTAAAATCGAAGAGGAAATAAAGTCTTGCGGTTTTGCTTTATAAATAGTAACCCATGTAGAAATTTCCCTACTTGTCCCTACCAAATGTTGGATTCTGATTAGAACCATCCTAGAAAATCTAGTCTAGAAAAATCTGTCAAGAACCTCGCTAGATTCTGACTAGAATCTCTAGTCTACAAAAACTAATCGGTTTCCAATCAAATTCTAGTTAAAGAATTATTATTACTAATTTTGTTTTATAAAGAATTATTATTAATTGATATTATTATTTATTATTTTAATAATTTAAATAATTTAATAACTTTATAATTTTTTAATTTAAATTATTATTAGATTATAAAGAATTATTATTAATTGAAATTATTAGATAATTCAGACTAGAAAAACTCACTAGGACCTTATTGATTTCCAACTAGCGACAAACTAGTGTACAAGTAATATACATAAATTGTCTTTCTATAAATAAATATTTTTATGAATTGTCAAAAACATTTTAAAGTATAATTGCACTTACATATATTTTTAAATAATTATTTTTACGGATAATATTACAATATTTAGGTAATAAAAATTAATTATACTCACATAATTAATATTTATTTGTGTCTTATTCTTTTAATTTACTTATTAAATAAAAGATTTTTATTTAATAAAATTGTTTTATTGGAATTTTATGTAAGAATGTTCTACAATATTAAAAATTGGGTTTCAAATATGTTAAAAAATGAAATAATTAAATAATATGCAAAATTTTTTAAAAAATAATGCTGGTAAAAATTATTTAACTAGAATTTGATTGGAACCCGACTAGTTTTTCTAGACTAGAGATTCTAGTTAGAATCTAGCGAGAGCCCTACTAGAGATAGGGGCAAATGGTGAATTGCTGCACGGGATGTTATTTAAGCGGAGGTGCTTCCAAGCTATCACGGCCGGGAGGTATGTGTATCCGACTGGAGTCCCCAAGGTCCAAGGTTCGATCCCCCATGGGCACGAGATTTTTCAACTCAAGTTTCAGGTTTTTCGTGTACAACATTCATTAATAACGTTAATATGAATGAAGAATTCAATTATAAATAGGTTAAGTTGAAAAATAATAATTTTTAAAAGTCAACTAGAAAATTCTAGTCGGGGCCCTATCAACACACAGCTAGTTTTAATACTAGTTCCCGACTAGATATTCTAGCCTGTACCCCATCTGCCGACCGTTATGAAAGTAGTTGGGTTCTAACGATTTTCTCTAATCAGTTCCCCACTACAGATAGGGAATTCTGGCTAGGACCCCATAAAATTCCAATCTCAATTTCTGCATGGGAAATGCTAGTCTACATTTTTTCCGTGAAGGGTAGACTAAATTTTCCTGCTCCTTAGTCTTTACTTTTATTTCCTTCTTTCAAGACAAACACCTCAGAGACTTTATCAAGAAATTTCCGTCTATAACGGTAAGAATTATTAATTTTTCTCCAAAACAGAAAAAAATCGCTAAAGTGAAAGAAACAAATTTCTTAAAATCATATGAGGAAAAATCGAGGAAAAATAATCACATATCTATGCATAATGAGACGTTGCGTGTTGATAAAGAAAAAAGACTTTCTGAATGGAGGATCTAATTTTTCGTTACGTACTTCTCGCTTCCCACGGCTTTCATAAAGCGGCCCATAGGCAAATGCTTGCACGTGCATTCAAGCACAAGTATGACAATGAACGTGATAACGTGTGTTGTATATATATTTGTTACAAACAACTCACATCGCATCGTCCTCTCTCATCGTTATTAGAATCACTTCAACATGGACAACGAACTTTGCGCAAAACTTGTTGTTTCTTTTTTTTTCATTTTTCATTTCTTCTTTTTTTTCTTTGCATAAAATGACCACAGAGAAAATACCCCATTGCCAGATGAGAATGCAAACGCTTTTAAAAGTAATTAGAGACTCGCGGAAGTGAAAATATCGAGATTAGCTTGTCAAGATTGTGCCGCAACCCACAAAATGCAAAACCAGGAAATGTCTGTTTTCAAATTTGACATATTCGAATAGAAAATATATATATATATTTGATTGGGAAAAAATCAATTTTCGAATATGGATAAATTATGTAAATGACAAATTCAGGGCTTGAACCAGTGAAAGTTATTTAAAAATACGGACATTATGGACCAAAAATGAAAAATTACGGACGAATTACTGACAAAAATAATTATAACCAGTCCGAGTATAATAAAAAAACATTTTACCTAAAAATATAAATTAAATATTCAATTTTACGAAATTTCAATTATTTATAAATTCTTCAATTAAATAAATATTAAAAAATAAAAACTTAAAATAATATTAAAAAAATTTAATTAAACT
Source organism: Leptopilina heterotoma (assembly GCF_015476425.1). Classification (NCBI taxonomy): domain Eukaryota; kingdom Metazoa; phylum Arthropoda; class Insecta; order Hymenoptera; family Figitidae; genus Leptopilina; species Leptopilina heterotoma. The sequence continues at coordinate 392,700 of NW_025111202.1, forward strand.
TTTTCAAAAAAATTAATTTTAAAATTCCATTATTTTCAAAAATTCACGCTATATTGCTTTTAATATTCAATTATTATTTAAAATTTTAATTGTAATTCATTTTTAAATCAATTTTTATTAAAAAATTCTACTAGAATTCAAAGATTTCAATACAAAAATAAATAATTTATTGAATAATTGAATGTTTCTTAAAATTCAATTTCAATAAAAATCGTTATCGACAAATTTTTAAATAATTGAATTCTGCCAACGAATTTTAAGAAAATTTTTAAGAATAATTACATTTTTCGAGAAATTTTATTAAAATTAGTATTAAAAATAATTGAAATTGTGCAATTATTTAAAAAAATTTTAATAAAAGTCTTGACAAATTTCAATTATTTAAAAAAATTTTAATAAAATTCTTGTCAGAATTTCTATTAATTTCAAAGATTTTCCAAAAGAATTCAATTATTTAAAAAAAATTCTACGCAAACATTTAATTATTTTCATAAATAATAAAAATTCCACAGGAATTCAATTATTTACAATTTTTTTTATAAATTTCTTCGCAATCATTCAATTATTTTCATAAATAATAAAATTTTTACGGGGATTTCATTATTTTCATAAATAATAAAAATTTCACAGGAATTCAATTATTTTTATAAATAATAAAACTTATTAAAGAATTTCAATTATTTTTATAATACAATTTTAATCGAATTCCCCAAAAAAATTCTTAAAAATTTTATTAAAATTCGTCAAAAAATTCAGTTATTTTAAAAATTTATAGATAAAATTCTTTATGAGAATTCAATTTTGAGAAACATTTAATTATTCAATAAATTATTTATTTTTGTATTTAAATAATTGAATTTTTGTAGAATTTTGTAATAAAAATTTTGTTTAAAAGAGAAATTTATAGTTAAAATTTTCTGTAATTGAATATTAAAGCCATTATAGTATGAATTTTGAGAAATAATTGAATTTTAAAGCGGTTCCAATTTAAAATCTTTGAAAATCTGAATTTATCATCAAAAGAATAAAATTAAATAAATTTGAGGTATTTAAACGAATGATTTCAGCATTTAAAACAAATGCCGTAATTTAATTCATCATAATTTTTATATGAAATCAAATAAATTGTATTTAAAATTAAATTTAAATGAATAAGTGAATAATTTTAGTATTTTAAGCAAGAACCATAATTTAATTGATTTGAATAATAATTATTCGATATAAATAAATATTAATTTTATAATAAGTAAATAAGTGAGTTAATAAGACAAGCAATCGTTTATTTGAATGAAATAAATTTTTTTTCAGTTTGCAATCAATTAAAAAACACGCACCTTTAAATATTGTCGCACGTAATTTTTGTCCTCAATTTTTTTTTCCAAAAATTTATCTTTCGAATTTCTCCGATTCGACAAAATAGAAATTATTATCGTCGCTTTCGCGCTAAAATTTTTGATTACAATATAATTGATGATTTGATAACAGGAGAATAAAAAATATTTTTAAATATTGCGCGTCGTCGTTTGAGAGTGACTTTTCTCTCGTTGAAATGCGTAAAAAGCATATAAAGACCCAGCCCACCCGTATGATGTAACATTTAGGAAACAAACTGCTACAGAAGAGCGTTATAAGGAGGAAACATAATTTACGAGTATGTGATTAATTCGTGGCATGAAACTTTGCGATTTTTCTTACCGAATACCAAACGCCGACAGGAAATTAATTTAGTATCGTGCATTTCTTAACGGTGAAGTGATTTACAGTCACTGGAAAAATATACACATTTATATATATATATATACACTCTTCTTTCGAAGATTATCCATTTGGCACCTGCAAGCAGTATGGTTCATTAAAAATGCATTGGAAAAAAAATCCGTTCACGTTAAATGACCGCAATTATTTAATGAAAATTAAAAATTAGCGATGAAATACTTATTTCTTCTTTTTTTCTTATTTGATTTATGTCACATTCTTTTTCAATCAGTGTCATTGTCGGTTGAAATGACTAACATTGTTTTCAGTCTCTGGTGATGCAAATTGGATTTTTTATTACCTACTTTTATTTTTTACAATTTGCATTTTTTATCATTTTTATACTTTATAAATGTGCTTTTTTTATTGCTTGGTGTGTCATTAATTGTAAGCGTTTTTTGTGATTTGTATTTTTTACAACTTCTAATAATTTGTTTTTTTAAAATTAGATTATTGACTTTTCACAAATGAATTTTCAAATTCATTTGTTTACAATTGATTTTTACAAAATTTCAATTATTCGTAAATTCTTTAATTAAATATATATTAAAAACTAAAAACTTTAAAGTTTCAAAAAAATTCAATTATCTTTATAAATAAAAAATTTTTCCTCTAAAATTGAATTATTCGCAATTTTTATTATTTCTATTTTTTACAATTTGCATTTTTTATATTTTGAAATTGTTTACAATTGTTTTTTTTACTGTTTGGTGTTATCAATAATTAAAGTTTTTTTGTGATTTGTATTTTTTTTATCATAACCACTTTTGACAATTTGCAATTTTTATGAATTGCATTTTTTTTTTATAATTTCTACTCTTTACAATCTGCATTTGCATTTTTTACTATTTTCACTTTTCACAATTTCCTCTTATTATTTTTTGGTGCTACTAATAATTTTGTTTTTATAAATTCTAATTTTTTTCTAATTAATAATAAAAGAATTACTATTTTCTGATTTGTATTTTTTATAATTGATTCTTATAATTTGTTTTTTTCATTCTGAATAGTTAACCGTTTATTTCTTGAATTCCATTTCATTTGTTTGATGAATTTTGTTAAAATTATGCACAAAATAAAAAAAAATAATAAAACTAATAGAAATAATAATAATAATAAAAATAATTAATTAATATGTAGGTAGGTATTATATAATAAATAATAAATTGTAATAGTTGTAAAAATGACAAAAAGATAGAAAAGCAAAAAATTCAAATGTTAATTATTAAAATTTAAAGTAAAATTAAAATTAAAATGATTTAGATTATAAATTTATTCGCGTACATTAAAGAGAAAAATTTATGTAAATGAACAATGGAAAAAAATAATAATGGAAACTATTACGTAAAACATTTTCCGTATAGCATTCGAGATTATAATGGTCTCAACATTTACAGAGAAGTGAAACTGGGTTATTTAGAGACACTATACTTATTTATTACCTTTTCATAATAATTTGAAGTTTAACATTTTGCTTATTTTTAACATCGTAATGTCTATAATATATTCTTGCAATTTTATATTAAAGCACAAATACACAGGAGAAATGTTTATTATTTGGCTTTGACAGCAAAACATTTGTTTAATATTTGTGCAATCGAAACTTATATACTTATATTTTGGTGCGTAGAGCAATTTTTTTTCCTCGTCAATAAATTTACCTCTTGTCTAAATGAAAGATTTTCTGAATGAAAAATTTTCCAAATAAAAAAAAATTCCAAGTTAAAAAAAAAAAACAAATTTAAATATTTGAATTTGTTTTCTGAATAAAAAATTTTTTAAATAAAAAAGTTTCTAAATGAAACATTTTCTAAGTGAAAAATATAACTAAAAATTTTGTCAAAAGAAAAATTTGTAAATAATAGAAAATTTTCTAAAAAAATTTAAAAAGTTGAAATTATTTTTGAATATTCGCCACCAATTTTTTTTAGAGAAACTGATTTTAATTTTCATATATTTATCTTCTGTTTCAGGTAAGCGCACTTGAAGATTATTTTCCAACAGTATAGTGGTGAGAAAATTATCCTCTTCTAATATTTATGGTAATTAATTAATTATAGAAAATTACTCTCTAAATTTGAATTGAAAAAAACGTTTTTACCATATTCTTATCTATTCTTCCTTATTTAATTCAATTTATTTACGGTTTTCAATAAAAAAAAAAGAAGAACTTTAATTACACAAATTAGAATATTAATTAACTTATTTTGAAATTTTTATTAAACTGCCGGATGTGTATTTTATTATTTTTTAATGGACGTGCAACTGTGCCGCTATACATGTAACGTAAATGGCATGTAATTGACAAATAACAATAAGCCACGTGACTTGACATGAATCAAAATAATGCAACCAAAACTTTGCCCTCAACGTTGAAAAGGGGCGGGTGAATGGAGAAAGGGGTGTCAATTAAAACTTAAACAAAAGCACCCACCTCCGTATGTAAAGGAGATTGGATTTCCGCACTGTTTTATCTCTAATTATAATTCCTTTGTGCCTCATGATTCCATGCTCGGGAGAAAAAGAATATTTTTTTATTTGTAAAACACGTTTTCTAATTTTTTCCATCAATGACGCCAATTTTATTCAACTGAATTCAATTATTAACTTTTCACTCACTTACTCATTTTCAATGTAATTGCACATTTTCAGGAAATTAAAAATGTGATAATGATATTACAGGGCAAGGATTTTATTAATTTTTTGACTATTTTTTAAAAAGTCGACTTTAAATAAATATTTTATTTTTATTATTATTAAATTTCCATAGAAATGAAGATTTTGAAAAATTTTAAATTCAAACCTCTTTGTAATTCAAAAATTTATAAAAATATTTATTATAAAAAAAAATAAAACATGAAGAAATTTCTTCAAAATTATTTTCATCATTTCAACTCAATTACTAATTTCTAGAATTTTTAACTAAAATTCTTCTTTGAACCAATTATTCTTAATAATTTTTGAAAAAATTCTTTAAAAATTTTCAAGTAATTAATTAATAATAATTAATTTCAGTTAAAAGTATAAAAAATTCAAATTATCAAGGATTTTAATTTGAAACATTTTCAAAATTCAATTATTTCCAAAAATTTACGCTATAATGGTTTTAATATTCAATTATCTAAAATTTTAACTAAATTGATTAATAAATCAATTTTTTATTAGAGAATTCTACTAGAATTCAATTATTTAAATACATAAATTAATAATTTATTAAATATTTGTTAACTTCTTAAAATTAAATTCTGATAAAGAATTTTATCAAAATATTTTTGAATAATTGAATTCTTTTGACGAATTTTAATAAAATTTTTAAAAATAATTGAAATTCTATGATGAGTTTTATTAATTATAAACATAATTAAATTTCTAAAAAGAATTTTATTATTTATGAAAATAATTGAAAAAATAAATAAAAAAATGTAAAAAATGTTATTTTTTATGAAAATAATTGAATTAATGAGAAGAAATTTATAAGAAAATTGAATTCCTGTGAAATTTTTATTTTTTATGAAAATAATTAAATGTTTGCGTAGAATTTTATTAAAAAATTTTTCAGATAATTGAATTCATTTGAAAAATTTTATTCAAATAGTAGATATTGAAAATCATTTAATTCAGGATAATTTTTCAAAGTAATTGAAATTTTAATAAGAATTTTATTTCAATTTTTGCGAATAATTGGATTTCGGAGAAGAATTTTATTATTTATAAAGATAATTGTAATTTTGCCAAGAATTTTATTCGAATTTTTGAATAAGAGATAATTGAATTTTTAAAAAATTGTAAACATAATTGAAATTTTGCCAAGAATTTTGTTATTTATAAAGATAATTGAAATCTTGACTATAATTTTTTTTAAATTTTGATAGTTGAACTTTGTCGAAGAATTTTATTACTTTTGAAAATAATTGAATTCTTCTGCTGAATATTGTTATTTATAAAAATAATAATTGACTTCTAGCGAAGAAATTTATTTAAAAAATTTGTAAATAATTGAATTTCTGCGAGGACTTTTATTACTTTTAAAAATAATTGAATTCCTGCAATCATTTGTAACTTCTCAAAATTTCAATTTTTCTTAGCGTTTTTAACTAAAATTCTTCTATAAATGCATTGTTTAAAGTAATTAATTAAATACCTATATATTAAAAATTTTAACTAATTTCAGAAGAATTTGAATTATTAACATTTTTCAGACATCTGAGTTCTGAAAAATTTCTAATTAATTTATGAAAATTGTAAACACAACTCTTTTAAAATTGAATTAATTCTGAAATATTGAAGTGAAAATATTCATTAAATAATTTCTATGTAATTATTTTATGCTAGTTCTTCAAAAATTAAGTTATTTGAAAATAAATTATTGGCAGAATAGAATATAAAAATTTGAAGGTTTTGTATTAGAATTCGTGGTAATTTCATAAGCAAACAAAAAAGACAAAAATTCAAAATTTTTCCAGTACTTTTAAATAAAAATCACCAACTTTTCTCTGAATTCTCTGTCTCAGAATATATGATTATTATAATTATAATAGTATTAAAACTATATTCCAATTAATATTTTCTTTTTATGTAAAAAAAATTTGAATTAAACATTTTTTATTTCTATTATTTTTAAAATTAGAAAGCAAAACTTTAGTTCCCATATATTTAAATGGAAAAAATGCTACAAAAAAAGAGGAATCCTCTAATTTTTTCGGTGTTGTTTGTCAGATTTTTAGTAAAGAAACTTTAAAAAGATGAATTTAACCACTTTTCACTCTCTCCAATTTAGCGTGGAACCCAAATATGTAAATTATAAAGAAAAAAGAAGAAAAAAGAAAAAATGAGAAAAAGCCATTATCTGAAAATTGATCGTCCATTTAACCTATAATGTCGCTCAAAATGACGTGTATTATTTACATAGACAAACAACGTGAAAGTTAAACATCTGCTCCACGCGCGTTCTTCTCTCTCTTTCTCTCTCTATTATTGAATGGTGGAAAAATTATTTTCAATTCTTTATTTTGCGATATTGCATGGAATTAATGCCCACGTGAAATTGATACCTGCTTCTCCTTCGTTGTTTAGAAAATTTATGCTGGCTCGTGTGCCACGTTCGTCATTCACCTCCTACGAAATTTTGTATAAAAGCTACAAGATAAGCGCGCGTGGTGTTCCACTTCGCATGGAATCACTATTCGATTATCCTCTATACTATATTTCGTGACTATATATTTAAAATGTGGGAGCCACATTTATGCGACAAGTGTTTAAAAACACCATACAGTGATTTGTTGCGAAAATAATCTAGTCCGTGTTGTTGTTACTGTTGTTTTAAAGCAACTTTCAACTTTCCCAAACTGTATATTCACTGTTAATTATTTTTTCTCCACTTTCTTTTTTTTTTTTTTATTTTTTCACTCATTATTCATCAACTTTATTATTATTTATTGTCACGTCTCGATAGGAGCAATTTGCAACATGTCATGTAAATTGTTTTATCGACAGGTTTTATATTTACATCTATAATATTAATTTTTTACTTGTATACTTTCGAGTTTGTATAATGTTAAAAAATATATTTTAATATTTTATACTTTCTAAATTTGAATTAGTATATAAATACAGGGCTCGAACTAGGTCCGTAAAGTCCGTAATTTGATTTAAAAAAGATGAATAGTTTGTAAATTGTACGATATAATTTGGAAAATTTTAGATAAATTACAAATGATTGCAGAAATTCAATTATTTCCAAAAGTAATAAAATTCTTCGCAGAAATTCAATCCCTCACAGCATCGGGATATTCAGGATATTCCAGAGACGTCCTGGGGATATCGATTTGTTTTCGGAAGTTTGGATATCCCTGGAATATCCTCTGGATATCCATGGACGTCCCTAGGATATCCCAGAGATATTCAAACTTCCGAAAACAAATCGATATCCCCAGGACGTCTCTGGGATATCTTGAATATCCCGGTGCTGTGAGGGATTACTTTCAAAAATTTTCCTCAATTCAATGATTTTCAATGTCTGCTATTTTCATAAAATTTTCCAAATTATTTAAAACAAAATTTAATAAAATTCTACACAAACTTTTAATTATTTTTAAAAAATAATAAAAATTTCACAGGATTTTTCATTATTTACAAATTTTTTTTATAAATTTCTTCGCAATCATTCAATTATTTTCATAAATAATAAAATTTTTACGTTGATTCAATTATATTCGTAAATAATAAAATTCTTTTTAGGATTTCAATTATTTTCATAAATAATAAAACTCATAGAATAATTTCAAGTATTTTTAATACAATTTTAATCAAAGTTCTCAAAAAATGTAATTATTCTTAAAAATTTTATTAATGTTCGTTGATAGAATTCAATTATTTGAGAATTTATTGATAACGATTCTTTATGGGAATTGAATTTTAAGAAACATGCAATTATACAATAAATTTTTATTTTTGTATTTAAATAATTGAATTCTAGTAGAATTTTCTAATAAAAATTGATTGAAAAATGGATTTCACTTCAAATTTTAAATTATAATTGAATTTTAAAAGCATTAGAGGGTAAATTTTTTAGAAAAAATTGAATTTTAAAAAGGTTTCAGATTAATATCTTTGAAAATTTGAATTTTTCATATTTTTAACTATTAACAATTTTGTGAAATTAATTATTTTTAAGAAACTTTAATTGCCGATTTTTTTTTTGGAAATTACTTAGTTTTTATTTCCTAATATATATATTTAATTGAAGAATTTACGAAAAATTGAAATTTTGTAAAATTGAATTGTAAAGAAATGAATTTGAAAATTCTTAAAGAACTTTTTCACAAATTATTAAGAATAATGGATTTATAGAAAATGTTTAGTGAGAAACACGAAAAAAAATTCAATTTTGTAAAAGTTGAAATTATTGCAAAAATTCAATTATTTTCAAGAGTAATAATATTCTTGGCAAAAATTAATATTATTCAAAAGTAATAAAATTCTTCTTAGGGATTCAATTATTTTCACAAATAATAAAACTCATTTCAGAATTTCAATTATTTTTAATACAATTTTAATCGAATTTCTCGCAAAATGTAATTATTCTTAGAAATTTTATTAAAATTCGTTGATAGAATTCAATTATTTAAAAATTTGTTGATAAAATTCTTTATGAAAATTCAATTTTGAAAAACATTCAATTATTCAATAAATTATTCATTTTTGTATTTAAATAATTGAATTCTAGTAGAATTTTGTAATAAAAATTTATTTAATATTGAATTTCTGTTAAAATTTTAAATAATAATTGAATTTTAAAAGCAATATAGCGTGAATTTTTAAAAATAATTGAATTTTGAAATTGATTTTTTTGAAAAAGTTTAATTGTTTCAATTGTTTCATATAAATTTTATTAACGTCAAATAAAATTTCTATTCAAAACAAATAAGTAATTTAGTAGATTCTGAGAAATTGTAAATAAAATAAAATGATAAGAATAATTCTGAATTGAATTAAATTTTACTAAACATTCAATTAATTTTAAATTTTTGTTATAGCAAGAAATTTTTTGTTTTTTACTCACAAATTAGGCGCAATTAGTTAATGTCACATACCTGTAACAGAGAAAAAAGACAATTGTTATTATAGTCATTAATAAAAATCGTAAAATCGATTATGTTACATGGTTTAATTATACACCATATCGAAAAATAAAAAAAATAAAAAATAATGAATGTGATCTTTAACTTATGACATTGTTTCGGTTTGATAATTAATTGAATTTCGTAGGACAGACCTATAATTACGGAATGCAATTAGATAGGAAATGTGGACAATTGGAATTCCAGACTGAAATACTATTGATATACGAGTAAAGAAATATTTCTTTGATTTAGAAAGACTTAGATTGCTTTAAGGTTTGTTTTGAACTTTTCTATGATTTAAAAAATTTTTTTCTGTTCAAAACTGAGTTTTGACACAGTTTAAAAGGTAGATTTTTTTGCATAAAATAAACTTTGTCTGACCTGAAAGATTTTACTACTTAACAGACAAGTTATGGCTGACTTGAAAGTTTTTTCTCCTTGACAAATAACTTTTGTCTGACATATCGGACTTTTTCTACTTTCGACCGTCATTAGTCTGACTGAAAATTTTTTTCTACTTATACAATAACTAGTCTCTGACTTAGAGCTTTTTCTACTTCAAAAATGACTTTTATAACTAAAAAGCTTTTTTATTAACAGTAATAACTTTTTTTACTCTAGGGCTTTTTCGTTTTTAAGAAATGCATTTTCCTGACTTAAAAGCTATTTCTATTACACAAATGATTTTTTTTTTGAAGTTAAAAGCTTTTTCTACTTTAAAATGCCTTCTCCTGACTTAGAGCTTTTTCTACTTAATAAAATGGTTTAACCTGACTTGAAAATTATTTTTACTAAAAAATACTGCTTTAGGACTTTTAGGAGCTTTTTCTATTTCAAAAAATGACTTCTTTCGACGTTAAGAGCTTTTTCTGTTTCAACAAAAAGTTTTATCTGACTGAATAAACTTTTTTTTCATTAGAAGTAACTTTTTTATGACTTTAGAGCTTTTTTTGCCTTAAAATGCCTTTCTTTTGAAACAAGAAATTTTTGTTTTTTAAAAATAACTTTCTCATTACTTATTAGAGCTTTTTTATTATAATCATAACTTTTTTCATTCAAGAGCTTTTTCTACTTAAGAAAAATGTTTTTTCTGACTCTAGAAACTTTCCAGTACAAAAATGAATTTTTTCCAAGTTAAGAGCTTTTTCTATTTTAAAACACTGTTTTACGACTTGGGACCTTTTTCTATTTTAAAAATGACCTTATCCGACTTTCAGAGCTTTTTCTACTTCATTAAAAAGTTTGTCTAAACTCAACAACTTTTTTTAATTCAAAAATACTTTTTTGTAACTTGGGAGCTTTTTCTACTTCAAAACTGACTTTTCTCTGACTTGGAAGTCTTTTTCTACATAAAACAAACATTTTTCTAACCCTAGATCTTTTACTCCTTAAAAAATAATTTTTCTCCGACTGGAGAGCTTTTTCTTCTACAAAATTGAGTATTTTTTAATTGCAGAACTTATTTTATTTTAAAAACAAATTTTTTAGACGTTTTGCAATATTTTTCTCTACATAAATTAATTTCAGTGTAATCAAAAATCTTTTTCGACTTCAGAAAAAGCATTCTTTCCTGGTGGCATTTTCAACTGTAAACATTAAATATAAAAGTTGTGTAAAAATTCTATTCTTGAAAATCTTACTATCGTCACAATTAACATTTAGTCTAGCACGAAAGTCTTCTCTATTTTAAAAACGAATTTTTTTTCCAGACAAAATTACAATAATTTTGCAAATTGTTTTTCAATGAGAGAACAGTAAAAAAAATCTGATTCTAAGATTGTTTGGGGAAAAATATGCGAAATGTATAGTTAAATTTTTTTTTTTTGCAAAAAATATTCTCAAAATCTAATAACAATAATCGATTTTGTATCGCCCACGAGAATATTAGCTAAACGTGTATATACAACGTTATGTTGAACCCGCAAGTGAACCTTGTGGAAGCAGTTTACCCACGTAACAATTCTAAGCTTGCACAAGATACTTCCTGGAGGTGCTGAGTGTGTAATTTAGCGCTTTAACGTTTACCACTTTCATTCTCTTCAATTGTTGGGTGAATCTGTTGCTCTTTATACATATATACATATTTGTCTGGCATTAGAGAAAAAAAGAAATGAATATGTGTTGTGTATTATTTAATTTTTTCCCCTCATCCTTCTTTTATTGCTTCCATTTTTTTTCTCCCGTCTCATTTTAAGTTTAACACAACTCAGGGAAAGATTTTTCCCAAGGGAAAATACGAGCTGCCACACCTATTGGTCGTGTGGGTCGCGGCAATCTGCAAAAAGATCGAGCTTAATGGATTTACAAGTGTGGACATGCATCTCCTTTGCCGCGGCGCCACTAATTCTAATCGCACGTGCAGTCGTAAAATACCAGTATATCGATAAGTGTCTCGTACCTGTGGAAAAATTGCGAAGAACTTGTTTGCTCAGTCCATTGTCTTTTATTTACTTTGTATATGCAAAGTCTGTTAGTAATTGTCCACGGCCCACGAGATTCTATACACTCTTTAGTTTCTTTTCTTCTTCTTCTTTTTCGTTTCTTCTTTTTTTCTTTTTTCTCTCGATGGAATCATTTAAATTATTTGTCAATTACACTCGGGAAATTATCTGCATTTTTTTATTTGATTTTGATTGATTTTTATGAATTTTCCTATTGAGTGTGACTATAATGTTATCACCCCCAGAACGTCTTTCCACGTGCCCTTAATATTCTAAATTAACCTATTTCGTCCGAAAAGTTCGTTTTCTTTTATTTACTCTCTAAATCTGAATTAGTAGAAACTTACTAATGAATTGACGAAAAGTCGTCCACTAAAAAATTAAATTCTTTTGTCTGTCCACATTTTAAAGTTAGTTTTTGTGAAATAGCCGGGAATTTAATTTGACTGTGAAAAACTGGGAATAAGTCAGGAATTTTATGCCAAACTGGGAATTTTTTCACCAAATTAAAAAAAGTTTTATTATTTTAATTTGTTTTTAAAAAATCGCTTTTTATTTCAATTTTTATAGATATTTATACCGTTCTCTAAATTTGAATTAGTTCAAAATAATTAATTTGATAGTAAAAAATCGCTCACTGATTCAAATATAGTATATAAATAAATTTTTAAAAAATTATCGAGTTAATAGAAATTTTGTGAAATTCAACTGAAAATAATTAAATTTGTTAAAGAATTTTATTAAAAACTTTTTAACAAATCGAATTTTCAAAGCATTTTAATTTAATAATTGATAAAAAATTGAATTTTATAGAGTCACATTCTAATGTATTCACGATTCTTAGTGCAAAGATTAATAATTAAAATTTTTATTTTAGTTAAATTAAAAAAAGATACACACGTAAAATTTTTCAATGAAATTGAATATATGCAAAGTTTTTTTAAAATTTCTGAAAAATAAGATTTTTGAAATTTTTCAATTCTATTGTTTCAAGATAATTGAATTTTTATAAACAAATAATTGAAATTTCTTTACATTCTATATTAAAAATAATTAAATTCTTTTAAGGATTTTTATTTAAATTTTTCGAAAATAATCCAGTGAAGTTAGTCACTGTAATTATAATTTTATTTTTCAAAATTTCTTCGCAATATTAAATATATTCAATTATTTTCATAAATAGTAAAACTCATTGCAGAATTTCAATTATTTTTAACCTACAATTTTAATATAATTCCTCGAAAAATGTAATTATTATTAAAAATTTTATGAAAATTCATCGAAAGAATTCAATTATTTCTAGAAAGTGTAAAAAAAATTCTTCTCAAGAATTCAATTATTTCCATAAATAGCAAAATTCTTTTGAATATTATTTTTAAAAAAAATCTTCTCAAGAATTCAATTATTTTCATAAATAGCGAAATTCTTTGGATTTACTAAATTCTTTTGAATATTATTTTAAAAAAAATTCTTCATAAGAATTCAATTATTTTCATAAATTTCCATAAAATTCTGAAAAACAATTCAATTATTTTCAAAAGTAATAAAATTCTTCGGAAAAATTCAATTATGTTTAAAAATTTTCTTAAATTCTCCTCAAAATTTCAATTATCTTTATAAATAATTAAATTGTTTTCCACAATTCAATTATTTTAAAAAATTTCAATAAAATTCTATGCAAACATTTAATTATTTTCATAAATAATAACATTCTTTTGAAGGATTCAATTACTTTTATAAATAGTAAAATTCTTTGAAAAAATTCAATTAGTATCAATACATTTTAATAAAATTGAATTAATCAAATTTTCAATTATAATTATGAACAGACAAGATTATTTTAAAAAATTTGAAAAAATTCTTTGTGTAATTCAATTATTTTCTAAATTTTTAATTAAAAATATTGAAAAACATTATTTTTAAAAAAATTTAAAGAAACTCGTCAAAAGAATTTAATTATTCATAAAAACTCTAATACAATTTTTTGAAGCCATTTGTAGATTTATTTATGTTTAAAATCAAATAAATTTAAATTTGATGAGAAAAAAAACCGAGAAAAATTAGTCACTAATTCAAATTAGTAAACATTTTTTTTATTCAAGTTTAGAGAGCAATAACAATATTCTTCACAAACTCATTCTTTTTAAAAAATTTTTAAAATAAAGAAAAGAAAATGTTTTTAAATTCTATTTAACAATTACAAATTTTAATTGAAAATGAAATTAAAATTTTTTGAATTTTTAGAAAATAAAGTAAAAAGTTTTACTCAAAAAAATGTTCTGTTATATTTATTTAATTATAAAATTCGGAAACATCAATAATTTCTTTTTTAAATAAATATTTAATTATTATTATTTTTCTATACAAAATTAAAATTTTACAAAACATTCAAATTTAAAAGTTATTGAAATTAAACAACTTATAAAAAATTGTCATAAAACATGAAAATGTTGAGGATGATGAGGATCAATTTTTTCATGTTTTATAATTTATTTTAAATAACCTTAATTCCACAGGAGTTAAATTTAAAAAATTTTCAATTTCAAAAATTCGGAAAATTAATTATTTAAAAAAATTACAACTGTAACCTTTCTGTAACTGTCAAGAAAATAGTTTTTCTCTGCGCCTAGACTGAACCAAAAAATGATCTGCTACAATTTACAAATTTACACCAAACTCGTAAATTCCTTTAAAAAAAAAGTAAGTCAATTTTGCGCACCAATTATAATAAATCACTTCGTAAATAATGAGAATATATATATACATATATAAAAAAAAAGATTCAAGATCCGTTTCATAATTTGAAAGTACCACACAAACACTCTCTCACACACACTCACAAGCGGTGTGACATTGGTTACGGTGTTGATGATCGTTTAAGCCGTTAAGAGATCTCTGAAAAATTTTTTGAATGAAGCCTCCTGGGTAGTGCGACCTCCGGAGTTGTCTGAATCGTCTCCAAATCCAGTGTGCGAAAAAAAAATGAATTCAGTCCTCGCCAGTAAATCAAAATATAAAGTGAAATTGTACCAGTTACATATATGTAGAAAGCTCTTCCTCTCTTGCAATACGAAATATACTTCCTCTTTCCAAAAAAGGTGGGATTGAAAATTGAGAAAAAGAAAATAAATAAATAAAAATAAATAAAAAGTGGGAATGAACATCCCGTAAATTATATCTTTTAAAATATCTTTTTAGGCTCAAGTTACATGATATACGAACAAAGTAAAGGGTGTACCGCAACTGGAGGAGATTATTTAAGATGAGAACTTGTATACATATAAATTTTTTTTTAAAAGAAATATGGTGACCCTAATGTGACATTAACAATAAAAAATTAATATTTATAAAATTTGTGTTTTTTCAAATCACAAACTTTGTATCCAAAATCATTAGAAATATTTTAATTTTTTTTTGTCTGCGTTAAAAATTACTTTTAATTTAATTCTAACCTACTTTTTCATTTTTACCTTTCTAGAATTTTCATAAAAGTTTTATTACACCTTCAGAATAGTAAATTTTTACAAGTTTCGATTTCGAATAAAAATACAAAACTTGTTTTAGTTCCATAACACTCGCGAGTGTTTAAATTAAATGATTTAGAGGAATTTTTTTTTCTGAACGTATGCGACAAACGTCATCGATTTTCAATCAATATCTATAAATTATACAACGAAACTCTCTAATATCTGAAGCAACCCCCTAATGTTATCAACTTCCGCAAAGAAATAAATAATCGCCAAATGAAAATATAAATCCAACATCAGTCACGATTTCACTCAAGGAAATGTATTTCTGTTCTTCTGATAATTACCGGGAAATTCGCAATATCAATTATCAGTCTCAGTGAGCTTGGTCGACTAGTTTGATTCCTCGTAAATATATATTTATGTATATTGGTGTATATGTAGGTGCGCATGCATTATTAAGGCATTCGTGGTCGCGGGAGTGGTTTAGTGAATGGTGAGTACTATCTAAGCATTAATAGATGCTTGCTGCATCTGGCTGATGTTGAACGCAAACAGACGTAAGCAATTTATCTTATTACGTTATATATATGTGTGTGTAAAGCACTAGTTCGTATCGACCGTTTGCTGATGCTATTAACAGAATGTTCATTGACACTCGAGATAACGCGAGGAGACACTTTTCTCGAGTGTTGTCTATAACTAAAAAGGCACATAGCCGGAGAGAAATATTGCAAAAAATTTATTCTTATTAGGTATTGAATTGTTTTTTCTTCACCTTCTTCATATTTACAGGGATCGAAATAGGTCCGTAAATCCCGTAAAAGTCCGTAACTTTGCTTGTAGTCCGTAAAAGTTCGTTTTTTTTAAAGGACCGCAAAGTCCGTAATTTTATTCAAAAAAAATGAAAATTTCGTAAATTGTACGATATAATTTTGGAAATTTTGAAAAAGTTAGAAATAATTGCAGAAATTCAATTATTTTCAAAACTAATAAAATTCCACTCAGAAATTCAATTATGTTCAAAAATTTTTAATAATCTCGTCAAAATTTCAATTATCTTTAGAAATAATTAAATTCTTCGCAGAAATTCAATTATTTTCAAAAATTTTCTTCAATTCAATGATTTTCAATATCTACTATTTTCATAAAATTTTTCAAAAGAATTCAATTATATTTAGAAAAAATTAAAATAAAATAAAATAAAAAATATTCAAAAACAAAATTTAATAAAATTCTACACAAACTTTTAATTATTTTCCAAAAATAATAAAGATTTCACAGGAATTTCATTATTTACAAATTTTTTTTTATAAATTTCTTCGCAATCATTCAATTACTTTTAAAAATAAAAAAAATTTTACGGAGATTCAATTATTTTCGTAAATAGGTAATAAAATTCTTTTCAGGAATTCAATTATTTTCACACACAATAAAACTCAATGCAGAATTTCAATTACTTTTGATATAATTTTAATCAAATTCCTCGAAAAATGTAATTATTCTTAAAAATTTTATTAAAATTCGTCAAAAGAATTCAATTATTTAAAAAAAACTTAACTTTAAAGAAGTTACAAATGATTGCAGAAATTCAATTATTTTCAAATGTCATAATGTTTTCCCAAAAATTCAATTAGGTTCAAAATTTCAATTATATTTATATAAGTATTAAAATTCTTCTTCAAAATTCAATTATTTTCAAAACTTTTAACAAAATTCTTGGCTAAATTTCTTTTTTTTTTAAATATTTCCCTCAATTTTTTACAGGGAATGAATTATTGTCATAAAAAGTAAAATTCTTTTTAGGAATTCAATTATTTTCATAAATAAAAAAATCCAACGCAGAATTTCAATTATTTTTAATATAGTTTTAAATAAATTTCTCGAAAAATGTAATTATTTAAAAAAAATTTTATTACAATTTGTCAACAGAATTCAGTTATTTAAAAATTTATAGATAAAATTCTTTGTGAGAATTCAGTTATAAGAAACATGCAATTATTTAATAAATTGTAATTTTTCTATTTAAATAATGAAATTTTAGTAGATTTTTCTCATAAACATTGAATTAAAAATTGATTTTAGTTTAAATTTTAGATTATAATTGAATTCTAATAAAAGCATTAGAGCGTAAATTTTTAGAAATAATTGAATTTCGAAAAGGTTTTTACTTAAAATCTTTGAAAATTTGAATTTTTCATATTTTTAACTAACAATTCTGTGGAATTAATTTTTTTGAGAAACTTTAATTGCGGATTTTTTTTTGAAATTATTTAAAGTTTTTATTTTGGAATATATATTTAATTGAAGAATTTACGAATAATTAAAATTCTGTAAAATTGAATTGTAAACAAATGAATTTGAAAATTCTTAAAGAACTTTTTCAAAAATTATTAAAAATAATGGATTTATAGAAGATGTTTAGTTAAAAACACTAAAAAAAAAAATTCAATTTTGTAAAAGTTACAAATTATTGCAAAAATTCAATTATTTCCAAGAGTAATAATATTTTTCGCAAAAATTAAATGTTATTCAAAAGTAATAAAATTCTTCTTAGGGATTCAATTATTTCCACAAATAATAAAACTCATCGCAAAATTTCAATTATTTTTAATACAATTTAAATCAAATTTCTCGAAAAATGAAATTATTCTTAAAATTTTTATTAAAATTTATAGAAGAAATAGAATTGAATAGGAATTCAAATTGTATCTAAATTTTATTAGAATTCTATTTAAAGCTGATTAAAATTCAATTCAAATTTTATTATAATTTACGTTAAATTGAATTCAAAGTCAATTTTAATTGAAATTTAAAAAAATTTGAATTAAATACAATTCAAATTTGATTCATATTCAATTACAATTAGATCAAACTTTTTGAGCAAACTTGAATTAAATTAAAGTTAAATTTGTTTAGAATCCGTTTTAAATGTTATTAAAATTCAATTTAAATTGAATGTAATTTATATTAAAATTCAATGAAAAGAGTATTTTTATTTCATTAAAATTGAATTAAAATTTATTTTATTTTGGCTTTAAATTCATGTTATTTTTAAGCAATTATTTTTTTTTTAAATCTACGCACATGACAATTAAAGATGGATTTAACTTAAAAAAAATTCTTTTTTGATTTTTCGTTTTTAAATACGTTACGGACTTCAGTCTCATAAATTTAATTATAATTCAAGTTAAATTGAATTTTAATCTAGTCTTTATTAAATTTCATTCAAATTATGTAACTTGAATTCTATTCAAATTTATTCAAAATTAAATTGAATTTTTATCCAATTTTAATTGAATTTAATTCAAATTTGTTTAATATCAAAATTAAATCGGATTAAATTTAAATTTAAATTGAACTCAAAGTCAATTTTAATTCAATTTTAATTACATTTATATTGGATTTTAAACAAATTTAATTCAATTCAAATTTGATTAAAATTCAATTAAAATTAGATCAAAATTCAATTTAAATTTGAGTAAAACTGAATTGATTTCAAGTTAAATTTTGATTAAAATTCACTTTAAATCTGTTTAAAATTCAATTTCAATTTCAAATTGAATTCAAATTGAATGTAAATTGAATAAAAATTGTATTTTAATTTGATGACAATTTTATGTAAATATAATTCGAGATAATTTTGTTTAAAATAAAATTTTAATCTCATTTTATTTCAATTTAAATTAAATAAAAATTGTATTTGAATATCGAATAAAATCAATTTAAATTTGATTAAAATTTTAATTAAATTTATTTGTTTAATAGCATGGATATTGTTTCGATTAAAATTAAATAAAAAAAAATTGAAATTCAATTTAAATTGAATTCAAATTTAATTTCAATTGAATGTAAAATTGTATTTAAAATTTGACTAATAGAATTTAATTTGAATGTAATGAAAATTGTCCTTTAAATTTACTTTAATTTAATTTACATTTTCACTTTAATGTAATTTCATTGTTTGCGTTAACATGTCATTTTTCTTTTTCATTGCATCAAGAGCGCACGGATATTGAGAAAAAAAGCTCAATGAAGAGAATATTGAGAAGTGAATGGAATGCACCTACGCTCTTGTAGTCAATTTTTTTCATATTATATGATACACAGTGAGTATTGCATTTCCCTTGCGCGTAAGAATATCATTTCAAGGATTTGTCTCCCCTTCTCTCTCTTTCTCTCTCTTTCATTCTCTTATACTCCGTGAGAACAAGATTTATGCCTATTGGCATTGGCACTCGAATCATCATCGAACCATATCGAACCCAGGAATATTTGTTTCACACTATAAGGCCAGCGGTTTTCAATTCAAGTGATGTGTACATTCTCACTCCATTCATTCCAATACTTGTATGTACTTCAAAATAAGTAATATTCCCTATAAACCAAGAGCGAAAAGATTTTTATCTTTTTTTATTTTGTACTTGAATTAAATGTTTCTTACAAAAATCTTCAGTGATTTAAATTAAAGGGAAAAATTTCAATTCGGTATTAAATTTATTTAAAAGTTTTTAAATTTAAGGTTAATTTAATTTATAAGTGCCGAACAATATTATTTCATAAAATAAAAGAAATAAAAAAACAATTTTAGTTCAAATCTTTTTAAAAATTATAATTGTAAATTTTCAAGAATTCATTTATTTTCATTTCTAACTAAAATATGTAGCTAAATCAATTATTTTTAATGATTTTAAGAAAGTCTTAAAACAATTCAATTATGAAAAAAAATCAATTAAAAGTTGTACAAAATTTAATGATTGTCAGAAAAGAAGAAAAATTCAAGGTTGTTCCTATAATTTACAGCGATTCATGAAAAATAGAGAAAAAAGAAATTTAAGTAGTTAATTACTTTTGAAAACAGTTTATAAATTAGTTTTTAGATATAATTTAATTTTACTCTTTTAGATTTATCATTAAAATTTTGAAGAAATCATGTATTTTTATATTTGTAATTTGGATTCTTTAAAAACTTGATTATTTTTTAAATATTTTTCTAAAAAATTTTCTTAAAAATATTGAATTAGTTTAAAAAAAACTATTAAATTTCAAATAATAAGTAAATTTTAATTAATAAATTTGAATAATTTGAAAATTTTTTGGTAATTTTGTTCAATAATTAAAAAATCTATTATTCAAAGTTAATTTCAAAATATTTTTAAATTACCTACTAATTTTAAGAATTTTGTTTAGAATAATGTTTTAAAAATCTGTATATGCCAAAGTTATTTTATAAGAACACATATTTTCCACAGTGCAAATATTATTCGAATTGATTAAAATAAACTATTCTGAATAATGAAATTTATTTATTTAATTATTCAAAATTGATTAAAGTTTGCTATTGATTAGAGTACATAAATAAATAAAATTAATCAAATTTGTCAAAGAATCTGGTATTAAAAATATTTCTTTATAGAAAAAAAAGTTTTTGACAACTTTTGATGAGATTTATCAAAATGTTGTGCAACTCTGGTCGATTCAAAAAATTATTTTAATTATATGAAGGTCAAGGGCAAAGTTTCATGTTGAAAGGGGAATCTTTTTTTTCATCTTTTTTTTTTTTAATAAAACTTGTAGGACAAAGTGGAGAAGATCGGAGAGGACCAAAAACACACAGGACTAACTGAAGCAAGAGAAAATTAGAATGCATCAAAGAGATTTACATGGGTGGACTCTGTGTGGTTATCTAGACTTGAAAACATCCCTTTCTAACACAGACCTCTTGATTGACCTATAGAAAATCAATATATCCAACTTTGGTTTTTAGTCATAAAATTCACATATATGTCGCCATGTAAAACATGCACTTTATAACTAGCTCAAGTTTTAATCACTTTTTGACTATAATATACCTATATAGATACACGCTATAATAATTCAGAAAATTCTCATTTCAAACTTAATCCAGAAAACTGATTTTTTTTTAAAAAGACAAACTAATAATTCAAATTTTTAACTATCAAAGTAATTTATTTTTTTTAGTTTTGGCTCAAAGGGAACATTTTTTTTAGTGAAAAATTAAAGCAAGAAAAGTTTATTTTTATTATTATTATTATACCCAAAAACCTTAAATACGACTAAATTAAATTTTTTAAAAACTTATTTTTCACGAATTTTTTTGTCGAATAAACGAAAATTTCTGTAGTAAAAACGATTTTAATTGTAAAAAACTAATTTTTAGAGTAGAAAAAGCATTTTTGTGTGAGAAAAGGAATTTTCAAGTAGAAAAACTTTCAAATCAAACGGAAGTAATTTTTACAGTAGAAAAAGTTTTTAGGTCAATGAAATAATTTCTGAAGTAGAAGAAGCTTTCAGATGAAATGGAAGTAATTTTTAAAACGAAAAAAATCTTTTATTTTAAGAAATAGTAATTTCGGTTGTAACAACGCTTTAAATTATCAAACAAAAGTAATTTTTACAGTAGAAAAAGCTTTTTTTGTGAGAAAAGGAATTTTCAAGTAGAAAAACTTTTAAATCAAACGAAAGTAATTTTTACAGTAGAAAAAGCTTTTTTGTGTGAATTTTGTGTGAGAAAAGGAATTTTCAAGTGGAAAAAGCTTTTAAATCAAACGGAAGTAATTTTTACAGTAGAAAAAGTTTTTGGGTCAATGAAATAATTTCTGAAGTAGAAGAAGCTTTCAGGCGAAAAAGAAGTAATTTTTAAAACTCAGAAAAGCTTTCATTGTAAGAAAAAGTAATTTCAGTAATAAGAACGCTTTAAATTGACAAACAAAAGTAATTTTTACAGTAAAAACTTCTGTTTTGTGTGAAAAAATTTTTAGTGAAAATAGCTTTTTTGTTATGAGAAAAAGTAATTTTTGTAGTAAAACCACTGAAAATTATCATAAAAATGTAATTTTTATAGTAAAAATAGCTTCTTTGTATTAGAAAATAAATTTCTTCGGAAAAGCATTTAGGTGAAACAGATGTAATTTTTATAGTAAAAAAATCTTCCAAGTCAAAGAAGTAATTTTTGAAGTGAAATAATTTTTTAGGTGAAACAGTAATAATTTTTAAAAGTACAAGAAGCTTTTAGGCAAGAGAAAAGTAATTTTTAGAGTGAAAGTAGTTTTCGGTATTAAAAATTTTTTTTCAAGTAGATGAAGCTTTCGGGTCAGAAAAGTCATTTTAGTAGAAGAAGCTTTTAGGTCAGCTCAGGAAAGTAATTTTAGTAAAAGAAACTTGCAAGTAAAACAAAAACAATTATTAAAGAAGAAAAAGCTTTTAAGTCAAAAAATTACTTTTTAAAGTAGAGTAAATTTTCAAGTTAAATAAATATTGACTGTCATGTAAAAAGACTCAATTTACTAAACTTAAAAAAATGCTTTCAGATCAGTCAGAATCCACTTAAAAATTAGCATAGAAAAAAAACTTTAACAAACCAGACAAAATTCATTTCCGAAATAAAATACGATTTTGACACTTAAAAATAAAAAATCTTTAACAAAAGAGCGGTTGTAAAAATTAAATGATCAATTACAATTTACGGATGTCAGGTTTGAAACGAAATTTTTTAAAAGAGTGAATACTTCGTGACATTCTGCTGATAACAGTTGTTATCCGAATGACTGATGACAAACGATATTTTTCAACCCTTTGTAACTGAAATAAAAGTTCTTTGTTGCATGTAATATTGCTGTCAAAAGAATGTAAACAAAAGGGCAAAAAAAACTCTTTCTCTCTCTTCTTTTCTCTGTTTCTCTCGTGCGGAATATTCACCTGCTCAAACCTGAAAGTACGAGAGTACTAAATAATAAACACAAAAATGTGCGTCTTTTGTTAACAGCTGAAAGAAACCTTGACCTAAAACATATAACAGAACTTCTCTTCGTCATGAACAAAGGCACGTACGATCTCAAGAGAGGAATATTATCGTTTTCCGTTTTCCGTTTTATTTATATGAAAATAAAATGCTGATTTCTTAAACGCGACACATTACTTGGTGCGCACGTGTTTCAATGTTTCGATTTCTGCGATGGCAAATCTCTATCTTTTTTTCATTATAAAAGCCATACGCGCAATGCCTAAGCTCTGCGTCAGGATATCGTGCTACTCTGACTTCAAACGACTTTATGTATTATGTATTTCACACAATCACTATGAGCACCACATTTCAAAACTACTTCTTTATTCTTTTTCTTCTTCTTCTTCTCTTGCACTCTCTTCTCTCTTGTGAGGAAAAGATTATTTCATCGAAGCTAATTATCATTTGGACAGCTCTCTTCTCATATAAAGATATTATTGATGTACGTCGTGAATTAAAATGAAAACATTTTGTGATGAATATTGTTATATATGAAAATAATTGAATTTTGCAAAGAATTTTATTAAAATGCCTCAAAATAATTGAATTTTCGGGAATAAATTTGTTATTTATCTTTAATAATTGAATTCTTTCGAAGAATTATTTTTCTGTAAATAATTGAATTCTTGGGAAGAATATTATTATAATCTAAAAGAATAATGTAATTATTTCGAAAAAATTTAATTAAAAAAACTACTTCTAAAAAAAAAAAAAAAATTTTAAATTATTTTATTTAAAATAATTGATTTCTTTCAAACAATTTTATTAAAATATTTGAAAATTATTGAATTCCCGTGAAAAATTCTAATATTTTTGTAAATAATTGAATTCTTCAGAAGAATTAAAAAAATCATTTTCTTAAATAATTGATTTTTTTGAGGAATTGAAATTAAATTTTTAAGAATGATTACATTTTTCGATCAATTCCTGTAAAATTGTATTAAAAATAATTGAAATCCTGCGATGTTGCTAAGAATTTTATCAAATATTTTCAAAAATAATTAAATTTCCGAGAAGAATTTTATTATTCATGAAAATAATTGAATTATTGAACAAATATTTTATTAAAATGTATTTAAAAAGAATTGAATTTCAGTGAAAAATTTTTTTATTTTTGAAAATAATTGAAAACTTTATAAGAATTTAATAAATATTATTTTAAATAATTAATTTTTTCGAAATATAATAAATATTATGAAAATTTTATTTTAAATAATTAAATTCTCGTGGAAAATTTAATTTGTGAAAATAATTGAATTTTTCTATTAATTAATTAAAAATATTATTAAAAATAATTGAAATTCTACGATGAGTTTTATTATTTCTGAAAATAATTTAATTATTGAGAAGAAATTTATAAAAAATTGTAAATATAATTGAATTACTGTGAAATTAATTAAATTTCTACGAAGAATTTTCTTATAAATTATTTTGGAAAAAAAATTGAATTGTTAAAAAGAATTTCATTAAAATTTTTGAAAATAATTTAATTTTTCCAAGAAATTTAATTAAAAAGTATTGACAATAATACTTAACTTCTAATAAATAAATTATAGGAAGGCTTTTTAAAATAATTGAATTTCTTTGATGAATTTTAATAAAATTTTGAAGAATAATTACATTTTGCGAGAAATTCAATTAAAATTTTTATTTAATAATAATTGAAATTTTGAGATAAGTTTTATTATTTATGAAAATAATTGAAAACCTATAAAGTTTTTTATTGTTTATGAAAATAATTGAATCTCTGTATCATTACTTGTCTATTATCAAATAAATATTCTCTTGAATCAAATAATTTTTTATTCCAATCAAATATTTAAACCATTTTCAATTTAAAAAATTTTTTTTAATTTAACTTTGACTTTCGATTCGATTTTGACTTTCGTATTGACTTTGACTATGAATTTCAATTATATTCTGACTTTCAAAATCAAGATTAAAATGAAAGTAAGAATCAAAATGAAGATGAAAATCAGAATCAAAATCAAATTGAAAGTCAAAGTTAAATTCGATTTCAAAATCGAATTGATTGAAATTTTTGACTCAGACTCAAACTTTGACTCAAACTTCGACCTTGGCTTTGATTTTCACTTTCACTTCCACTTTGAAAATCACAGCTTAACTGGAAGTTTGAAATTAAATTTTACTTATACTTTTATTTAAACTTCCCCTTAAACTTTGACTTTCAAAGTGGAAGTGAAAGTGAAAATCAAAGCCAAGGTCAAAGTTTGAGTCTAAATAAAAAAATCAACGTCAAAGTCAAAATCGAATCCAAAGTGAAAGTCAAATATTAAAATCGCAATTCTGAATTAATTAGAAAAATTACTGTAAATTGCAAATAATTAAAAGTTTAGGTAAAAAGAAGAACCGGAAGAAATTGCAAGTGTTGTGTGTGGCAAGTTCAATGAACGCCTAGCCTGTGTGTGCATTAAAATATTCACTGTTCGTGAAGTGCATTAGAATATTTCTCTCTCTCTTCGTGCATCATCGTTTCCGTTTTCTCTTTCTCTCTTATTCTTTTTTCTTTTTTCTTTTTTCATCAGTGAGTATTCTCTGGCAACGACTTAATGCGAGCGTAGTTGCGATTATGCGCATCGGTTTTGTACCTTCGTGGCGAGTGTACACACTCTCGTTTGGATTGACCGATAAAAAGCCGTTTTATTACCCTCTCGTGGCCACATTCGCCTCCGTTCTACGACGACATTGATATGGGTGGCTTATACTTACCTCGATTAATCTGCAGAGATTTTTTACTACAAAAAGAAAAAACGAAAAAGAAAATTCAAAATTAAATAGCTGATAAAAAATTTTCCCTTCATTTACTGCGGTATGGTGTATACACTTTGTATGAGTAAATCTTTTTTTTTTTTTTTTTGTTATGACTGTACTGTCATAATTTGCAATTTTTCATTTCTTTTCAAGTTTATTAAGTAGTAAAATACCTTATAAATTATCGTTAAATATTTTTTTACTGTTTCAGGTGAGTGCGATTTTTTCTTCTTTTCTTAAACTCAAATGACGTCTAGCGGTAAGAAAATTGAGTACAATAATTAATTTCACAATTCGCATAATAATTGAATTTTGGTTTAATGAATCAAAATCGGAAATTCTTTTCTTTTTTTTCAATTAAAAGTATTAAAAAGTATTCAAAAAGTATTAAAATATAGAGGAGAATTACTTTTCGATAAAATTCATTTTTATATTAATTTATTTTTCGATTAAATTCATTTTCCAAATTAAATCAGAATTGAAAATTACAATTGCAATTAAATTAAATTCATCTGCAAAAAAAAAATATTAAAATAAAATCGAGGAAATTCTCCTCTATTTTCATAGTAAAGAGATGAAAATTGCGAATTGCAATTAAAGACAAAAAAAAATATTAAAACAGAAATAGAGTAGAAATCGGTTTTCTTTTGTGTGTGTATGTGCACGGTTTATAAAACAGCAAAAGCAAATTAATGATTGAAGAAGAAAGCCCTCCATAACAATATAGTGGGTGTAAATAAACTGAGACTTGAATCTTCAAAAAGCTTGACGTCAAGGGCAGGATGTGGCAATTTTTTTTTGTAATCCTGGGTATATTTTTCTAAGAATG
The DNA here is from genome assembly GCF_015476425.1 of Leptopilina heterotoma. Taxonomy (NCBI): domain Eukaryota; kingdom Metazoa; phylum Arthropoda; class Insecta; order Hymenoptera; family Figitidae; genus Leptopilina; species Leptopilina heterotoma. The sequence goes on from NW_025111202.1 coordinate 419,390, forward strand.
CACCAAAAGTACATTTTAAACGTGCAATATTTTTGGCACACAATCGGCTATTTTCGTATATTAATACACAACCCTTGGGTTATTTTAGAATCATTAACGTTCTATTCTTAATGAATCCATGTACTTTTTATTTTTAGTCAATTTTAACAATTCTTTTTTCATATTATTCAACAATTAATATTAAAACATAGTTACACATAGTTGCACATAGTTCATGCAATCATTGGTAACAATAATAATTCTTAAAAACTATAATAATAAAAATAATAAATGATAAATAAATAATAACAATAGTAATAAAAATAATAATAATAATAATTATTATTATTATTATTAATAATATTATTATTTAAAAACACAACAGCAACAACAACAAATGATACTACAGTTTTGTTTTTAAACATTCATACCAACAATTTAATTTAATTTAATTTATAATAATTAATCGAAACGATTAAAAATATTTGAGCTAAATAATGACATTGTTATCATTTACATCCATTAGTTTTAGCAGAACAGTGATTAACACCTGTTTCACTTTACAGATACATTGTTTTCCATTCTTTAACACTTTGCACCTCTCGTATTTGTAAATAATTACATAACGTCAAGTTGAATGACATTCCAAAGTTGGTTTTTCGCATTGATAATAATGTACTCTCTAACCACTTATAAGAAGGAGTTTACACCGTAAGCCTTAAATATAAGCCTCCGCGAGCATAAACGGATATGCCTCCATGAGGATATACTTGCGTCTGCGCAAAGTGTTTGCCTGCAGCTGTGTTGTGAAAGAGTTTGCCTTGACCACGTGTTCGCGCAGGCGCAAATATATGCTCCTGGGGGTATATCCGTTTATGCGCGCGGAGGCTTATATTTAAGGCTTACGGTGTAAACTCCTTCTAAGTAGAGAATGTCATTCCGTTAGAGAACAGGTTCTTTAAGAATTCGGGGTTCTTAAAAGGATTCCTCCTCTTTATATATTTCACAAAACACGACTTCAATACTCCTTTGATTCTCATATAATTTCTCTCTACCGCTAATTAATATCATTCTTAATTATAATTGCCCCCCTTAAAGATGAAACTTTTGGATAATATCCAATTATTTTCCCCGAGCAGTTTCTTTATAATAAGAAATATATGTAAAAAAAAATACCCTTTTCAAATTTAGGTTAAGATCCTAAAAAAGTTGAAAATTTTCATGTCACACGGAAGTTGTCAGTATTGAATTGCAGTCATAAAAAAATCCACATGAGTCATAAAAAGTGTTCGACTTTTAAAACTTTGGTTACTTATACAATTATTAACCGATCAGTTCACTGTATGTAGGTTTATGCGTTTAAAATATCGTTTACTCGACCATTTTTCGCAACATTTCATTTTATTTCCTGTCTTTTTCATGTTATTAACACTAATTTCTGAATATATAAATTTTTAATAATTTTTGCATTAAAATTTTCGGTGAATTATTATGTTATAACAAGTTTAAGTATTGTAATAGTAATAATGATAAGTAACAGCAATAATAAAAGTATTAAAAAAAGTCATAATAATAATAAAAAATACTGAAAGTGAGAAATTTAATAACATTTTTTTAGAGTAAAAAAAAAATTTTAGAGTAAATCAAAATATTCTTTAGCGTCAGGGAAAAAATCAAAATTTTGCCTGGAAATCAGGGAAAAGTGAGAGAAAAATAAAATTAAACAGGGTCAGGGAAATCCGGGAATTCAGGGAAAAGTAAGAGATTTTTATTAAAATTACTGGAAAAAATTAAATTTTTAGAATTTATAAGACAATTCTGAATTTTGGAATCTTTTTTGTTTGCCTCATAAACTATAAAATTGCCACGAATTATAATACAAAACCTTCAATGTTTTCTATTTCTGTGACAATAATTTCTTTTTAAATAACTTAATCAAATATTAAATAACTTAATTCATGAAGAACTATCACAAAATTATTATTTATAAATTATTTAATAAATAATTATTAATTTTACTTAAAAATTTCAAACTTAATTTGATTTTAAAAGAGTTGCGTTTACAATCTTCACAAATAGATGAACTTTAAAGGTTTCAATTTAAAAGTTTAAGAACAAATGATTCCAGAAATTTAATTATTTTCAAAAGTGATAAACTTCGTCGTACAAATTCAATTATAATCAAAAATTTTTAAAAATTCTCGTCAAAATTTCAATTATCTTTATAAATAATAAAATTCCTCTTCGAAATTCAATTATTTTAAAAAAATTTAATAAAATTCTTGGCAAAATTTCAATTATTTTCAAAAAATTTTCCTCATTTCAATTATTTTTATTATCTATTTTAATATAATTTTCTAAAATAATTCAATTATTTAAACAAAATTTTAATAACAGTTTCACAGGAATTCAATTACTTGTCAATTTTTGTTTGTAAATTTCTTTGAACCAATTCAATTATTTTTAATTTTCTAATGAAGTTTCTCGAAAGAATTCAGATATATTCAGAGAATAGAAAAAAAATAGTTCTGAAAAATTCAATTAATTCGAAAAATTTTAATAAAATTCTTTTAAAAATTCTATTATTTAAAAAAATGTTGACAAAATTCTTTACAAGATTTAGTTAATAAAATTGCAATTTTAATAAAATTTTCCTATACAATTCAATTATTTTTAATACAATTCTTCTTAAGAATTCAATTATTAAAAAAAATTGGAATAAAGTTCTTCGGACGAAATCAATTATTTTCATAAATAATAAAATTTTTCTCGAGAATTCAATTATTAAAAAAAATTTTGATAAAATGCTTTATATAAATTTAAAAATTATAATAAAATTGATGATAGAATACAATTATTTTCGTAAAATATAACATTCTTCCTAGGAATACAATTATTGTCAAAAATGTTTGTAAAAATCTTCGAAACAATTCAAATAATTTCCTAAAAAATAAAATTCTTCTAACCAAATCAATTATTTAAGAAATTTTAATAAAATTCTTCCCAAGAATTCAATTCTTTTCAAAAATAAACATTTTTAAAGCAATTCAATTATTCAAAAAAATTTTGTTTTAATTTTTTGTCAGATTTTAATTATTTTCAATTTTTTAATGAAATTTCTCGATAGAATTTAATTATTTTCAAAAAGTTTTAAAAAATTCTGATAAATTCAATTATTTTAAAAAATTTGAATAAAATTCTTCACAAGAAATTCTATTAAATAGAATTTACTACTTAAATAAATAAATAAATTCTTTATAAAAATGTTTAGTAAAATTTGTTGCAAGAATTCAATTATTTTCTCATGTTAAAGTTATTGAATTTTCAAGGTTTGAATTTGAAAATCTAAATTCCCATAGAAAAATAATAATGATTAAACATTTATTTAAAACAGAAGTTATAAATGTTTTCGAATAATTTTACAATTAAAAAAATTCGTAAATAAATGTAATAGAACATTTTTTTGAGTATCTAATAATTTTTGGAGTGAATTATAGAATATTCTTCAGGGTCAGGGAAAATGTCAGAATTTTGTCTGGAAATCAGGGAAAAGTCAGGGAAAAATTAAATTTCTGTGGCAAGGTGGCAACCCTGACTATGAAAAAAATTAAAATTGAAAATTCATTCATTATTTAGAGAAATAGATAATAATTAATTTCCAAACGAATGAACATAGAGAATAGAAACTTGTGAATGAATTACTTGCTAATTTTAAATCAAGATAACAAAGTTTTATATCAAAGCATTCTTATCTGTTTTGATTCTTTAATATTTGTTATACAATGTCGTCATAATGGAATTAATTGCAAAGCATAATAAAGATATGTAAACGAGTTAAATTGAGGAAAGTTAAAATTATTTCTTTAAATTCTACAGCAGATTTGTTGATTTTTCAAAAATATTGGTCAAATTTTCAATGAATGAATTTTTTTTTTTTTGTAAAACCTTTTTCTTCATAATGTCAAGAAAAAGGTTTTGCGCAAGAAAATAATCACTTTTTTTGTCTTTAGGCTCTAAAAATTATTTCCCATGAACTCAAAAAAAAGAATGAACATACAAATATTATTAAGACAAACAAACCACTTTTGGATGGATTTGCAAATACGATGGGTGTTTAAGGTGCTAAATTAAATTTGTTCGCTTGAAAGCTGCCAATTGTGAAAGTGATCGACTGCTCGTGACATTGTAAACGATGAAAAAGAGAGTAAAATAGTAACGAATATGTAACGTGTGTAAGCGTAACCACTTCCTCCTCAGAAAATAGATTTTTTTTTTTTGCAAAAAAAAAGAAAAAATTTTCCACTCTAATTACTCCTCTCACAGTTTATATTTATATAATGAAGATACCGCACAATGTCAAGCAGAGATTCCACGCACGCAATCCGATCAAAAAAAAAGTACACATTAAAGGAAAAAATACATTTTTTAACAAAACACATCATTTCACTTTCTATTTCGAGTTGAATTTTTTTTTATTCTTTTTCAACTACTTGAAAGATATTAATTACAATCAGAGTCTATAAAACTTAGTGACCAATACAATCAAAATTTATTTATGATCCATTAAAAAAAACCGAGTTTAAAAAAAAAATTATTTTTTTAATAGTTTATAAAATTTATGATTTATGAGTTATTTGTAAGTAGAAATTTCAATATATAAACAATTTTATTAGTTGTTGCAGTAATTTAAATAATTCCAGTCAAAACAATCACTACTGAAAGTAATAAAACTATTATGATATAATCTAAACCATTTCAGACCTTGAATGAAAATTTTCACAAATTTTGGGTAAGATAATATTGCCTAATTCTATATACACGAAATCGAACATAAAAATTCATCTTCTAAAAGATTTAAAAAAAGATTAAAAAATATCAAAAAATCAATTAATTTAAAAAATATATTATTTCACATATTTTATTTGGAAATTTTAGTCATAAACCTACTTTTTGTTTTTGAGGTAAAAAAAGAAAAATAAATAAAAAACAAAAATAAAAATCTAAACATGAAAGAATTTAAGTGTATTTTTTCAATATGGCAATAACGATGAAGTCACTCACAAGTTTCCACATATGGAATGTTGTCCAAGTCAAAGTATATAGTCATTTAAAGAGCATCCTCCTAATGTTGTGCTTTAGTAATATTCATCGACGTCACTTTAACCCAGTGACGTAATTTATTAATTGAAGTACATTGAAGGAGGAATGCAGGAAAAAATGTAACGCTTAAATTGATCATTTGCTTGAAATTTATATCAGTAGAAAATAGAAGCAAACAAATTTGTTTTGACGGCAACGATAATCACAATTAGAACATATTTTTAGATCTGTTCGAACAAGTAGGAAATATTTAGGTACTTTTTTTTATTTCAGCCACTAAAAGCAACTATTCTCAAAAATTACAATCAAATTCTTTAAAACAATTCAATTATATTTTCCAAAAATATTCTAAATTCAATTATTTTCAATATCTAGTATTTTCATAAAATTTCGCAAAAAGAATTCAATTATTTACAAAAAAAAATTGATAAAATTAATCTAAAATTCAATTATTTTCATAAATATAATAAAATGCTTTTTAGGAATTCAATTGTTTTAAAAAAATGTAATAAAATACCACACAGACATTCAATTATTTTCAAAAATTTTAATATAATTCTTTGTAAAATTCAATTATTTTTATAAACTTTTTGTAATTCAATGATTTTCAATATCTACTATTTTCATAAAATTTCCAAAAATTAATTCAATTATTTAAAAATTTTTTTGTAAAAATCTTTGTAAGAATTCAATTATTTTCATGAATAATAAAAAATTTTCAATTATTTAAATAAGAATTTGCATAAAATTGAAATATTATTAATTATTTAATTAATAATTATTTTTAGTTTTTAAATTTATTTTTTAAATAATAAATCAAGTCACGTATATGTATTTGAAAAAATAAGAAATAAAAAGACCAATCAATATCGTGGAAATGAAAAAATATGTTTTCAATTCTAAATATTGAGTGTATAGAGTTTGGAGGTGCGAGATTGATGAACGTGTTGTTGTATGCTGTATGTGTCGTTATTTAAAGAGAAAAAGCCAATGAATATTGGACGAGTTCAGTCGACCAGACCGAGTTGAGATAATTTACGAACGCACCCAATAGCGATCACGGGGCGTTACTAGGAAATTACACTAGAGCACATCAGTGAATTTTAGTATCCGTAATTGAGCACTTCCTAGTGCTCGTGAAATGGATTCTAAAAAGCCAAAGTCATTGCTCCCTTTTTTTTAAAAAAACAAAATATAAAACATTGTCGTTAAAACTTTTCTAACGCATCTAAAAATATCTGCAATAAAACACCGTATAGGTATAGTTAATTTTTATGACTGTTCTGCACTAGTTTTTCAAAGAATTCATCAAGACTATATCAAAATAATTATGCAGGTTTGATAAAGGTTAGGAAAGTTAGGGAAAAATCAGGGATTTTTTTAAAAGTACTGGAAAGAAAATAAATTTTTAGAATTCATAAGAAAATTCTGAGTTTTGGTGTGTTTTTTGTTTGCCTCATAAACTATGAAATTACCACGAATTCTTGTTAAAATTTCAATTATTTTGAAATTCTTACAAGAATTCAATTATTTTCAATATATTTTTAATAAAATATCAGAATTGAATTATTCCTAAAAATGTTGATATTTGTAATGTTTTCGTTGCAGAATTTCAATTATTTTAAATTTTTCGCATGAATTCAATTGTTTTTAATAAAATTTCTCAAAATTTAGTTAAAAAAATTTAACTTTGGAGAAAATACAAATGCTTGCAGAAATTAAATTATTTTCAAATGTAATAATGTTTTCGCAAAAATTCAATTAGGTTCAAAATTTTTTTTAAATTCTCGTCAAAACTTCAATTATATTTATATATATTAAAATTCTTCTCCAAAATTCAATTATTTTCAAAAATTTTAACAAAATTCTTGGACAAATTTCATTTTTTTCAAAATTTTCCCTCAATTAGATTCTTTCCAATAAATATTGGAAATATTATATCCTGTATTAAAAATTTTCTAAAACAAGAATTCAATTATTTAAACAAATTTTAATAAAATTCTAAGCAAACATTTTATTATTTTTATAAATAATTAAAATTTCGCTGGAATTCAATTGTTTACAATTTTTTTTGTAAAATTCTTCGCAATAATTTAATTATTTTCATGAATAATCAAATTTTTTACAGGGATTGAATTATTTTCATAAATAATAAAATTCTTTTTAGGAATTCAATTATTTTTATAAATAAAAAAATTTAACGCAGAATTTCAATTATTTTTAATACAATTTTTAATTGAATTCCTCGAAAAATGTAATTATTTTTAAAAAATGTTTTTAAAATTCGTCAAAAAAATTCAATTACTTTAAAAATTTGTTGATAAAATATTTTATGAGAGTTAAATTATAAGAAAAATTTAATTATTCAATGAATTATTTATTTTTGTATTTAAATTAAAACCTTAAAATAAAATCTTTGAAAATCTTAATTTTTCATACTTTTAACTAACAATTCTGTAGAATTAATTTTTTTTAAAAAGTTTAATTGAATTTTTTTTTTTAATTTATTGAAGTTTTTAATTTTTAAGATAAAATATTTATTTAAAAATGAAGTTATTGATATGTTTTTGAATAATTTTATAATTAAAGAAAAGGGAGTAAATAGTATCAGGAGTTAAGTTTTTCGAGTTAAAAATTCTATTGGGAGTTAAAATTTTACTTTTTTTTTACTATTTTATGGATTTTGCAATAGAATAATTTATTATTGAATTGCAAAAGTATAATGTAATGGAAAATTTACTATTGTAAACTTTTTACCAAGATTTAGAATAAAAAAAAATTTCCAACCGAAATTCTAATTTTATTACTTTTTTTGTAAAAACAAAAATGTCTTTACAAAAAACTAATATAAAATTGAAATTTTAAACATAGTATCAAAATAATCTTTCATTTCAACGTTGGAATCTTTAGTATTATTTTGTTATGAAACAAACTTTTGCCAATTGAGGAATCAAAAAGAAGAAAATCAAATATCCACAATAAATTTTGAAGTGAAAGTTTATTTTTAGATAATCCATTTCAGACAATGTATAATAGTTTAGAGATTATTGTTCGTATACAAAGTAAATTTTATTTGAGTCACTTCTTAGTGTTTTTCCCCCTTTTCCAAGGAATCCCAAGAGTTGCTAAATTTGAAACTCACTAAAGCAGTTCGCTTCTTGATTGATTGACGGTGGTGCGCGGTTTTATCAAAGTTTTAAGCAATATAAAGCGCCTTCAAAAGTGCAAAGTTTTGACTTTCGTTAAATTAAATCCATAAATTATCCTCGACAAAATTTTAATGTTCAAGAGAAATTGAAAAAGAATTTTTCGGAAATATTATTTTTTACTTTTTCCGTTCCTTTGATTTTTTAGAATTTCGATTCAATAAGTTTTAACTGATTCGGAGATTTTTTTGTTTTCAATAATTTTGAAGAACTTAATTTTATAATTTTTGTTAATTCTTTTGCATCTGTGGAAACTTGTTTGAAACTTATTTGAAATTTTTCCCTTTGTCGTTGTTTTGTAAAAAACAATTTTCGATTTATGATTCAAGTAGGAATATTTGTGTTTTTTTATAAAAAATAATTCTTTTAATCTAATTTCTGATTTTTAATTAAATTATCCAAAAAAATTAAATTGTTAATTAATTAATTTAATAAAATTTCTAAAATCAGAACAATTTTCGATAGTCAGTGATATTTTTTTGTCTATTTTGTCGGTTCAAAATTATTGAGCGAATTATAAGACGAATTCTCTTCATAGTTAAAACAGATCGGTTAGGAAAAATAATTTTAGATAACGAGAAACTACTACCCGGAAGTAAAACAAACACACCACTTTATTCATAGTGATATATTTCAATGATTCATTTTTCCAATATTTCTTTACATTTAACTTTCATAAATTTTTTTCAATAAGTCCAATGTTCAAAAAATCGAGAAAAAAATTTTTGATCTAAATACTTAAAAATATTTATTTAAGAACAGGAAACATTTTATAACGCCTCAGGAAAGAATATGTAATTAATTATTTTCCTTTAAAACATGGATATCGATCCATTAATCCAATATGTTGCTTCTCAAATTTTTACTTATTTGAATTTTGATAGACTGTCACAATAACTGACAGTGTGTCACGTAGTGTAACATAAATGTCAATATTCGATTTCAGTAATTTATACATTATACAGAAATCTATATATGTAAATTTTCGATATATAATCATATTCGGAAATGTTGAAATTAAACAGGAAATTAAGAGCAATGGGAAATAGAAGGAACAGGAATAATTTTTGCGAGAATGGGAAAAATATTATGTTGCCAGTGAAAAAAGTAGATTGTCAGAGATTTTCCCATTCGGTGGGTTTTCTTTTTTTTTTTTTTTTTTTAATATGTTATCCGTTATTGTCAGTATATTTTAGTAGGGAAATGAAAAGTTGTGATAGCGCGTGATATATCTTGGGTGTGCGAAGATGAAAATAACGTTGCGGATGTGTTGTAAGTTCGTCGACCGAGTCGACGTTTGACGTCGGTATCTGACGTAGAACGCACCAGTTGGTTCACCATACACCAATATCTAGGCGCGAGTGAAAACGACCTCGATAACGATCAACCGTGATCGACACGGCTATTTATAATTTGTTTTTATATGTATAAACATTTTACTCTTTGCCTGCATCTATTAATTTGTCACTCTATCACTACATTCAAAAATCGTTCTCTTATACACAAAAACCTAAAATTGATAATTTAAATTATAAATTCTAGTGCAAAATTCTAGTCCGTAATTTCATTGAAAATGGACGAAAAAGTTCGTAAATTATACAATATAATTTGAAGAATTTTAGAGAAATTACAACTGATTCCAGAAATTTAATTATTTTCAAAAATAATAAATTTCTTCGCAATAATTCAATTATTTTCATAAATAATAAAACTCATTGCAGAATTTCAATTATTTTTAATACAACTTTAATCAAATTCCTCGAAAAATGTAATTATTGTTAAAAATTGTATTAAAATTATTATTTTATTATTATTAAAATTTAGTATATTCTGAGAAATAATAAATAAAATAAAATGATAAGAATAATTCGAAATTGAATTAAATTTGACTAAACATTCAATTCATTTTAAATTTTAGTTATAGCAAGAAATTTTTTGTTTTTTACTCACAAATTAGGCGCAATTATTTAGAGTCCCATACCTGTAACAGAGAAAAAAAGATAATTGTTATTATAGTCATTAATAAAAAACGTAAAATCGATTATGTTTTAAAAATTATTAAAAATAATAATGTATTTATAGAAAAAATAAATAAAATTTAATTTTGGAAAAGTTACAAATTATTGCAGAAATTCAATTATTTTCAAAATTAATAATATTCTTCCAACAAATTCAATTATTTATGTTAAAAAATTTAAAAAAATTCAAATATTTTTATAAATAACAAAATTCTTCTTCAAAATTCAATTATTTTCAAAAATTTGAATAAAATTCTTGGCATTTCAATTATATTTATAAATAATAAAATTCTTTTCTAAAATTCAATTATTTTCAAAAAATTTTTTTAAATTCTTAGCAAAATTTCATGTATTTTCAAAAATTTTCCTCAATTTAATGATTTTCAATAATTATATCTATTATTTTAATAAAATTTTCCAAAAGAATTCAATTATTTAAAAAAAAAATTTTTAATTCTACGCAAACATTTAATTATTTTCATAAATTTGTATTAAAATTTGACAGGAATTCAATTATTTACAAATTTTTTTATTTTATCGGCAATAATTTCATTATTTTCATAAATAACAAAATTCTTCTCCAGAATTCAATTATTTTCAAAAATTTTTTTTAAATTCTTAGCAAAATTTCATTTATTTTCCAAATTTTCCCTTAACTTAATTATTTTTAATGTCTACTACTTTAATAAAATTTTCCAAAAATTCAATTATTTAAAAAAACTTTTTAAAATTTTACGCAAACATTTATTTATTTTCACAAATATTAATATTTCACAGGAATTCAATTTTAAGAAACATTCAATTATTTAATAAATTATTTATTTTTGTATTTAAATAATTGAATTCTAGTAGAAGTCTTTGACTCGGTGTTATCGATATCTTCATGTTTTATTGTTATGAAAAATTTAATTATTATTACTATTCACCTTGAAACACTATTTTTGAAAGGATAATATAATCCTTCAAATATAAAATCAATTAAAGTCATTTAAGTAAAGTAGATGATCTACGACGATTATAAAATCTAAATCCTCTCTCAAAGTGAATATCAAGTGGGTAGCTGTTGTGAGAAGCTAAGCTTGAATAATTTTCGTAGATAATCGAAGAAAATTAAATTATCAAGGTTTGTTTGCCACTGTTGAAGTCAATTTAATATTTCAAATATTCGATTAAAATAGAGTAAATTTCTATAACAATGAAGCAGAAATAAATAATTTTTGTTGAGTCCATTCAGTATAAAAATATAATAAATAACAATTGATAGGAACAAAAATAAAAAATAATGGTAAAAATATTAAAAATAACAGTAACAATAGTAAAAAAAAGTATTCAAAAGTAGTAGTAATAATAAACAAACTAATAATAGTTAAAATAATAAAAAGAAATAATAATAAATTGAAATAACAAAAAAATAGTAATGATAAAAAAGAAATAATTACAATAATAAAAAGTAATAGGACAAATAAGAATAGTAAATAATACTAATAATAGTAAAACTAATCAGAAGCATTACAATGCATTGAATATAAAAACTTTTTCCAAAGCGAATTACGAATACAAATGTATATTTTAATTATAAAGTTTCTTCGATATCGGGAATAAAAATTTTTTTTTTCATTTCCATCTGACTAGAAGAACAGAGGAAATAAATTACTATTTTTATATATCTAATGAATCAAAACATAATAAGAGATCAACGTGAATTAAATGCTATTTTTCTTTATGAAAAAAATTAAAAAATTTTTTGCAAAAATTCAAGATCAGTATTAAATATATCATTATCAGTGATAGAGCATCCATCAATTGAACTTTGTCAAGTCACATAGTTGATCCTTGTGGCTATCGTTCTTCATTTCGATTATTACTGTGACAGTTCCAATCCATAAGTTGCCGCTGGTGCAAAATCACAATATCTCCGATTATATAGGTCACAGTTATCTCGTCAATGAATCTTCAATCGATCAATGTATATTATAGAACTAGTTTATGTTCCGACAGTCACAACCATAAATGCGAGCATAATGTATATAAATATTTAAAAAAAAATATATATATTTACTATTTTATTGCCACAAAAATTTAATTTTGTTTTTCCCCGACTTTTTTCCTGATTTCCAGACAAAATTTTCACTTTTTCGCATTAAAAACAGAATTTTAAAACAGACATTGAAATAGAATATTCTGATTCACTCTTAAAATTATTAGATAGTCAAAAAAAATGTTCTATTAAATTTATTTACGAATTTCTTTAATTGTAAAATAATAAATAAATAATTTTACAATTGAAGAAATTATAATTGTAGGAATAATAATAATTATTATGTAAATAAATATATTTGTAAGGTAACACCTATACATTATTTGAATATTGATTTCTAATACCGAGCCTCTCTCCGGCATTGGCGTTAATTCTATTTACACGCGTTTCGAGGGAATTTAAGGAAACAGGTGTCATTTTACAGGTGTCCAATATGTATAATAAACGTATACCTATATAAGTTGTTAGCATTAGCCTTGGAAATTGTGGGACTGAAAGGGACTATAAAATGAAATCGATACCATCGAAAGTGAACAGAATGAAATCAATGCCAACACTGGCCTACTCCTACGTACATCGATATTTTAAATGGACAACATGCGACAAGTGAGTTAATGGGTTAACGGGTTGGGTATAAAGATGACCCATTTATCAAAAAAAAAAAAAAAAAAAATTGCAAGAGTGCGAGAGAGAGAGGGATCTGGTTCCTTTGACACTTTATTTTTCTGTATTTTTCTTAACTTGTAAATTGTTGTTTTTTACATATGTCAAAAGCGGGATTCGAAAGTTTCTTTCAAAGTCAAAACAGTCCGTGCAGAAATTTTGTCGATTTTTTATTCCGTGCAAAAACGGTATCTCTAAAAATTATAAACTAACACAAAATCAAAATTTTTAAATTTTATTCTCAAATTTCCAACTTGTAATTTTGAAGTGCGATGGCTCAGTGGCTTCACTACTCAACTTGTAGGAATAGCAAGAGCCGAGGTTCGATTCTTGGCGACAACATAGTTTTTTTATCTCAAAAATAATTGATTGAATTACAATTTTTTGTGTTCTAATCTAATGACTGATCTAAATTATGCAATTTTTTTTCCTTTTTATTTATAAAAAAATATTAGAAACATGTTAATTATTAAAAAAGTATTATTAAGAAATAGGAAATATATCCATTTTATGTATAATTTTTATATCTCAATAAAAATATTGTTTGGGAGAAAACATTACATATTTCCGTTTCTTAATATTTTTGTAGAAAATTCTCAGTTTTCATAAGGAAATAATTTGCATTATTTCTATTTATTTAAAAACAACAATAACTTCTTTTTTAAGTAAATATTTAATTATTATTTTTTTTCCACAGAAATTAAGATTTTCAAAAATTTCAAATTCAATTCTTTTTTAAATTAAACAATTTATAAAAGTTTTGTTATAAAACATGACTAGTAAATATTGGAAATAATTTAATTAAGTGAAATTTTTGGAAAAAAGATGAAATTTGGCCAAGAATTTAGCTCGGTGAAACAAGCGACCCGCCGGCCGCCAGCCATCAGAAGAATCCAAAGGCGCCGACACACATAGTACACAGTAAAAAGTAAATCTTAATTTAAGGGCTGCCTTAAATTTAACAATGTCTGCTATAATGTTAAAGGATACGAAAAACGTGCGTAAATTCAACATTGACTGTCTTAAAAATGTTGCATCTTAATTTAAGGCAGCTTTCGTGCTTTAAAATAAGATTTTCTTTTTACTGTGTAGCGCGGTAGCCCTATACGGTTCAATCAACGCAAAAACAACGTAAGGGAGCTTCTTCAGTTTATAGAAAAAATTACAATAGTCACATTTTAAAGAGCAATAATCTCTTTTTAATTTGTGACCAAGAAATAAAAATTTGGTCTAAAATTGTTCGAGTTATGAATTATTTTTGGACATATTAGGGATCAATGCTTCTTGTCACTGGACCAATAAGAATATGTTTAAAAAATTTTTGATAGCCAGCGTCCCCACCCGCCCGTATCAGAAAAACGAGAATTGGAAGTAAGTTCAAAAAAAATTCATAACTCGAACAATTTTTGATCAAATTCTTGTTTCTTGGTCGCAAATTAAAGAGGAATTAATGCTTCTTGTCACTGGACCAATAAGAATATGTTTAAAAAATTTTTGATAGCCAGCGTCCCCACCCGCCCGTATCAGAAAAACGAAAATTGGAAGTAAGTTCAAAAAAAATTCATAACTCGAACAATTTTCGACCAAATTCTTGTTTCTTGGTCGCAAATTAAAGAGGGATTAATGCTTCTTGTCACTGGACCAATAAGAATATGTTTAAAAAATTTTTGATAGCCAGCGTCCCCACCCGCCCGTATCAGAAAAACGAAAATTGGAAGTAAGTTCAAAAAAAATTCATAACTCGAACAATTTTCGACCAAATTCTTGTTTCTTGGTCGCAAATTAAAGAGGGATTAATGCTTCTTGTCACTGGACCAATAAGAATATGTTTAAAAAATTTTTGATAGCCAGCGTCCCCACCCGCCCGTATCAGAAAAACGAAAATTGAAAAAAAAGTTTAAAAAAAATTCATAACTCGAACAATTTTTGACCAAATTCTTGTTTCTTGGTCGCAAATTAAAGAGGGATTAATGCTTCTTGTCAATGGACCAATAAGAATATGTTTAAAAAATTTTTGATAGCCAGCGTCCCCACCCGCCCGTATCAGAAAAAACGAAAATTGGAAGTAAGTTCAAAAAAAATTCATAACTCGAACAATTTTCGACCAAATTCTTGTTTCTTGGTCGCAAATTAAAGAGGGATTAATGCTTCTTGTCACTGGACCAATAAGAATATGTTTAAAAAATTTTTGATAGCCAGCGTCCCCACCCGCCCGTATCAGAAAAACGAAAATTGAAAAAAAAGTTTAAAAAAAATTCATAACTCGAACAATTTTTGACCAAATTCTTGTTTCTTGTTCGCAAATTAAAGAGGGATTAATGCTTCTTGTCAATGGACCAATAAGAATATGTTTAAAAAATTTTTGATAGCCAGCGTCCCCACCCGCCCGTATCAGAAAAACGAAAATTGGAAGTAAGTTCAAAAAAAATTCATAACTCGAACAATTTTCGACCAAATTCTTGTTTCTTGGTCGCAAATTAAAGAGGGATTAATGCTTCTTGTCACTGGACCAATAAGAATATGTTTAAAAAATTTTTGATAGCCAGCGTCCCCACCCGCCCGTATCAGAAAAACGAAAATTGAAAAAAAAGTTTAAAAAAAATTCATAACTCGAACAATTTTTGACCAAATTCTTGTTTCTTGGTCGCAAATTAAAGAGGGATTAATGCTTCTTGTCACTGGACCAATAAGAATATGTTTAAAAAATTTTTGATAGCCAGCGCCCCCACCCGCCCATATCAGAAAAACGAAAATTGAAAAAAAAGTTTAAAAAAAATTCATAACTCGAACAATTTTCGACCAAATTCTTGTTTCTTGGTCGCAAATTAAAGAGGGATTAATGCTTCTTGTCACTGGACCAATAAGAATATGTTTAAAAAATTTTTGAGAGCCAGCGTCCCCACCCGCCCGTATCAGAAAAACGAAAATTGGAAGTAAGTTCAAAAAAAATTCATAACTCGAACAATTTTTGATCAAATTCTTGTTTCTTGGTCGCAAATTAAAGAGGAATTAATGCTTCTTGTCACTGGACCAATAAGAATATGTTTAAAAAATTTTTGATAGCCAGCGTCCCCACCCGCCCGTATCAGAAAAACGAGAATTGGAAGTAAGTTCAAAAAAAATTCATAACTCGAACAATTTTCGACCAAATTCTTGTTTCTTGGTCGCAAATTAAAGAGAGATTAATGCTTCTTGTCACTGGACCAATAAGAATATGTTTAAAAAATTTTTGATAGCCAGCGTCCCCACCCGCCCGTATCAGAAAAACGAAAATAAAGAAATATGTCCAAAATAAAATTCATAACTCGAAAAATTTTTGACCAAATTCTTGTTTCTTGGTCGCAAATTAAAGAGGGATTAATGCTTCTTGTCACTGGACCAATAAGAATATGTTTAAAAAATTTTTGATAGCCAGCGTCCCCACCCGCCCGTATCAGAAAAACGAAAATTGGAAGTAAGTTCAAAAAAAATTCATAACTCGAACAATTTTTGACCAAATTCTTGTTTCTTGGTCGCAAATTAAAGAGGGATTAATGCTTCTTGTCAATGGACCAATAAGAATATGTTTAAAAAATTTTTGATAGCCAGCGTCCCCACCCGCCCGTATCAGAAAAAACGAAAATTGGAAGTAAGTTCAAAAAAAATTCATAACTCGAACAATTTTCGACCAAATTCTTGTTTCTTGGTCGCAAATTAAAGAGGGATTAATGCTTCTTGTCACTGAACCAATAAGAATATGTTTAAAAAATTTTTGATAGCCAGCGTCCCCACCCGCCCGTATCAGAAAAACGAAAATTGAAAAAAAAGTTTAAAAAAAATTCATAACTCGAACAATTTTTGACCAAATTCTTGTTTCTTGGTCGCAAATTAAAGAGGGATTAATGCTTCTTGTCACTGGACCAATAAGAATATGTTTAAAAAATTTTTGATAGCCAGCGTCCCCACCCGCCCGTATCAGAAAAACGAAAATTGGAAGTAAGTTCAAAAAAAATTCATAACTCGAACAATTTTTGATCAAATTCTTGTTTCTTGGTCGCAAATTAAAGAGGAATTAATGCTTCTTGTCACTGGACCAATAAGAATATGTTTAAAAAAATTTTGATAGCCAGCGTCCCCACCCGCCCGTATCAGAAAAACGAGAATTGGAAGTAAGTTCAAAAAAAATTCATAACTCGAACAATTTTCGACCAAATTCTTGTTTCTTGGTCGCAAATTAAAGAGAGATTAATGCTTCTTGTCACTGGACCAATAAGAATATGTTTAAAAAATTTTTGATAGCCAGCGTCCCCACCCGCCCGTATCAGAAAAACGAAAATTGGAAGTAAGTTCAAAAAAAATTCATAACTCGAACAATTTTCGACCAAATTCTTGTTTCTTGGTCGCAAATTAAAGAGGGATTAATGCTTCTTGTCACTGGACCAATAAGAATATGTTTAAAAAATTTTTGATAGCCAGCGTCCCCACCCGCCCGTATCAGAAAAACGAAAATTGAAAAAAAAGTTTAAAAAAAATTCATAACTCGAACAATTTTTGACCAAATTCTTGTTTCTTGGTCGCAAATTAAAGAGGGATTAATGCTTCTTGTCAATGGACCAATAAGAATATGTTTAAAAAATTTTTGATAGCCAGCGTCCCCACCCGCCCGTATCAGAAAAACGAAAATTGGAAGTAAGTTCAAAAAAAATTCATAACTCGAACAATTTTCGACCAAATTCTTGTTTCTTGGTCGCAAATTAAAGAGGGATTAATGCTTCTTGTCACTGGACCAATAAGAATATGTTTAAAAAATTTTTGATAGCCAGCGTCCCCACCCGCCCGTATCAGAAAAACGAAAATTGAAAAAAAAGTTTAAAAAAAATTCATAACTCGAACAATTTTTGACCAAATTCTTGTTTCTTGGTCGCAAATTAAAGAGGGATTAATGCTTCTTGTCACTGGACCAATAAGAATATGTTTAAAAAATTTTTGATAGCCAGCGCCCCCACCCGCCCGTATCAGAAAAAACGAAAATTGAAAAAAAAGTTAAAAAAAAATTCATAACTCGAACAATTTTCGACCAAATTCTTGTTTCTTGGTCGCAAATTAAAGAGGGATTAATGCTTCTTGTCACTGGACCAATAAGAATATGTTTAAAAAATTTTTGATAGCCAGCGTCCCCACCCGCCCGTATCAGAAAAACGAAAATTGAAAAAAAAGTTTAAAAAAAATTCATAACTCGAACAATTTTTGACCAAATTCTTGTTTCTTGGTCGCAAATTAAAGAGGGATTAATGCTTCTTGTCAATGGACCAATAAGAATATGTTTAAAAAATTTTTGATAGCCAGCGTCCCCACCCGCCCGTATCAGAAAAACGAAAATTGGAAGTAAGTTCAAAAAAAATTCATAACTCGAACAATTTTCGACCAAATTCTTGTTTCTTGGTCGCAAATTAAAGAGGGATTAATGCTTCTTGTCACTGGACCAATAAGAATATGTTTAAAAAATTTTTGATAGCCAGCGTCCCCACCCGCCCGTATCAGAAAAACGAAAATTGAAAAAAAAGTTTAAAAAAAATTCATAACTCGAACAATTTTTGACCAAATTCTTGTTTCTTGGTCGCAAATTAAAGAGGGATTAATGCTTCTTGTCACTGGACCAATAAGAATATGTTTAAAAAATTTTTGATAGCCAGCGCCCCCACCCGCCCGTATCAGAAAAACGAAAATTGAAAAAAAAGTTTAAAAAAAATTCATAACTCGAACAATTTTCGACCAAATTCTTGTTTCTTGGTCGCAAATTAAAGAGGGATTAATGCTTCTTGTCACTGGACCAATAAGAATATGTTTAAAAAATTTTTGAGAGCCAGCGTCCCCACCCGCCCGTATCAGAAAAACGAAAATTGGAAGTAAGTTCAAAAAAAATTCATAACTCGAACAATTTTTGATCAAATTCTTGTTTCTTGGTCGCAAATTAAAGAGGAATTAATGCTTCTTGTCACTGGACCAATAAGAATATGTTTAAAAAATTTTTGATAGCCAGCGTCCCCACCCGCCCGTATCAGAAAAACGAGAATTGGAAGTAAGTTCAAAAAAAATTCATAACTCGAACAATTTTCGACCAAATTCTTGTTTCTTGGTCGCAAATTAAAGAGAGATTAATGCTTCTTGTCACTGGACCAATAAGAATATGTTTAAAAAATTTTTGATAGCCAGCGTCCCCACCCGCCCGTATCAGAAAAACGAAAATAAAGAAATATGTCCAAAATAAAATTCATAACTCGAAAATTTTTTGACCAAATTCTTGTTTCTTGGTCGCAAATTAAAGAGGGATTAATGCTTCTTGTCACTGGACCAATAAGAATATGTTTAAAAAATTTTTGATAGCCAGCGTCCCCACCCGCCCGTATCAGAAAAACGAAAATTGAAAAAAAAGTTTAAAAAAAATTCATAACTCGAACAATTTTCGACCAAATTCTTGTTTCTTGGTCGCAAATTAAAGAGGGATTAATGCTTCTTGTCACTGGACCAATAAGAATATGTTTAAGAAATTTTTGATAGCCAGCGTCCCCACCCGCCCGTATCAGAAAAACGAAAATTGGAAGTAAGTTCAAAAAAAATTCATAACTCGAACAATTTTTGATCAAATTCTTGTTTCTTGGTCGCAAATTAAAGAGGAATTAATGCTTCTTGTCACTGGACCAATAAGAATATGTTTAAAAAATTTTTGATAGCCAGCGTCCCCACCCGCCCGTATCAGAAAAACGAAAATTGAAAAAAAAGTTTAAAAAAAATTCATAACTCGAACAATTTTTGACCAAATTCTTGTTTCTTGGTCGCAAATTAAAGAGGGATTAATGCTTCTTGTCACTGGACCAATAAGAATATGTTTAAAAAATTTTTGATAGCCAGCGTCCCCACCCGCCCGTATCAGAAAAACGAAAATTGGAAGTAAGTTCAAAAAAAATTCATAACTCGAACAATTTTCGACCAAATTCTTGTTTCTTGGTCGCAAATTAAAGAGGAATTAATGCTTCTTGTCAATGGACCAATAAGAATATGTTTAAAAAATTTTTGATAGCCAGCGTCCCCACCCGCCCGTATCAGAAAAACGAAAATTGGAAGTAAGTTCAAAAAAAATTCATAACTCGAACAATTTTTGACCAAATTCTTGTTTCTTGGTCGCAAATTAAAGAGGGATTAATGCTTCTTGTCACTGGACCAATAAGAATATGTTTAAAAAATTTTTGATAGCCAGCGTCCCCACCCGCCCGTATCAGAAAAACGAAAATTGAAAAAAAAGTTAAAAAAAAATTCATAACTCGAACAATTTTCGACCAAATTCTTGTTTCTTGGTCGCAAATTAAAGAGGGATTAATGCTTCTTGTTACTGGACCAATAAGAATATGTTTAAAAAATTTTTGATAGCCAGCGTCCCCACCCGCCCGTATCAGAAAAACGAAAATTGGAAGTAAGTTCAAAAAAAATTCATAACTCGAACAATTTTTGACCAAATTCTTGTTTCTTGGTCGCAAATTAAAGAGGGATTAATGCTTCTTGTCACTGGACCAATAAGAATATGTTTAAAAAATTTTTGATAGCCAGCGTCCCCACCCGCCCGTATCAGAAAAACGAAAATTGAAAAAAAAGTTTAAAAAAAATTCATAACTCGAACAATTTTCGACCAAATTCTTGTTTCTTGGTCGCAAATTAAAGAGGGATTAATGCTTCTTGTCACTGGACCAATAAGAATATGTTTAAAAAATTTTTGATAGCCAGCGTCCCCACCCGCCCGTATCAGAAAAACGAAAATAAAGAAATATGTCCAAAATAAAATTCATAACTCGAAAATTTTTTGACCAAATTCTTGTTTCTTGGTCGCAAATTAAAGAGGGATTAATGCTTCTTGTCACTGGACCAATAAGAATATGTTTAAAAAATTTTTGATAGCCAGCGTCCCCACCCGCCCGTATCAGAAAAACGAAAATTGAAAAAAAAGTTTAAAAAAAATTCATAACTCGAACAATTTTCGACCAAATTCTTGTTTC
Organism: Leptopilina heterotoma; assembly: GCF_015476425.1. Taxonomy (NCBI): domain Eukaryota; kingdom Metazoa; phylum Arthropoda; class Insecta; order Hymenoptera; family Figitidae; genus Leptopilina; species Leptopilina heterotoma. The sequence goes on from NW_025111202.1 coordinate 440,418, forward strand.
TTGGTCGCAAATTAAAGAGGGATTAATGCTTCTTGTCACTGGACCAATAAGAATATGTTTAAAAAATTTTTGATAGCCAGCGTCCCCACCCGCCCGTATCAGAAAAACGAAAATTGAAAAAAAAGTTTAAAAAAAATTCATAACTCGAACAATTTTCGACCAAATTCTTGTTTCTTGGTCGCAAATTAAAGAGGGGTACGTTGTTTTTGCGTTGATTGTACCGTATAGGGCCACCGCCCTACTATGTGTGTCGGCGCCTTTGGATTTTTCTGATGGCTGGCGGCCTGCGTGTCGCTAGTTTCACCGAGCCAATAAACATCTAAGGAAAAATAGGAAACAACAAAATCAATTGTTTATTATCAATTGAATTTTTTAAAGCTCTGAGCTTCACAAAACTCGAAAATTCGATTGTCTGCTGATTGGCGGATGGAGTATTTTAACTAGTAATTTTGCCATAATTATTTTACTAAAGGAAATTGTTGTTGCCTTTTGTTCGTAGAATATTTGTATTCAACTCTATAGTGAAAGAAATTATCGCGAAAAAGAAAGAATGATGAATTGATCATTTCGAATTATTTTGTTGCGACGCCCATGTATTTGTCAGGTGTCTGGCGGATGGCGGGTCGCTAGCTTCACGGCACCCAAGAATTTTGTTAAAATTTTTGAAAATAATTGAATTTTCGAGAAGAATTTTAATACTTATTAATATAATTCAATTCTGATATTTTATTTTTAAAAAATTCAAAATAATTGAATTCTTGTAAGAATTTTAAAATAATTGAAATTTTGACAAGTAATTTATAAGAAAAAACTATAAAAATAATTGAATTCTTTTGAGAAATTTTATTGAAAATAATTGAATTCATGTGAAAAATTTAAAATTATTCTTATCTTTTAAATTCAATTATTATTTTTTACAATTTTAAATTATTTTTTATGAAAATAATTGAATTATTGCAAAGGAATATATAAAATATGTAAATAATTGAATTCCTATAAAATTTTTATTATTTCTGAAAATATTTGAATTATTGCGAAGGAATTTATAAAAAAAAATGTGTAAATAATTGAATTCCTGTGAAATTTTTATTATTTCTGAAAATAACTGAATTATTGCCAAGGAATTTATAAAAAAAAATTTTTAAATAATTGAACTCCTGTGGGATTTTTATTATTTATGAAAATAATTAAATAATTGCGTATAATTTAAAAAAAAATTTTTTTTAAATAATTGAATTCTTTTGGAAAATTTTTAAAAATTGTAGTAGATATTGAAAATCATTGAAATGAGAAAAATTTTTAAAAATAATTGAAATTAGGACAAGAATTTTATTGACATTTATGAAAATAATTTAACTTTGGGTTAGAATTTTGTTATTTATAAAGACAATTGAGTTTTTGGCGAGAATTTAAAAAAATTTTTGAACATAATTGAATTTTATAAGAAGAATTTTTTTACTCTTGAAAATAGTTGAATTTCTGCAATTATTTGTAATTTCTCCAAAATTGAATTTTCTTTAGTGTTTTCAATAAAAATTTGAGTTAAAATTTTTTAAATTCTATTATTTTCAAAATTGCTAATTTTGTTTTAAAAAATGTAGGTAATTGTCACTAGTAAGTAAAAATTTTAATAAGTAACCATTAGGTAATATCTCTGAATTAAAATCACTAATAAAATATTTATCTAATATTCTATAATAATAAATGTTTAGAAGTAATAATTAATAATTATTTAATTAAAGTCATTATTAGTTAATAGGCAATTCTTAGTTGAATATATATAATTACTAATATTCGCCAATTTAATATCAATATAAGGTAATAATTAATATTAATGATTGAAATTAGCTTTCGTGATTGTTGTTGGTGTTTTGTGAGTTATTATTAGAATCACTTGACTTATGTTGGTAATATAATTATATCTCGACAGTGGCCGATCAGTTTGCGAGGGTGCACTGTAATATCCATTGAAAATTGGCCCGCGAGGCTTTGCATGCAAGAACTCGTGTACGTCATTTCTCGCGTGCACTTTGTTACATCAAGAACATTCCAATCATTAAACTAACCATCAGCTATACTCCCAGAACACCACATCTCTGAAAGTCTGATATTAGATTTCAATTGCTTTATAATACAGAAAATGCAATTTCACTTTTTCCACATGATCGCATTTTATCTAAAAAATACAAAAGTGTCCAATAATAGATTTTTCATTTCTTTATTTATGAATTATTATTATTTTATTTTGTTTCTTTGTTAATTTCAAACAAAAGTTTGATTATTTGAAAGAAGTGTTTCCTTAAGTGTCTTTAATTTTGAATCAGTGAAGTTCCACTGATTTATCACAGAAAACTCGTCCAGTGAAGTTTTCGAGTTTTAGATTTAGATCGCCCTCAAATTTAGAGTGTATAGAATTATAATTTTGTTGTTACATATTAAATAATTTCTCGGAAAAAAATTCAATATATTTCTATAAAAGGAATTATTATTTGATTATAATTTTTTTTTATTTCTTTTTGAATGAGGCAAAGAAAAATATCTCGAGTTTGAACTGGACGTTTATAAAAGTTGAAGAAACTATGTCCGTTACCTTTTTTTCCGCTTCTCTTGTTAAAGAAACTAGAAGCATTTACTTTAAACGAGGCCATAAATTTCTTGATTCACTGAGTAAAAATATATACAGTAAATGAGAAAGAATTAGTTTCCAAGTAAAAAGTATAATACCTTTTATATTGTTCAATTAAAAATATATATTGTTATAAAATATCGAACTTTCTCGGCATTCATTTTCTGGTAAAATTGAAACTTAATAAACAAATAGTCCCCTTGTAATGTTTTTCGCACGCTTTTTTCCGAATGTTTCTTCGGTCTGTTTTTTTGGTACATTTCTTCAGTCTGTTTTTTCTTTTGTTTTTTCCTTTTTTTTGTATATACAAGAAAGAGCAAATATTGGATTGAAAATTAAAGTTCCAGATTCGTGCGAGGCTGGCAAAGAGATTAACATGGCATGTGTCTGTGCGTGTACTTGTTGAATTTCTGGTTACGGATCGTTTGTTGGGTGCGTGGATGTGGAATGCGTTTGGAACAACGCATTTATTGTGCTTGCCGCTTGGCTGTGAATCGCGAAAGACTCGAGAGTCAGCTGAGAATCGTACTTTGTAAACCGCAGCGTTGAGATATTACATTGGATTTGGAATGCATATTTTTTTCTCTCAATATGGTTTTGCCTCCCACACGTCCCAGACGCAAAAGCAGCAGCAGCATCACTACGCAGATTGCCCTTATACGTCCTCTTTGTCTCGATAGTTTTTTGAGAGTCACACACACGCATATGTTCACTCATCAACCTGTCGCTGCGGTCACTTATTTTTAACCCAAACAAAAAAAAACATTCGACATATTTTTTCTTGCAGCAGACAACTGTTTTTAACCACTTCCCTTTGACATCAAGGAAAACACAAATTTCAATTTGATATTTCGTTGCGTTATTGAATATTTATTACAAAAAGTTGCGGAAGATGTTTCGCAACAGCTCTTCCAGGGCTCGAACTAGGTTCGTAAATCCCGTAAAGGTCCGTAACTTTGTTTGAAGTCTGTAAAAGTTCATTTTTTTAAAAAGGTCCGTAAAGTCCGTAATTTGATTCAAAAAGGATGAAAAGTTCGTAAATTGTACGATATAATTTTGGAAATTTGGAAAAACTTAGAAATGATTGCAGAAATTCAATATGTTTAGAATAGTCTTCAAACATGTTTGATGAAGTAACAAAAAGTTGATTGGATTAATTTTCAAACAAGTATTAAAAGTTCGAATAAAAATAGATTGAAACAAGTTCCAAAAGTTCGGATAAATTTTGAAACATATCTAAAAAAGTTCCTTTTTTGTACCGAAATATGACAAAGTGAGTTTTGATAACTAAAAAAATTGTGATGAATAAGAATTTTTTGAAACAATAAACTGAGGACTTTTCGTAAATATAAATATCAAATACCGATTCTTAGATGAAATTATAAATAATTTTCGTGGTCGTCAAGCGATTGTGTATGATTATTATTTGAAATTGATGAGAACTCTAGTTTAGTGGATGAAAATAAATTTTCCCAACGACCTCACTCCACTTTGGCGACAGTTCATGACTTGTTAAGACGGGATTCCTGCAGTAGAATCGTTCGAAATGTGTGTTACTGGTGTCTATGTCACCTAACGGCATTTTGTCCCGTCCCCCCAAGAGTTGACACGTATCGCAAATAAATAGCGATATATTCCATGTGGTATATGCACATTGTCTCTCTCTCTCTCTCTCTTTCTTATACATAAATATTACTTACACCTACGTCAAAACTGTTACTTTATAAAGTTCCTGAAGAATTATGTATCGGCGGACCGGTGAGTAAAAGCTCAATGTGGATGCATATATGCACCCACGGAATAATAGTCAACCAATAGAAAACCACCAGGAACTGATAGACTTTTAGCTGACTTCAACCCACGACTATACGTAATTGTATTTCCGCTATCATCTACCTTCTCTCCTCATTGAAACCCTATCATCCCAACATTAAATCTCTCAAATCTACTAACATAACAATTCTCCATGAGGTAATTTATTGCGGTACTTGTTTCCAAAGCTTCTTATGTCACAAGATAAATAACCACCTTCTAAACTACAATTATAATAAATGTGAGCATTTTTTCTTAATCCCCCCCTGTCCGCGAAGAAAAAACCACTTAGTCAGTGATCAGATAGTGCGACCTTTACCCTATCTAAAACGATTTCAGTACCTATATTGTTTAGCTTTCCTGAAAGTTTGGCCAATTTACCAGTGATTTATAAGTTTAGAACAGAATTATTGGTTCTGAGAAATAATTAAAGCACAACTTCAGGTTTGCCGCACAGGTCAGGGAATTCAGGGAAAAATCGGGGAAAGTAAAATTGGTCAGGAGAATGAGAGAAATGTCAAGAGAATTTTATCAACAGTACTGGAAAAATATTATTGATAAAAAAAATAGGTGTTGAAAAATATTAAAAACTGTAACAGAAGATCGATTTTTAATCTTTACTTCTTTAAATCTTTTTTAATTTTTGCCGAAATTTCGAACTAAAACTTTAATTTTTTACAATTTTATTCCCTGACTGCAAAATAGTTGAAATTAACGTTTATCTCATTTTCATGGTAAAAACCATAAAAAAGCATAAATTTTTGTATTTATTTCGGTAAATATAAAGTATACCAAAATTTAATTATGTTCAAAATTTTAATTATTTTCAAAAATTTTCCTTAATTTAATGATTTTTAATAGGTATCTACTATTCTAATAAAATTTTCGAAAATAATTGAATATTATTAAAAAAAAAAACTACACAAACCTTCAATTATTTTTAAAAAATAAAAAAAATTTCACAGGAATTTCATTATTTACAAATTTTTTTTATAAATTTCTTCCCAATAATTCAATTATTTTCATTAATAAAATTTTTACAGGAATTCAATTATTTTCGTAAATAATAAAACTCATTGCAGAATTTTAATTATTTTTAATTTAATTTTAATCAAATTCCTCGAAAAATGTAATTATTCTTAAAAAATTTATTAAAATTAATTAAAAGAATTCAATTATTTAAGAATTAATTGATACAATTCTTAATGAGAATTCAATTTTAAAAAACATGCAATTATTCAAAGGAATTTGGCCTGGAATTTTTAAAAGTTTCTAAATTTTTTCAGTTTTCCATTTTTTCTCTTGAATAGAAATTCAAATAATAATAAAGCTAAATCCCATAAAAAAGAGGAAAAAATGTTGAATTTTAAGAAATTCGGATTTTTGAATTTTTGATAATTTTCGATAATTTTAGATTTTTTACCAAAGATTCGAGACAATTTAATAAGTAAAGTATTTTCCAAAAGCACAAAAATAATGAAGCTTAATCCCATAAAAGAGAAGAAAAAATGTTGAATTTTAAGAAAATCGGATTTTTAAAATTTTTCGAATTTTTGATAATTTTAGATTTTTTGCCAAAGAGTCGAGACAATTTAATAAGTAAAGTATTTTCCAAAAGCACAAAAATAATGAAGCTTAATCCCATAAAAGAGAGGAAAAAATGTTGAATTTTAAGAAATTCGGATTTTTGAAATTTTTCGAATTTTTGATAATTTTAGATTTTTTGCCAAAGAGTCGAGACAATTTAATAAGTAAAGTATTTTCCAAAAGCACAAAAATAATGAAGCTTAATCCCATAAAAGAGAAGAAAAAATGTTGAATTTTAAGAAAATTGGATTTTTGAATTTTTGATAATTTTTGATAATTTTAGATTTTTTGCCAAAGAGTCGAGACAATTTAATAAGTAAAGTATTTTCCAAAAGCACAAAAATAATGAAGCTAAATCCCATAAAAGAGAGGAAAAAATGTTGAATTTTAAGAAATTCGGATTTTTGAATTTTTGATAATTTTCGATAATTTTAGATTTTTTACCAAAGATTCGAGACAATTTAATAAGTAAAGTATTTTCCAAAAGCACAAAAATAATGAAGCTTAATCTCATAAAAGAGAAGAAAAAATGTTGAATTTTAAGAAAATCGGATTTTTAAAATTTTTCGAATTTTTGATAATTTTAGATTTTTTACCAAAGAGTCGAGACAATTTAATAAGTAAAGTATTTTCTAAAAGCACAAAAATAATGAAGCTTAATCCCATAAAAGAGAAGAAAAAATGTTGAATTTTAAGAAATTCGGATTTTTGAATTTTTGATAATTTTCGATAATTTTAGATTTTTTACCAAAGATTTAAGACAGTTTAATAAGTAAAGTATTTTCCAAAAGCACAAAAATAATGAAGCTAAATTCCATAAAAGAGAAGAAAAAATGTTGAATTTTAAGAAAATTGGATTTTTGAATTTTTGATAATTTTCGATAACTTTAGATTTTTTACCAAAGATTCGAGACAATTTAATAAGTAAAGTATTTTCCAAAAGCACAAAAATAATGAAGCTTAATCCCATAAAAGAGAAGAAAAAATGTTGAATTTTAAGAAATTCGGATTTTTGAATTTTTGATAATTTTCGATAATTTTAGATTTTTTACCAAAGATTTAAGACAGTTTAATAAGTAAAGTATTTTCCAAAAGCACAAAAATAATGAAGCTAAATTCCATAAAAGAGAGGAAAAAATGTTAAATTTTAAGAAAAACGGATTTTTGAAATTTTTCGAATTTTCGATAATTTTAGATTTTTTACTAAAGAGTCGAGACAATTTAATAAGTAAAGTATTTTACACATTAAAAAGTTTGACATTAAAAAATATATAAAAAATGCCAATACTTAACCCAGAAAATTTAATTTTTAAGACAAACAAATGAATGCAGATAATTTGCTAACGGAAAGGAAACTTACGATTATTATAATGTATATTCGATTTAAAGAAAAATTTTAGTCTTTATGTAAAATATTTTCTTCTTTGACTCGGACTGGTTTCTCTAAAGGATCCCAACTACATTTTTTTGTAACCAAAGCTGTTTTAAATTAAACAATTTTTTTTGTATAGCCTGTGAAATTTCAAAAAACCAAGTTGAGCCTTTTTCGAAATTCACGATTGAATTTCTTGAAATTAGTTTTTTAATTAAAATTAGTTAAAATTTTCGAAAATCAATAAGCGATTAAGAATTAAGAGATGAGAATTTATTTGTTCGGAACTAGTTTGAATAGATTCGAAAACTTGTTCAAATCAGTTTGAAAATTTGATCAAACATACTCTTCTTTTATACAGCTTTTGACTAGATGTCCTTATTACTGAAACAGACTTGGAAGCTTGTTCGGAATAGTTACCGAAACCATACTTTAAATAGGTCTCGGAACTTGTTGCAACATGTTTGTGAACTTGTTTGCTGTTTGCATAAATTTGGAAACTCGTTTCAATAACGTACGTATTTAGTTACTAGTTCCAACTGATTTATTTAAACTCGAAACAGATTTTGTCTCAATTTGAAAATTTTAGAAAAAATTTGTTGTTGAAAATTTAGAAATGTTCTTTTATTTGACTCGAACTGGTTATATTTTTGTCAGTAATTGGTTAGTCCATAAAGTTCGTGTTTTTAAATACCTCAGGGTTCGAGCCCTGAATCAGTGAAAGGTCAGGGAATAAAGACAAACTTTTTGTGACAATACTAAATGAAGTAAACGATTTTTTCGAATTTTTTTGCATTTTTAATCGACTAAAATCAACTATTTTTACGCAGTCGATCCGAGGCTGGTTTTCAAAAATGTCCCCGCACAGTTTTCAAACTGAATATTGTTGTTTAGTTTTTTACAAAACAAGTATCCTGTAAACTACTTTACTTCTATATCCGGTATATTATAAATTTATAATCTCAGATTTAATAATAGATTTATCTACACAAAACTATTAGTGTCAGTGTCTATATGAATCTTTTGTCATATATATTTCTGGATTATACACTCTCATAAGCAAATGTGTCCATGCGTGTATGTCACTACTTTTAAAACCATGTATAACCTACTTAGGAAAAAAATTTCTGGACATCTGGAGCTGGGTCAAAACGTGATTATTCTGATATTAGAAAGTGCATGTGCTTGAATAGAAATCGGTTTTGAATAATCTAATTTTTTTGTACTTTTTTCTCTCTCTTTCTCTGTCTTTCTTTTCATGACAATCGACATTGAGTATATACCGAGAGATGCTATGAAGCTATTGACAAGCTGCCACGCTCGATTATCTATAAAATACTTGTATCATCGCGCGAGTATAAAACGTGGAGCAAATAGAAGCCACCACAGTGTAGATTTCTATCGTTTGAAATGAGATACTGGTAATCTGTTAAAGGATGACGCTGACGTTCGATTGGAAGCTACCGACATGACGAATAACTTTAGGTCTAGATGCAAATATGTCTACCAATCCCCATCTTATATATATTGTCTCTTATTTTAAACTCCGAAAAGACCTTTCACTTTTAGAAACAAAACAAAACAAAACTTTTCTTTTCTTTTCATTTTAGAGACAATTCTTTTCATTGTTCTTTTTCTTTTTTAAGGTTTCATTGCCCTTTTCTTTCTATTCTAGAAAATTATTAATTACTTTGCTAAAAACATCTTCTAAAAGAATAAGACTAAAAAGATTCGTTAGATAAAAATTCTACGAATTAACAAAATTCAAAGAGGATCTATTATGTAAATTACATACATAATGCACTCGAAAAAATTCCTTGCACCCGTTTACAAGGAATCCAGTATTTTTCCTTGTTAGTCAAGGAACCAACTATGAGCAGTTAAAATGACAAGGATATTTATTTTGTTGTTTAGTATCAATTTTAGAAATATTTCAATATTAGTTTTTGAAAATAATTAGAATGCCGTTCAATAACTTTTGTCCTCTTATAACTAAATTTAGAGCGATTAAATATTTTATATTTTATTTTCTATTGAAGTTACGAAAGTCGAAAAATAGGGTTTTAATAAAATTCTTCGAAAAATGAAATTGTTTTCACAAATTTTATTAAAATTCGTCGATGGAATTCAATTATTTAAAAATTTTGTTAACAAAATTCTTTACCATAATTGAATTGAATATTGTTTCCAGAATTCATTTCAGTATCACAAAACTCGACGACTGGAAATTCATTTAAAAAAAAATATATTAGCCTCTAAAGGTGAATACCAATGTCTGACAATAACAAAATGCGGATAAAGAAAAGGGAGATATTTTTAAAAAATGGTGCTTTAAAAATAACACTTTCGAAGCAAGATAAATTTGAAAATATAGTTTAAAAAGATCGCAAGTTAATATTGGAAATCTATTTTGAAAGATTACGCGAACTAAATATGAAGCCCTAAAATGAGATAGAATACGTCATTCTTGTAAAAGTGAAGAAGCATAATGAGGTTGGAATAACAACCAGAGATAGCTTCGCATTCTGCAAGGACTATTCATCGCAAAGTAAAATAATTTCGTGATACATTCTTTGAAAATTAACCTTCAGAAAGTACTTCAGAGTTCAATAATATATCCAAGTACCTATTCTCATTACTTACCGCGAGGAGAAAATTTCATTCTAATAGACATTGAATTCAACATGCAGAGTGGGTACTTGGATAATAATTGATGATCATCTACCAAGTAATTTGATAATTATTTACTGTAACTATTTTTATAATTAATAAATTATTTAAAAATTACTTTGTTAATTGCTAATTAACTACAAATTAATTAGGTACCTAACTACTAATTATCCACTTATAATTAATAAATATTTACTAATTACTTTGACAATCGCTAATTATCTACTAATTAATCTGGTAACAACTAATTATTCACTAAATAAATTGTTTATTACTAATTATCTACTTATATCCTCGATAATAATAATAGTTATTTTCCAACTAAAGTGATAATTACGAATTATTTAGTGTAATTTTATTAACTATTTTGGTAATTAATAAATATTTACTAACTACTGTGATCTTAGTTAATTTTATCTAATAATTAATTTTATTTGGTAATTACTAATTATCTACTTATTTATTTTATAATAAGTAATGAGTTTCCAAGTAAATTGTTTATTACGAATAAATTACTATAACTTTTCTGATAATTGATAAATATTTTTTAACAACTTTGATAATTACTAATTATTTACTTCAACGCGAGCGGTAATAAATATTTTTTCTGCAAACTATTTACGAACGACAACAAAAAAGATGAAATAAATAACTAAATGCAATAAATGATAACAATGAATAATAAATAGAAATAATAAATAGTAATATTAAAAATAAATAATAAAAATAAGTAATAAAAATAAATAATAAAAATAAATATATAGTAAAAGAAATAATAAAAATAACTAAATAAAAATTGAAAACAACTAAAAAGCAAGAAATAAATTATATAGACAAAGAAAGAATAAGTAAACAATTAAAAAATTCTCTATAATGATTCATAATTAATTTGAAAAAATCCCAAGCAGTGAATACAGTAAAAATGCATTTTTACACATTTTTCCCTTCTTCTTGTTTTTTTTTTTTTGGTTGTTTACTAATTCGAAGGAGTTACTTTCAATTAAATGAATTTGACAGTGTGTGGGACTTGTCGATATTTTAATTTTTTTACGAAGGAGGATATTATTGAAAATGAAGGCGAACTTTCACTTTGCGTTTCTTGAATAAAGTTTGATAATCCTATTTTGTGATTTTATATCGCCTTTCTCCGGGAGTCTCATCGATTTTCACGATCGCTTCCTCGCTCCTGTCGTTGCATATATATATCGTAAATGCAAAATGCGCTCGTATTAAGTATAAATAAAAAAATGAGAAAAGAAAAAGAAAAAAAAACAACGCGAGCCATTAGTTGGAGGAGTTATAGTTTTCCTTCTCTTCCAGAGAGAGAATATCTGATATGTTCAGAAAAAAAAGAAAAATAAAAAATTCCATTATGTCCCCTGAATAATTGTATTCGCGCAAAGATTTCTAAAAGACTCGGAAGAAAAGAAAAGTAGTCGCGAAATTGCAAAAAAAAAAAATTAAAATAAAATGAAATAATTCATTATCATACCAACGACACTTACTTTCGAACGAACGGAAACCACTCTTGTTTTCAGTGTAATCGCAATAAAATAAAATAAAAATCGTAATAAATAATTAAAATATATAACAAATACTTTTTTGAAATAAATAATTAATAACTAATTTAATTATAACTGTAATTGTTAATTATTATTATTTGCAATTTAAATAATGATGATTAAATTAAACTATTAGTTAAACTATTTAACTTATATTGATAATAAGCATAAAATTTATTTGAACTAAAAAAATTATTAATATTATTTATTTACAATTTATTTTTTTTTATTTATTTTATTTATTTCTTTGTTTAATTATTTATTTTACTTTAATCATTCTTCTTAAATACTTTATTTATGTATCAAATAAAACAGATTTATTTTTCTAATTTTACCATTTTTTTTTATTTTTTAATTAATTTTTGTGATAAAATTTGTTTCAGTCTTTTTATACTTTTTGTAGTGATGAATTATTGTTAAATTATTAAAACTTTCAATTAAAAGCGTAGAATCTGTGAAATATTTTAAATCGAAGATTGTTAAATTTTCAAACGATATTATTAATCCCATAAAAGCTTTCTGAAACATGGAAGTCTTGTTTAATAATGTAAGAGTTCATAAATTTTTGAGAGGATTGGAGTAGTGAAAAATTCTTTTTTTTTCAAGTCTTGAAAGAGGATCCTTATGTCATGTATGATAAAGGAATTTTTTTTATCAATCCGAAAAAATTCTAAAAATAGAAGACAAAAATTTCTATTTTTAAAGATAATCTACTTGTTATTAGAATGAAAATTATGAAGAAATAAAGAATAATAATAAATAAATAATAATAATAAATAAATTACTAAATAAATAAACAATGGTGAATTATTTTATTTGATTTCTTTTATTGAATTCTTTTATTTCGACATTTTTTCCTGCATTATTGGTAAATTTAATGCCTTTATCCTTCCTTTTTTTAAATTCAAAAATTCGTGGTTCACAATTTAGTTATCTTTTTATTTTATTGCAAGTCTCAGTTTAAATTTTCATCAAAATAAATTGAATTTCAATTTTAGTTAGAGAATACATGATGTGTAAAATTTAACGGGGGATTTAATTTTACCAGAAAACCTTTTCAAAGTTGATATATCACAAAATGTGAAACAACAAACGCGGAAATAAAATTGAATGATGCGAAAATTAAATGAAACGTGAAAAATTCTTTCAGATTAATGTCATTTTAATATTTTTATTCTATTTTTCATTTAATAATTTCATATTCCTTTTATATTTATTTAATAACAAAAAAAATAAACAAATTTATTATTTATTAATTATTTTTTTTATTTCTTTTTAGAAGAATTAAAAATATTTAATATGAATATGAATTTTTTTTTATTAACATGCATTAGCTTTATCTTCATTTTAAGGTCAAGAAAAAATGTGTGAAAAATTATTCATTGAATGGTAAAACTAAAGAAAGAAAAATACAATTTATATTCAATATGCGGATGAGAAAGAAAAATAGTTTACGAAAGAGGAAAGAGAAAAGTTTGTAGAGATTTGATTTTAGTTTTTCTCGTAGCTTGTACATACTACTTTGGGATGAAATTTTAGAAGTTAATGAAAGAAAAAGAAAATGTGGTGAAAATTCAATTTTGTTTTCTCTTTCTTTAAAAAAAGTTATAATTAGTATAAATATTTTAAAGGGAAAACTTGTTATGAATTTAATATATGTTTTAAAAATATTACTTCGTAATTCCGCGCGCAACAGAAAACGTCAACTGTGAGGGAAGTCATGAGATTATAAAAGAGGCAAAGAAATTGAATTGAAAGAGGAGGGGAAAAAAAATGAAACGACATTTAAAGTTGGTAAATTACAAATGAAAGGTCATAAAATTTAATAAAGTGCGGATTACGTAATTTTTGCTTGAACAAATTTCAATCGGTTATTAAATTAAAAGGTTTTAATTTTATTTTGCATTGAATTTCTATTTAATGCATTTCTTATGAATATTGAATTTCTATTTATTTTGTATTGATTTTCTATTTATTTTGTATTAAATTTCTGGTTATTTTATATTGGAGTTTACTTATTTTACATTAAATTTCTATTTATTTTCTAGATATACTCAATGTATTTTTAATAATTGATTTCAAAAATTAATATTTCAAATTCAAACCGACAAATGGGATAATTTTGCTTCAGGAAATTCAATTTTTTTGTAATAAAATATTAATTGGATTTTTCTAAACTATTCCATCATTTAAATATTTTTTAACGTCTCCTTCAAGTTTTACATTTATTTTTATTTATTATTTATGAAAAAAATTGAATTCTTATTTAATACTATACAAATTATTACCTATCAAATAATTAATAATCAATTTTTGTCAAATAAAAAAATTAAGAAAAAATTATTTAAAAGATTGTTGCTTTAAATAATATTTTAATATTTTATTTGGCATAAAAAAATTGTTAATAAAAAAAAATGGTGTGTTTCATTATTACCCCAGTTGTGGGTATAATTAAGAATAAACGTGGGATGTACAGTGAAATAGAAGGTCCTACATTCGACAAATGCAACAGGTCGTGTCAAAATTCACATCTCAGTCTGTGTATATGTATATGAAATAAATGTAAAATGAAATTTGCTAATTTGAATAGAAAAGAATTGAGGCAACAATCGTAGCTAATTTAAATAGAAAAGAGTTGAAAGCAATAACAATAGTAATTAGGCGATACGAGAATGTTTCTCTCCCTCGCTTTTGTTTTTATTCTTCAAAAGAAAGCCAATAGGTGTGAATTTCAACATTTTACAAAATTTACCATCTTTTTCTGTCTTTATAAAATATTTTAATTTTACCCAATTAATTATTTTCAAGTCTGAATTTAAATTTTACAGCAACAAATTGTTATACCAAAAGAATCAGATTGTCACCAAAAGAGCTAATTTCTTACCAAAAGGACCAAATTGATACCAAGAAAAGTAAAATTCATTTTAATTTAGGTAATTAATTAATTAATTAATTAATTAATTTACTAAATTGAAAATTAATTAGATGGAAAATTAATTATATAGAAAATTAATTTATTCATTCAAATAGATAACTGACTTATTCAATCGAATAGATGACTAATTTATTCTATTAATAATTATTAAAATAGAAAATTCAATGTAAATAAATAAATTTGCAAACTTTTTGCCGTCCATTTTTAAATAAACAAGTAAATTTTTATTTATCTACAATAAATAAATACCCATTGAAATTCAAATGTTTATAGTATAATTAAAATCACAATTTAAATAATAACAATAATAATAATAATAATAAAATTCAGTAAACAACTTGAACTTCCATTAGGTTTTTTCGTAAAATGTGATTATGATAATTAACTAGATATAGAAAGTTTCAACAAGAATGCTTGACTTGTCCCTAATTTATTGAGATTTAGAGAGTGATTCCATTAATTTAGATAATTATTTTAGACGTATACACATAAATGGAATAGAGTGCGTGGTAATTAATGAAGGAATCTTGCGATGAGTTTAAAGTAGAGATATAACGGAAATAAAAGAGTTGTGACGATGCGATGCGATGGTGGTAGTAGTAGGGGGGTTTGGTGGATTAAGAGAAGTATGAAAGTATATACAGTGGGTCCAGATGAATAATTGTATGGACGTGCTCATGATTACAGATAAAGATATCTCCTTAGTCCCCTCTTCCCCTGCCTCACTCTGAAAAAGGTACATTCTGCAATAGCTACAGGGTGTTCGAAAATCGATGTATTATTACTGATATCAACTCTTCGATTTAAAGTCTCGAAAAAAAGAGTGACTTCCGTCTCACTATCGCGATGACACAAATCCATTCATTTCATCTCTCACAAAGGGAGAAAATTATTCCTGTAGCACAATTAACCCGATGCGAAACTTCGATCAACAAGTATTTTACGGTGATAATTTTAATTTTATGCTTTTTTCTAATTTTTTTTTTTTTTATGAAAATTCTGTATGAAAATTTTAGGATTACACTTTATGAAGTTGATTATAATAATCATTTATTATTTATTTTATTTTATTATACAAAAAAGAAATTCAAATCTGTTCCAAAATTTTTTTAATTTCTCGTCAAAATTTCAATTATTTTTTAGAAATAATTCAATTCTTCTCCGAAATTAAATTATTTTCAAGAATTTTAATAAAATTTCAATTATTTTCAAAAATTTTCCTCAATTCAATGACTTTCAATATCTACTATTTTTATAAAATTTTCCAAAAGAATTCAATTATTTAAACAAAAAAATTAATAAAATTCTACACAAACTTTTAATTATCTTCAAAAATTAATAAAAATTTCATAGAAATTCAATTATTTACAAATTTTTTTATAAATTTCTTCGCAATCATTCAATTATCTTCATAAATAATAAAAATTTTTTATTTTCATAAATAATAAAACTAATTGCAGAATTTCAATTATTTTTAATACAATTTTAATAGAATTCCTCGAAAAAATTTTGTAAAATTTTATTGTAAACAAATGAATTCTTAAAAAATTCTTAAAGAACTTTTTCAAAAATTATTAAAAATAATGGATTTTTAGAAGATTTTATAAATTTTGATAATTTTAAATTTTTTACCAAAGGGTGAAGACTATTAAATAAATAAAGTGTTTTTGAGGAGCTCAAAAATAATGAAGCTAAATGCCATAAAAAGAAGAAAAAATTTTCAGAAATTCGGTTTTTCGAATTTTTGATAATTTTTAATAATAATTCTTGATTTTTTACCAAAGGGTTGAGACAAAAAAATGGATAAAGTGTTTTTTAAGAGCCCAAAAATAATTAAGCAAAATGACATAAAAGAGAAGAAAAAATGTTGAATTTTAAGAAATTCGGTTTTTCGAATTTTTGATAATTTTTAATAAATTTAAATTTTTAACCAAAGGGTGAAGACTATTAAATAAGTAAAGTATTTTTGAAGAGCCCAAAAATAATGAAGCTAAATGCCATGAAAGAGAAGAAAAAATGTTGAATTTTAAGAAATTCGGTTTTTCGAATTTTTGCTAATTTTAGATAATTTTAATTTTTTACCAAAGTGTGGAGACTATTAACAGGGTGTCTAACGGTCATAAAATGTCAAAGAATTTCATTGAAAGTCAGGGAAATTTCTAAAAATTTATAAAAAAATTACCATTTTTGTGAATAAAAAATTGTTTTAATCTAACAAAACTTAGAAGATTTTTAATATCTTTTGTTTCTATCATTAGATATTAATTTATTGTTAAATATGTCAGTTACTATATTTTTGTCCCAAGAAAGCAGAAATAAAATTAGTAAAAAGTTAGGGAAAAATCAAGGAAAAGTCAGGGAATTATTTTCTCAATCATAATTAGCATAATTAGCAGTAATTTTGACCAATTGATGCACACTTTTCACAATAAATAATTGAAATTTTACTAGAAAAAAAAGTGAATAAATCTGTGGAGAGTAATTATTTATATTTATATACATATATATATATATATATGAAAATGAAGCGAGGTGATAAACAGAATAGAAGAATTTAAACTGCTGGCGCCTACAGGCAAAACCCACTGCGAAGATTGCAAAATGATTTACAAAGTGGCTGATTTGAAAAGGCGTATACAATGACAGATGAAATTACAAACGGAACATTTTTATGATATGTTATACATTTCTGAAATTCCTTCAAAGGAGATAAGAAAAGAATGTTTCTTGTTTCAAAGTGCCTTGCCCTTGCACAAGATGAGGTGAATAAAAAAAAAAGAAAAACACCGAATAAAAAAATGTTAACTAAACGCAACTGTCTGACACGTATAATAAATTTTTCTCTCATATTAAAACACATATTATATGATGAAAATGTGTTGGATAAAAATTGCTGACATTCTATTCCCTTTGAAATTCTACCCCCCCCCCCCCCCAAAAAAAAACAACAACAAAAAAAGACATTTAATGTCTAGATAATTTTTCCATTAAGAAGAAAAGTAAGAAGAAATCATTTTTCATTGATAAATAAAATTCTGAATCTAAAAAAATCGTTTTATTAAATTAAAGTAAATAAAAGTAAATTTATGGCAATTAAAGGTCGTTTTACAATTAAAATATACTTTTCAGAATACAAAATGCGGTAATTATTTTTAAGTGTATTATTTTTAAATACAAAAATGAATAAAACATATTTTTCCGGTAGGTCTTGTCAATCGTAGCAAAAAAAAACAACGATAAAAAAAGTTGCTAAATAATAATGATTTCTCCTTTTTTTCGACAACCAAAAGAGGAATTGTGATTATTTATTGGATTCTGTGAAAGAAATGTGTGTCTTTGAAATCAATATGTCGCCTAAGGAGAAAAAAAGAAGTGATCATTGCGTATGCGTTGGACAGAAAATCTTTTAAGGATTTATGTCAGGCCCACATTTTTACTTAATTAGATTAGCAATGGAATGTTAAGGTTCGTCGCAAGTCCACCTTGAAAGTGAACCACAGATTGTAAATGAAAAAGGAAGCAGATGAAAAAGAAGAAGAAAAAAAAAGAAGTCAAGTAAACGCGTATCGCGCGTCATGAAAATGCAAAACCTCTAACTACATGCCCTCGGCCACACTTTATGCTGATTGGATGTGTCTTGAAAATCTAGGATATACTCACGAAAAATTTACTGTCTTAATCTCCACAAAGTAAACCAGATTAATTCTCTTCCTTACCTGTAACAGAGAAACAAATGGAATTTTATTTTTTATGCGTAGAAAAAAGGAGGTTATAATTGGATTTTTGAGCGGGGTCTTAATTTTACAGAAAGTCAATATGAATTTTCTCAGCTGTAATTTTTAAATATTTTTTTTATAATAGTTTACCAATAAACTAAATTTATATACTAAATAAATAAATAAAATTTCAAAATGAGTGATTTGTCTTAATATCAAATGATAATTTTTTTAAATTTATTAATATTAGTCGAAAGATAATTGTTGGTACTAATATGGTAATTCTGAATACGTTCTGATTTTAATTCTGGCTCTGATCCTGATTCTGATTTTTATTCCGATAACGATTATGATTCTAATTTTGATTTAAATTCTACTTTTGGTTCTAGTTTTAGTTCTGATTCTAATTACGGTTTTAATTTTGATTATGATTTTGATTAAAATTCTAATTTTAATTTCGACTACAATTCTATTTCACATTTTAATTCTAAACACATTCTGATTTTAATTCTGGTTCTGATTATAGTTGTGATTCTAATTCGGGTTCTGATCCTGATTCTAAATCTAATTGTAATTCTGATTTTCATTCTGATTACGATTCTGATTCTAATTTTGATTTTAATTCTGACTACGATTCTGAATGTGATTCTAATTCTGGCTCTGATCTTGATTCTGATTTTTCATTTTGATAACGATTCTGATGGTAGATTTAATTTCAATTCTAGTTTTGGTTCTGATTCTAATTACGGTTCTAATTTTTATTATGATTTTGATTAAAATTCTAATTTTAATTCCGACTACGATTCTATTTAACATTTTAATTCTAAACAGACTCTGATTTTAATTCTGGTTTTGATTTTGATAACGATTCAAATTTTAATTCTGATTTCTATCTGATTTGTTCTGGTTTGATCTGGTTCTGATTATAGTTGTGATTTTAATTCGGATTCCGATCCTGATTCTAATTTTCATTCTGATTACGATTCTGATTCTCATTTTGATTTTAACTCAGACTACGATTCTGATTGTGATTCTAATTCTGTCTCTGATCCTGATTCTGATTTTCATTCTGATAACAATTTTGATTTTAGATTTAATTTCGATTCTAGTTTTGGTTCTGATTCTAATTACGGTTCTAATTTTTATTATGATTCTGATTAAAATTCTAATTTTAATTCCGACTACGATTTTAATTCTAAACAGATTCTGACTTTAATTCTGGTTTTTATTCTAATTACGATTCCTACTTTTGGTTCTGATAATGATTTCGATTCTAATTTTGATTTTAATTCCGGCTATGATTCTAATTCTTATTTTCATTCTGAATCTAATTGTGATTTTAATTTTGATTACTATCCTTATTTTGATTCTAATTATTATTCTAATTCTGAATGTGATACTGAATTTATTTTTGATTACGCTTCTGATTTCGATTTCAATTCTACTTCTGATTTTTGATTACGGTTCTAATTCTAATTGTAATTTTGATTATGATTCTAATTCTAGTTCTGCTTTTGATTTTAATTCTAAATCTAATTCTTATTACGATTATTGTTCTTGTGTTTACTGATTTTTTATTTATTTATTGCTTGAAATTGTTTATTTACTTATTTATTGGTTGAACTAATATTTATTTACTCATTTATTGTCTTTTTACCTAGCTATTTATTATTGTTTATCTAATTATTTAAACTATTTCAATGTACTAATTAAATTAATTATTGTAATTAACGAAATATAAATTAAATGAACTTATTGTTCAATTCACTTATTTTAGTGTTCTTATTTACTAACTTTTTTGATTGTTTATTTATTGCTTTAAATTGTTTATTGACTTATTTATTGTTTTATAATAATTTATTATTTATTTAATGTTCATGCTCTAATTTATTTATTTTTCTTGTTTATATTATTTATTGTTTGAAATATACTTTTTTAATATCTCCCTACAATTCAATTGTTTGTTAATATTCAATCGAGTGAAATAAATAAATAATAAATAATGGGGAATAGACAAATGAAAGTAATAAATACATAAATCTATAGTGGAATAAAAAAATGAATAATAAAATAATATTTTGAAAAAGTAAGAAAAATGATTTTTTTGCACTTTGCATTGAACGGAGAAAGTTGATTAAAAATCATTATAATTTCCAATTTCTGTCGTCTTTATCTATTCGGCTTTTACTTAAGACGACAGTTTCTGTCATATTTTTCAATAAAAATTCCCATTGGAATGATAATCAGTTTTAACTGTCTCGCGCTCGAGTGCGTGTGTAGTACATTAAAGATGAATATTGCTTTGCGGGTATATAGTTAAAATCTATGGAGACGATTGGATGATTGGTCAGTTCGGGGTCTACATTAAAGATTAAAATTGAGTTGTTAAACCGGTTTTCCGGTAAATTAATGAGAAAATGTAACATTCACGAACTCTTCATTTATAAGTACACACACTATATATATAGTCGATCTTTTAGAATAATATTTATGATGTGATCACTTTCATTACTTATTAGATTTGCAACTATAAATTTTTTAGGGAATTAGGTGAAAAAAAAGTTGAGAATGTAATTCTTGAGAAATTATTTTAATTGTTTTGTTAATGAAATAAAGGATTTTGGGAATCGTTTGAGAAAAGTATTAAAAAGATGCTTTTCGAATGTGTTTCCTTCTGAAACTCAGCCGGTTGTTCATTGATGCTTGTCGTACTGCCTACTGTCAGGGTCACGCCTTGTTTTCTCTCTTCTTTCTCTGTATCTTCTCTTCTCTTTATTCTCTCTTTCTTTCTTTTTTCCTTCTCTCTCTCTCTCTCTCTCTCTTTTCTCTTCTCTCTCCTTTCTCTCTTTTGTCTCTTTCCTCTCTTTCTTTATTCAATTCTTAGCATTCTTATTTTTTTCCTTATCTTTTAAAAATTCATTGCTTTTTTGAATTTTTTTTCTCAATTGCATTTCTATTTTTTTTTTTTAAATAATATTTTCGTAATTATTAGAAAAAATAAAAAAAATTATTAGCGATAAAAAAGAGCAAAAATTATTTGTTTAATTACACTGAAAAAAGTTTATTTGATTAAAATAACCGATTTCTTGTCTATATTATCAAATAAATTTTTATTTCTGTCAAATAAATTTTATTTAAGTCAAATAAATTGTATTTAAACTAATAATTTCAGTATTTAAAGAAAATACGATTTAATTGACTGAAAAATTATTTGATTGTAGTAAATATTTATTTGAATGAAATTAATTGTTTTTCGGTGAAAAACATTTATTGTATAATTAATTATTATTTTTTTTTGACTATTTTCATCCATTTAATTAGTTAATTAATTTTTCAGTTAGTTTAATTTTTACTTATTCAATACATTTCTTGAAATATTTATTAATTTACTTTATAAATTAGTTAACTATTTATTGACTTATTTATTTATCTACTGGTTACCTTAGATTAAATTGAACAAAAGAAAAAAATTTTTACTCTTACTTTTAAGTGTATCAAGAATAAAAATATTCAGACTTCAGTAAATTGAAGTGAAATTTTTTTTCCTTTCGGTTACTTTTGTATATTATTATATATAGTTTCATTTGGGGATAGAAAGAGATTCATTTAGAAACTTGATAGAAAAAAAAGAATTAACTTAGATAGAATTTCATTATCGTTTTGCATCCTCCTATTTATATATTTTCATTATGTAAAATTATGCAAAATGAAAGTAGAGAAGAGGATTCTTTCAAGAAAATGTTTCTTAAGGATTTTTTTTACGTCATACTACTACTTCTTCTTCTTCTTCCTTTACTTCTTCTCCTCTAAGTTTCGAAAAAGGAAAATGATAATCTGTATCATTCGCAAGAAATTTAAGACGTGCTTACGAAAGAATATCCACTTAAGGAATTCAAACACACACTCACATTTTATGTGTATATGCTCATATAAAGCTGAAATCGTTTTCATAATAAATTCGAAAATTTGAATACGAGCTGATATTGTAATGTTTTTGTATAACTATAGATGGAGAGAAAGAGGTGAACCAAATTTAGAAATTATTTTAAATCCCAAAGAATTAATATTTGCAAAAAAATGATTTTTACCTACCAAATAAGTAATTTTTCAGAATAATTTTTTTTTATTTCACTTGATAATTATTTATCTTCTTGAATTAATTTTACAAAATTGTTTCTTATTTTAAAAATATTAAGTTCTTTTTAATTTTTTTCTGTATTTATTTAAAGTTTTTTTAATTACTCTTTTCGAATATTTTTCTGAATTAATTTTTTAAATTACTTTTTTTGAATTATTATTTTTAACTTTTTTTTAATTACTCTTTGCGAATATTTTTCTGAATTATTATTTTGTACTTTTTTTAGGAATTACTCAGGCTTTTGAATTATTTATTTAAATTTTTTTTAATAACATTTTTGAATTTTTTTTAATTATTATTTTTTTAATCACTTTTTATAAAATTTTTTTTTTTGGTTATTTTGAATTATTTTTTTGAATTATTATTTTTATTTATAAATCATATAAGTTATTTTAGCAAAGGAAAAATTTTGAACAAAAATAATATTAAAATTGAAGGAATTTATTGAAAGATAAAAGAAAGATTGTAAAATTATTTGACTCGACTCGAATGTAAAGAGTTTTCAGAGATGTTTGATTTGTTGGACGATTATTTTTTATTCAGTGTCGATAGATTACTTTTCAAACAGGATTGACCTTTCACGAACGATTCGTAAAAGGACTGTTTTCGCTTCAATGTGAATGTTTTAAAAGCTTAAACGAGAGTTCGTCCTATTTTCACATTTATTATATAGTTGGTGACTTCCTACGCGATCGTCGTTTAACGAGTTACTGCGTTTACATTTTATACAAAGAGGAGAGCGCATTCTGTTTAAAACAGCTGCACCAACAACATGAAACACCAAATTTGAAAATATATTTATTTTCCTACAATATATATATATTTATATTCATATATATATATTTCTCTCATTGTTTCAACAAAACAACATTAGGTGCATTCCCAGGTGTAAACTTTATACTTGTTCTCATAGTTCGTGATGAAATTGTCAGTATATACAATTTATTCAAGGTTCACAATTCAAAATAGAGATAATAATATAATTTGTCCGTGAGTGAGAATAATATGGAGATGAGAGAGAAGGTGAGGGAGAAAGAGAAAAAAGCGAACTCTAAATTAGAAAAAATGGATTTAAAAAAAGTTTTAACACGCGCGAGAAAAATTCATTTTTTTTATCTTTCTTCACTATGCTTTTTAAATGAAAAGTCGAATCTATTTTTCTTCTAAAAGCATTCAATTTAGAAAAAAAAAATTTGCGAAAAAAATTGACAATCACTATTTTCCTTTTAGAATGAGTTTACAATTTCAATTTAAAATCCAATCCAGGTGGAGCGAATAGATTTATTTAGTTTCATATAAAATAAAAAAGAAAGAGACAAATTTTACTGCATTTTCTAAATTACAGTTCTTAATTGGTTTTTTTTAAATCACTGATTTATTTGAATACTTATTAAAAATAAAAAATTCTTATTTAAATTTTCATGTATTTTTTGAATACATATTTTATTATAATAATTACAGTAGAAGTCGCATCTAATTTTGGAAATGGAATTATTTCATTTTTAAATTTTTAATTAAAAATTTAATTTAAGACTTTGACAGTTGGGAAAAAATGTTTAATTTTTTGTGCGGAAGAAAAATAGTTATTTTTTGTGAATTAAATTTTGAATGGATTAATTAAATAAAAATTTCACAGGAATTCTATTATTTACAAATTCTTCATAAATTTCTTCGCAATAATTCAATTATTTTCATAAATAATAAAAAACTTTATAGGTTTTTAATTTTTTCCATAAATAATAAACCTAAGCGCAAAATTTCAATTATTTTTAATGTAATTTTAATGAAATTTCTTGAAAAATGTAATTATTCTTCAAAATTTTATTAAAATTCGTCAAAAGAATTTTAATTACCTATTTAAAAATTTGTTGATATAATTCATTAAATGAGAGTTCAATTTTAAAGAATATTTAATTCTTCAATAAATTATTTATTTTTGTATTTAAATAATTAAATTCTTTTAGAATTTTCTAGTAAAAATTGATAAAAATATGAATTTCAGTTAAAATTTTACATAATAATTGCGAATATTAAACTCTTTAAATTTCCATTAGTGAAAATGTTTTCTAATTCGAATTAGTGACTGACTTTTTGCTTTTGAATTAGCAGATTTTACCAATAAATAAATTCAATGAAAATGAATTCAATTTTATAAAAGAGTTGCGTTTATAATTTTCATAAATAAATTAACTTTAAACGGTTTCAATTTCAAATTTTATAAAATTCCAATGTTAAATGAATTTAATTAGAAATTTTAATGAACTTAGATTTTTGAAAAATTGTAATAATTCAAAATCTTCTAAAATTAGTTAAATTTGTCAATATATATATTAAATTAATTATTAAAAATAATGAAATTATTGGAAAATTTTAGTTAAAAACACTAAAGAAAATTTAATTTTGAAGAAGTTACAAATAATTGCAGAAATTGAATTATTTTCAAAAGTAGGTAATAAAATTCTTGTCAAAATTTCAATTATTTTCAAAAATATTAAAAATATTTTCCTTATTTCAATGATTTTCAATATCTACTATTTTAATAAAATTATCCAAAAGAATTCAATTATTTAAAAACAATTTTAATGAAATTATACGCAAACATTTAATTATTTTCATAAATAATAAAAATTTCACATGAATTCAAATATTTACAAATTTTTTATAAGTTTCTTCTCAGTAATTCCATTATTTTCAGAAATAATGGAACTCATCGCAGAATTTCAATTATTTTTAATAGAATTTTATTCGATTTCCTTAAAAAATGTAAGTAAAAAATTTTCTTAAAATTCGTCAAAAGAATTCAATTATTTAAAAATTTGTTGATAAAATTCTTTATGAGAATTGAATTATAAGAAACGTTCATTTACTCAATAAATAATTTACTCTTGTATTTAAATTATTAAATTCTCGTAGAATTTTCTACTAAAAATTGATTTGAAAATAAATTTTAGCTTAAATAGATATAATAATAGAATATGAGAATAATTTTTAAGAAGTTACAGTAACAATAATCTTATAATATAAAATAAGTTTGAAATTTAAATGTTTTTTGTAAAATTTTAATTCCTATCAGAAAAAATGATTAAATTAAAAATTTTTTTTTTAAATTTAAAATGATTAAATTTTTATAACAATTTTTTATAAGTTGTTTAATTTCAAAAAAGTTTGAATTTGAATATTTTGTAAATGTTTAATTCCTATAGAAAAATGAATAATAATTAAATTTTTATTTAAACAAAGATAAATATAACATTGCGGAATACAGCATTATATATGAAAGTTCTATGTTCTTGTAAAAATTTATTGGAATTATTTTGTAAAATATAAATGAAGTTTTAAAAACGTGGAAAAAATTCCGTTTTCTAACCTGGAAAACCTGGAAAAGTCTGTGAGTTTGAAATGAAGAAGAATTCTTTTTCTAGAAATGAAAATAAAAAGCATAAAATCGTTTCTTAAGTTGGAAGCAATTCTCGTGGCACCTATAAGTATCGTCTGATATCAAGTACCACCCGCGGCGTTATATGTTTTTTCGCCCCTCCTCCCCCTATAACTATAATAGAAGCTGCTGAAAATAAACGAGTAAATCTTGTAAGAGAGTGGATATATAACTTAATCTGAGGACTACTTAGAGGAGGTGGACCAAAAGGCACGTTTCATAAGAATAACAAATCTCTCTGGTGAAAACTCGTGCAAAATGCAACTATAATATACTCTATGTGTGGGTAGGGGTTTATATTGTGATCTATTATAAGCTCAGGGTGCTTCCATAAATAAATTTTATACGCCGACAACTGCCTCAGTGTGTACCACCATATCATGACGGTTTTAAACTCGATTCGTAAATACAGATGAGAGAGATGATTATCTCTCTCTCTCTCTCTCTCTTTCTCTGGACCAAATGATCGACAAGAGGTAGACAGATGAAAGTAAACAATGTCTATCTTGCCCGGCTAATCTTGATAGGATACTCCCTGACAGCGCCTGTCGATTGTGCAAAAACCTGCAATTTCCGGATTTACAATCCATGAGACACTGTGCGGCAATGAGAGAGAGAAAACCTGCTTTATTCAGATTTATTTTTAGAATTCCACATTCACAAAAAAAGAAAGAGAAAGAGGAGGAGAAAAAAAGAATTCTCGTCTAATTAGTTTTAATTAATATTACTCGAACTTAATTGACAAGAGATTATTTATTTTTACTCCCCAAGAAGATGCGAGATTGTTAAATTTATTTAACTACATAAGTCGAGAGAGATTACCGAAAATATTTTTATTCAGTTTGGTCTTTAATTCCCGTAAAAGGTAAAATTACAGAGGATTTTTTCCTCACATAAATAATAATTAATTAAAGTTGCTTCTTCTTTTGATAATTTAATCCTAAATTTGGGAGCACAAAAAGAAATTAGTGCCGTGTGTTCATAAATAATATTTTATTGTGCACATTTAATTTTACCATACAAAAATTTCGATTAAACTCTAGTTTTGATATATTCCAATTCGGCTGAACAGTTAAATAAAAATTTGGCTAAATAGTAAAGTAGCTAAATTGCAATCTAATTAAATTCTAATTTGGTTAAATTTTAATTCTATACTAATTTCAAATTTAGTTAAATTCTAATTCTGTTAAATTCCAATTTGGTTAAATTCTAATTTTGTTAAATTCCTCTTTAGTTAAATTCCAATAATATTTAAAGATTGTTTAATTAAATACCAATTCTATTAAATTTTAATTCGACTAAATTTAAATTTGGTTAAATTCTAATTCAGTTAAATGAAAATTTGGCTAAACAGTAAAGTAGCTAAATTACTATTTAATTACATTCTAATTCGACTGAACAGTTAAATGAAAATTTGGTTAAATAGTAAAGTAGATAAATTGAAATTTAATTAAATTATAATTCTGTTGAATTCCAATTTGGTTAAATTCTAATTTTGTTGAATTCCACTTTAGTTAGATTCCAATATTATTTAAAGATAGTTTAATTAAATACCAATTCGATTAAATTATAATTAGTTAAATTCCAATTCCAACATTATTAAAGAAGATTTTAGCTAAATACAAATTTTGTAAAATTTTAATTCGATTAAATTTCAATTTGATTAAATTCTCATTCAGTTAAATGACAATTTCGCTTAATGTCTAGTATTAGAATAAATTCTAATTTGTTTCAAGGGAAATTCGTCGAAAATCCAATTTGATTAAATAATTTGACTAAAAATGTCAATTCGGTTAAATTCTAATTTTGTTAAATACGAATTTAGTTAAATTCTAATTTTATTCCAAATAATTTTTTTTCTAGGAATCTATAGTGAAAATTAAAGAATTCTAAATGGCGGCTTCAAAATGTCGACCAAAAATATTTTGATACAAAATTTAAAAAAGAAAATTCTAAAAACTTATAATTTGACTGTTGAATTTTTGGTTAAGTTGTAATTTTGTAAATGTTAAAGTCAAAAGTGAAATATTCTGTCGTTTTGAAAATAGAATTTTTGAGTGATGATGATGATGATGATGATGATGTTGTAGCTAATTTTCATTGCCAACTGAATTTGTTTTTATTGTTAAAAGAGAAAATTATTATAGCTTAAACAGATTTTACTTCACTTTCTCTTCATGAGCGCCAAGTTGTTTTTGGACAACAAATTTTGTTACTTTTTCATACGTAACACATTTTTGCAATAAAATATATAATTATGATTCGTGAAATACATCTCAAGTGTGATGGAAAACATTCTCAGGATAATAATAATAAAAAAATTTTCAGAATTCCTTTTATATATTGGATTCTGTAAAATTATACTTTACTGAATTAAAAAAAAATGATAATAAAAGAAAAGGAAATCTTGTTTGCCTGGTCAAACCATTTTCTTAGTGTTTGTCCACTTTTATTTTATCCTATAGAAGTGGCTTTCCTTGGGAATAAAGATTCACTGCTTGGAGAATCGATGTCTGAAGGTCAACCTATAGAACTTTTATACACAATTCCAAGACGACAATATATCGATATCTGATTTTCAAAGAATAGAATACGAAGAGTGCAAAATATTTGTCTCATCAATAATAGATTCACTCTTTATTTTCTACTAAATTCAATAGACTTTGTATTTCAAAAAAAAAAATTTCTGAACTGTCCTTTGGTCGTAGACGTTAAGGCGTTAATAAATACCAGTCAGGTTCGGCGTCGTGCGTTCGATACCTACTAAAGTTAGAAATTTTTTTTATATAATTAAAATTTGAATTTGATTTAATTCTAATTTGTAAAAATACTAATTTTATTAATGAATAAATTTAGTGAAATTTTAATCTTTTTAATATCAATTCGATACAATTTTAATTCTGTGAAAAAATAGTTGGTTTTGTTAAATTCCAATTTGATAAAATTCTAATTCATTTAGAATTTAAAATGGATTAAAATTCTAATTCGGCTAAATTCCAATTTTGTGTGAACTGACATATTGGTTAAATAATAATTTCGTTAAATATAGTAATTTTGATAAATTTTACTTCAGTTGAATGAAAGTTTGTTTAAATAATATTTTAGTTATTAAAATTCGTATGAAATTAAATGTCAGTAACATTTGGATAAAATGACAATTCGGTTAAAAGTACCTAACAAATAATCACAATAAAAAAAATTCCTTCTCCTAGAAATCAGAATTAAAAACATAATTATTTTCATCTGAGAAATTTTATTTACATATTTCAATGTCGTACTTTGAAAAATATAAACGAAATTGCATCTGTCATATAATATTGTACAATGAAAAGCATTTTACTCGAGATTCCATTGCGGAAAATAACAAAAAAATTGCAATTAATTTGACGTTATGAAATGACATCTCATTTATTTTATACCCATATGGTTGTTTCTCCCCATCCCGCTATCGTTTTTAGTTTTCTATCCATTTGCAACTTGTACGTCATCCATGCGGAAAAGTCTTTCATCAAGAAGAGTTCAAGTCAGAGCGCACGTAAACTTTTCTAAGCGTAACAGACGAGCTGTTTTATGCCACAAGAAATATCATTTCCGGTTCGACGAGTAAAATATAGTCTCTAAAAGAGAGCTGCCAATAAAAACGTCTTCACTGCATAATTTTTGCGCACAAAAATTATGAAAAAAATTTCACAAAATAGATACTTAAAATAAAACAATAGAAATGGAGGAAAATAAATGAAAAATAAAATAAGTACAAAAATGGAGGAAATAAATAAAAGGACAAAAAAAGAATAATGGAAAAATAAATAAAATAATAAAAAAAAAGATAATGAAATTAATAAAAAAAATTAATTATTAAAATTTGGTAAAATTCTAATTCAATTAAATGCAGGTCACTTTAGCTAAATAGTAAATTGGCTAAATTCCAATTTTATTAAATTCTAATTCGACTAAATAAATTTGATTGAATTTTAAATAAAAAAATTTCACATTCAGTTAAAATCTTATTTTGTTGAATTAAAATTTAGTTGAATTCTAATTTTGTTAAATTACAGTTTGGTTAACTTCTAATTTTATTGAATTCTACTTTACTTAAATTCAAATATAATTAAATGATACAAAAAAATTAAAAATTATGTAAAATTAGAAAATTTTTCAAAATAAACAGAAATTTAACAAAATTATGTTCAAAAAATTTTTGTGCGATAATTTTTTATCACATTTTTATTATGGGGTGGTAAAAATTTGATTTCTCTAATGGTTTTAATATGCTGACCTGTTTTCTCAAAATGACCTTCGCCTTTATTTTATTATTCGCGAACATTGTTCCACAGTCCAGTGAGCGTTTGGTTGAAAATACTTTTTATGTATACATATATGTAGGGGCAAAGCTTTTCATCTGGCCCGCTTAATTGGAAAGTATTGGCTACGAAACAGAAAAAAAGCTGACGCGAGATTCAGATTCCTTTGAATGGCTCCAGTTAGAATAAAAAAGTTTATATTTTTCAAAAGGCACAATATATTGCGTTTTATTGTAAATAAAAGAATGAGACATTGTCAGTCATTCACTTCTCTCTTTTTTTACATTCATCCATAAATCAATGTATTACAAAAAAAAACTTGCAAATATTTATTGAACAATATTTCTAGTAGACTTTTTTTTAAATATTTTTTTTCACCATGTTTTTTTTAAAAAAAAATTTAAAATACAAAGGAAAAGAATGTACAATGAAGCAAAAGGAAGTGATGATTAATTTCTATAATAGTAACACTGAAAAAATTATTCAGCAAATTTATGGGTGAATATTATACCAACTTTATTTAAGAGAAATATTGACATTTAATCAAATTGTTATTTAATCAAAACGTATTTTACAAAATTGGAATTTAGGCAAATTAGAAATAGAATACAATCAAATTTGAATTTAACGAAATAAGAATTTTACCAAATCGAAATTTAGCCGAAAGAGAGTATTGTCTTTTAGTTAATTTAAAATTGAGCCGAATTAGAATTCAAAGAAATTGGAATTTAAGCTAATCGAAATTTAACAAAATCAGAATTTTATCAAAATTCAATTATTTTCAAAAGTAATAAA
This sequence comes from Leptopilina heterotoma, assembly GCF_015476425.1. Classification (NCBI taxonomy): domain Eukaryota; kingdom Metazoa; phylum Arthropoda; class Insecta; order Hymenoptera; family Figitidae; genus Leptopilina; species Leptopilina heterotoma. The sequence goes on from NW_025111202.1 coordinate 471,368, forward strand.
ATTCTTCGCAGAAATTCAATTCTGTTCAAATGTTTTTTTTTAAATTATCGTCAAAATTTCAATTATCTTTACAAATAATTAAATTCTTCTTCAAAATTCAATTATCTTCAAAAACTTTAATAAAATTTTTGGCAAAATTTCAATTATTTTAAAAAATTTTCCTCAATTCAATGATTTTTAATATCTACTATTTTCATAAAATTTTTCAAAAGAATTCAATTATTTACAAAAAAAATTTAATAAAATTCTACACAAACTTTTAATTATTATCAAAAAATATTAGAAATTTCACAGGAATTTCATTATTTACAAATATTTTTATAAATTTCTTCGCAATCATTGGATTATTTTCATAAATAATAAAACTCATCGCAAAATTTCAATTATTTTCAAAACATTTTTAATCAAATTTCTTGAAAAATGTAATTATTCTTAAAAACTTTATTAAAATTAAAAAATTAAAATTAAATTAATTAAAAATTAAATTTTATTAAAATTCATCAAATAAATAAATTAATTTAAAAAGCCTTTCTATAATTTATTTATTAGAATTTAATTATTATTGTCAATATATTTTTAATTAAATTTGTTGAAAGAATTAAATTATTTTCAAAAATTTTTATGAAATTCTTTTTAACAATTCAACTTTTTTTCAAAATAATTTTAATAAAATTCTTCGTAGAAATTTAATTAATTTCAATAATTTATCAAAATTCAATTATTTTCAATATCTACTATTTCAATAAAATTTCACAAAAGAATTCAATCAGGTATTTAGAAAAGAAATATTATTAAATAATTCGTCTCAAGAATTCAATTATTTTCAAAAGTAATAAAATTCTTCGCAGAAATTCAATTATAGTCAAAAGTTTAAAAAAAAAAATTATCGTCAAAATTTCAATTATCTTTATAAATAATAAATTTTTTTCCAAAATTCAATTATTTTCAAAAATTTTAATAAAATTCTTGGACAAAATTTCAATTATTTTCAAAAAATGTTCTCAATTCAATCAAATTTTTTTTGCAGAGATTTAATTATTTTAATTTTAATCGAATTTCTTCGAAAAATAGAATTATTCTTAAAAATTTTATTAAAATTCGTTGATAGATTTCAATTATTTGAAAATATGTTGATAACGATTCTTTATGGGAATTAAATTTTAAGAAACATTCAATTATTCAGTAAATTATTTATTATCGTATTTAAATAATTGAATTCTAGTAGAATTTTCTAATATAAAAATTGATTTAAAAATTAATTTCAGTTAAAATTTTAGATAATAATTGAATATTAAAAGAAATGTAGCTTGAATTTTTAAAAATAATTGAATTTTCAAATTAATTTGTTTGAAAAAGTTTGATTGAATTTTTTTAATATTATTTTAAGTTTTTATTTTCTAATATTTATTGAATTGAAGAATTTACGAATAATTGAAATTTCGTAAAATTGAATATTGTAAAGAAATGGATTTGAAAATTGGCAAAGAACTTTTTCGGAAATTATTAAAAATAAGCGATTTAAAAAAGAATTTTAGTTAAAAATTCTTGTACTTAAAAAATTGAATTGTAAATGATTTTATTACTCGATCATCTTCAATTATTATAAAACATGAAGAAATCGATAACTCCAAGTCTTCGACATATTTTCATGTTTTATAGTTATGAAGAATTGAATTTATAGTTTGAAGTAAAATTTTTTCTTATTTTACTCGGACTTATATTTTTGTCAGTAATTGGTCCGTAAGGTCCGTATTTTTAAATACTTTCATTAGTATCGAGCCCTGAATAAATAAAAAAATTTATATTAAAAAAATTTATAAATAAAAAATTTCCTAAAATATTTTATGAAGCTAATGGTAATGTTGAGGATGATAATGCTGTTGATGATGATTATGATCTTAAGTTTTTATTGTACACAATTTTTATTATCTTCATTACGAAAAAAAGAGAAAAAATACCTCCTGGCAATGTGCAGAATTTATTTATATACTTAAAAAATAAAATTCCCTTTACTCGAGCAATAATACACGGTGAAGTGAGTTTTCCGGTTAATTCCCTTATTTCTCGAGGACCACGTGCAACAAGCTTTACCCCATTTTTTCTTCTTTTCTTATTTTTTTTATAAAATATCTATTAAAGTATCCGCACAACACGTTTTGGTTTGTGAACACAACCAACTTTCCAGATGTTCATTTCTGACAAAGCGTTTTACATGTAATTATTCTCCTCACCTTGCGATGCGCTTATTCTACTCTTGTAAATTTATTTACACACACACACACACATACTTGTGGGTATAAATCGCAGACGTTTTGGTATAATATCCTTTCGCCTTTGCTCTTTACAATTCATGTATATTTATATATATAAAATGTATACACACAAAATGCATGATGCCACAGATGTGCATTGTGCAATTCCAGTACATACGCAATATTCAATAAGGTATGCAGACGTACAATGAATGCGGAAAACAGCGGCAAAACGATAGATTCGCGTAGGTGTCTGTATCTTATCTATCTATACCTATATTACATATTGTATTTCAAGTTTGCTCCTCTTCATCTTTGGATAAAGCAACAATTTCCTTTTTTTTCTTTTTCTTTTTTTTTTCTACGGAATCAATAAGAAACCAACTAAAGTCCTAATCCAGGATTTATTTACTCTCAAATGGAAAATATCTTGAATAAATATCTTGCAAGGATTGTTTATTTTATTGTCTCATGTTCCATCATTATTTTCATTTTTTCCATTTCTTGTTTCCTGAAATTTTCAATATGAAATTCTTTTCTACTTTCGCATATTATACATTTATTCAGAAAGGAAATTTTATATTTAAGAAAGAATATTATGAGGTTTTTTAAAAATTTATAATAATTTATAGTTTATAATTTTTAATGTTTAAACTTTAAATATTGTTTTGAAAATTACGTGAACTTCAATTATTTTCTAGAAAAAGAATTATGCCCCTCAGGTTTAGATAAAAATCACGCGATCATAAATTTCTCCATGTAAAAAAATAACATTCTTTTAATTTTTGTATAAAATTTTTAATAAAAAAAATCTAATTTTAAAAAAAAAAAGAATGTTGAGCATTCTTCTGTACATGATTGTTGACTGAGTAAAAAGTTGGAAAAAAAGAGATGGAAAAATAGTGACTTTAATTTTTGCTCAATCTATCTCGCGCGATGAATTCAGAGAAAATCCAATGGGGCATTCCTCGTCAAAGCGTGGAAATTTTATCGTTCGTTTCATTAAATTTCACCACGCGTTTCTTGTATCGTATCCACTAGTCTGCGGTTTTGCTGTGTCGGATTATGAGAGAGAGAAAGAGAGAAAGAGAGAAAGATAGAGGAGGGTTAAAAATCAATTTGCTGTTTCACAGTGACCACAACGGTTTACTGTTATTTTTACTATCACGTCGATTCAATTCCAACAAATCTGTTCATATTAGCTTTGTGGTCTTTTTACATGATCACTTTCTTTGAATACGATATTACACCTTTCGGTATATTATATGAAGAGGAGTAAATTCCATTAGGATTTTTTTTTAATGTACTTTCTTAAAATTTTAAAAATTAAAAAATGTATTAATTATTAATTTTATTATTAAAATTGTTATTATTGTTTTTTGTTAATAGAAATAATTAATAATTATAAAATTATAAAAATAAGCCAAATTTCTCTAATTTTTTTCTAATACTGAAAAACTCGGAGTCGATAAGCGTGAAAAAATAAAATTGAACAATTCCTTGATTTGTTAATAAGTCTTTCGTTAAAGAGAGAAAGAGAGCTAATGTACAAATTGTCTCGGGCAAAAGAATCAACAATCTCATTGAAGTTGCATTCTCTAAATAGTCAAGCATCCTTGACCAACTACAAGTGGCAGTTCTGTTTTTCTCTGCTTGTTTAAAAAGCTAATTAACGCCGTAGAAAATAGAGGAAAAGTTTTACTTGCAAAACAATAGTGATCACCATTCGAGAATTGCGTTGTTAAATCTTAACACGTTTTGTCACATTCAAAACTTTCATGACATTGCTTTTATAAAAAATTTATATCATCTCTTGCTTTATACAACTAAAATCATTTTCTATTTGTAGTAGAAAAATAATTTACTATATGTAGTAAAACATAATTCACCATAGTGAAAAATAATTAACTATACGTAGTAATTATTTGTCTCTATTTGTACTCTATGTTCATCAAATTTCCAATTTTCAAATGAACAACAAATTTTTTTTTAATTCATTTGAATTTGTATTTTATTTAAAAAAATGTTTTGTATATTAAAAAAATTTAGAAAAAATTAACCACAACAAACTAATTTAGTATTATAGTTCAGGAAAGAACATGTTCAGGAAAAAAAAGTGACATTCAGTAAAGAAACATTTAATTTAAAAGGAAATAAAAATCAACTTTTCATGATAACCAATTTGAAAATTTCATATTCCCTCTTTGTCTCTTAATTCAAATTTATTCACCTAAATCTCAGTGATTCATATATGAATAATAATCGATGCTCATGTTTTTAAAATACAATAATCAGCTTAGAATTGCTGAAAAGAAATCGTTATATAGCTGAATATTAGAATCTTGTTGTGTTCCGAGATTAATAATATTTTCAGAGCGAGAGGCAACAGGTTCTCTTCGTATAAAAAATATTTAAGTAACCAAGATTAAAACGAATATTTCATCATAAATTTTTTTTTCTGCCCCATCAAAATTTAAATTCTATCCTTGTAAATTTTCTCCTAAGCAGTAAAAAGTGATTTCTCTATAATATTTAAACATCTCCTTATCACTGTCACTTTATTAAAAATTCATTTCAAGAATTCTTCTCTCTTCTCTAAAAATTGTAAAAAAAAAAGAAAAAATCCAAGATGAGTAATGTAAAAAAATATTTTCTTAATTTCTCCCTAATCCTCTATTTATCTCTCTGCGAATAATTAATGATTATCATCAAAAATAAATTGATATTTTAATCAAATAAAAATTTCTTTATCATGAATTATTTATTTTTCGATTTTTTGATCTTTTCCTCCAAATAAATAATAAAAGAGCGTCGTTCAGGAAATTTTTTTTTCTAAAAGTATTTTTTTTTAAACGAATTTGCTTCGAATCTTATTTTTCAAAATTTCTTCAAATTATTATTTGAGAAAAATAAAATTTTCTATTGTTTTATTTTTATTTTATTTAATAATTTTGTTGTTGAAGGGTATAAAAAAAATTATACTGACAGGCAATATAGAAAGATGAGATGAAAATTGAATCCCTTTGGATTTCAATAACTGTTTTCTATATATAAGAGTTTAGCAATAGTTTTTCCGTGGCGATATTGCGAAACATTTTGACATTTGATTAAAATCAATGTTGGCGTTAAATTATCCGCTAATAATAGATACTAATAATAGTTATATAGGTTTCAAAGACAGCTGAAAAAACATGAGACTTTTCTCTCTTTCTCTCACTTTTTTTTCTCTATTTCTCTCTTTCACATATACGAGATCATTTGGATATTTATCTAAAATGGTCGATAAATTTCTCGAGTAATTATTATAGTCCTGCTCGTTAAATGTACAAGATAAAGTCAATGAAATGCGTTTTGTTTTAGCAAAACTTTTAAGCACTTTACACATATGGATTAATTATTGTGCTCAGCGAAGCGTTGTTGATTCTTGTTTTTACTCTAACTCATCATCATCATTATTATTGTATCATAAACTTTACTAAATATTTCAATTCTTTAATAACGAATTATTTCACAAATATTGCACTTAATTGTATAATACTCTTGATAGTATATTTTACTAAACTGTGTAATAAATTTTGTAGAAAACTTTTCTAAACTGTTTTCTGAATTTTATAGTCAAGTTGGCGGAAACATATAATACGGATTTTATAGTAAATTTTCCTAAAGTGTATCATGTTTTATAATAAATTTTATTAAACTGTATCATAAATTTTGTAGTAAATTTATTAAACTGAAATTAATATCGCGTTTATGTTGACGGAAGAAAATGAATTTTTCTTTAAGAAGTAATTAATTTTTTATAAAAAGAACTTAATTTTCATTACATTCTGAATAGATTTTCAATCTAATCGGTAAGGGGAAGACAATAGTTATTATACAATTTTTACTAGAAAAAATTTTTTTATTTTATTTTATAGACGTGAATTTTGGTAAATTTAGTTTCATATAAATTTTACAAGACTCTATAACATTTGAAGTAAATTTTACTGAACGTAATAATACTTTATAGTAACAGATTTTGAACTTTATAATAAATTTTATAATGCAATTTATAGTAAAAAATAGTAAATTTTTAAATTTTATTTTTAAAATTAAAAATTTTTTTTAACTAAACTAAATTAAATTAATAATATAATATTTATAGGACACGCAGAAAAAAAATTTTTTATTAATTGAAAGAAATCATTTGCTTTGACATATTTCTTCGATTGCATGATAATTAATTTTTCTCTGATTCAAAGGAAATTTAATTGATTCTAATAAATTTTCCTTCTTTAATTAAAGAATTATTTCTTTGACGCTATATCAATGATAAAGTTTCTTTGATTTAAAGAACAAATTTCTTGGATCCAAAAAATATTTTTTTAAATCAAAGAAATTTTCTCTGAATCGAAAACCCTTTTTTTGTTTTAAACAAAAATTTATTTTACTAAAAAACGAGTACAACATTTTACAGTAAAAACTGTATACTAAGCATTTTATAGTAAATTTTACTAAACTTAATATTAAAATTTGTAGTAAACTTTACTAAACGTGAATAATATTTTGTACTAAAAAACTGTATAATAAATTTTGTACACTAAATTTTTCTAAACTGTATAATAAACATTTTTTAGTAAATTTTACTGAACTATAAAATATTTATAGTAAGAAAACTGTATAGTAAGCATTTTTAGTCAATTTTACTAAACTGTATAGTATTTTATAGTAAAAGATTCTAAACTGCGTAATAAGCATTTTTAGTAAATTTTACTAAACTGTATAATAAATTGTGTACAGTAAATTTTTCTAAACCGTATAATGAACATTTTATAGTAAAACTTTTACTCATCATAAACATTTTTCAAGTATCGCAATCGTTTCCGTGAGTCAAGGCAGAAAAAATCCCTCTTTTTCGGAAAAGAAAAAAAAATCATACCTGCAATTTTTCTCTCCCTCATTCGTCGCCAGAGTGCCTCGGCCTTTTTCATTTGCCATTTTCCCACTTTTGCACTGAAACTACGAAAGAACTTGTAATCTTTGAAATGTGACATTCGCCTTCCACTCGAGTGTACAGTATCGTCGACATTTCCGGAATTTGCCGGCGTATTACTCGCTTGACCCTCTTCGGCTGCCATTATTTTTCTATATCTCAAGAAATTTTCTTAGACCCTTTTATTTTTTTTTTCGTTTTCCTTTTTGGAAGATAACAATTTTTCCCTGGAGCACTCTTTTTTTTTAGCCCTCGTGATTTTGTGACCCAGTGGATATCTAATGTTGTTTATCCGCCTGTTTATTAGTACAACCCTCGTGTATTTAGTTTCAGTTCACTTTCACTTTTTTTTGCTTTTTAAATCACTTCATTTTTTATGATACGTTTTTTTTTTGAACCACTGATTTTTTTTTGTCACACAAAATATCACAGAATATTTTTTTTTATTTTTATCACTTCTCACCTTTGTTTACTTTCATAAATCCTTTAAAATATTTTCTCTGTTTTTTTGGAAAAATATCAAAAATAAAATTTCAGTTTCTGGTTTTTGATATATAAATTCTTTAAATGTAAATAAATTTTTTTCAAGAGAATATTTTCTTAAGAGAATATATTTTTTATTCTGTTTGTTTCCATTAACGATCGACCAGCAATCGTTTCTAATTCTATAGATTAAAAACTCTTTTTCCTGCAGATTTAATTTTTTAGACGGTATTTATTATTACTAATAACATTTTGTTATTATTATTTTCATTATTATTATTTTTATTATTACTGTTACTATTATTATTTTAATATTATGATTTTCATTATTATTACTATTATTACTATTACTATTTTTTTATTATTATTTTTATTATTATTACTATTATTATTATTAGTATTATTTTTTTTTTTTTTATTATTATTACTAATTTTGTTGCCACTATTATTATGTTTTGTTATTGTAATTATTGTTGTATTTTGTTGTTAATATTTTCCTTATTTTTTGTTTCTCAGTGGATATAAAAATAATATTCTGATGAAGGAAGTCCTTATTATGCAGCGCTGAGAATGATAATGGTAATGGTGATTATAATGATGATGATGATGATGATGATGCCCGTTGTTGGTTGGTTTTTTGTTGGTCGAAGACGGAGTGTAATGAGATTATTTCAGGTACTCGTAGCGCACTTTAGTATATACGTCGTGTACAGATCGTGACGAATGATACACGAGGCAAGTTTATGCACATCGTTTTCTAGGCAAGTTTGTTGTGTTGTACCTCTCTGGAGAACGCCACTTGTGCCACGAAACTTAATACATTAGTAGAGTAGGAAAACTGCTACAGAACAAACTGACAGTTGCGGACAAAACTGCAAGTTATAAATCAAGATAATTTTCCAATGTCACCAAAAATTAATTGCTTTCAACGAATCTCGAGATCTTTACATTGAAATCTATTTTTTTTGCTTCTTGTTTTGTTTGTTTTAAATTGAAATTATAGCATTTGCATTTTATTCTTGTGTTTAAATTGAATCAGTTAAATGTAACTGATTGGTCACCAACAATGACTGATTGTTCGTGAAAGAGATTTTAAAAAACCGATTGGAAGTAAAAATGATTGATTGTTGACAAAAAAAATTTTGAAAAGCTAATTGTTACATTAAAAATAATTGAATGTTAGTAAAACATCTGATTTTCATAAAAAAAAATTGTCAGTTAAAAATAACACTAATTTTTAGAAAAAAAAATTTTTTAGTAACTTATCTTTAGTGGAATCTTTAGTGGAAATTAACTGATTGTAAAAATAATAGATTGTCAGTAAAGTGACTGATTATTACTAAAATAAGTGATTTTCTATCAAAATAAATTTTTTTTTTTTTTTTTTTTTTTTTGCTGAAACGAAATATGTATTTGTTTGCGTAAAAATATCTGATTGTCAGTAACAATATCTGATAGCCAGTAGAAACAATTAATTGGCAGTTAAAAAAAATAACTAATTCTTTAGTAAAGACAACTGATTTTTTGTAAAAATTACTGATTGTCAGTAAAATTTTAAATCGATTTTCTTTCTTTTGCAAACTAGTGATTGACAGTAAAAATTAACTGATTGTTAGTGAAAATAACGAATTGTCACTAAAATGACTGATTTTCTGTAAAAATAAATTTTTGTCTGTATAAAATATAAATTTGTCAATAGAAATAAGAAATAACTGATTGTTAGTAAAAATTCCTGATAGTCAGTAAAAATTGCCAATTGTTAGAAAAATCTAATTTGTATTAAAAATATACCTAATTTTTGGTATGGAATGTAGTAACTGATTGTTAGTGAAGAAAGTAAAAATCAAGTAATAAAAAAGAAAATTAAATAATTCCCTCTAATGAGTTCCTAACTAACAATTAAATTCACTTTTCTGGTTTTTCGTTTACATGTTCTAGTTTTAAACGATAATTTCAAGGCGATCAGAATTTTAATTGAAAATGTGTAATTAATATTAAATGAAATTAATTTTTTAATTTAAATTGCTTTTTATTAAAAATAAATAAGAAGAAGCTGTAGAAAAGTATTTTTTTTTTACTAAGAGCTTCCTCACTATCCATGAAGAATCTCTCTTTGATAAATTACAAGAACATGAAGCGCATTCATAAAATGAAATTAAACATTATTTTAAATCTATATTTCTATTTTATGATCCGTTTCACATTATATATTGTAATCTACTGAAGAAGATTGTTTCAGAATGGAGAGAAAGTTTTCATTATGCTGCAAACTTTTTTAATAAAAAAAAATATTACCGATAGTGTCTAATAATAATAAAAAAAAAATTTATTCGATTATTAAAATATTCGTATATTTTATTAACAAAGTAAGAATTTATTTTTAAGTGGTTTCCATTTTTAATAATAGTTCGCATTTTATTAGTTTTTTACATTAGTATTATTAGTATTATTTTATTTTAATTTATTTAAAATATTTTCATTATTTGCATTTATATAATTATTATTACTATATTTTTGATAACTTTTTATTATTACTGCATTATTTAATTAAATTGTGAATATTATACCTATAATCAATGTTTAGCATTATTTGTGCACTATTTGCATTATTTGCAATATTTGCATCATTTTCATTATTTGCATTATTATAATTATTATTATTATTGCCTTCTCGATAATTTATAATTATGATTTTATAATTTAATTAAATTAAAATTATTATTTATAATAATTATTTTCTCTTGTTTGAGAAAAATATAAATCGTTCAATAATTTTCAAAAAACAAATTAAAAATGACGAATGTAGCGATACCTAATTTATTTTTTTACTTTTTATCAGAAAATTGTTCTTTTTAAAAAAAAATTGCTTTTTCTGTTTCAGGTAAGTGGCACCGATGTAGATTCTCTTTTTTCCAACTGTTTCAACACTGATGGTAAGAAAATAATTTTTCTTATAATTATATGGGATACAAAAATGTATAATTTATATGAAAAATAAAAATTTCCAATTCCAGTAATTTCGGAAAAATATGAAAATTCTCAAAAATACTGATAAAATAAAAAATATAATAAAATCCATAATAATAAAATTCCACGCGCACGATGTTGATAGTTTGCGTTTAGAAAATTCAATTAAAGTTCATTTAAAAGCAGTGAAAAATTCTCTTACATCTTTTTTTCGATGGTAATGGAGCTATAAAATAAACATAAAAAAGCTCTGTGTATCTTAATAAAAATAAATATAATTACGAACCCTCGAAAGAAAAATGAATAAAGAGAGAAGTTTTCAGGAAAAAAACCCGTAATTTTACTTTCTAGTATACTGGATTATTTATTATTATTTCTTTCCCCTTTTTTTTGTTCTTGAATAATTGACAATAAACTAAAAATTTGTTTGACAAGCGATAGGTGTATTCTTTACAACAAATTATGTTATTTAATGGTCATTTTAAAAGCACCTTGCCTGACGGATGATGATGATGATGATGATGATTATAATCAATAGTTAAAAAGATATTTCAATAAAATTCCATCATAGAAATTATCTTGTCAGAGAGATAGCAATTTTGAAATGACCACTTGACGTCGATCATATTCAGCAAAAGATGGTTTCATACATGTATATAAGTTGAAAACTCAACTGAGAATGGGTTAAGAGTCTCGAGATCATAAAATCACTAGGTTTCTTTTACACTCACAAGACACAATTATCATCTGTCATATATTATAAATATGTATATATAATTCAGCCGCAGAATCTTTAATTGAACATTACCATCTATCACCTGTGTTTATCTTTATCGTTCACTCCCATAAGAGGACAGTTTTATTTTCCTATTACTTAGAATTTTTAATTATTTCCAAATTGCGACTGAATCTGTTCAAAGTTTCTACGATTTCTTGCTATTATTTTAATTTTATATCCAATTTTTTTTTGGATTTAACTTTTAGAAAATTTACTTCTCCGCTTATTTATTTATTATTTTTATTCTTTTGCTTTTTTAGAATTTATTATAATATTTATTCATTTGTTTTTCATTTCTATTTAGTGTTTTGTAAATTTATTTATTATTCATATCTATTTTTTTATTTATTGGTGTTCTATTTATTTATTTATAATTTTCAATATTTATTTTTATTCACTTTGGTTCTTTATATTATTTATTTATTATTTAATTCGTTTCTTGTTTATTCTATTTATTTATTTTTCTACTGATTTGTTTAATTTTTATCAATAGTTTTTCATTGTTCTATCAATTGTTTATTATTCAGCTAATTTATTTATTAGATATAATTATCCATTTTGTTTACAATTATACTTGTTTAATATTTATCACTTATTTTTCTATTTTTATAATTATACTCGTTTAATTTGTATTCTATTTTTTAATTTTTATTATTATTTTATTATTATTAATAAGTAGAATAGTAAATAAATTAATAGAAATAAAATTAATAATAATAATTGATTATTAATTTTATTTCTATTTATTTATTAATTTTCATTTATATTTTTTTTAATATAAAAATAGTGAAATTTTTCACTCGGGAAATCACAATATAATTTTTAATTAAAATATCGATCTTCAAAGTCGAAATGTTAAGATAATAGTTTATTCATTCATCTAATTAAATTCTAATTATGTATTGTTAAAAATTTCCCTATCTATTTTAATTACAAATATTAATTTTTGATATCATCAACAACTTGAATTTTTCACGAGTAATTAATTCTATCAAACGAATTGGCAAATTTAATTAATTTTAAATGTCATTTTCCATTTCATGTATAATGTTGAATTACGAACGAAACATCTATTTATAGCTTATGTCTGTTTGAAATATATAGATATAATTATAGAGAATTCCAAAGCAAGCCAGTCTTTAATTATTATATAAAATCGAGAATTTATCATTTTTGCGCGAAAATTGCGTTAAGATAAATTAAGAAATAAATCACTTTTCTTTTGTTATTGGAGGAAAAGAAGAGGGGGGCGATTCGAAGGACAAAAATTTCCCCATTTAACTTTATGAAGATGCGGTTGAATTTTCTTTTAAGAAAACAATATTGGCAATTTTCCAACAGTTGTTCCATATTTTTGCTATTGAGAAATATATATTAACGGGCGGTTTATCTTAATGCCTTTAAGGTGACACTCTCGCGCTCTGTATCATTTTCTCATGGTATTTCATTTTACAGTGAAGATGAGTGGAATTGGTTTTGAAATATTATTATAAGCAGTCATTTAAAATACTCGCAGTGGCTGAAAAGCATCACCATCGTTGAAACAAATTGGCAGGGGAAGGAGTGAAAAAGAGACAGAGACGATGAGTGTGGGTGGACAAAATGAAACGCGTTCTCACACAAAATTAAGCGTGGGATTTATAATCAAATGAGATTATTCCTTATTATTCAGAAAGATTCCACTTTTTTTCAATTGTGATTTTAACACGAATCAAAAAAAAAAAAAGAAAGAAAAAATAATCGCGAGGGAAATTTTTGATTTGAAAACAACTTTTTCTATATCACGAAATTTCCCTCTGTATTTGTAGTTTTTTGTGTAATTTTTCTATTTTGGTATTTTTTGCTAGTTCCGATTTTATTTTTTTCTATTTATCCCTTTTTGTATTTTGTATTTTTTCATTTTTAATTTTTCTTCTATTTTTTCCCTCTTTCTTTTATCCCTTCTTCTATTTTTTCTTTTTTCCCTTTTTTGCCCCTTTTTGTATTTTTTCTTTTTTTCTGTATAATTTTTCTCCTGTTTCTTCCCTTTTTTAATTTTTTCCTTTTCCCTTTTTACAAAAAGGAAAAAAAGAAAAAATTCTATTCTATTTTTTTGTTTTTCCCCTTTTTCTATCATCCCTTTTTGTATTTTTTCTTTTTTTCTGTATAATTTTTCTCCTGTTTCTTCTCTTTTTAATTTTTTCCCTTTTTCTTTTATCCCTTTTTCAATTATTTCTTTTTTCCTTTTTTTACCCTGTTTCGTATTTTTTGTTTTTCCCCTTTTCCTTTTATCTCTTTTTGTATTTTTTTCCCCTTTTTTTACCCCTTTTTGTATTTTTTCCTTTTTTTGTATTTTTTCTGTTTTCCTCTTTTTTTTCGCTTTTTCTCTTTTTTTTGCTCTTTTTGTTTTTCCCTTATTTCATTTCCTTTTCGTTTTATCCCTTTTTCATTTCTTTTTTATTTCCCTCGGTAAAAATAATTTCTAATAATTAAAAAAAAAATTATCAACAATATTTACTATCGAAAATTAATTAAAAAAAAATTAGCAATTAATAGAATAAAAATAATTAATCAAAAGAAAAATGACGGACAAATTTTTTCACTATAAATTTTTTTAAAAACAGCAATTTGTTATTATTTATCATAGTTCCTACACATTTCCTGTGTGAGGAAAATTGTTGAAAATATTGAAATTTGCATAAATGAAAGTCATACCAGTTATACCAGTAATTCATCATTGGGAGTAGAAAAAGATTTTTATTATTATTTTTTTTTCTCTCTTAGACATATTTCAATAACGATTATAACATCACTATGAATACATGCCAAGAAAATCACACGACACTTTTTTCAGTATATAAACGATTCACTAATGGAAATCCATTATGCAAAAAAAAACGAAAAATCAAATTGTTTATGATTTGTTTATCAAAAGACCTACATCTTGGGGGGGAAATAAATAAAAATTCTCAATAATAACAGTTCTTGGTCTTAAATAATAAATACCGCACTTAAATAATAATAGTAAATACCGGACATATATATGAAAAACGGTCAACTGTAAAATCAATTTCTATCTTGGAAATTAAAAAAAAAATATTTTTCAAATGATTACACTGGGTTACAAAAAAATGGTCATGTCGTGTTTATTTAAAATTTACTGTGTTTATTGAAAGTTTAGGTGTCACAGAATAAGAATATACCAGAAAAACTTTTTTTCATTCGGTCATTCCCTTAAAAAACGAGTTTAAAGTCTCAAAAAACCGTATTTTTAGCACTTTTTGAGGCAGCGTAACAAGAAAATGCAACATGATAAAAATCTCTACAAAAGCTTAAATAAAAGCTTAAACCTTCAACTTTAAGGCTCAGAACTGAAAAGTACTTAAAGAAGCACTGAAAACCTGCAGTCACTATCTGAAATTATCAAAAAAGCTGGGTTAGGTAGCACTTGGTAAAAATCGATTTCCCTAACCGGATTCGGTTGCAAATTGTTATTTTAGGTTTTTTGAGGTTTCTAATGACGAATTGGAACTTAGATTTAAAAAATTTCAAAGTGGCGGACTCAATTTTTTAAAATTATCAACGCAAATTTTGAAAAATTGAGTGAATTCATTATTTTCAGTCCGCCATTTTGAAATTTTTAAATCTAAGTTCCAATTCGTCATTAGAAACCTCAAAAAACTTCAAGTAACAAGTTGCAACCGAATCCGCTTAAGGAAATCGATTTTTACCAATTGCTTCCTGTTCTAGCTTTTTTGACAATT
This sequence comes from Leptopilina heterotoma, assembly GCF_015476425.1. NCBI lineage: Eukaryota > Metazoa > Arthropoda > Insecta > Hymenoptera > Figitidae > Leptopilina > Leptopilina heterotoma. Next base: position 486,563 of record NW_025111202.1, read on the forward strand.
TCAGGTAGCGACTGCTTGATTAAGGAGGTTTTTATTGATTATTTAAGTACTTTTCAGTTCTGAGCCTCAAAGTTGAAGGTTTAAGCTTTTATTTAAGCTCTTGTAGAGATTTTTATCATGTTGCGTTTTCTTGTTACGCTGCCTCAAAAAGTGCTAAAAATACGGTTTTTGACACTTTAAACTCGTTTTTTTAAGGGAATGACCGAATGAAAAAATGTTTTACTGGTATATTCTTATTCAGTGACACCTAAACTTTCAATAAACACAGGAAACTTTGAATAAACACGATATGACCATTTTTTTGTAACCCAGTGTTATGAATTCTCTATAAAAAGATATGTGCAATCCAATCTACAATATGAATCATATATTTAGAATCTATTACACGGAATCACACACAAAATTCATAGATTAGAATTTATAATTCCTAAATCGTGGAGAAAAACTGTTATTCCTGGTGAAACTTTCTTTATTTTTTTTCTGTTTTTTTTTATAAAATAGTCTCTCTCGGGCAACTTTCTGATTCTGAATTATACATATACGGGGATTTTATCGGTTTTAAATACAAGAGGAAAGAAAAATTGGTTTTAAGAAAAACCTTTCTCTCTAAACGTGAAGTAAAATAGAAATATAGTTAGAAGGCAATTTATAAATGTATTTGACTTGATATGCCCAACAGCAAGGTTAAAATTGTTGTTCAGAACAATAAGTACATTATCTGATCGGCAATCAACACCATCGACTTTAATTTGACGTCGTTATGAAACTTTGCTTAGTATTATAACCGATTTATCTCCTTAAAGGTATAAAGTGTATAAACTGCTCTGAGAAATGATATTTATCAGGTCAGAACCAATAAATCAAAATATGCGAATAAATATAAAATTGGTATTAGAGGAAAAATGGGAATTTTTTTCTTGTTTTCTTTTTTGTTCTCTTTTACAAATGCAGTTACAAATGTCAGAATAGTATGAGGCGTATGTATTCATTCTTTAAGAGGGGAATTTATATATGAAGGTGTATACTATTCAAGATGAAGTACTATTATTGGAATATTGAAAAATCGATTAGTTGACATACTTTCATATGTGAAGTGTTAATTAACAAATTTTTTTCTTCTTTATTTTGAAATTGAAAAAAAAGAGGATTAATGCCTTTTGTGATAAGTTTTGTATTCATTGGTTATGCAACTTTTTTTATATAGTTACTGGGCTTGATATAAAAATTTTTTTTTTCTCACGCGATGAAAGTTTTAATTTACATTTGTAATTTATTATCTGAAAATTTTCGTAATTATAGGTACAATAATTGCATTTTTAAATTAAATAAAAAAGCTTTCGGCAATACAAAAAGCTTTCTTTAATTAAAAAAAAATTCACAGTTCCCGTATAAAATTTTTTTCACTCAAAAACTTGTCAAATGATTTAAAAATACTTTTTGTATTAAAAAACACCTTCTACAAATTTTTATATTTTTATGTCAAAAAAAGTTCCATTATTAATTAAAACACAGTTTTAATTAGAAAAAATTGTTTTTTTATTTTAATTAATTTTTTTGCAAAATACTTTCTTTAATTCGAGACAATTTGTTTTATTTTACTTACTGTTAAAAAATTGTCTTTAAGTTAAAAAAATATTTTTATGATTCAAAAAAGCTCGTTTCAGTATTAAAACTTTGAATTCTTTCTTATAAAAAAATTGTCATCACTGCATTAAAATATTTGTTAAATTTAAAAAACTTTCTTTGATTGAAAACAATTTTAATTTTTTACAAAAACACTTTTTTTAATTCGATATAATTTTCTTAATTTATTTTTATGTTAAAAAGTTTTCTTTAATGTTAAAAAATTTTCTTCAATGTTAAAAAAGTTTTCCTTATTACTCAAAAAACTTTTTCAGAAAAATTTTTTATTAGTTGCAACAAAGCTGTTTTTACTTAAAAAAAGTTATTTTTTTTATAAGAAAATCGGTTTTTAATTAGCAATCATCCTTCTTTAATTGAAACTCTCTTTTTATTAAATAAAAATAAATGGTAATCAAAAAATGTAAATTTTCTCTTTGTTTATTTTGTAACAAATTGCCTCTGAACGTTAAAACTTTAAAAAAAAAAAAAAAAAAAAAAAAAAAGTAAAAAAAAAGTAGAATTTAAATACAAATAAAATAAAGATTTTGTTTCACAATAAATTGAGAACATGCAAAAAAATTCGAAAATATAAAATTAATTTTAAGAGTGAAAGAGTAAAATTTAAAATTGTAAAATTTTCCAACAGAAATTATTAAACCTTTTTAATATTTGCAAATATTAAATGCTCTATGTTCATCTCAAGAAATTAAAAATTTTTTTGGTCATTTTTTAGAGATTTAAAAATTTAAACCACGGTTAAATAAAAATATTCTGTTAAAAATTCGAAACTCTTTCTGAAAGGCGAAAAATTATTTTATTTTTAATACTTTTTTTTTATTAATATTTTATTAATTATTATTATTATTATTGTTAATATAATTATTATTACTACTATATTGTAATTCTTATGTTATATGGAAAAAAACTGATAATACAAAAAATGAAATCTTTTCATAAATTTTCAAATAAATTGCAAGAATAAATAACAATAAGGTAAAAAATGTATTTGAATAAAATTTGTCCTTTATGATAAAGTATTCCGTTTTTTATGATATAGTAACAAGAGGAAACAAATATTTATTGTTGATAACAAAGAATCAAGTTTCTTCAACATAATTAAGTTTCCCTTCTGAGTTAATTATCCTACATTTCGGAATAAATGCTTGCAAACTTTAAGAAACAAAAACTAATAATTTCAAAACTTTTTAGCATACTTTGTGCAAAGAATAAATCTTGATAGAAAAATCTTTCTTTCTTTTTTTTTAATAAAAATTTCAATACTTAACATAAAATTTAAAAAAAAAGATTGTCATATTTATGGCTTTTAATGTTGAAAATAATAAATGTCGATAAATTGAGAAATAATTTTTTCGCCTTTCACTTTACTACACTTTTTGTCTGAAAACATTTCAAACTTTAATGAACTAAAATATCAGACTCAATTTTCCTCTTGTATCGTTAAACGATAATCCATTAAAAAAATAATAATTTTTTTTTAATTTTTTCTCGTAAAAAAAAATCTCTCTCTATATCTTTCTCGTAAGAAAAATATGTTTTGTTGTTATTGTTTCGTTGGGAATTTTTATATTACAAGGAAGGATATTTTTTATTTTATATCAATAATTAGTTAAAAATAAATTGTAATTTTATTCTAGGTCGATTTTTTTAAATTGTTTTTTGTATCTTTATTGTATTGTTTAGACAGTTTAAGGTTAGAATTTTTTTTCAGTTTTTTTTTGTATCATTGAACGATTTGACACTTTTCAGTCAATCAACTCGATATGTAACAATTTTCGAATGTGACAGTATTTTAAAACGACGCATGTGACTATATTTCACAAGCACTGCGAATGTAAATTCAAAAAAAAGAAGAAAAACAATTTTTTTTTATGCAAACTGTTCATTTACGTCACGATTTTTTTCCATTTTATTTTGGTTTTTTTTTTACTAATAATAAAATTGTAATGAAAATACACGCTACACTTTTAAATCGTCTTTTTTCGTATGAGTATTAATAAAATAAAATTTAAAAATAAATATTCAGTTTCCAAAAATAAATGTTCAGTTATTATTTTTAAAAATAGATTTTTAATAGCAAAATAAAATTTTTTTATTCCTTTTTGCAAAAATTTGCTTTTTTCAAGTCCTAAATTTAATTTGAAACAAAACCTTTATTTAATTTGTATTTAAATTCTACTTTTTACATTTAAAAAAGGTTTCAACGTCCGGAGGCAATTTGTTACAAACTGAACAAAGAGAAAATAAGTATTTTTTGACTACCATTTATTTTTATTTAATAAAAATCGAGTTTCAATCAAAGTAGAATGATTGCTATAAAAACATTTTTTAACTAGAGACAGCTTTTTCGTAATTAATACAAAATTTTTATATTTTGAGAAACATTTTTAAGTGCTAAGAAAATTTTCTTAACAATAGAGAAAAATTTTTTAATTTTGAGAAAGCTTTTTGAATTTTAAAGAAAGTTTTTTTTAACTTTGAGCTTTTTTTTTGGAAAAAACCTAATTAAGCTTAATGAAAAGTTCAATTAAGCTTTAATTAAAGCTTAAATAACGATTTTTTTAAAACCAAAGAAAGTTTTTTTCAAGGAAGGAGTCTTTTATAACAGTGAAAGCTTTTTTTATAACAGTGAATCAAAAAAACTTTGCAAAAAAGCTCGAGCTTTTTTGCAAAGTAAAAAGATTTTTTAACGTTAAAGAAAATTTTCTAATCTAAAAGAACATTAAGAAAATTGTGTCGAATTGAAAAAAGTTTTTTTGGAAAAAATTAAATCTGTTTTCAATCAAAGAAAGTTTTTAAAGTTAAAAAATACTTTAATGCAGTGATGACAATTTTTTTATGAGAAAGCTTTTTTGCTACAAAGAGAGGGATTTTTTTTCAAATATAACAAAAAATTTTCATTCATTAATGATTTTTATTATATATAACTTCATATACAATTTTTTTTAATTAAAGAAATAAATTTTCCATTAAAAGTTATTTTGATTCAATTGACAAGTTTTTGGAATTTAAACATAGTTTACGGTAATAGTGAATTTTTTGTATCTAACAAATATTTTCAGTTACAGAAATTTTTATAAATTTTAGAAAAAATTTTTTTTAAGTAAGGAAAAAGATATTATGTTAAAGAAAGTTTGTTTATTAATAATGAAATCTGCTTTAAATGAAAAAATGTGTTTTCGAATTAAATAAAGCTTTTTGTACAGCAAAAAAAAGCTGTTTTAAATTAAACAAAGTTTTTCGAACAAATGAAAACTTTGATAGAATTTTTTTAATCAAAGAAAAAGTTTTCTAAGTTAAACAAATTTTTTTTGTAAATTATATGTTTTTTTGAACCAAAGAAAATCTTTGTAAATTAATTATATTTTTTTTAACCAAAGATAATTTTTTTGGTAAATGGAATTTTTTGAATTCAGTTTTAAATGATTTATTTAATATTAATTTATCAAAATTGTTAATTATTATTATTTTTTTATTATTCTTGTATTACTATCATTATTATATTTATTTATTTAACAATTTATATTTATATTATTATTTTTTTACTATTAATAATATTATTATTATTATTTTCATTACAATTATAATTATGTATTATTTATTTTCTTTTCTTCTTGTTATTATTTATTTATTTTAGTAAGTAAATATTTATTATTTTTTTTATTATCATCATTTTTATTAATAGTATGAAATTAAATTAATAATTAATGGTAATAGTATTAAATGAGCTTTATTATTAATTATTTTTATTATTATAACTATTTATGTTTTTCTTTTAAATAATTTTTCTTGTTTCCCATTAGTATTTAAATTATCCATCTACTTATTTGTTTATTGAAGTATATATAACAATTATTTTTTTATTTATGTTTTCTTGAAATATTTAATTACAAATACCATTGAAAAAATACGAAATATTTTTAATAACAATATGTTTTAGTCGAATATTAAATTTTAAACAATTTAAATTATTAACTACGCACTTGTAAATTATTTGTTACAAATAATTTCCTGATTTCAAGGAAACAATTATTTATTTGAACCAAATAATTATTTATTTACACCATATAATTATTATTCCACTAGAAATAAATTTTATTGCTATAATATCTTAATTTTTGTAGAATATTTACAGAAAAAAAATGTAATTGAAAAAAAAATTGAATAAATAATAAAAAAAAAATTATTTTTAAAGTAAATGGAAACTGGAATAATTTTTTTCTTTCATGTAAAGATCTCGATATCCAGAACAGAATTGCAAAAAAAGGGAAAATAAATATTTATAATATTCACTATATTTTTAATAGAAAACTGTTATGAAAGATTATAAAAAATTGATTGAGAAAATTATTTTTTTTTTTAGAAAAACGTACTTTTTATGTATAGAAGAAAGTACAATTGCGAAGAGAAACACGTGACTTGATGTCATCACATTTTAATATTTTTTTTCTCTTCTTTTTTTTCTTTTTGTTTTATTTTTTTTTTGAAGGGATAAAAACGCACAATTTGTGAGAGTTTGGAAGTTTTATGTTTTCTTGAAGACAGTCATTGATTATAAACAGAGAGAATATTGGATGTTAAAGAGAGAAAATGTGAGAAAAATATAAAGAAGAGATTTATATATTAGACGATCGTTAAAAGAATGATTTAAGGACGTGTTTGAAAGTGTCCGGGCTGTGGTGACAGCCCGAGACTCAGTCGCGAGCCGCGTGGACGCCGCTTGTAAACTGCGGTCTGTTAGACGGTGTTCATGATAGCGACGACTGAGCTCCTATTGGTTGCCAAGCATGGAGTATACTCGCGTGAGCCAGCGCTTGCGTTCGAAAATTTTTCTCTTCTCCAACTTTATATCAAACTAAAACACCTGCTGATACTGTCAACTTGTATGCGATCTTAATTCCAACACTGTTTAGGAATTTAGGAAATTCAATTGTTTTTTTCTTTTTCATTTATTTCCAATTACAACTATGAACGAAAATTGTTTTTTTAAAACTTTTTTTCTTATCTTCTGAATTTTTCATCCTTTTAAGTTTTTTACGAATTTTTATTTTTTATAGTTGACAAATAGTTTACGTCCGGTTTCCATTTATCGAAATAAAAGATTTTATTTGTTTATTTTTATGTATTTATTATTTATTATTATTATTTATAAATAATATTTATTATAAAGAGTATTTTTTGTTTCGTTATTTTTATTTATTTATTAATTGAAAAAAATACCGAAATTTCTTTATTAATGAACAATATTTATTATAACACAGTTTTTCTGCGGATATCAAATTGAGACATAAAACGAATCAAAACGTTGCTTCGCAACATTTTTGCTTCGTTTTTTGTCTCAATTTGATATCCGCAGAAAAACTGTGAAAGAGTATTTTTTTTTATTTCGTTATTTGCAAAAATACTCCGAGTAGAAAAAATACAGTTTGCCTTAAAAATGAACCATTTTTCATAATTTTCGTCAAAAAATATTTACTTCTTTTTTATCCTGCTAATAAATTGAATTCCTGCAACGAATTTTATTTTATTCATGAAAGAATTTAAATATTATATAAAAATAATTTAATTCTTGCGAAGAAGTTAATAAAATTTTTTAAATAATTGATTTCTTTCGACTAATTTAATAAAAATTCTAATTTAAATAATAGAATTCCTGAGAAACTTTTAATCCTGAAAAGAATTGAATTCTTACGAAAATTTTTTTTAAAAAAATTTTAAATAATTGAATTTATGTTTGGAAATTTTGTAAAAATAGTAGATATTGAAAATCATTGAATTGCGAAAAGTTTTTAAAAATAGTTCAATTTTACAAAGAATTCTTTTAGAATTTTTGAGGATAATTGAATGTCTTTGTGGCATTTTATTAAAAATTTTTTTGAAAATAATTGAATTCCTAAAAAGCATTTTATTATTTATGAAAATAATTGAATAGTTGCTCAGAATTTTTTAAAATTTTCAAAATTAATTGAATTTCTGAGAAGAATTTTATTATTTATGAAAATAATTGAATTATTTCGTAAAAATTTATTAAAATGTTTACAAAGAATTGAATTTCTGTGAAAAATTTTGTTATTTTTGAAAATAATTGAATTATTTACAAAAATTTTATAAACATTGTTTTAAATAATTAATTTTTTCGAAGTATAATAAATAATTATGAAAATTTTATTTTAAATAATTGAATTCTTGTGAAAAACTTTATTTGTAAAAATAATTGTACCTTTCGATTAATTAATTTAAAATAGTAGGTATTAAAAATAATTGAAATTCTTCGATGAGTTTTATTATTATTTATGAAAGTAATTGAATTTTTGCTTAGAAGTTTATTAAATTATTTTTTCAAAAATTGAATTTTTATGATAAATGATATTATTTTTGAAAGTATTTGAATTATTGTAAAGAATTGAATAAAAATAATTATTTAAATAATTGATTTTTTCGAAATTTTTTTGAAAATGCTATTCTACATTAATTGATTACCTGTAGAAATTTTTTTAGCTTTGGAAATAATTGAATTTTGGATTAACTTTATCAATTTTTTTTAAATAATTGAATTCTTTTGCGAAATTTTATGAACATACTAGATTATTTTATTTCTATTTCTATTTTTTTGATTTCTTTCTTTCTATTTCTTTTTATTTTTCCTTTTATTTATTTTTCATTTATTTACCTTTTTTTATTTTGTTAATTTACTTTATTTTCTTTATTTGATTGCATTCTTTTTTTTTATTTTTTATTTGTTTCAATTGCTTTTTTTTTCTTTATTACTCAAGGTAAAAAGAAGCACTTCTCGTTTAAGATTGCTTTCTTTTTCTTTTGTGCAAAAACACATTTTCAGCTAGACTGTGCAGTTCGAATATAGAAAAAAAGAATAAATCATTTGTTCTGTGTGTGTATAGTGGAAAATTGAGGCAAAGGTGCAATAAAGTCGAGAGGGAAGATTGATAACGTCCTGGGGTATCCTAAACTGGAACAACAACCCGCGAGTTTATTCCCGTTTATCCACAAAGTCCTGACATGCACTGAAAATTATATCGACAAAATTCAAGTCTAAATTTGTCCCTCAGTAATAAAACTTTTCTCCTAAAGATTATTTATATGTCAAAAATGAAAATAAATAAATAACTTTTATATTAGAAACATTTTTTCTGCTGTAACTATTTATTTTCTAAAACAAAATAAACTGTAAATAAGAGAAAATTGGAAAATTTTTATACTCGAACTATATTATATTAATAAATATTTTTTTATATAAACAAAAATTGGGTAATTAAAGCTATTCAAAAATAAAATAAATAAAAATTTAATTAAAACTAAATGCTACACAAACTGAGCTATTTTTCAAATGATAAATTAATTTCTCCTTTCTTGGAAAATATGCAACAGTTTAAAAAAAATTAAAAGAAAGAAAAAAAGTAAGAGGTCGTGATGTATAACAAACTCGAGTAATTGCGATAACAATAGGAAATAAATTAATACGAGAGGAAAAGTAATTTTAAAAACAAGTTAATTATGAAAAATGTCGAGAGGAAATAATTAGCATATCGTTACTGTATTTATTTTATTTATATAAATAATGTAGTTATATATCACGAGGAAAAAAGAAAATAATTATTTTATAATAATGACAATTTAATTTTTAAAAGAAAAAATTTTTTATTAAATTAAATAATAAGTAGAGGACATAATTAATATAAATAAATATTTTGTTATTCGTCAATAAATATTTATTGCTACCAGTAAAAAATAATTATTTGATTTTTATTAATTTTATTATTATTTTTCAATAAATAAAAATAATTAGATGTAAATACATTTTTACAGTTTTTCTAATTCAATGAAATCACTCGTCATTGTTTTAATATTTTACTAAAAGTTGATTTGCATAGATAACTATTAATTGTTAATCTGATTCGAACTATTGTTTTCCCCCGTCTCCTTCAAATCGAGTTTCTATTTCGCGCTTTAATTCATCAGATCATAATGTGAACATCGAGAAAATTTACACTTTCATGAACGTTGATTCGAATTTAAAAAAAAAATAAATGAATGAATACGAAATAAATGAATATAGAAAATTAATAAAAATCGAAATAATAAAATAAATAAAAAACGAAAAAACGAAACAAATAAAAACAAAATAAAAATAACAAAATAATGGAATAAATGAATAAAAAGCAAAATAAAAGAATAAATAAATAAATAAAATAAATAAATGAATAGAAAAGAAATAAAAAAATGATTAATAAAAAATTATGAAATGAAGCAGAAAAATAATTTAGGAAAGGGAATAATAATAAAGAATGTTGATTTCTATAAAGAATATCGAGAACAGATCAACGCGAGAAAATCGTTCAGATGCGCTCTCACGTATTTGGAATTTTTATCAAGTATCCCACTTTTAGCGAAAAAGGATAAGAGGCGTGCTTTAGATTCTAGCGAAAGATTAAAACAAACTCTTCACTTCAAGTCACTCGTAATGAAGAAATACAGTTTTCTAATGAATTAAGCCAATTAAGCGCAGTTTGTATCGAAAAAAAGTAAGAAAACAATTAAAATATATTTTTTTCCTAATAACAACTGTAGCCAACACTTGTCAATATAAAATATTTCATTTTTGAGTTTTTAAGTAATAGTAGAAGAAATATTGCAAATAATATCGACAACAATACAATAATTAGAGAAATTACAAATGAATGCAGAAATTCAATTATTTTCAAAAGTAATAAAATTCTTCGCAGAAATTCAATTACCTATGTTCAAAAATTTTCCAAAATTCTCATCAAAATTTCAATTATCTTCAGAAATAATTAAATTCTTCTCCGAAATTCAATTATTTTCAAAAATTTTCCTCAATTCAATGTTTTTCAATATCTACTATTTTCATAAAATTTTCAAAAAGAATTCAATTATTTAAAACAAAATTTAATAAAATTTTACACAAACTTTTAATTATTTTCAAAAAATAATAAAAATTTCACAGGAATTTTATTATTTACAAATTTCTTTATAAATTTCTTCGCAATCATTCAATTATTTTCATAAATAATCATATTTTTACGTTGATTCAATTATTTTCGTAAATATTAAAATTCTTTTTAGGAATTTAATTATTTTCATAAATAATATATAAATTCAATTATTTAAAAATTTATAGATAAAATTCTTTGTGAGAATTTAATTTTAAGAAACATGCAATTATTCAATAAATTGTTATTTTTGTATTTAAATAATTGAATTTTAGTAGAATTTTCTCATAAACATTGAATTAATTTTTTTTTGAGAAACTTTAATTGCGGATTTTTTTTTGAAATTATTTCAAGTTTTTATTTTCTAATATATATTTAATTGAAGAATTTATGAATAATTGAAATTTTGTAGAATTTAATTGTAAACAAATGAATTTGAAAATTCTTAAAGAACTTTTTCAAAAATCATTAAAAATAATAGATTTATAGAAGATGTTTAATTAAAAACACGAAAAAAAATTCTATTTTGTAAAAGTTACAATTTATTGCAAAAACTCAATTATTTTCAAGAATAATAATATTCTTCGCAAAAATTTAATATTGTTCAAAAGTAATAAAATTCTTCTTAGGGATTCAATTATTTTCAAAAGTAATAAAATTCTTCATAGGGATTCAATTATTTTCACAAATAATAAAACTCATCGCAGAATTTCAATTATTTTAATGGATTTTCTCGAAAAATGTAATTATTCTTAAAAGTTTTATTGAAATTCTACAAAGAAATTCAATTATTTTAAAAAACCTTCCTATAATTTATTTATTAGAATTTAATTATTATTGTCAATACATTTTTAATTGAATTTCTTTAAAGAATAAAATTCAAATTCTTTTTCACAACTCAAATTTTTTTCAAAATAATTTTAATAAAATTCTTCGCAGAGATTTAATTAATTTCAATAATTTATCAAAATTCAATAATTTTCAATATCTACTATTTTAATAAAATTTCTCAAAAGAATTTAATTATTTAAAAAGAAATTTATTATTGAAAAATTCGTCTCAAGAATTCAATTATTTTTAAAAATAATAAAATTCTTCGCAGAAATTCAATTATATTCAAAAGTTTAAAAAAATTATCGAAAATTATCGAATTCTTGGCAAAATTTCAATTATTTTTAAAAATTGTTCTCAATTCAATCAAATTTTTTACAGAGATTCAATTATTTTTAATACAATTTTAATCTAATTTCTCATAACATGAAATTATTCTTAAAAATTTTATTGAAATTCGTCTAATAACCTACTTAAAAATTTGTTGATAAAATTCTTTAAGGAAATTAAATTTTATGAAACATTCAATTGTTCAATAAATTATTTATTTTTGTATTTAAATAATTGAATTCTAGTAGAATTTTCTAATAAAAATTGATTTAAAAATTAATTTTAGTTAAAATTTTAGATAATAATTGAATATTGAAAGCAATATAGCGTGAATTTTTAAAAATAATTGAATTTTGAAATTAATTTTTTTGAAAAAGTTTAATTGAATTTTTTTAATATTATTTAAAGTTTTTATTTTTTAATATATATTTAATTGAAGAATTGACGAATAATTGAAATTTCGTAAAATTGAATATTGCAAAGAAATGGATTTGAAAATTGTCAAAGAACTTTTTCGAAAATTATTAAAAATAATCGATTAAAAAAAGAATTTTAGTTAAAAATTCTTGGTTCGAGCCCTGTTAAAATAGAAAAAAAATGTTTAGAATAATTATTTATTTTTATCGCAATGAATATTTTATTAAAGAAGTTAATAACAATTTTAATATACATTAAACGTGCGTCCAATATACAATATCGTGCTCCCGGTTAATTATCGTAGTTCTTGTAATAGTTCTCCTTACGGTGATTCAGAGTAATTGCATTCTAAAATCGCGATCAAACCCATTCGAGCTCGAAACACTTTCAGCCAAGCAACTATTTCGACGTATTGAAATCCCGTGCAAGGTATACTGTTTTCGAAAGTTCACACGCTACCTTACGAACAAAGACGCTTCTCTCTTGTTCCAAACATTGAACACCAGTCACGTTCCGGGTCTTGAAAAAAATTTACTTTATTTATTCAAATTTTCACCCGATATCGCTTTTTCCCTATTTCAACTCTCAATGGACATGCGATATTTCTCTCCTTCTATCTCTCTCTTTTCTTTTTTTAAAATTATATTCACATTTTTTTTTATACTAGCTGAGAAAATTTCCAATGAAAGTTTGAATTAATTATTAATTAAAATTTACAATTATTAAAAATTTTGCTACCTTTTTTAATTATAGCAATTAATGAATCAGTAATTACTAATTAATAGTTAATAATTAAAATGATAATTTCTTACTTGAAAATTCGTTTAAAAAAATTTTTAATGAATTATTTATTTTGTTATTCGAATCAAAAATAAAATTTCTTCTTTAAACTTTTTTTTAGCAAAACTGGCAAAGAATTTTTTTTTTAAATAGGTATCTAATTAATTTCATTACACCCGTAAGAGCAACAAAATTGGTGCTTGTTGTTATTTTTTTTTTAAAGACTGCTATCGACTTTTGTGTCGAATGCATTGAACAAAACACATGTTTTGCAGGAATTTAATTGCTGTTTGCCAATTTTCTGTAGTTTCGATTGCCCCGTCAATTGCTTCAGTTGTAATACTGCAATTAGTCGATTTTGTCACTCTCTAACGACTCATTAAAAAAATTTAAACAATTTAAATTAATTTACACAATCAAAACAATTATTTATTTAAAATAAATATATGTTTATAATTCAATTTATATTTTATTAATTATAGTAAAATAAGTAATTAAAACATTAAACAAATAGGTAAATAAATGAGTAAATCAGTAAAATAATAATTAAATAAAAAATAGTGAAATAAATATCAAAAACAAAAAGACGAAAGAGTTTTAAAATATCATTTTAAATTGAACGAAAAATTTGAATTTAATTTTGCTCTCTGTGAAAAGAAAGGAGTAAATATATTGTAGAGAAAGAAGTGAAATAAAATGAAATGAAAAGATTGGATGATTTTGGAATGTAAAATTTCTGTACGATTGCGGAAGGAATATGCTCGAAAAGGCAAGGACTTGAATTGGTTGAGGGAAAAATTGTGAAATCTCACTGACAAGAAAAACGCCTACTCATATAATCGCGAACAACACACACGTGGGACTTGTCCCAATGTCTTGCCACGTTTTCTTTTTTCTCTCTCACTCTCTCGAAACTTTTGTTTCTTGACTCTCGGTAGTTAATCGTCATGAAGCGTGTTCGGATATGGAAATAAATTATAAATATTTTTTTCTTTTTCAACTCACCTGATAATTGACGTTCTGACTGTGACCTCGGTTGCTGTAGTACCTGTAACGAAATTTACTAATTACAAAAACGTTGAGAAAAAAATATTGAAAAACACTTAAGATTTTTTTTTTTGTTAATTTTATGGCTTCTTTTATTATTATTTTATTATTATTCTTTTTTATTATTATTTTTTTTATTTCTATTTTTATTTTATTTCTATTTTTATTAATTATTATCATTAATATTTGCATTATTATTTTATTATCGGAAGGAGATTATAAATTTATTAATATTCGTATAATTTTAATTTTTTTGTTTAATATTTCGTGTCAATTTACGATAAAAGGTACGTACCTATATTAACAGTTGATGAATATTAATATTAATAGTTGAATTAAAATTTTTATCCTTGGATAATAATACAGTGTAATTATTATTTCTATTGTTTGAATTATTTTTATTTTTATCATTTTATTGTTGGAAGCTCATTATGAATTTATTAAATAATCGTGAAATTTTATGTTTTAATTATTTTAATTTTTTAATTTTGTGTCATTTTAAAATTAAAGATACGTAATAATAGTTTTTTTTAAATTTTATAAAAATCTTTTAAAGAATTCTAATATGAAATTGTAATAGGAAATTCTTATTAAAAATTGTTCTAAAAGTTCTTATAAAAAATATTGCAAATAATTTTGCAAAAAAATTTTTATTCAAAACTATCAAAAAATTCTTATGGAAAATTCTTATGAAACAATTTCATTTGCAAAAAATATTTTTAGAGAAACAATAAAAATTAAAAAAAAGACTTTTAAATTCGTATATATTACATTGAGTCTTCAGTATTCATTTATTTATTTATTTTATTTACAACTTGATTAGAGTATAAATAATTATTTTAAGAGATTTAAACTTTTTCTTTCTTTTTGCAAGAAAAAAAAATACCAGTTGAAATTAATCATATTGAGAACTGAATGAAATTGTAAATTATAGTTTGGCTCGTTAATTTAGTATTAAAAGTGCTTTCAACTAATAAAGACTGATAAAATAATTCAGAACGGTTATTAACTTCATTAAGACATGATTGTTAATAATTTATTATCATCGACAGGTGGTATTTTATCGAAATTACATAAAAGCTATTTTAATTCTATGTTAGACCAGTTTGTTATATTTCATTTATACGTCCGTTTCAATATTATTAAATCCCCAGCTCTTTGAAATAATTTCTGCGAATTTAAACACAGAGAACATTGCGCGTTTCTTTTCTATTAATAAATCACACAAACTATATAATTTCAATTATTTGTAATTTCAAGAAAAACGAATTTATTTTGTCCAATTTTTGCAAGAGAAAGTATTTTTATAATAGTATTCAAATTTTACTGTTTCTCAGACTGAAAGAAATTTATTTTATTGAAATATGAATATTTTTATATTTTATATTATTATTTATTTTATTATATATTCTATATTTATATTAATATATTAATAATAATTTTATTAATATAAATATTGACTACTTGATAATTATCAAAGACATTTTTTCCTTTTGGTGAAATAATTTTTATTAAAATCGAAATTTTGAATTTACTTTTGAACAAATGAATGTTGAATTTAATTGAAAATTATTTGACTCGAGAAAATTGTTATTTGATAATAGTCGCGTGTAATCGATAAATTTGGTTGAAATAATTTTTCTTCCAGTGCACACTAAGTCTTATTAATTAATGACTGGAAATTACTTTAACTTATCTTGGAACGGAGTGGAAGATAAATTATTCTCACTTTATAATTTCGCCCTTATTATTTTATATGCTTATCTAAACATGACGCTAATGACAGTTTTATGAGATGCGCGCCACTCCCGAAATTATTATGTGGATCGATAAATTCGCATATTTTAAAACTTGCTAAACCTTTCTAAAATATGCATTCGTCCCAAATCCATAAAATTTTTATGACGCAGAAAAATATTCTTGATTCTTTTTTTTTTTTTTTTTAATATTTCCGAAATTCTTTGTTTTATGTACAATTTACAATAAGACAATTACAATTACAGTAAGACAATCTTTTTACTTATACAATTTTAATTACTTCATTTATAGAATTAAATTTGCATTTTGCCATTTTGAATTCCGTTTTAATTTTTATTTTTAAGTAAAAAAAGTCCATTCAGTCAGACAATTTGTAATTAAGTAAAAAAAATTATTCTAGTAAGGCAGATTGTTTTTTAAGTAGAAAAAACTGCGTTTAGTCAGACGATTTCGAATTAAGTATAAAACAATTTTTTATTAAGTAGAAAAAGGAATTAATTTTTAGGAATTAATTAATAGAACAGTTTCTATTTTTAAAATAGTAAAAATGTATTTAGTCGGACATTATTATGTTAAGTAGAAAGAGTTGTTTCGTGCGAGAGAGATTTTGTTTTCTTAAGTAGAAAAAACCGTATTCAGCCAGACAATTTCTAATCAAGCAGAAAAACTCCAAAAAGTGGAAACTTTTTGTATCTAAGTAGAAAAAACTGCGTTTAGTCAGAAATTTTTTAATCAAGTATTATTTTTACTATTTAAAAGTAGAAAAATAAGGAAACAAAAGATAAATTTTGTCAAAGTAGAGTAAATTGCATATAGTCCAAGAAACTTTAATTAGTTGTGGAAAATCACATATATACATATATATATATATATATATATATATTTAGATATTATTAAATGGAAGAAGTTGTCTGACGAGATGATGATAGTTTTTCAACTAGAACAAATCGAAATGAATGATACTTTAATTAGTTTTCAGTGGAAATTTACATATTAAGTACTAGAGAAATTTCTGAAGATAAAATTAGTTTTTTCGAGAAATTTAAAAAATATTTTTAATCTAACTTTAAATTTCAGTGGGTATTTTATTAAAATATTCTTTACTTTTATTATTATTATTATAATTACTATTTTAGTATTCTTATGCTTATATGAATTGTAATCCTTATTTTTATTATTATTTTTCTCTACTATTATTTATTGAAGTATTAAATTAAGTAAAATAATTTGCATAAATTATTTTACATTTAAAAATATTAAAATTATTTTTAATTCAAAAAGAAAGAAAACTTTAAGCCTTAATATTTTGCAGCAACTATAAATGAATGAAACGATCTATCACTTTTTCGTGACTAAAAACAAATGGTAATTAATTAATTCTCTTGATCCCGTGAATATTCTATGATTTTTATTATTAAACCGGAGCTTTTGATTGATTGGGAGGAATTTACATATAACTTGTGTGGAGATAGTTTCTCGATAAATGTGAAATTAAATTTTTCACTTAATCGATACTTGATAGACGTGTTAGGCAGAAAAAGAGAAGGAGAGAGAGAGAGAGAGAGAGAAAGAGAGAGAAAAAGAGACTGATAACTGCGTTCGATTCAAACGTCACATGAGAAGTAGCCGCTCCCATATACTATTGCCAATGATTCTTTTACAAGGATGAAGATTAACTACCATTTTCCCATGTATTCATTTTAGAGTTTAACTCCCATGATCTTTTGATTTTTCTTCTGTTTTGAATGATATTTTCCCGCTTAAACAGTGCGCGCCGCTTTTGTCGATGAGAATTTTCAGATTTTTATCATTTTATCATTCAATATCTGATTTAGTGTAAAGCGGATATTCAAATTAGTAAACATTTTCATTGTAAAATAGTTAAATAGCAATAGTTTAAGTAGAAAAAACCGCACTTAGTCAGACAATATATATAATTGATTTAAAAAAAGTTGTCTTGTGAAGTAGATTTTATTTTTTAAGTAAAAGAAACATGCGATTAGTTGGATAACTTTTTAATCAAATGGAAAAAGTTCTTTTGGTGAGACAAATGTTTATTTTTAAGTGGAAAAAGTCCATCCAGTCAGACAATTTTAATTCAGTAAAAAAGTTATTCCTGTAAGGTAGTCTTCGTTTTTTAAGTAGAAAAAACAGCGTTCAGTCAGACAATTTTCAATTAATTAAGAAAAAGACGTTTAATATAAACAGTTCTTAATTTTTATTTAGAAAAAAATGTCTAAGTAGAAAAACTGCGTTCAGTCAGACAATATATTTCATTAAGTAAGAAAAGTTGTCTATTGAAGTAGATTTTATTTTTTAAGTAGAAAAAAGTGAGTTTAATCGGACAATTTTTAATCAAGTGGAAAAAATCCAATTATTTTCTAAAATTTTAATAAATTCTTCAAAATAAACCTATTGTTTATATAAATAGCAAAATTAATCGCAAAAATTAAATTATTTTTCATAAATAATAAAATTCTTCTCAGGAATTCAATTATTTTCAATACAATTATTAATAAATTCGAGATTATATTGAATAAATTAAAGAAATTTTTCGACAAAATTCAACTATTTTCTAAAAATTTCAATAAAATTCAAGAATTAAATGTTTAATTTCAATTATTAAGACAGACGATTATTTTAAAAACTTGAAAGAAATTGTCTATATAAAATTCATTTACTTTAAAAACTATCAATTATAATTATTAAAGAAACTCCATTATTTTAAAGAAATTTTTCAAAAGAATTCTTCAAAAGAATTTAATTAAGATTCTGAAAAATTTTAATAAAATTCTTCACAGAAATTCAATTATTATCAAATTTTTTGATAAAATTCTTTGCAAGAATTCAATTATTTTCATAAATAATATAACATTTTTACAGAGATTCAATTATTTTCGTGAATAATAAAATTCTTTTTATGAATTCAATTTTTTTTATAAATAATAAAATTTTCGCAGGAATATAATTATTTGGAAACACAATTTTCATAAAATTTTTCAAAAAAAATCAATAATTTATAAAAAATTAATAAAGTTTTTCGTAAGAATTCAATAGTTTTTGAAAATTTTAATAAAATTTGCTGTAAGAATTCAATTATTTTTAAAATTTTTTATAAAAATCTTTTAATTCAATTATTTAAAAACTTTTTGATAAAATTCTCGGCAAAAATTTCAATTATTTTCTAAAAATTT
Source organism: Leptopilina heterotoma (assembly GCF_015476425.1). Taxonomy (NCBI): domain Eukaryota; kingdom Metazoa; phylum Arthropoda; class Insecta; order Hymenoptera; family Figitidae; genus Leptopilina; species Leptopilina heterotoma. Next base: position 505,530 of record NW_025111202.1, read on the forward strand.
TTCTCAATTCAATGATTTTCAATATCTACTATTTGAATAAAATTTTCCAAAAGAATTCAATTATTTAAAAATATTTAATGAAATTCTGCGCAAACATTTAATTATATTCATTAAATAATAAAAATTTCACAAGGAATACAATTATTTACAAATTTTTTATAAATTTCTTTCCAATAATTTTATTATTTTCATAGATAAATAAAACTCATCACAGAATTTTGATTATTTAAAAATCCAATTTTAATAGAATTTCTCGAAAAATGTAATTATTCTTAAAAATTTTATTAGAATTTTTCAATAAGAATTGAGTTATTTACAAATTTGTTGATAAAATGAATGAATTCTTCATGGGAATTCAATTTAAGGAAACATTCAATTATTCAATGAGTTATTAATTTTTGTATTTAAATAATTAAATTTTAGAAAAATTTTCTAATAGAAATTGATTTAAAAATGAATTTCAGTTAAAATTTTAGATAATAATTGAATATTGCAAGCATTAAATTAATTTTTTAAAATAATTCAATTTTGAAAAGGTTTCATATTAAAATCTTTGAAAATTAGAATTTTTACTAACAATTCTGTAAAATTAATTTTTTTCAAAAAGTTTAATTAAATGTTTTTTGAAATTTTTTGAAGTTGTTATTTTTTAATATATATTTAATTGAAGAATTTTCCAATACTTAAAATTTTTAGTAAAATTGAATTGTAAACAAATGGATTTGAAAATTGTCAAAGTACTTTTTTGAAAATTATTAACAATATAATTGTATAAAGAAAAATTTTAGTTAAAAATTCTAGAAAATAATAATTGAAAATAATTTTGAAGAAGTTGCATTAGCAAAATTCTTATTATATGAAATAATAATTTTATCAATTTGCCATCTTTAATTATTATAAAACATGAAGAAAGCGATTACTCCGAGTCGAAGACTCGGAGTGATTGATATCTTCATGTTAATAAATTTGTAGTATAATAAATTTAATAGTTAAAAATTATTAATTAAAATATTTTGTATTAAAAATTATTTGTTTAAAAATTAGTTTAAAAACTATTTAATTAGTTAAAATTTATTAGTTAACATTTCTACTAACTTATTAATTCGACGAACTAATTTTAAAGAAAAAAAATCTAGTTAAAAATTCTAGTTAAAATTATTACTGGTAAAATATTTTTTTTCAAAGAAAATATTTTTTCTTCTCAATAACAAAAAGCGAAAGTGTTATAGAAAATCGAAAACGATTTATCGCAAAACTTCTATTCTCAAATGGCTCTTTTAAAGGCGACGCAACTAAACGACTTGTTTTCTTTCGCATATGCAATTTTTGTTTGACTTGTTAATAGTGGACATAAATAAATATTGAGACAAGGTGAAAATAAAGTGTTAAATATTTGAGTATATATGTATATAGGGAAATAAACCTGAGATGCTGAGAGTAGATAGATAAGTGTATAAAATTTGGAGCGCGCAGCTTTCACTCTTATATGGAAGAAAACTGGGTAAAATTATCAATGAAGTGTCAGTACATGGCCTGTCCATCTCTCACATGATCAGGTTTTCAACGAAGAGCCACATGTTAGTGAACACGTCACTCGAATGCGTGTTTTGTAGACGATCAAAGCTAATCGACCAGTGAGCCGTGCCTTCGTATTAATCGGTTGACAGCCTTCAGCCCTCGAATAACTTCCCTTTGTATTGATGTGTATTTGATCTTTATACATGAAAACGTATACTTGGCCTCAAGTGAAAAGTGTCCAACTTTATCCCAAGAGCCAACACTTGCCGAATCAATATATATACATATAGATAAATATTTATATATAAATAAACAGCTCATAACTATATTTATCGCTTTCTTTTTTTTTCTTTTTTCAAATATTTTCTTTATTTTCTTTACGTATTTTTGATTGTTTGATTTATTTTTCTTTATTGTATTTTTTATTTATTAACCCTTTTTTATTTATTTATTTACGTTCGGTTATTTATTATTGTAAAGGAACTTGTCAGGACCAACCCTAACTATAAGTTCCAACCTTAGCTAAATGCTAAACTTATTTTCTAAAAAAGTTATAAATAAAGTTCCAAAGGTGGTCCAACCCTGACTATGTTTCCCTATTTTTTGTTAATTTTCTATTTATCTATTTACATATATTTAGTTATTGTCATTTTAAGTAGAACAAACTGTACTAATGAAGTAGAAAAACTGAAAAACAATGTTAGTTGAATATTAACTGTGTATCTTAAGTAGAAAAAGTTGTATTTGGTCAGACAAAATTCTAATTCATAGTCGACTAACGGTATAAAAATTCAATTTTAAAGTATAGTAAAAAATACTACCCAAATGTAAGCAAAAATAACAATTAAAATAATTTTTCAAGTAGAACAAGCTGTGTTTAGTCAGACAAATTTCAATTAAAAATATAAAAACTGACGACTGGATAAGTAAAATTTATTTTTTTGAATCGTCGCGTCATTAAAAAATAGTACTCAGGTAGAAAATGAAAGTGAGAGAAATTTTTGTATTTTAAGTAGAACAAGTTGGATTTAGTCAGACAAATTAAAATATAATTTGCATAAAGAATTTTATCAACAAATTTTTATATAATTGAATTCTTTTGACAAAAAAAATGTCGACTAACTAAAGAGAATTTAAGTTTTTGAATCACAGTTAAAAACTATTGCTGAACTGAAAAAAAGCAACTGATGACCGTAAATTTTGTGTTTTAAGTAGAACATGTTGTTTTTAATCAGACGAATTTCAATTTATATTTTATAGTGAAAAAAAAGGTTGAGTGGAGAAATAAGAGTTTAATTGTTTCAATCGTACTTAAGAAATATTTCTAAAATAGAATCAAAAGCAACTGACAGCGAAACTTTGAGTTGCAAGTAGAACAATGTTATGTTTAGTCAGACAAAATTGTAATCAAGGAAAATTTGCTCTTTTCAAATTCTCTGACTTTTACAGGTTTTCTAAATTAAAAAATTTAATTTTTTTCAGGTTTTTAAAACGAAAATTATTCAAAAACATCAATAACTTCATTTGAAAATAAATATTTAATCACTATTTTTTATAAAAATTAAAAAAAAAATTTGAAATTCAATAACATATAAATATTATAAAACATGAAGATATCGACCACTCTGAGTCTTCGACTCGGAGTGCTCGAATTCTTCATGTTTTATAATAATTAAAACTTGCTACTTTGTTACTGTAACTTCTTTAAAAATTATGTTCATCCTTACGATTATTCATTTCTAGAATTTTTAACTATAATTCTTCTTTGAGTCAATTTTTTAAAAATAATTTTTGAAAAAGTTCTTTGTGAATTTTCAAATTCTTTTGTTTACAATTTAATTTTAAGAAATTTCGATTATTCCGAAATTCTTCAAATAAATATACGTTAAAAAATAAAAAATTTTAATAATTTTAAAAAATTTCAATTAAGCTTTTTGAGAAAACTTAGTTCCATAGAATTTTTAATTAAAAGTATGAAAAGTTCAAATTTTCAAAGATTTTAATTTGAAATTCATTTTTAGATATTTATTATTATATGAATATTTATTAGAAAATTCTACGAGAATTCAATTATTTAACTATATAAAAATAAATTTTTATTAAACAATTGAATGTTTCTTAAAATTGAATTTTCATAAAGAATTTTATCAGCAAATTTTTATATAATTGAATTCTTTTGAGAAATTTTAATCAAATTTTTAAGAGTAATTGCATTTTTCGAGAAATTTGATGAGTTTGATGAAAAATGTATTAAAAATAATTGAAATTCTGACAAAAATTTTATTAAAAGTTTTGAAAATAATTGAATTTTGGAAAAAAAATTTATTAATCATAAAGATAATTGAATTTTTGTTAATTTTTAAACATAATTGGAATTCTATTAAAAATTTTGAGGATAATTGACTGTTTGTGTGGCATTTTATAAAATTTTTTTTGAAAATAATTGAATTCCTAAAAAGCATTTTATTATTTATGAAAATAATTGAATTCTTGCGAACTATTTTATTAGAATTTATTAAAATAATTGAATTTCCAAGAAGAAATTTATTACTTTTAAAAATAATTGAATTCTTGTGATGAATATTATTATTTATAAAAATAATTGAATTTTGCAAAGAATTTTATTAAAATGCCTCAAAATAATTGAATTTTCGGGAATAAACACAAAAACTTTAGAAAACAACAATTTTACAGGATTTCGATCCAAATTCCCTGAATTTTTCAGGTTTAGAAAATGAAATGTTTTTAGTGGTGTCTTAATTTTTTTTCTCAGAGGTTTAAAAAGTTGAATACTTTTACATTTTATTTTCCAAGTAAAACAGAATATTTTGAGTCAGACAATTTTTTTTAATTATCAAGTAAAAAATTAGTGGAAAACAATTTGTTTCTGGAGTAGAAAACAATACATACTCATTAAAACTAATTTAGCATTAAATTAAAACGAACTTTAAAATAGTTGAAACAGTAGTGAAAATATATCAGTTTTTTAAGTAGAAAAATCAATATTTAGTCCGACAGAATTAATTTTATTTTTACTTTAAAAAAAAATTGCTTGATGAAACACATTTTTTCAATTCGAAACCAATTCTGTTGGGACAATTTTTCAAGTTACTAATTTTAAAAATAGAGGTAAAGCATAATTCTCAAGCATAGCAAATCAAGTTTAGTCAGACAAACAATAATTCGTTTTTTCTAGTAAGTATTTATTATTATTTATTATTATTCATTATTATATTTAATCATAATGAAATTAGTTTATTTATTTATTTATTTCACTGATTCATGATAATGTAAAAAGTTTTAAAGAATTTTCGTCAATTGAAAAAAAATATTTTCTGAATCTTTCAAAGTTTAAAATATTCTAATCTACTTTGAAAAAAGGAAATCTTGAAAATAATTTCACAGCGCATGTTTGGAGAAAAGTGTATTCAGGAAATAATTTTTTTTTCTCTCTAAAATATTGAGGGTTAGGGTGAAAAAAATGTGGTTTCCTTCGAAGAAAACATAAATAAAGAAGCCATAAAAAAATGTAGCGAATTAGCATTTGTCACTTACAGGTTTCTGTGTCTCGTCCTTGTCGACGTTGTTATTTTCTAGGAGTGGAGCGCTACTACTTTTTCCCCCTAATTCAATTGCGAGGGGCTCAGATTTAAGTTGAAGGCTCGCCGCAGATGGAGATGAAGGAGCACGTGGCGGGGTTTCTAATAATTCTCCGGAGCTTAACGAGCTACTTGCGGTTATTGAGAGACCTGTAAAATACAACGATAACGATGCGTTTCAAAATTTCATTTCTATAAAATTTACAGATATTTATGAACGAGAAAATTGTCTTTTGTCTGTCAAAAAATAATAGTTTCAAAAACTACTTTTTGCCTATTTATACCATTTTTCAGCTAACTTGTAATTTTTCCTTTCAATCGAATTCAATTTATTTATTATTTTTATTTCTTTATTCATTCAATAAATTTAAAAATTATCTGCTCTTCGAAGAAAATAAAATTATTGTACACTTAAGAATTTCTGAATATTTCCAATTTTTGTTTTTTTTTTGAAAGATTTTTTCTTCTTATCCTCTTATTTTATTTTTGTTTCTGTTACGTCCTCGCCTGTGTATTTATAAATATTTGTTGAAGATAAAAAAAATAATAATTGAATCTTACCCAATGGCAGATTGTTGGGTCTATTTGGTTTTATTCTCGGTAGGGAATCATCTAAACCACTACTACTGTCGACAATATCGTGATCCTCGTCATTTCTTCGAGTTTGCGTGTGAACGCTTTCTCTTTTTATCCAAACGTCCTGCGATCCCTTTTCCAATCTCGAATTCAACTTTGAGGGACGACGTCGAATTCTTTCCCAAGTCTCCTTGCGGTGACATTTGTTCGACGTCGCCGCTGTAAGCACACAGAAAGCGAGGACGTAACATTTTTTTTCGATTTTCAATTATTCCGCACCGAATTATTCACTTTTTATTGTATTTTCTATTAAATTATTGTTGTTCTTTTCCAATAATTTCTTATAAATTGGTGTCGATAAAAAAGGGAAAATTATTAATTAATTAATTAATTTAATTACTATTGAATTACAATCGATACTCACTCATAAGAATTATTACACGAATATAAACGAATAACAAAATCATAAAAGTGTTCATCGAATAAAATAACTTTTACTATTTTCAAACTAAAATTTACAATGAAAGAAATTTCTGTACATTTATGGCAATTATTACTATTTTTTAGAGTAAAAGTTGCTACGATCGAAATACATTTTTGTTAAAATTAGTCAAATTTATTTCAATACAACAAAATTTACTTCGAAAATTGTAAAAGTTACTATATATTTTTCTCTGTGTATTAATTAATTAATAAATCCGTAAAAGTCCGTTTTTAAAAAAAAAGGTTTGTAAAGTCCGTAATTTGATTCGAAAAAGATGAAAAGTTCGTAAATTGTTCGATATAATTTGAATAATTATTACAGATGATTGCCGAAATTCAATTATTTTCAAAAGTAATAAACTTCTTCGCAGAAATTCAATTATGTTCAACAATTTTTTTTAAATTTTCATCAAAATTTAAATTATCTTTAGAAATAATTAAATTCTTCTCCAAAATTCAATTATTTTCAAAAATTTTCCTCAATTCAATGATTTTTAATATCTACTATTTTCATCAAATTTTCCAAAAGAATTCAATTATTTAAAACAAAATTTAATAAAATTCTACACAAACTTTTAATTATTTTCAAAAAATAATAAAAATTTCCCAGGAATTAAGATCCTAAAGTTCTGAACGTTCAAATGAACGAAATTTATTTATTTCTTCGACAAATTAAATTTTTATTACAATTATTTTGCGTCTCTATCCAAAAAATTGATTACTGAGTTACTAATCGAAAAATTTCAATTTGTAAATTTTTTTGTGACTAGTAATTCATTAAAATATCTTCAATAAAAAATATTTCGTTCATTTGAACGTTCAAAACTTGGGGATCATCAGGAATTTCATTATTTACAAATATTTTTATAAATTTCTTCACAATCATTCAATTATTTTCATAAATAATAAAATTTTTACGTTAATTCAATTATTTTCGTAAATAATAAAATTCTTTTTAGGAATTCAATTATTTTCATAAATAATAAAACTCACTGCATAATTTCAATTATTTTTAATACAACTTTAATCGAATTCCTCGAAAAAATTCTTAAAAATTTTACTAAAATTCGTCAAAAGAATTCAGTTATTTTAAAAGTTTATAGATAAAATTCTTTATGAGAATTCAATTTTAAAAAACATGCAATTATTCAATAAATTGTTATTTTTGTATTTAAATAATTGAATTCCAGTAGAATTTTCTCATAAACATTGATTTAAAAATGGATTTCAGTTCAAATTTTAGATTATAATTGAATTTTAAAAGCATTAGAGCATAAATTTTTACAAATAATTGAATTTTGAAAAGGCTTCAAATTAAAATCATTAAAAATTTGAATTTTTCATGTTTTTAATGAACAATTCTGTGGAATTAATTTTTTTTGAGAAATTTTGATGAAACATTTGAAATTATTTAAAGTTTTTATTTTCTAATATATATTTCATTGAAGAATTTACAAATAATTGAAATTTGTAAAATTGAATTGTAAACAAATGAAATTAGAAATGAAATTAGAAATTCTGAAAGAACTTTTTCAAAAATTATTAAAAATAATGGATTTATAGAAGATGTTTAGTTAAAAACTCGAAAAAAAAGTTCAATTTTGTAAAAGTTAAAAATTATTACAAAAATTCAATTATTTTCATAAATAATGCAATTCTTTACATGATTTCGATTATTTACAAAAAAATTTATAAAATTGGTTGAAAGAATTCAATTATTTTCATAAATAATTAAACTCGCATCGCAGAATTTCAATTATTTTTAATACAATTTTAATCTAATTTCTCGAAAATAAATAAATAAATAAATAAATAAATAAAATAAAATAAATAGATTATATTAAAATGAATTTATAACATTTTGAAAATTCACGACCTAATTTATTGAAAAAATGAGATGATAGTGAGTTTAACTGATTTTTTTTTTTTTTTTTTTTTTTTAAGGGATTTTGTTAGAAATATATGAAAATAAATTACGTTTAGCAGAACGACGCTCGGAACTTCTGGGAGGACTTGCGGTGCCAATTCCACTTTCGAGAGGTGACGCTCGATCAGTTGTGTCTGGCGATACACTGCCGGAGGAAATTTCGTCCATACTTTGTAGCAGGTCTTGAGAGGAAGATGATGATCTGTTATCATCGTCTACGGTGTGTTGGGGAGACGCATTATCCAAGGTTGTTACGTCTTGAAGTGATTGCACGTCCACTCGAGAGTCGGCTATAGAGAAATTCATAAGTTTATTTTTAAAAGACCAAATAGTCCGTCAAGTCTCATATATATATATATATAATTATGTATACATGCAGTAGTAATATTTCTATATACGAACTTTTTCAATTTGTTGAAAATTTCACATTTTCTCTTTTTTCCTCATGAGACAAAGTTTGAGATTTTTTTTTTTTTAGTAAAAGAGTATGTTTTTTTTAAATGATTTAAATAATTATAATGAAATGCAATTAAATATAATAAAATACAATAAAATATAATAAAATTAAAAAAAACTATTATTAATAAACACTGAAAAAAAATATTCTTGTTTTTAGAGGAAAAATTTTTGAAATATTTTGTGTGTTTTAGAAATTTTTTAAAATTTTCAGTAGAGAAAACTGTGTGCAGTCAGACATTTCAGTTATTGGCAGAAAAATAAGTAGTTTTAATTTTTAAGTAGAACAAGAAGGTTTTAGTCAGACAACTTTTAATTTATGATAGGTGTGTTCACAGTTTCCTTGAAAGTATCAAATTGATACTAAATTGGATCAAAATGATAAAAAAATTAAGTAGATCAAATTGTGTTTAGTCAGACATGAATATTAAAAAAAAATAGATAAATAATTCGTGTGAAACAAAATCATTTATTTCAAGTAGAACATTTCTAGTTTCGTCAGACATTTTTTTAGTATTGTCTAGAAAAAGTTTTATTTTCGTTTTTATAGTCTTTAGAAAAATTTTAACATTTACTCTCTTTTCATCAGTGAAAAAAATAGCCTTATACAATTTTTTTACAATTCCTAATTATTCAGTTACAAAAATAAGTTATATTCTTTTTAGTAGAAGAACAACTTTTAGGTCAGACAAATTTTTTCATGTTTAAAATAAAGATATTGATATTGATTAGAATTTTTTTTTTTTTGTTTAGAATATATCCTTTTCAACGTGAAACTGACATATTTTCTTATTTCTTACCTCGTGGAGATTCGCAATCGCTGACCCATGTAAAGCTCGAGCTTCTCGAAATCGCAGGTGAAGTTTGTATTGCTATATCAGCACAGGTGAATGATTCCGTGGGAGGTGAACTCGTACAACAAGTGCCCGATCCACTTCGAAATTTTGATAGCAGAGAATGTAGAGAAATTGGCAACTGAAGAAAAGAAAGAAAAAAAGTTAATCAAAAAAGTAATTTTGTACATTTATTATTATATTTATTTATACATTTTTTTGTAAAATATCAACTAACTTTTAAAAGAAAATAATTACATTTTAATAGAATTTTAAATTAAATATTTGAAATTTCTGAATTAAATTATTCAAAACTTCAATACTTTTTATTAAACAAAAATTTAAAAACTTATTCTTATTTACATATTTTTCCACAGGAATTGAAATTTCAAATAATTTCAATGAAAAGCCTCTTGAAATTTACTAATTTATAAAAATTGCAACTCTAATTCTTCCAAAATTCAATTATTTTTTTAGAATTTTTGAATAAAATTATTGAAAATCTTTAAAAAATTTCAAAAAAATGGATAATTTTTTTAAATAAAAATAAAAATTGAAATATTTTTATACTTTTGCTTCCCTTAGATCTTCAGAGAATTTATTTCAAAATTGTTTTAAAATTTAATTTATTCCTAAAATTTCTATTATAACGCTTTAAATGCTCAATTATTTTCTAAAACTGAAATTGTTTTTAAATCAATTTTTATCAGAATTTAACAACAAGAATTAAATTATTTAAATAGAATAATTTTTGTAAATTCTTAAAATAATGTATTTTCAAAAAAAAATATATTTATAAATCATTTTTAAAGATGAAGAAATACAATTCTATAAAATATAAAAATTTACAAAATAGCCAACTGTTATAATTTTTATAAATACTTTTCGGGAATTCAAGTAATATCTGCAAAAAATTTTCTTTTTTCTTTTTCAAAAACCTAATTTTTTTCAGAATTTCCAAATTAAATCTTTCAAATTTCAATCAGTTTTGAAAAATAAATATTTAAATACAAAATACTTATTGTTCTTTATTTGCTTAAAATTTCAAAATCCATTTAATTGTTTTCATAAATAATAAAAATTCCACAGGAATTCAATTATTTACAATTTATTTTATAAGTTTCTTCTCAATAATTAAATTATTTTCATAACTAATAAAACTCATCGCATAATATATTTATTATTTAATATAAAATAATTATTTTATCTTTCGAACATCTTTAATTATTTTTAAAAATGAAGAAATCGATCACTTCGAGTCTTCGATTCGGAGCAATCGATGTCTTCATTTTTTATAACAATATTTTTAAAGTTTGTTTAATTTCAAAAAGGTTTGAATTTGAATGTTTTGAAGAATATTAATTCCTACGGAAAAATAATAATTAAATATTTATTTAAAAAAGAAGTTATTGATGTTTTTTATAAATTTTTTATAAATACAAAGAAAAAATTGAGAAAAATTTGAGAACGAAATTTGTTAGAGAAAAAAGCATATAATATACAAAATGGGTATATTTTTCATTTGTTAATCATCATTTTTTTAAAATTTTTAATTTCTAATATTAATTTATTATGAATCATGAAAAAATGCCTGCACATTTTCGATTTGTCAAAAAATATTTTTTAAAGAAAAAAAAAACAGAAACATACACAAAAGCTAACTTCAAACTGCGGACAGAATGAATGAAAGAATATGAAGATTAATATAGGTAATAATTAATAATAATAATTGCGGAATGAAAAATGAAAAAATTACTTTTGAAAATATTTTTCTTTATAAATAAATATAAATTTTTTTGAAAAATTAAGTTCTTATTTAAAAATGAATAATTTTCTTTATAGATAAATATTTCACGCTCTAAATCATTGATCATAAATCATTGATCATTGTGCGAACTTAACATTAGTAAAAAAATGTGTGAAATATGAAAAAATATTTACCGAAACAGATTTAGAGCCCTCGTCATCAATAATTTTCCTCTCCATTTCATTCACCGTTTTCTTTTCATTCCCCATTTCCTCTCGTTTGCTGTCGACATTCGGTAAATGACACTCAACAGCAACATCATTGCTCTTCGACCTCCGAAATGGAAACTTCATTAAATTCACTGGACTCGTGTGTCCAATGTCTTTGTTCGATTCAGAGAGTCTTTTTCCAGTGAGATTTGACCTTAAAAAATTCAATGGCGAAAGATCCCTCTTTCTCAATGCCCTCGTCATTTCTTTCTCATTCTCACATCTTTTCCTCGCATTCATCAATAATTGTTCATTCGACAAATGCAATAAATCCTGATCGGGCAGCGATGAGACGCGCACTAATATCGCCTCATTATTATTGTCATGAAAAACGGGTGTGTAACGTTTTTTCAAGAAACGAGAAAATGGCAATTTCTTCTCCTCAGTTGGTGTCGATGGCGCCGAACGCGGTGAATATTCGACAAATAATTTCGATCTCGCTGGTAAATCATCATAATCACTGTCCTCATTGGTTGATCGTGAAACTGTTTGACTAAATTTTCTCCGCTTGTGATTTATTTTCGATTGACTTGTCTTCTTGCGCACTTCCTGTCTCTGTCGTGGGGGTAATTTTGCGTTTAGATTGTCGAGATAACGCATCTTGAATCCACACCAGGGTCCTTGATTCGCTTTTTCGCTTTTGTTGTCGTTTTCGCTTTGATTTTCGTTTTCGTATCCGTTTTGATTTTCCTTTCCATTCTCGTAGACATTTTGTTTTTCTTGTGGAAGTTTTCCATTCTTTGGTCCATTGCCTCTACTGTTGAATTCAAGTAGACTAGAGCTATTACGCGATAATTTCTGATCCATTATTATTTTCTCTTGGGTGCAATTATTATTTTCCCTAAAATGACCTCTCGTTAGATCATGGTGAAGATTTTCGGGTAAACTTCCACTGAGCCGGTGTTTCTGCAGAAGATGTCGATCAATGTCGTTTCGCTTTAATCGTGAGGGGGGTAATTTTCGTTCTATTTGCTCAGGTTTTGTGTCGTCCAAACTATTTGATGAACTACTGTCGGCAATGCCAAATTCATTGAGTAAATCTTTATAATTGATTTTCTCCTCCTTCAACGGTTGATTACGTTGTGAATTTAATTTGGCGCGTGTCAATTCATTGATTTCTTTGGCAATAATATCATTAAATTCGGCAAGAATATTTTCCGACCAATCGCTAATGTCATCTTTCACGGTTATATTTTGCGCTTTTTTGCACGAGGCTTGTCGCAATAAATTCTTTCGCGACGGCAACGAATTTGTACCGTAATTACGATCTCTAGTCATTGGTGTTGTTGTTGAATTAAATACTTTGATTTTGGGTGAACATTTTTCAGTGTTGTTGATTGGTGTGACGGATTCTATTATCTCACTGATTTCCTCCTGAAACAGAAATTAGAAAAAATTATTATAAGAGTCGTAGCATTTTTTTTCCTCAATCTTAAAAATTCTATACTGAGAAAAATTAATGATTTCTTGGGACTTATTTAGTTAGCAAAAAAAGTCGTTGACAAACAAATTTTTTGCTGCTATTTCTTGCCCCAAATATATTGTACCTATCACTCACTAAAAAATAAGCTATAGATTTTTTTCCCAAATTAAAAAAAACGAAATCTCCAATAAATAATTGAGCCTTCCAATTAACATGTTTGACAATTGTTTCCGAAAGCTGTAAAAGTCATAATAAGAAAAGTATTGAGGAAAGTATAAAGGAAAAGAAAAAAGAATTTTCTCTGAATAATTCAAGTCGTCAATTTTCGAAATTGCATTTCCGCGAATAGTAATATATTATAAAGTCAGCGGTGGTTTTATCGTAGGCATAATGGAAGGTTTCTTTATAGCGTCATTAATCTGACCTATGTATTTGGTCGAAGAGACATCGTTGACAACTGGCTGGTATAATATGTACATTTATATTCCTTATATACCCCCCACTCTCCACACCTCTCTTTTTCCCAACAAGTAAATATATATACAAGAGAGTTGTTAACTTGGTACTTTTGGTACTCGATTTACACGCGCGCGTAATCGCGCAATCCGTTATCGCGTGTATGGTATTTGAGCGCGAGCATTAACACGACAATCGCGTGAATCCTTTTTCAGTGAAAAAGAAAAAAGAAAAGGAAAACTTTTTTCCTTATGTACAAAATTGTTATTTCTCCGCACTCTATAATGGGTAAAAGGTAAACAGAGGCAAAGAGCAATGTAGATCTAAAACGGCATTCAGTGTATTATCTCGCGCGAATCCAACGATCAATCAAGAGCAAACAACTTGGCATTGTTCCGCGTTTACGGGATTTTACAATTTTCTCACGATTTCAATTTTTTTTTCTCTTCTAATTCCAGTGAAAGATATGTTAAAAGAATCATCTATTTTTATACTTTTGAAAAGTGGATTTAAAATCACGAGTACTTTAGTTGAAAAAAATTATTTAATTAAAATTAGTAGAACTCATTTTTAGATTTTTGCTATAATCACTAAAAACAAATTAAGAAGTAAAATTTGACTATTTTTTTGTTATTTTTCTACCAAAAAATATAGAACTGTAATTAATGTAGTAAAAATAAAATAATAAATTTAATTAATTAAAATTCCACTTTAGTTCAATTTTATGTCATCCTAAAATAACTAAATGGAAACTAATTAGTCCAATTTGACTATTTTTCAGTTATTTAAAAAAAAATTACAGTAATTTCGTTAGCATAGTTAAAAAAATAATAATTAATTAAATTCGTTAAAATTAATTGAATTCAATTTAAGCTTACGCTAAAAAACTAAATAGAAACTAATTAGTCAAATTTGACTATTTTTGTAGTACTTTTAGCAAGAAAATTATAGTAACATAGAAAAATTTAGTTTGAAATAAATTAGACAAATTAGTTAAAATTATAGTTCAATTAACTTTAAAATTATTTTCTATTAACAAAATAGAAACTAATTATAGTTACATTTGACTAACTTTGAAATCTTTTTACCAAGAAAATTACAGTAATTTAGTATCATTAAGTTTAAAATAAATTAATCAAATTAGTAAAATTATAGATCAATTCACTTTAAAATTATTTTATATTAACTAAATGGTAGTCAATTAGTTAAATTTGACTATTTTTCAGTTACTTTTATACAAAAAAAATTACAGTGCTGTACTTAAAAAATATTCCATAATTTAAATTAGTTCAAATTGTACTTCACATCACTTTAAGGTTATGCTAAAATAACTGATCGTAAACTAATGCGTCAAATTTGACTATTTTTTTAAACAAAAATTTGTTTTTTTTTAACTAAAAAATTACAGTAATTTATAGCATTTAGTTAAAAATATACTAATTAAAATTACACTTTCCTTTTAAATTTTATGTTATCCAAAAATAACTAAATGGAAACAAAGTAGTCAAATTTGACCAATTGTCGGTAAATTTTATACAATAATTTAGTTAATATAGTTAAAAAATAATTACGTTTAGTTAAAATTAATTTAATTCAATTTTCACTTATGCTAAAATAACTAAAATGTAAACTAATTAGTCAAATTTGACTATTTTGTCTTCCTATATTATCCAGGAAAATTACAGTAACATGGACAAATTTATTTTGAAATAAATGAATTAGTTCAGTAAATAGTAAAATTAAATAAATTAGTTAAATTTATAATTCAATTCACCTTGAGATTATTTTTTATTAACTAAATGGTAACTAATTAGTCAAACTTGACTATCTTGGAAATTTATGCCACGAAAATTACAGAAATTTTGTAAAATTAGTTTGTAATAAATTAAGTAGTAAAATTAGTTAAAATTATAATTTAATTCACTTTATGTCTCTGGAATAAATTATTTATTAATAATTAATAATATAATTAATTTAATCAAACAAAGTAGTAGAATTTGACTGATAGTAAAAGTAAAATAGTGCTGGAATACTATATTAAAAATTAGAAGTGGTTTACTAATTTAAAAACAGTAACAAGTTTTACCAATTTTGCATAGATTTTATCACTGAAAATGTAGTTAAAAATCTATTAGTATTATCAAACTTAGTACTATAAAAATAGTACAATTTGACTACAAATTTTAATAAAAATTAGTTCGAAAGAAGTAAAAATCGCTTTTTCAGTAAATAAAAATAATTATTGCGTATTTTGAATTTTTGCTTTCGAAGATTTTAATTTTTCAAATCAATTTTTCTTTTAAATTCTCCATTTTTTTGTTAGTTTTTCTATTTACCTGATTTCTACACAAGAAAGTTTTATTTCCACTTTCGTATTTTGTATATCTACTCTTGATTTGTATTCTCCTTCTATTTGCACAGCGTGTTTTCTAAAGAACATTTTTATTCTTTTTCATATGTAGTTTTTTTCAAATTTTTAAAAGTTTTATCAAAATTGGAATCGGAGAATTTTCTCTGAGTGCCTATTAGGAAAATGAATCGATTAGTGGTGGAAGATTTATATATATATTTATATATGAATATGGTTATATATGGTAATATGGTAATATGATTATCTGTAACAGCAAACTCGGACTTATTAAATATCATTGTACTGAACAAGAAGCCAGTTACGAATGATTTTATCGACTCCCATTGAAATAGATGACTTTCAACTCACTACATATTTTCAAATAAGAATCTCTCTCTCTCTCTCTCTCTCTCTCTCTCTCTCTCTCTCTCTCTCTCTCTCTCTCTCTCTCTCTCTCTCTCTCTCTCTCTCTCTCTCTCTCTCTCTCTCTCGACTCGCAATAATTGTATAATTTACTCGAGATTTCAAAAGCTACGAAGCTTGTCATAGATAAACTGGAGAAAAATCACGATAATCATACAAGAATGAAGTCCTCGCGATTCTCGATCGTTCAATTTAAAACTGTAAACTCTGTCGAATAATAGTCAGTGTATTAATATATTAAATATAATAATATCAGTATTATTCCTGATAAAATTAATATCAATATTAATTCATATTAATATTAATTGAAACTAATTATTAATTTATTAGCAAATTATTAATATTAATAATTTCTCATTATAAATACTATAATAAATTATTAAAATTAAAATAAATAATAATAATAACAGTAATAATAAAAATCAACAATAAAAAAAAGTGTTAATAATTAAAAATATTAATAACAATAATGGTAATAATAGAACGTATTGTGATGCCTGTCTGCAACAGTGGAGAATGAAACGAAATATATTATGCGCTTGGGTATTATGAAATGATTAAATGTTTTAATCGTCTATTGAAATAAACCATTTATGATATTCTGACAGATTAGAATCCAACCAACGATTTCACTTGTTAATTAGAAAATGAATTACACAATTAATGCTCTCGCGACTCATTTTGACGTAAATCTAAAGAATCCCATAAACTTTGAGCGCAGGGATAATGTGACCTTCCACATTATTAAGTTGCATCACACTCATAATAACAATAATGAAAATAGTCATATATTTAGTCATTAAATTATAAAAGACGCTAAATTTTTTTTAGCGTTTTTCTTCAGTGCATAACTAACCTTATAAAAAATATAAAATTTTAATTACTTAAATTACAATTATTAAAATTTCAATTATTATTAGTTCAATTTAATTTGAAAATACTAATACTATTTTCGTCTTTCAAACAAAAAAAACAAAAAATTCTTTTTCATTGATGCAAATAAATTAGCGTCGACAAAAAAAAAATTCCAACAAAATAAACGAAATATCTTTTAGATTTCTCCTCCAATTAATCAAATGCAATTACATACATAAACTTTAGTTTGTTTTACTTTTTGTTTTCATCGTAAAACATATTGAATATAATTTATAGAGTGCAATTAAAATTTTTTTCCCACTCAAAATAGTCACACAAATATAAAAGAAAACGAGATGTTTTACACTGATAAAATCGATTGATAATTGATTCGTTTACTCTACTGAAAATTATACATATATAAAGACCTGTTGGGAAAAATGTTTATTCATGAACTGTTTCAATTAATTTACACGAGTTGATTAAAACAGGCTTCACGTTGTTATGAGTTATAATTTTTTTTTTTTTACTTTTTAATCATTATTATTCATTAATATAGATATTATATGTGTGCTGAATGACCGTTTATATATATTAATAGTAATACTAATGCTATTAATAATGTAAATAATAGAAATAATAATAATTATAAAAGTTTTATTTATGAAATTTTTATTTAAGACAAATATACTTTTATTTAACACAAATTATTTTGTTTGAATAAAATTTTTCTCTGGGCACAATATTAAAATTATATTATAATTTTTAGCAATAAATAACTTTTTTGTTATTTTTTCAAGCAGAAAACATTTAAATCCCTTTTTCTGATAAGAAAATACCCAACCAGAAAATATTTTTTTAAATAAATAAAATTGTATTCATAATAATAAATAATAATTATAATAATAGTATAAATAATATAGTAAGAATAAAAATATTAATAAATAAATTACCAATTTTGTTCATTAATTATATATTTGTAGTATAAATATAATTTATTGTACAATAAATGTTGCGAAATGCATTGTTTTGAAATTAAAAGCATGTCTTGTTAATGTATATTAAAATTTTAAAGTCCTTTATGATTCCGTAACAAAAAGAAAAGAAAGTACGCTTTTCATTGGCAATTAAAAATTAACGACTCGTCATTAACGTTAGAGGTCAACGTCAATGCTTACAAGTAATAAAATTGATTTTTTCCGGAATTAAAAACACACCCGAGTTATTGCATTTCCGGTGTGAATTGAATGTGCGACCCCTATCATTACAGGTCGATGTAAAATTAAATTAAATACGCAATTTTTGCCTTATTTTATGGTTGGGTATTTTTTTTCTTTTTTCCTCTTTTATCGCGTCGAGAAAAAGAAGATTATTTTATTTTTAAAGAAAATTACAAAAATGTGGTTTATTTCCTATTGGAAATAAGGGAAAATTAATTTATTTATTCTTAAAATAGGTAATGTAGTTTATAATATAATTTTAATATTAGAATTGTAATACAATTTTAATATTACCTACAATATAATTAAAATAAAATATGTTTGAAATATTATAAAAAATAAAAATTTATAATCAAAGTGAGATGGCTTAGGGAGTTTACTACTGGACTCGCAACCGTAAGGACTGGGGTTCGATTCTTCGCACTTTCGGATTTTTTCTCACCTTCAAAGTTATTGATAATAAAAATTTCTAACAATTTATAAATTATGTTATTATAAATATAATGTTATAAATAAAAAATACATTTATTGAAATCTTTCTTTTATTGAAAGACTGTAATCTCAATTTATTTCGAATTAAAAATAAAATTTACTATTGTAAAAAAAAATGCTCAAAATTTGCAATTTTCTTTAAGGGAAATTATTCATAGGGAAACAAATTTCCTGTTTGAAGGAAAATCGAAAAAAACTTTTCCAACCATGTTCGGAACGTAAGAAAGTATTTTAGCCCCAAGGGACTCAAATGGAAAGTGATTCCTCGGCATAAATATAAAATGTCCTTTTCCGAACTCAGAAATTTACTGACACGTCTGTAAAAATATTTTCTTAAAAAAAAATATTCTCACGATTTATTTCTCTCTATATAATAAAATTTTCAGATAAAACAGATTTTCAGTTAAACTACAGAAATTTCCGATGGTTAATATTTTTGTATGTAATATAATAACAGTAATAATAACAAAAAAAAAAAAAAATTTCGCATGCGCGTTGAAAATAAAATTGAAAATTTGGTTGACAAACGAAGTTGTCGGTTAATTTGTTTACATGCGATGATGCGCGCGCGAGAGGAAGAATAATAATCTCACTTTTCTCTCGTGACATAAGGGAACCGTATAATTTTCCTTAATCATCGGTAGAAAGCTGAAGTCTCCATCATCGTCACTTGGACTTGTAATCATTGGGCACGAATTCTCTTGTTTCGATGCACTGACCGATTATTATTATTATCATTATTCTCGAGAAAGTATTTCAAACACATTATTTAAAATGTATTCACACTCATCATCAAGTTCATGTATGTAAATATTTCAAGTGACATTGTAATTAAGAGGAAAATTTTTTCAACTTTTTATTGAATCAAACTTATTATGTCTAACTTATTATTGACTCAAAATTATTATGTTTAATTCAAAAATAATTTTTTGTTAAAAATAATTTGTTGTTACAGAACAAAGATAATTATGTTTGATTCAAATATATTCTTTTCTCAGCGGAGAGTCGGAAATTGAGGAAGAATTCAAAAAACAATAAGTCGATTTCAGACAAAAATTCATTGTTTTTTTTAAATTAACTATTTTTTATTTTAATTTTAATTATTCAAAGTTGGTTTAATAATTAATTAGGTAGTAAATATTTTTACAATTCTATTTTCAAATTATTTAACGTTTTAAAAATTTGAAAGAATTTGAAGCTACGAACTATAAAATAAAATGCTTAATATTTATAAGTTACTTTTTAATTCTGTAAGCTTTTAAAAAAAATTCAAAAAACTAAGAATCAATTAAAAGTTTTAATTAAGATGATAAAAATTAGAATACAAACAAATTTTGAACTACGAATTGTAAAACAAATCGCTTATAACCAACTACATTTTAATTATTGTTCAACTATTGAAACTAAAATTGCAAAAATTAAAATATAATTAAAATTTTTAATTAAAATTACAATTTTTAATTGAGATAATAAGAAACAGGATTTATAAAGAATTTTAAACTTAAAATTGCAAAATATGCCGATTAATAATAAACAACTCTTTAATTAATTAAATTGTTAGAAATAAAATTAGCAAAAATTATAAGTTTAAATCAATTAAAATTTTTCATTAAAATGATTTTAAAAAAATAATAAACAACTCTTTAATTAATTAAATTGTTAGAAACAAAATTTGCAAAAATTATAAGATTAAATCAATTCAAATTTTTAATGAAAATAATAATAAAAAAACTAAAATTAAACTGGTAGAAATAAAAATACAACAATTAAAATATAAAATTTAAATCAATTAAAATTTTTAATGCAGACGATAAAAAATAGAATTACAAAAAATTTAAACTACAAATAGTAAAATAATTCACGTAATAATAAATTACTTTATAATTAATAAAACCATTGCAAAATTAAATTGCAAAAATTTCAAATGAAAATCGATTAAAATTTTAAATTGAGATGGAAAAAAATAGGAATTTAAAAACCATTTTAACTAATAATTATAAAATGAATTGCGTAGTAATAAACTACTCTTTAATTAATTAAAAATTTAATTTAATTACTTAATCAATTAATTAATCGAAAAGAAATTAAAATCAGATAAGATTTAAAATTGATTAACCTTTTTTTGTTTCAATTGTTCGTTCAATTATAGTTTTTTTTTAAATAGCGTTTTTTGTATTATAGTTTAAAAAAGGCTTTTAAACAATAATAGACTGATTAAAAGTTCCTTTCACACGTACGGCACTATTGCATCACTCTTAAGTGGTTAATCGAGTAAATAGGAGAATGATCGAAAGTATCATCGATAAAACTTAATCCCGATCCTGAAGTAATATTTTCAAATTTAATCGCTGATAAGGTCACATGTTCAAAGTGACCAACGAACAGCTTTTTTCGATTATTGTAATTTATATTCAATCTTGACCTCTTTTTCCGAACTGTGCCTAACTTTTATACATGTACAATTCACTTTGTTCTCTGATTACATATAAATTCCGATTTATTCACTTAATTTATTCAATAATATCAAAGTTTTTCGATAAAATAAAGAATAAGAAATTTTATAATAAAATAATGAAAAAATAATGAAAAAAATTTTCAATTTGAAGAAAATAAATATATATAAATAAAATTAGGAATAATTATCAAACGGTATAATTATAAATATTGTATTATTATTATAATTATAATTACTGTTTTTCTAAGGAAAACATTCTACTTTCAAGTGGAATACTTTTTTTGAGAAATTAAGAGGATATTAAAAGAGAATATTAGAATATTTACAATACAAATAGTTAGAATGTAAATATTCACATTATAAATATTTATATAAAGTTTGTAATTATTGTACGAATCATAATATTGTATAATACATAATAATTAGATAATTCAAAAATCTTTAATTGGAGTGATAAAAAGAAAACAATGTAATATTCAAAATAAAACAAAATGACTCTAATAAACAAGCAACGCAATAATGAAATTAATAACATAGCAACATAAATAATGCATTAGCAGTACTAATAAAAAAAATACATACACACTATTTGATAAATGCACGACCCCATTTCCTTGACTCTCTCACCGTTTTTATAATGAATCAAAGCACACACACACACAAATATCTTTACACTATAAACGCGTAATAATATAAATGCAAATTAAATGAAATTACGATTATGGAATTAATTAATATCATCCATATAGATATATTATAGTCATGCGAAATAAGAGGGGCAAAAAAATAATAATTATATCCTTAATGAATATAAAGAAGATTTTTATTAACGAAAAAAGGAAGAGAAAAATATTATGTGCAACAGAAAAAGAAAATTGATCATCATCAGTAACGGAGAGAGAGAGAGAGAGAGAGAGAGAGAGAAGAGAGAGAAGAGAAGAAAATTATTTGACGACGATTGGCTTGTTGTGTATTACTAGAAAATGTTTATACTTTCGATTGCAAATGATGTGGAGAGAGAAAAGGTGTCACAAAAAAGCAAGAAAACGTGAGCAACGATGCAGTTACTGATCGAAGTTACTTTATACGTGAGCTTTTTCAATCTCTCACGTGACATACTTTTTTTTCTCATCGTCTCTCCCTCTCTCTCTCTCTCTCTCCTCGAGCAATTCCATTGACTTTAACGCTGTCATTATAAAATGTCGATATAGACAAATACTGTCAATATAATTAGTGAATTGCAAAAAGCGTACTATTCACATTTTCCAAATATAATATTTATATTTTTTTATTCAACAATTTTTATTATAATAAATCAACGTTTAATTCTTTTAAATATAATAATTATTGTTAGTTTCTTACTATATTATTTATTACTATTTTAATTTTATTTCAATAAAATATAAATTTTTCATTATTTTTATTATTATTATCATTATTATTTTATTTGCGGTATTATTTAGTTTCAACTATCAAATGTTGCTTGCGAAACACTAGCTTTAATTTATTATTATAAAAAGCAAATTTACCAAATTTTTTATTTGAAATAATTCAATAATTTTGAGACTCAAAATTAATTAAAATTTTGAAAAATATTCTCAAATATTCAAATTTTCTAAATTATAAAAGTTAAAGAGTTATAACATTTTTTTTTGTTTAATATTTATTCAATTTAGAAATAAATAATCAAATTATTCAATAATTAAAAAAAAAATTCACATATTACCGCAAATTATGTAAAAGAAAATAAAAAAATTTTAATTCAAATTCTTGTCCCAAATATTCAAATTTCTTCTATTAGTATAAGTATTTCTATATTCATACCTTTAAAAATTGTCCTATCGGAAAAAATATCCAGTAAATGAAAAATGTAATAAAACGCAGTACATTTTCATCTAATATATATTTTTTACTATGGGAAAAACTAAATATGTTCTTTGGAGTAAAAAAGTATTCCAACGAAAATTGGTTAACTTTCACAAACAACACAAAAACACGTGGTCACGTAAAAAATTCGCGATTAAATATTATAATTCTTTCAAAGAATATTATAAATTAATATATTTTATAAAATATTATACTATAAATTCGATAAAATATTTTTTTTTAATTTTATCTACCTTTTTTATCTACCATTTGCTCGACAAGAGCAAAAATTTTTAAAATCAATAAAATTGTGGCACTTTAACATATTAAATGTTAAATTATATCAAAACCATGTGCACGTTCACTAAACACACTCTATACACCATTTTCTCGTTATACTGAAACTTATACTTAAGAGAAACCAGTATTTCAACGAATTGCGTATATATATAAATATATTTTTACAAACAAAAAAAAAAGGAAAGAGGAAGAAGAAGAAAAAAATAAACATTCTTTGATGCACAGAAGCGTTGCAATGTTCCGCGGAGAGGCAGCGACGTACACGAGGCGACTGACAGTCTGGTTACATCGTAAACTCCATGAGCTGTCGCAAGAAAAAGAACCAACTCCTTTCAAATATATGTATATATATATGTGTGTGTGTGGAGGAGGAGGAAAAGGAGGAAAAAAAAGAATAACAATCAAGAAATAAAAAAGAAAGAATCGTCCCGAGTAAGACAAAAGCCAGTATGGAGAAAAGTGACAAGAAAGATTTATTGTCATTGTTCAAATGAAAGGGAGTTTCTAAAATTACATCAATTTATTGTCCATGTAAAAAATTTTTTTTTGAATACTAACTTGAAGACTATTCTTGTTTTTGGGAGAAAACACAAAAAATTTCTTTTTGATACTAAAGTAAAGATTACTCTCGTTTTTGTGAGAAAAAACTAGAAAATTTTATTTTACACTAAGGTAAAAATTACTCTCGTTTTTGGAAGAAAAAACCAGAAAAGAAAATCAAAAGTAACAAACTAAATAACTCAATTAAATATTAAATAACTTAATTCTTGAAGAACTATCATAAAATTATTATTTATAAATTATTTAATGAATAATTTTACTTAAAAATTTAAAACTTAATTTGATTTCAAAAGAGTTGCGTTTACAATATTCATAAATAGATGAACTTTAAAGGTTTAAAGGGAGAAGCAAGAAAGGTTTAAATTTTAAAGGTTTAAATTTGAAATTTTAAAAACAACTGATTCCAGAAATTTAATTATTTTCAAAAGTGATAAACTTCGTCGCATAAATTCAATTGTGTTCAAAGATTTAAAAAAAATTCTCGTCAAAATTTCAATTATCTTTATAAATAATAAAATTCTTCTCCAAAATTCAATTATTTTCAAAAAATTTTAAAAATTTCTTGTCAAAATTTCAATTATTTTCAACAAATTTCCTCATTTCAATTATTTTTAATATCTATTTTAATATAATTTTCCAAAGGAATTCAATTATTTAAAAAAAAAATTTAATAACAGTTTCACAGGAATTCAATTACTCACCAATTTTTTATAAATTTCTTCGAACCAATTCAATTATTTTTAATTTTCTAATGAAGTTTTTCGAAAGAATTCAAATATATTCAGAGAATTGAAAAAAAATAGTTTTGAGAAATTCAATTATTTCGAAAAATTTAAATAAAATTCTATTAAAAATTCTATTATTTAAAAAAATGTTGACAAAATTCTTTACAAGATTTAGTTAATAAAATTGCAATTTTAATAAAATTTTCCTATACAATTCAATTATTTTTAATATAATTCTTCTTAAGAATTCAATTATTTAAAAAAATTGGCATAAAGTTCTTCGCAAGAAATCAATTATTTTCATAAGTAATAAAATTTTTCTCGAGAATTCAATTATTTAAAAAATTTTTAATAAAATGCTTTACATAAATTTGAAAAATTATAATAAAATTGATCATAGAATACAATTATTTTCGTAAATTATAACATTCTTCCTAGGAATACAATTATTGTCAAACATTTTTGTAAAAATCTTCAATACAATTCAATTATTTTCGTAAAAAATAAAATTCTTCGAAGCAAATCAATTATTTAAGAAATTTTCATAAAATTCTTCCCAAGAATTTAATTCTATTCAAAAATAAACATTTTCAAAGGAATTCAATTATTTAAAAAAAATTTTTTTTAATTCTTCGTCAGATTTCAATTATTTTCAATTTCATAATGAAATTTCTCAATAGAATTTAATTATTTTCAAAAAGTTTTAAAAAATTCTGAGAATTTCAATTATTTTAAAAAATTTGAATAAAATTCTTCACAAGAAATTAATTATTTTCATAAATAATAATATTTTTCTCCAGAATTCAATTATTTTCACAAATAAATTTTTTCATAGGAATTCAATTCTTTAAAAAAATTTTTAATAAAATTTGTTGTAAAGAATTTAATTATGTTCTCATCTTAAATTTATTATAAAACATGAAGAAATCTATCATTCCGAGTCGAAGACTCGGAGTGATCGATTTCTTCATGTTTTATAAGAATATTCTCACAAGTTATTGAATTTCAAAAGGTTTGAATTTAAAAATCTTAATTCTTGTAGAAAAATAATAATGATTAAATATTTATTTAAAAAATAAGGTATTAATGTTTTCGAATAATTTTACAATTAAAGAAATTCCTGAATAAATGTAATAGAACATTTTTTTTTGATTTTTTAAATAATTTTTGGAGTGAATCAAAATATTCTTTAGGGACAGGAAAAAAGTCAAAATCAGTCAGGAAGAAGTTTGGAAATCAGGAAAAAGCCAGGGAGAAAGAAAATTAAATTTTTGTGGCAACCCTGCCTAGGATTAAAAATGAATATTTTACTCCCTAGTATTAATAGATCTAATTTTAGTCCCTAGGGTAGAAATGGTCATTTTACTCCCTTGGTTCAAAAGATGAAATTTTACTCCCTATGCGATTAAAAAAGAATTATAAGATTAAATAATTAATAATATTCAATTTTTAAATTTGCATAATTCTATTTACATATATAAAAAAATTAAACAAATTAAATAAATATTTCCTTGAATAAAAGTATGAAACTACCGAGTAATAAAAAAGGGTATTAAAAAAAGGAATTTTGATTAGTTTTATTTTTTTCTAAACGTTTCTAATTTTTTTATGATTTTAATGAAAACGAAAAAAAAAATTTAATGAAAATTGCTTTTACGACGAAAATGAGAAGAAAAAATAGATTAAAAAATAGTAAATAACAGTTATATAGTATAAATTGTAGCAAAACTGACATCGTGGACTATGATGTACACATATATGTATATATATGTATATAAAATGTAGAGAGGATCATTTATCATTTTATATAAGCATGAAGTAACATGTTTGAATATAACGAGTGGTAAAATAATTCGCTGGGTGTTCCAGAACGATCGACGACATGATTAATACATTCAGGTGAATTTTAAGCAATTCTCACGTATATAATGTCAGTCGCTCTTGGTATAAACAATTCCCGATGTTAACACATCCCGCACATTGAGGGGCAAGGGGGTGAGAGAGGGAGAATTAAAATAAATGGACTTGTCCCAACTTGCAAGAGTTTCACTATCAGGATGGGCGTCCGAAAAAACTCTGTTATATTAACATTCGAAAGTTCTACAATTTATTCTTTTCATTCATTATTTATTTTCATTCTTATTGTACATTTACTTTTTAATTTAATCTATTTTATTTTTTAACTTTACTTTTTGATTAATTCTTTTCTCACAGAGATTGTCTTTTCATTCATTAATTTTATTAATTTATTATTTAAAAAATAACGAATTGATAAATAAATAAGTTTACATTAATAACGGTTCTTAAAATTGCTATTTAGCAAATAAATAATGTCACTTAGAAAAAAAAAGAATTTCGGGACTAATAAAAAAAAATAAGAAAGACTTTAAATGTATTAAAAGTAAAAAATTAATTTTTCTTCGAATTTTATTATTTCTTAAATTATTTTATAAAAATATTTGTAAATTGTAATTAATTAAATAAATAATGAAATGAAGCACATAGTACCTAGTAATTTTATTTTTGAAAAATTTAAAATATAAGTACCAAATTATAGAAACGAATAGTGAAAAAATAAATTTGGTTGAAAATGAAAAGAAAATTTTTTGCAGACTAAATATTGTCAACAACAATAACAACAACAATAATAATTGAAGATGCAACGTATTTAAAAAATGACCATTTTTGGTGAGCACGATAAAACTTTTGCTGACGTCAGTGTATTATACGATTATCTCGTCGAATATGCTTACCTCAGATTGTAACTTCATCTCATTATAATTATTATCGCGTGGGTGTGCGCGTAACAGCGGAAAGTACTGAAATTGAGCAATATTACACTTTTCGTATGCTCCGCGAGAGTGTGGTCGATATATATTATTGTTTATCATAAATAAATAAATAATCATTTTTCAAGACCGATGCGATTATTTATAATATTGTTTTATTATTTTATAATTTTTTATATATTTCTTTTTATTTGCATATTTATCGTTATGCTTATTAACTTTTTCTCGTCTCATAGCTTATTTATTATTTATGTTTATTTTCTAATTTCTATATTTTTATTTATTTTTTATATTTTTTATATTTATTTTTTTTATATTTGTTTATATTTAGTTAATAATTAATTTACTATATTAAATTATTCAAAACTTGAAAAATTTTTGCTTTACACAAATTGTGACGTAATAATGGTTCCAATGCCCTTAACAAATATTTAAATAATTATTCTAATTTATTTTTCCACACTAATACAATTTTTTAAATGATTTCGATGTAAAAAAATTCTGAAATTTAACTATTTCAAAAAAAAAAAAAATACGATTGTAATTTTTGTCAAAATTCATTTTTTTGTACAATTATTTAATATTTTAATAATTTTTTAGGAAAATAGTAAATTAATAACATTTTAAAATAAACATTTAAATATTATTACAGTTTTACAACTATGGAATTTTTCAAAGATTTCAATATTCAATTCTTTTCAAATTTAATTATTTCTAAAAATTTCTACTATAACGGTTCTAATATTTAATTATTATTATTATTATTATTATTATTATTATTACTATTATTATTATATCTGAAATTTTAATTAAAATTCATTTTTAAATCCATTCTTATTAGAAAGTAATACAAGAATTCATCTTTTTTTATAAAGAAATCAGTAATTGATGGAACAATCGATTATTTCTTAAAATTGAATTTTTATAAAGCATTTTATCAAAATTTTTGAAAATAACTGAATTCTTTCGAAGAATTCTATTTTTTATAAAAAAAATAATTAAATTCTTGCAACTAATTTTATAAGAATTTTATTAAATATTTCAATTCCTGTGAAGAATTTTATTGTGAAAATAATTGAATAATTTTTATTCAATAAAAATTCTTATTTTTGAATTTAAAAAAAAAAATTCAAAATATTTCTAAGTGTGGTATTAATAGAAACGTGAGTCGACAAAGACAAATGGAAGAAAATATAATAATATGTTAAACAATATAAAAATATTGTAATATTTTAATGAAAAATAAATTTAATAAAAATAATAATAAATTAATAATGAATTAAGCAATAAATAAAAATTAGGAAAATCGTAATAAATAAAAGCAAGATAATAAATTTTCCCCCATAATATGAAATACATGAATTGCACTGATTGCATCTGTCGCTGTCAAGAATGTCTGTTCGGTTGTAGAAAAACATCAATGAAAACTAAAAGTGAAGTTGAAATGATTGATAATATAGTTTTGTTCGTAAGTCCCGAGAATGTTAGAAACCCTACATATATATACCTCTTTGAACAAAAGATGAGGTGCGCTCATGAGTTAGATGCGCGCAAATTGCTCATAAATTATAATGAGTTAAGTGATGCTAAAACGAATTCTTAATGCCTTATTTGCAATCGTTGTCGCGTGTGAAAGTGTTCAGATCGAAATAATCTCTCGAATTTTTTTTCCTTCTTCTCTTTTTCTTTTGAATTTATCTTTTCTTACAGATTCATTTTCATCTCTTTTCTTATATATATATATATATATGCGTGCGGCGCAATCCAACTATACATTATACCATCGCTCACATTTTAATGTTCTTCTTCCGGGATCACTTTATCTTTTTATAGTTGATCGCTAATTAAGTTTACAAAAATATGCTCTGGCAATAATCATCTCTTATTTTATAAGTACAAAAAAAATATATATTTCAACTCGTTAAAAATTAATTTCCCCCTGTAGGAAATTTTATTTCTTTTTTTAAATTCCTCCCGCACTGAATGTCTTCTTTTGAGTAAATCGCGATATTTTTAATTTAAAAAGTTAATTCACAACAGATCGTTTATTAATTAAAAATTCATTAAATAACTGATTAACTAATTAATTTATTAACTATTATTAATTAGTTAATTAATTAATATTAGTGAATTGGAGTTAATTTATAATTAAATATTCATAAATAATTATCATTAATCAAATGATGAATGCAGCATATAAAATAATGAAATGATTATTGAATTATTGCAGGAGGAAAAAAAAATGAGGTAATTCGGCTTCTGGTGGAAACACGTGTCCAACTTTGTTTTCAAGACAAACCGAAGCACCAGCTCGTTGCCATAAATTATGGAGATAACGCGAGAGAGCATTGGAATGCCGCGGCGAGCTGAGTGAGCAGACCTTTTAATATGGGAGGTATGTAAAGTCTCATAAACTAATTAATAATAATCATTTTGTCTGCGATTTGTGCTCGTTGTGCTCATTCTGCTTTTTATTTTCTTCTTCTCTTTCTCTTTTTTTTGTCTGAGAGAAAACTACTTTTTTTTTTTACTAAAATGAAACTGATTATATAAAAACAAAAAGAAGAAGAAACTGCTTTGTGAAGATTGAAAATAGCAGTAGACAATAATTATTCTGATTATGACCAGGGAAATTTTTTTCTTTTCATTTTAATCAAAATAGATAATAAATCCCGAGAGCATCTGCGCGTGATATTCTTTCGAATACATCCCTTTAATGAGTTATTAACTCGTAAATTGACTCTTAAAACAAGTTTTATAGTTTGATTTTGTGCACACTCAGAAAACCAGTTTTCGTCTCAAACCAGAAACATATAAATATAGAATAACTGAATGTTTTGAGTTTAGAAAATTTTCCCCGTCAATTTGGATCAATTTAGAAATCTTTAAATATGGGGAATTTTTTTACTTCTTTTTTGTGAGAAGATATTTTGTTCACTTTTTGAAAATTTTCTTCAGGGTTGCCACAAGTCAGGGAAGTCAGGGAAAAGTCAGGGATTTTTATTAAAAGTATTGGAAAAAATTAAATTTTTAGAATTTATAAGAAAATTCTGAATTTTTGTGTCTTTTTTGTTTGAATTTAAAAAGAAATTTTAAGAACAACTGATTACAGAAATTCAATTATTTTCAAAAGTGATGAACTTCTTCGCATAAATTCAATTATGTTCAAAAATATTTTAAAATCCTCGTCAAAATTTAAATTATCTTTATAAATAATATAAAATTCTTCTCCGAAATTCAATTATTTTGAAAAATTTTAATAAAATTCTTGGTAAAATTTCAATTATTTTTAATATCTACTAATTTAATAAAATTTTCCAAAAGAATTCTATTATTTAAACAAAATTTTAATAAAAATTTAACAGGAATTCAATTACTTACCAATTTTTTATAAATTTCTTCGAACCAATTCAATTATTTTTAATGTTTCAATACAGAGAATTGAAAAAAATAGTTCTAAGAAATTCAATTATTTCGAAAAATTTAAATAAAATTATTTTAAAATTTCCATTATTTTAAAAAAATTTAACAAAATTATTTACAAGATTTAGTTAATAAAATTGCAATTTTAATTAAATTTTCCTATATAATTCAATTATTTTCAATACAATTCTTCTTAAGAATTCAATTATTTTCATAGATAATACATTTTTTTATGGGAATTCAATTATTTAAAAAAATTTGAATAAAATTGTTCGCTAGAAATCAATTATTTTCAATTATTTTCGTAAAATACAGTATTCTTCCCAGCAATACAAATTGGCAAAAATCTTTGTAAAACTTTTTGAAACAATTCAATTATTTTCGTAAAAAATAAAAATTCTTCTAAGCAATTTAATTATTTAAGAAATTTTAATAAAATTCTTTTCAAAAATAAACATTTTCACAGAAATTCAATTATTAAAAAAAATTTTTTTTTTAAATTCTTTGTTAGATTTCAATTATTTTCAATTTTTTAAATGAAATTTAATTAAAATTATTTTCAAAAATTTTTTAAAAATTCTGAAAAATTCGACTAAAATTCTTCACAAGAAATTAATTATTTTCATAAATAATAATATTTTTCTCCGGAATTCAATTATTTTCACAAATAAAATTCTTCACGGGAATTCAATTCTTTAAAAAATTTTTTAATAAAATTCGTTGCAAGAATTCAATTATTTTCATGAATAACAAAACTTATCGCAGAATTTTAATTACTTTTTATACAATTTTAAATAAAATGTTAGAAATTTGCATTTATTCCAACAATCTTTTTTTAAATTTGTTGATAGAATTCAATTGTTATTAAAAATTTTGATAAAATTCTTCATAAAAATTAAATTTTAAGAAACATGGAATTATTGAATAAAATATTTATTTTTGTATTTAAATAATTGAATTATCGGGAAATTTTTTAATAAAAATTGATTAAAAAATGAATTTCACTTAAAATTTTAAATTATAATTGAACATTAAAACCATTGTAGCGTGAATTTTTAGAAATAATTGAATTTTGAAAAGTGTTAAAATTAAAATTTTTGAAAATTTGAATTTATAGTTACAATATTCTTATGATAAGAAATAATGATTTTATCACTCGATTTCGTCATGTTTTATAATAATATTCTCATAAGTTATTGAATTTGAGAATTTTAATTCCTATAGAAAAATAATAATGATGAAATATTTATTTGAAAAAGAAATTATTGATGTTATCTTCAGGGTCAGGGAAAAAGTGGAAATTTTATCTGGAAATCAGGGAAAATTCAGGGAAAAACAAAATTAAAATTTTGTGGCAACCCTGTTCTTCTAATAGAAAAAATACAATAAAATACAATAAAATAAAAAAATACTAAAAATAATTTTGAATTTAGAAAATTTGAATTTAACCCTAAGAGTATTTAGTAAATTATTAACAACATATATTCCTATTTTAAGGATAGTCAATACTAAATTTAAGTATAAAATATTTAAAAATAGGTACTAAGTAATATTTTCTTAGTTTTAGAATAAATTTGTTTCGGCGATTCTTTTAAGTTTAACTGTAAAAATAGTAAAAATTACTTTTATTAGTTTTTTCCGTGTAGAATATTTTATTTCTAATCATAAACTCTCTGTATTCTATAGAAGAGAGAAATTTTTACAATATAGAGCAAAAAGAATATAAAAAAGTTAAAGAGATGAATATTTTCATGAAACAAAAACTATAGCAAGTGACAAATGAATTAACACGTTGAAATTAAGCTGCGTAGCATTTCTTTGGTATTGTTTGTTTTTTGTTTAATTATAATTGTAATGGGATTTTATTGTCGCGAAGGTCATTTGCGAAGATAATGTTACCAATTATGGAATGGAAAGAGCTCGCGAGAATTGAAGCGAGTAAAACCACTATTAAGTGTATATAACGAACGAGTGCGCTGAGCGAGTGTGTTTTACCTGTTTAGGACAAAACCAGTATTTGTGTCTCGACCCTGGACATCACGTCAACGACGTGTTTTAATTTCATCTTCTTGAGAAATGCTTTTAAAGCGCAAAGAGAGAAAGAGAGGAAACTTCGCTCAATGATCCGATCCGGAAATCAAGTTTTTCTTCTTGGCTCTGCTTTTTTAATTTTCTCTCTCTTTCTCCCGTAACAAGAATTATTCTTTATTATTCAAGCATTTTTCTTACAATATGACAGTGTCTCTCTTTTTCTTTTCAAATTTTTCCCTATAAATTATTTTTTCCTTCGCTTATTTTCTCCTTTCTGATTTATGATTCTGATTTATATTTCTGATCTGGATTTTGTATTGACTTTTATATTTTTATCCAGATAGGATATTATTTTTATTGAATTATTAATTTTTTGGGACTTATTATTTTATTTATTTAGGCTTTATTATTAATAATAAATCCTAATAATAAATAAATAATAAAATAATTATCACAGTTATTCTGAAGATATCAAAATTGAGAGAAAAAACAAATTAAAATTCAAATAAAATTTCATAGCAATTGCGTTCACTTTAAAATGTTTTGTCCGACCGAAATTTACTTGTACTACTGTCATGAATATTCGTCAAGTTTTGTCTGACTATAAAAGTCTATTACTACTGGTGAAAATTATATTAATTTTGTGTGTCTGAACAAAATCTACTTCTACTACTAATTACTTATAATTACCTTGTAATTAAACATACTAACAAATTAGTGATAAAATTGGAATCTACGCATAAATTGAATTGACAATTAAAAGTCCGATTAGAATATACTTTTACTACTACTAATGACAATAATTACAAGAGCTAAAGATTTGTCTGCCAACGAACTGACTTTTACTACTTATAAAATACATTGACAAAAATTTACAATCTTTCTACTTGAATAAAACATTTTTTCAACACTATTACTATTAAATTTTAAAGAGTTTGTGTTTTTTGTCTGATCGCAAAATTTCTTTCACTACTGAATCTATTTAAATAGGACAAGACGGAAATGCAGATTGATTTATTTATTAATTTTTTTTTCTTGCTTTAAAGTAAATGACAAATTTTTTGTATAAAAGAAGACAAGAAAGTAAATAAATCTAAAATTTTATAAAATTATTTAACAATTTGGGAAGAAACTGCGACAAAGCGAAATTATGATAAAAAATACTTAATTTTGAATAAACACTTCTATAAAATTTAGTACAATTATATCAAATATCAAGAAAATTAATCAAATTTTAATATAATTATACTCAATTTCATATAATTTCTTTCAAATTTTAGTATTTTTAATATCAAAATTCCTCTTTGCCGCATTTTTTCCCCAAAATTCAATCAATTAAACTTTTCAAAGAATTAATTTCAAAATTGAATTATTTTTAAACATTCACGCTATAGGTACTGCTTTAAATATTCAATTATTATCTAAAATTTTAACTGAAAATAATTTTTAAATCAATTTTTATTAGAAAATTCTACTACAATTCAATTATTCAAATACAAAAATAACAATTTATAGAATAATTGAATGTTTTTTAAAATTCAATTCCAATAAAGAATCGTTATCAACAAATTTTCAAATAATTAAATTCTATCAACGAATTTTAATAAAATTTTTAAGAATAATTACCTTTTTCTAGAAATTTGATTAAAATTGTATTAAAAGTAATTGAAATTCTGCAATGAGTTTTATTATTTATGAAAATAATTGAATCCCTAAGAAGAATTTTATTACTTTTGAAAAATATTTAATTTTTTGCGAAAAATATTATTACTC
Organism: Leptopilina heterotoma; assembly: GCF_015476425.1. Lineage (NCBI taxonomy): Eukaryota > Metazoa > Arthropoda > Insecta > Hymenoptera > Figitidae > Leptopilina > Leptopilina heterotoma. Next base: position 540,080 of record NW_025111202.1, read on the forward strand.
TTGAAAATAATTGAAGTTTTGCAATAATTTGTAACTTTTACAAAATTGAATTTTTTTTCGTGCTTTTAACTTAATCTTCTATAAATCCATTATTTTTAATAATTTTTGAAAAAGTTCTTTAAGAATTTTCAAATTCATTTGTTTACAATTCAATTTTTACAAAATTTCAACTATTCGTAAATTCTTCAATTAAATATTTTTTAAAAATAAAAACTTTTAATAACTTTAAAAAAAATCTGCAATTAAAGTTTCTCAAAGAAAATTAATTCCACAGAATTGTTGGATAAAAATATAAAAAATTTAAATTTTCAAAGATTTTAATCTGACATTTTTCAAAATTCACTTACTTCTAAAAATGTACGCTCTAATGCTTTTGAAATTCAATTATAATCTAAAATTTGAACTGAAATCCTTTTTTAAATCAATTTTTATTAGAAAATTCTACGGGAATTCAATTGATAAAATACAAAAAAATGTATTGATTATTTGTAATGTTTTTTTAAAATTGAATTCTCAAAAAATGTTATCAATAAATTGTTAAATAATTGAATTCATTTGACGAATTTTAATAACATTTTTAAGAATAATTACAATTTTAAAGAAATTTGATTAAAATTTTATTAAAAATAATTGAAATTCTGCAATGAGTTTTATTATTTATGAAAATAATTGAATTCCTAATAAGAATTTTATTATTTACGAAAATAATTGAATCCCTGTAAAAATTTTATTATTTATGAAAATAATTGAATGATTGAGAAGAAATATATAAAAAATTTTGTAAATAATGAAATTCCTGAGAAATTTTTATTATTTTTTGAAAATAATTAAACGTTTGTGTAGAATTTTATTAAATTTGTTTTTAAATAATTGAATTCTTTTGGAAAATTTTATGAAAATAGTAGATATTGAAAATCATTGAATTGAGGAAAATTTTTGAAAATAATTGAATTTTGGAGAAGAATTTTACAATTAAAGAAATTTGTAAATAAATGTAATAGGATATTTTTTTGAGTATCTATATATTTAATTTTAAGAGTGAATCAGAATATTATTTATGGTCAGGGAAAAAGAAAAAATTTTGTCTGGAAATCAGGGAAAGGTCAGGGAAAACTAAATTAAATATTTGTGGCTACCCTCCCAGTGTTTTAATGAAATATTACAGAGATATAAAATGGAATATTTCATGTTATTGGAGCATTTTTACACATCTCTTTCTGTTTAATAAAAATTATATTTGGAAATAATAGAAAAATAAAAGAAAAAAACAAATATTTCCAACATCCCTGCATAATTTGTTAGCAGAAGCCCATAAGTTTTGTCTAAAACGGAGAATAAAATTGTGAAAATGTGCGTTTGAATACACACATATTTATAAATGATAGTCACTCGCAGTGCGCAATTTTAGTGCATTATAATCCCGTGGCCGCGAGCCTCATAAATAAACATTGCAGTTTCGTTGGAAATCGAAGGCGTTGTCTCCATATGAAACTCGGTCGACTCCTTCTCGCGCGGGATCCGATACGATTCTTCTTTTATACATTTATATGTATGTCTATACACAAGTGTGTTTATATACAACATCCCGAAATCATTCATGCAAACTTTCTTTCAAGAGATCGCGCAAGTGCATTAAGTATTCATTTTCTAAATGTGTAGGCCGGATTTTAAATAAGACGTTATGATATGCATAAAAGTTGGCATTTGCCGGTTATTTACTTTCGACAGAAGAAAATTTATGGTGATGTGAAAAGCAATAGTGTCTATATAGCGGATTTCTGAATATATTTCTTCTTTATAGATAGATATATATTCCGTTTACCGTATGTTAATACACCATTTAGTGATGTTTTAAAAATGCATTATATTTTTCGAGGGAGAATTTTTCTTTCCTTTTCTTTTTCTTTTTCTTTTTTTTTTGATAAAATAAAAGAAACGAGTTGCATTGTTTTCAGTATGAAGTACTTGGATTTTTTTCTTTTTCTTTTCTTGAATTTGATTTTGGAAAATTAAATGAAAAAAAGATTTTCTTACCGTCCCGTCGTCAATTTTCTTAGTTCTAAAATGAAAATTCGTAGGAAGGTCAACTTACCTGAAACAGAAAACAGAATCGTTTATAAAATCTTATCAATATAAAGAATTTGTATTTTAATTGTTTTACAAAAAAGTGAGCAAATTACTTATATTATATCACGAAGGTTCTGAATCTGATACAGAAAGTAAAATTTTAAATTAAATACTTGAACTCATAGAAACTATATAATTAAAAATTAAATCCATACAAATGAAAATTGCAAAGTGCAGCATCTTCTGATTTTTATTTTTGAATGACCGGTTATTAGGATTATTTGAAAAATTCTGTTATAATTTGCAAAACTTTTATTAGAATTCATAGAATTCTTAGTAGAGTACATTAAACTCTTATTGGAAGTTATAAACATTCCGCTAAAACTCGTAGAATTTTAAAAATAATTTATCAAACTCTTATTGACACTCAAATCTTCTATTAAAACTTATAAACCCTTAACTATAGAACTCATAGAATTTTTAGCAAAATTAATCAAAATTTTACTGAAACTCAAAAAATTCCTAGCAGAATCCATAAAACTTTTATTGGAAGTCATAAACTTCACTAGAACTCATAGAATTTTTAGCAAAATTAATCAAAATTTTACTGAAATGTTCCTATAGAATATTTTCAATGTTTCAATGAAATATTCTAGGAATTGGAAAGGAATATTCCATACTATTATAGAATGGATTATAATATTTTTTTGTTTCAAATAATTTTTATACTGTCAATCAGAATATTTCTTTAGGTCCAGAAAAAAAGTCAGAAATTCAATTATTTTCAAAAATTTTCATCAATTCAATGATTTTCAATATCTATTTTCATAAAATTTTCCAAAAGAATTCAAACTTTTAATTATTTCCAAAAAATAATAAAAATTTCATAGAAATTTCATTATTTAAAATTTTTTTTATATAAATTGCTTCGCAATCATTCAATTATTTTCATAAATAACAGAAATTTTACGTTGATTCAAATATTTTCGTAAATAATAAAATTCTTATTAGGAATTCAATTATTTTCATAAATAATAAAACTCATTGCAAAATTTCAATTATTTTTAATACAATTTTCTCGAAAAATGTAAATATTCTTAAAAATTTTATTAAAATTCATCAAAGAAATTCAGTTATTTTAGAAAGCCTTCCTATAATTTAATTATTTATGTCAATACATTTTTAATTAAATTTCTTGAAAGAATTAAATTATTTTCAAAAATTTTTATGAAATTCTTTTTAACAATTCAACTTTTTTTTCAAAATAATTTTAATAAAATTCTTCGTAGAAATTTAATTAATTTCTAAAATTTGTCAAAATTCAATTATTTTCAATATCTACCTACTATTTCAATAAAATTTTACAAAAAAATTCAATTATTTTAAAAAAAATTTTAGTAAAATTCGTCTCAAGAATTCAATTATTTTCAAAAGTAATATAATTCTTCGCAGAAATTCAATTATCTTTATAAATAATAAAACTCTCGTCAGAATTTCAATTACCTATCTTTATAAATAATAAAATTTTTCTCTAAAATTCAATTATTTTCAAAATTTTAAATAAAATTCTTGGCAAAATTTCAATTATTTTCAAAAACTTTTCTCAATTCAATCAAATTTTTTACAGAGATTCAATTATTTTTAATACATTTTTAATCGAATTTCTCGAAAAATGAAATTATTCTTAAAAATTTTATTGAAATTCGTCAAAAGAATTTTAATTACCTATTTAAAAATTTGTTGATAAAATTCTTTAAATGAAAGTTCAATTTTATAAAACATTTAATTCTTTAATGAATTATGTTTTTTGTATTTAAATAATTGAATTCTAGTAGAATTTTCTAATAAAAATTGATTTAAAAATTAATTTTAGTTAAAATTTTAGATAATAATTGAATGTTAAAAGCAATATAGCGTGAATTTTTAAAAATTATTGAATTTTGAAATTAATTTTTTTGATAAAATTTAATTTAATTTTTTTAATATTTTATTTAAAGTTTTTATTTAATTGAAGAATTTACGAATAATAGATATTTTGTAAAATTGAATATTGTAAACAAATGGATTTGAAAATTGGCAAAGAACTTTTTCGAAAATTATTAAAAATAATCGATTTAAAATAGAAGTTTGGTTAAAAATTCTGGAAAATAATAGTTGAATTGTAAATGATTTTATCATTCATCTTTAATGATTATAATACATGAAGAAATCGATGACTCCGAGTTATCGATATTTTCATGTTTTATAGAATTATGAAAAATTGATTTTATAGTTTTAAGTAAAATGTTCTAATATTTCACTCGGACTTATATTTTTGTCAGCAATTGGTCCGTAAATGGTCCCTAATTTTTCATATTTGGTCCGTAAAGTCCGTATTTTTGAATACTTTCACTGGTTCGAGTCCTGGGGAAGAAGAAAATTAAATTTTTTTCCGTTAACCCTGAAAAATATTGCTTAGAGTATTAAAAAATTCGTTTTCGATTCAAGGACAAAATTGACAATTATCGTGGATATTGTCGGTAAGTTATAAAACATAACAGTAGAATATATCGATGCAATACACAAAGAGAGAAAGAGAACGCGTATATAAACATAAGAAACGGCAGCGGGAAAACAACGGACGATCGCGTGAAATTGCATCGCGTGAATAGCTCTCGAATTGCAATGGAACAATAAATAATGGAATTCAAGAGCTACAACGAGAGGAATCGAATAATGGTTATATACTATTCCATTGGTCCTATTGCGTGCATTGCTGCGTGTTGTTGTTTCTGTTGTTACTGCTGCTGTTGTCTCTTGTTACTACCTTATACTCAAAGATACTTTTTTTTCTCTCATTCTTCTTCTTCTTTTTCTTCTTTTTACATTTTCATTTTTTGTTTCAACCCTTCGCGGTCTCATCCTTCTGTTCTTTTCTTAAATCTTCTGAATATTTTTTTTATTCCTTCTTTCTTTCTTCTCCGTTTTTTTTTTTTTTTTTGAGAGAGAGAGAGAATTTTTCATTCGATTCCGCGCGTTTTAAAAAGAGGCGTGGTAAATTTCGTCGACTCGCAACCGGCGATCCGATGTTCTGATATCAAGCGAAATACACCGCGCGCCACATATAAGAAGAGAATGAAAAGAGAGGCAACGGCAGCATCAGAATCAACAACCAACTTTGAAACTCTCAACTGAATTTTATTGCGATACTTATTTTCTTTGCGTTGTTAGGTTTGTATATCGCGACGAAAATCGACGAAAGAGAGAAAGAGAGGTATCCAAAGGCTACTCACGATTTGGCATCGCAGTGAATAAAAGTAAAAGAATAAAAAAAGAAAGAAAATAAAATAAAACGTTTCTACAATGTTAAGAAATATATTGAGTTCATTTTGTGACAAAGAGACAGAGATTGTAAAGGTGTGACAAATTTTTTTCTCTCGCTAATTAGCAATAAAGTACAAAATTTATTGATTATTTTTAGTACACTGAGGGAATGATCTTTTTTAGAAACAGGTTCAACATTCTGTATATATATATAGAGTGTCTCTTCAGATTGACGCGATTAGTTCATTCTCGTAGTCTTCTTCAACGATAAATATTTAAAAAAAAATTTTTTTATTTTTTTGTTCAAAACCGAAAAAAGTAATTTAAAAGGAATCTTTATTTTGTATTTATTTTGTTATTCCCAATGCTTCACAAACAAATATCAAAAATTGTTGTAATATTCAAGAGAAATATTAATGGAATATTCCTGAAATGTGAATGGAATCTTATAGTAGTAGTTGGTAGTGAAAAAAAAAGTTGCGAGACACTTTTTCATGTGTTTGTTCCGTTTTAAAGAGAGTGCACGCAGCTGAGGAAAAAAGGGAACGAATAAAGCTCATGGAATGAATGACAAAAGCTGGTTTCTGTTAAATTTCTTCATTTCTTCTTTTCTTTTTGTCGCCGTTAGTGGTGTATTTGAAGAGAGATTGAAAAACACAGTCGCAACTTGAAATCAAATATGTGTGCCTTGTGGAACAACGAATCGAGAATGACATTCTTTCTGCAGTTTTCGTCTCTCACCCTCCCCTCCTTTCTGTATACATACTCGTGTTCATTGAATAGCCATTGAGAGAGGATGGTATGATCTCTCTCCCTTTGAATTTCTGCGTGCAACACATTTTTTGCCGCTGAAAAGACAAGCTACCTTATTAGGGAGGTAACGACACGGCGCTACTGTCGTACCGATCATCATCAATATACAATTCTCACTGTGAGTACATTCACAAAGTATTCTCTTTGAAAATCACATTTTTATTTTTTATTTTTTATATTTTATTTTAAAGACTCAAATTTCAACTTTTTAAAATCTTTATTCAATAACATATAATAATTATAACTTGCTACTTTGTTACTGTAACTTCTTCAAAAATTATTTTCATCATTTCGCTTTCTGGAATTTTTCCAAACATTAGCTGGAATTAAAAAAGGCTTCTGTTTTCAAATTAATTTCAAATCAAACTATTATGAAAAGGGAATAAAAAAATGACTGTGGAAAAAAATTGAATGTCATAAATAACTGACATTCGTCAAGGAAAAATGCAAGAATATAAAGAAATTATTTCAATTACACTTGTAACGAATTAGGTATGCACATACCTTGAGGGGAGAATAATTTGGTTTATTTAAATTGCGCACGTCTCATTTGCATGAAGAACAAAAGATTCAACGAGTCGGTACTTAATTTTTTTTTCTTTTCGTCTTATTTAATGATCATCATTTAAAGCAGTAAAATTCAAATTTTTTATCATCAAAATTGACAAATTTAATTTTGCTAATGGAAATACTTTTTGTATTATTTATTCTTTAAATTCAAGTCAGTTATGAATATAACTGTGATTTTATAGCTGAACATTTTTACTTCTTCTAATGATAATTCAGTTGAAAATAACTGATTTCCATTTAGATATAACTGATTCGTTTTTAATTAGTTAACCGTGAATGATTGACAGATAAGAATAAATGATTTATTAGCAGCAGATAACTGATTGTCAGCTAACCGTAAATTACACTAGTTTACAAATTTATTGTCAGTTACAAATAACTGATTGGCTGTTTCAAATAACTGATCAGACTCCTGTAAATTTTTTCTTGCTGAGATTAAATTTAGTCAAATAAGACTAATTTTTCATTTTTGCCAATTCATTACAAAAAAGTAACTAATTAATAAAAATTTTTCATTCATCTGTCAAATTTTACTGATTGCCAAAGAAAATCACTGATTTAGTAGTGAAATGATATCACTAATTAATCAGTGAATTTTCACTAATCTTAAAGTAAATTCCTGATTTATCAGTGAAGTTTCTCTAATTCTTAGAAAAATTTACTAATTTATTTTTGAAATTCGAACTAATTATCAGTGAACATCTCTGATTAATTAGTTAAATTCTCCGAACTTATAATCATTTTTGCATATATTTAGTTTTTTTCATTAACATCAATGGTTCATTCAGTGAGACGATTATCATAAAAATTTAAATCGTAGTATGTTGACAAATTATACATCGATTTCTCTGTAATTTTTTTGTTTTCTTGCATTTTTTTTACCAATAGGTGAACATTATTGTAACCGCAACATTGTGCGGTACATTTTATTCAAGGAATGAATCTTTACAACGAGTAAGTAAAGCATGGTTCATTGAACTTTCTCTAAAACCAGATAGAGACTTGAGTCACTCCTCAGAAGTTTTCATTTTCTCGCACGCGTATCTCTTTACATAAAATTAAACAAAATTGCAGAAAAAAAAATTGTTTTTCCCTCAAAGCAAAAAACCTCTTTTTCCATGGCACAGAATATTCTATTCATATTCCTCGAATATTGCAGTAGAATATTGTGAATATTTCATACCTATATTTTAGGAAAATAAAAATTATTTTACCCTTAAAGAAAAAATCTCTTTTCCCATGCTACGAAATATTTCAGTCATATTCCTGGAATATTGCAATAGAACATTGGGAATATTCCACAGAAAGATTGCAATAGAACCTTCGAGAATATTCCATCCACATTTTAGAAACATAAAATATTTCTTTGGAATAATGTAGGAATATTCCATTAAAATATGATGGGAATATTTAATTGGAATTTAGTAAATCATACTTTTTATTATTACTATTAATAATGCTTGCCGATTTACTGATCAATTTTCGCAGGAGAAATAAAAAAATTATTAATTAATTTTCAAATGAAAATATGTTGCAAATTGAAAAATGAAAATCTATTATTTCATTGAAATATTCCTATGATATTCCAATGAAGTAGTCCTACTACATTCAAATTACAATATTCCAATCGAAAATTTGTACATGATTCCAAAGAAACCTTCCAAAGGTAAAATATTTTAATGTTCCTAAAATCTGCATGGAATCCCAATGATAAAATGGAATATTCCAAGAATTTTCTTTTCTAAAAAAATCCCATTTAAATATTAATCAAAAAATTTTATTTTAAATTCTAGTGGAATACTTCTACAAAATTTCAATAAAGAATATTTCTATAAATTTTCAGTGGAATATGTACATTAATTCCTAATAGAATATTCTTAAAATACTCCAATGGAATATTTCTACTATATTCCAATGGATTATTCCTACATTATTCCAAAATAACATTCGAAAGGTAGAAAATTTTGTTTTTATTTCAGAAATGTGAACGGAATATTCCCTAATTTTCATAGGAATATTCCAAGAATATGAATGAAATCTTCCTTGCTTTTGAGTTTTATTTCTCTAAATCAAGAGAAATAAATATACCCAGACGAATTGTCAGCCTAAATTGCAAAATACCATAATAAAATCCCCATAAAATTCCACTTTAAAATAAAAACCGATTAAATTGTCAACTTTTAATTTGCAATTTACAATTAAAAAACGAAAAGAAACGCGAAATAAATCTAAATCACACGCTTTTTAATGAATCGATAAATTTGAAATTACGATTCGCGGCAATTAAATGATTATTGCGCGATTCTTGAAACAATTTCGCGCGAAGAATTTAGAGCGAGGACAAGAAAATAAATTTTTATTGGATATACGAAAAAGGGAATATTGCTATGTTTATATATATATAAAATGAGAAGGAGAAAAGAAAAAGGAAGAAAATAGAAAACTGTTTTATCGTCATTTAATTAATTTGAATTTTTCGATACAAGATGCGCCATCTCTGTAGTAGCATCTGAACTCAATTGAGAGATTGTGTTTGAGCGCGTTTCCTACTCTTTCACTCTTGAAAAGGCAAACCTCACGTAACAAAAAGCAAGGTTGTCGTCCAAGATTCAAGTGGAAAATGCTTAGAACGCGGTTCGTATCCCAGGTGCATTCCTGAGGCTGACCGCAAGCGCACACATCATAAATAAATTCAGAGTGCGACTCTGCAGACTCTCTCTCTCTCTCTCTCTCTCTCTCTCTCTCTCTCTCTCTCTCTTTTTTTTGCTTCGCAATAACTGCCCCTTAAATAAAAATGAATTATTTTATACTTTTATTTTTGTCCCTTTCTTCAGTTATCTCGTGATAACTACTTGGTTGAGGTTTTGAAAATTAAATTTTCATTTGCACATTTAATAAACCCTCTCATGTGATGAATTAGTGTCCAATTTGTCCTTTAATTCTGTTAAAAATTCTTCTTTATCTTTTTTTCTTTCTAATTTTTTTTTGTCCTTACTATTCATTTATAAAAAGGGGGATAATTTACTGGAAATAAAAATGTGCGAGACATTATTCTATAAATTATCAAAGTTTTGTTAAAGGAAAAGTTGTTTTTAATTTTTTTGGTAGTCTTTCATTAAATTATTCCTACAATATTCCAATTGAATATTCCGACAGTATTCTAAAAATAAATATTATTGTCATATTCTACTTTAAATATTCTAAAGAAATAGTGCAACAGTATTTCAATGGAATATTCTTATAGTATTCTAATTTGAGAAGCAAAATTCCTAATTGAAATTTAAAGAGAACATAATAGTACATAAAACTACTAATTTCATATTGTTTTAAAGGAATATTAGAATTTTCCGCAAATATTCCTTGCTAACTAAAAAAATAAAAAAAAAATTGAAAAACAAGAAAGAAAATAACGTTTCCCCTAAAGCACCCAATAGCTAAAAAATAAAAAAAGCAAACAAAAAAAAATTGAAAGGGAATTTATTTGATCAGTGTGGACAGGTAAAATAGTAGGAAAAAAAATTCGACTGTCAAGATGCGAATTAAAAGAAAAGAAGTGTATACAACGTAAAGCTTAAGATGCCACCACGAGGATCTTCCCACTCAGGATCACGACAGGATTACATTGCAGGATCTCCTCAACGAAAGGATCGTGTTGCCTTTGTGCCCGAGAGGACCCGTGGCATCTGACCCTCTCTCTCCTCCCCCTTTTGCTGCTGTTACTGTCTGATCTCTCTTCCCTTATGCTCTTATGAAATAACCAGAATAAGATCACACGCGCGTTCCTGCATGAGCAAAATAAGTGAAATGTCTTGCTGCCCATAAAGCTTGAGCTTTTCAATGAAGAATAAGAAGAAGGGTCCACACACAGTGAAAGAGGAGATGGTTTCGAGAAAAAAGGGTATTATAAACATTCCTGAATTGGGACCCCTATGATTCAAGTGATGTGATTTGTGTGCGATGCTCATGATTTAAATATGAAATCACTTCATCCTTTTTTTCTCCTCTCCCTTCAGTCAAACCATTGTGACTTTTCAAATCGGGTCAGTGAACCTTTAAATCATTTTTGTCATCTTTATTATACCACCCCAATAGCACGGAATATTCTCTTCACATTTCTGGAACTCATTTGAAATGTTTGATTTGAAAAGTATTTCATTTCAATATTGGAAATATTTCCATGGAATATTCAAATTTCAAACATTTGGACTATATATGGACCAATCACTGACAAAAATATAAGTCCGAGTAAAATAAGAGAAAATTTTACTTCAAACTATAAATTCAATTTTTCAAAACTATAAAACATGAAGATATCGATAACTCCGCGTCAAAGACTTGGAGTTATCGGTTTCTTCATGTTTTATAATAATTAAAGATGACCAAGTGATAAAACCATCATCAATTCAATTATTATTTACAAGAATTTTTAACTTAAATTCTTCTTTAAAACGATTATTTTTAATAATTTTAGAAAAAGTTCTTTGACAATTTTCAAATTCATTTGTTTACAATATTCAATTTCAGGAAATTTCAATTATTCCTAAATTCTTCAGTTAAATAAATATTAGAAAATAAAAACTTATAATATAATATTAAAAAAATTCACGCCATATTGTTTTTAATATTCAATTATTATCTAAAATTTTAATTGAAATTCATTTTTATGAAATGAAAATCAATTTTTATTAGAAAATTTTACTAGAGTTCAATTATTTAAATACAAAAATAAATAATTTATTAAATAATTGAATGTTTTTTAAAATTCAATTCCCACAAAGAATTTCATCAACAAATTTTTAAACAATTAAATTCACTTGACAAATTTTAATAAAATTTTTAAGAATTTTTTCAAGGAATTCGATTAAAATTTATTGTATTAAAAATAATTGAAATTCTGCAATGAGTTTGATTATTTGGGAAAATAATAGAATCCCTAAGAAGAATTTTATTACTTTTGAATTTTTGCAAAGAATATTATTTCTCTTCAAAATAATTGAATTTCTGCAATAATTTGTAACTTTTCTAAAATTAAATTTTTTTTTCGTATTTTTAACTAAAATTCTTCTATACATGCATTAATTTTAATAATTTTTGAAAAACTTCTTTGAGAATTTTCAAATTCATTTGTATACAATTCAATTTTACAAAATTTCAATTATTCGTAAATTCTTCAACTAAATATATGAAAGAAAATAAAAGCTTGAAATAATTTTAAATAAATCCGCAATTAAAGTTTCTCAAAAAAAATTAATTCCACAGAATTGTTAGTTAAAAATATGAAGAATTTAAATTTTCAAAGATTTTAATCTGAAACCTTTTTAAAATTCAATTACTTCTAAAAATTTACGCTCTAATGTTTTTAAAATTCAATTATAATATAAAATTTTAACTGAAATTCATTTTTAAATCAATATTTATGAGAAAATTCTACTAGAATTCAATCATTTAAATACAAAAATAACAATTTATTGAATAATTGCACGTTTTTTAAAATTGAATTTCTCATAAAGAATTTTATCTATAAATTTTTTAAATAACTGAATTCTTTTGACGAATTTTAATAAAATTTTTAAGAATTTTTTCGAGGAATTCAATTAAAATTGTATTAAAAATAATTGAAATTATGCAGTGAGTTTTATTATTCATGAAAATAATTGAATTCCTAAAAAGAATCTTATTTACGAAAATAATTGAATCCCCGTAAAAATTTTGTTATTTATGAAAATAATTGAATGATTGCGAAGAAATTAATAAAAAAATTTGTAAATAATGAAAAATCCTGTGAAATTTTTATTATTTTTTGAAAATAATTAAAAGTTTGTGTTGAATTTTATTAAATTTTGTTTTAAATAATTGAATTCTTTTGGAAAATTTTATGAAAATAGTAGATATTGAAAATCATTGAATGGAGGAAAATTTTGGAAAATAATTGAAATTTTGAGAAGAATTTAATTATTTCCAAAGGTAATTGAAATTTTGATGAGAATTAAAAAAAATTTTAAACAGAATTGAATTTCTGCGATGAATTTTATTACTTTTGAAAATAATTGAATTTTTGCAATCAATTGTAATAATTTCTCTAATACAAAAGCAAAAAGTCAGTCACTAATTCAAATTAGTAAAAAATTTTACTAATTTAAACTTGGGGATTTAGTAATTTTCTACTAAAAATTTGTAAAATCTTTACTATTAAATTAGAAAACGAATCCAGACTCTAATTCGTAGAAATCTACTAACTCTGATACAGAGACTTCAGAAATTTTGTAAAAATATTTTTTATTTTTATTTTTATTGGCACTAATTATTTACTGTATTACAATTAAACTGAAAAGTAAATTTAATTTTCGAGTTAAAGTAAGATCTAAATATAGAACGAAAATTAAATTAAAAAAAAAAATTCTAAAATGATTAAAAAGTTGCTTTTTTCCGTATTCTTATATTCGAAACTGTTAATAGTTTAAATTAACAAGTTTTCAATAGTTTAAATAGAAATGTTTTATGACTTTAATTTTCACTTCTCAATAACATGTTTTTTTAATGATTCCAACAAGGCCAGTTGTATCATTAAATTTTAAAAATAGAGTTCGAGTCTAGAATAAATTTTAGAGAATAGTCGGAAAATAGAAATCTTTCTCACAATGAAACTATTTTCCATGCATTGTTGGATAATTTCGCAAATACACTTTTTGAATCTAAATTAATGAAAGTCCGCCTCACAGAATTTAAACTGATGAGCATTTTTCAATAAATTTTAGTAAAATTTTACTACTTTTTTAATTTTTATAGTTTTTATTATTATTTATTTATTAATATTTTTGTTTCTGTTATTTAATAACTTTTTTGCTTTTCTATACTAAAACTTAATTGTTAATTATCACTTTTATTGCACTATGAAGCAAAAAAGTGTCCAACATTTCACTAATAATTAATAAGAATATGTAAATAAATAATTAATTTTTTTTCAGGCTAAATAATGGGAGAATAAGTCGAACTTGAATAATTATAATTTGGTAATTATAATGCTAAACTGATTAAAGAATTTAGAGATTAAGTTCAAGTAATAATAGTAATAAAATAAAAGAAAAGGAAACTTTATTTTCTTCACTAAATTTAATGGAAAATTGAGAAAAAGAAATGAATTATTTTTAAGGGCTAAATAGACATTTTTTTTTGGAATGTAGACTGGTTGGTTAACGTTCATGATTTTGTAGCACTGCCTATGGCAGCTTATTTGTTCAAGCCTGTTTACATAGTAGTTTATTTACTTAACGACTCGAGCATCTTTTGCTGCATCAAGAAATGCGTCTCTAAGAGAATGCATTACAAAATTTTCTTTCCTTTTCAATCTATATGGAAAATCCATTATTCAATGAAATTTTTTTTCCTCATGAATATTCTAGATATATTTTTGGAATATTCCAGTGTGATATTGCGAATATTACAAAAGAGAAAAAGAAATTTTTTCCAACTCTAGCAATATTAAAATGTCCAAAGTTTGGAATGTTCCTTTGGAAGAATGTGGAAATATTCCATTAAAATATTTTGGGAGCATTCCAAAGGAATATTCTCAATTTTCCAATAGAATATTCATACTATATTTCAAGTTTAATATTCCAATGGAATATTCCTACATTATTCTAAAGGAACACTACAAAGGTCATTAAAAACTTTCCTCAATTCAATGATTTTCAATATTTACTATTTAAAAAAAATTGTCCAAAAGAATTCAATTATTTAAAAAAATTTTTTATAAAATTCTACACAAACCTTTAATTATTTTCATAAAATAATAAAAATTTTACAGGAAAGAAATTATTTAAAAATTTATTCATAAAGTTGTTTATGAGAATTCAATTTTAAGAAATAAGGAATTATTCAATAAATAGTTCTTTTTTAAATAATTGAATTTTAATAGAATTTTCTAATAAAAATTGATTTAAAAATGGATTTCACTTAAAATTTTCGATTATATTTATAATTGAATATTAAAAACATTAGAGCGTGAATTTTTAGAAATAATTAAATTTTGAAAAGTGTCAGATTTTAATCTTTTAAAATTAAAAGTTTTCATAGTTTTAACCAACAATTCTGTAGAATTAAATTTCTTTGAGAAACTTTAATTTCGTTTTCTTTTTTATTATCTAAATTTTAAAGTTGTTATTTTCTAATATATATTTAATTGAAGAATTTACGAATAATTGAAATTTTGTAAAATTTAATTGTAAATAGATGAATTTTCAAATTCTTAAAGAACTTTTTTAAAAAATTTTAAAAATAATGGATTTATAGAAGATGTTTAGTTAAAAACACGAAAAAAAATTTTATTTTAGAAATGTTACAAATTATTGCAGAAATTCAATTATTTTCAAAAGTAATAAAATTTTTCGCAGACATTCAATTATGTTGAAAAATTCATAAAAATTCTAGTCAAAATTTCAATTTTCTTCTCCGGAATTCAATTATTTTCAAAAATTTTAATAAGATTCTTGGCAAAACTTCAATTATATTTAAAAACTTTCCTCAATTCAATGATTTTCAATATTTACTATTTAAAAAAAAAGTCCAAAATAATTTAATTATTTAAAAAAAAATTTATAATATTCTACGCAAACCTTTAATTATTTTCATAAAATAATAAAAATTTCACGGGAATTCAATTAATTACGAATTTTCTTATAAATTTCTTCACAATTATTTTCATAAATAATAAAACTCATCGCAGAATTTCAATTATTTTTAATACAATTTTAATTGAATTTCTCGAAAAATGTAATTATTCTTAAAAATGTTATTAAAATTCTTCTAAAGAATTCAATTACTTAAAATTTTGTTGATAAAATTCTTTATGTCAATTAAATTTTAAGAAACATTCAACTATTCAATAAGTTATTTATTTTTGTATTTAAATAATAAATGAATTCTTGTAGAATTTTCTTATAAAAATTGATTTAAAAATAAATTTTAGTTAAAATTTCAGATAATAATTGAATATTAAAAGCAATATAACGTAAATTTTTAAAAATAATTGAATTTTTGAAATTAATTTTTTTGAAAAAGTTTAATTGAATTTTTTAAATATTATTTGAAGTTTTTATTCAATTGAAGAATTTACGAATAATAGATATTTTGTAAAATTGAATATTGTAAACCAATTGGATTTGAAAATTGTCAAAGAACTTTTTCGAAATTTATTAAAAATAATGGATTAAATAATCGATTTAAAGAAGAATTTTAGTTAAAAATTTTTGTAAATAATAATTGAATTGTAATTGATTTTATCACTCGGTCATCTTCAATTATTATAAAACATGAAGAGAGCGATAACTCCGAGTCTTCGACTCGGAGTTATCAATATCTTCATGTTTTATAGAATTATAAAAAATTTAATTTCTAGTTTTTTAAGTAAAATGTTCTCTTATTTGACTCGGACTTTCTTTCGCTGGTTCAAGCCCTGCTAAAGGTTCGAATTAAAATTATCAAAAAAATAAAAAACGAGAAAGAAAATTGAAAGGGAATTTATTTGATCAATGTTATTATTTTATTATCTTTCTTTTCTTTTTTTTAATTTCTTTCTTTCTTTTGCTTAAATTATAAGACGAAGCATTTGAAATGTATCGCGACTATGAACGGAAAAAATACTGCTCTCTTTGTATCAGAAATAATAATAAACTATGAAGGGAAGTCAGGGACAATATACATTAATCATACAAGCACCACGATTGATGACTTTTAGCTTGAGTTTCTGGAAACACGTTAAAAACGATAAGTTAATTATGCATATATCTATCTGTATGTTAATAAAGTGCATTTCTTGAAACTGCATTCCTTCGAGTGATAAACAGATTTTAATAACAAGATCCTCACGTTATTTTTGTCATTGAAGAAAATATTTCCCATGCGAGTTTAAAGACATTCATATGTATATAATTCTTCTATCTTTATGCAGACGGAGATGAAACGACTTTTAAGAAACTTCATAATCATTATATCCATAACTTCCCCTTCATTCTCTCTTACTCTCTCGAGGGTAATTTCAAAATTGATTTTCTTTTTTGATAAGATGTGTGTCTACTTTTTTTTTATTATGATTTCTCTTCGCCGAAATATCTTATTTAAGGGGACGTAAATATATGGAATATTAATTATGATTTCTTTTTTGTCTTCTTCAAGTGCTGTGAGACATTATCTTTGGATAAAAGTGAAAAATGTATCCGTTAGACCAAGTTCCAATTATAGAAGAATTAGAATTGCTATAAATGATGGTTGGTGAGACGACATATGCGGGTTGCTAGAATTAATTTTCACATGTCTAATAAAAGTCCCCATCAAGCGAAATACAAATTAGCTCACAAATTTTCTGTTTCAATTGAAATTTTTATTTTTCGTGAATTTTCATTAAAATACTTACGAAAATCTAACTTAGATTCTTTTTATGATTGTAATAATGTTGCTTCATAAATTAAATTAAAATTATTAATAAAAATTAACAACAATTGTGTAAGATTAATAGAAAGCGTCAAAGAATTAAAAAAAAATCTTCCTATCCGCTGAGATTCGAACTCACATTCCTGGGACTGACAGTCGGACACTTTAAACAAATTTTCTCGTTTCTATTTTTCCAAACGAATTCTCTCTCTCTCAAAAAAAAAAAAATAATAAATTAAGTACTTTTTAACTTTCTCCTTACTTACGAACACATTAATTTTCAAATTAAAAAAAGTCGGAAAAAAACATGGGAAAATTATTCTAACGATCCCGTAACAAAAGAACCTTGAATACAATAATAAATAAAAGAATTTGAAAAAAAGTATTTTACAACTATAGAGGAAATATATAAGGTGCGTAGGTAAATGAGAAAATAGGTTAACAACATATTGTCTCAATTTCTCAAGAGTATTTTATTCGCACAACGGGAGTGATGAAAGTGAATATAAGTGTAAGTGTAGAAAATGATTGCGCTCAGCGGTATTTAGGTGCAAAATATGACACATAATTGTATCTGAGTTATAAATATATTTATATATTTATAAATATACAACTAATTACTATCTAATTGCGTATATATTACCTGAATCTTTTGGCTCGCAACGCTATAAAGTATAACGATGCGCAATATAAATGAGCTCTGACGGGATATAAATTCAGGGTTAAATACAGCATGCTAAGTGTAGTAAACCTGTAGTTTACGAGCACCCGACAAGATCTTATATGTCCAAGTGACTACTAGTTAAAAGGATAACGTACACGTTACTTCTGCTTTCGGCAAGCAAGAAATTGGACTATTACAACTTTCAAAGAGTTCCTTACATATATATTTCGAATACTGAGAAAAAAAATTTCGTTTTTATGTCTGAATGTCTGAATTTAAAAATATTTCTAACGTTAGAGAAAAGGAACATTTTTTTCTATTTTTTGTTGTGAAGTTTGGTGTTTAAAATTTTTTACGTACTAAACGGTTTTTATTACTCAAATAAAGGCGCTAATACAGATTTACTACTCTCTAAATTTGAATTAGTAAAAACGTTTATTAATTTGGATTAGTAACTGACTTTTTGCTTTTGAATTAGTAAATTTAATTAATTTTACTAATAAATAGTAATCTCTACTAATAATTTATTTTTTCTTCTAATAATTATTTTTTTTACTAATTACTGAAAATTTATCTGAAATAATTAAATTCTTCTCCGAAAATCAATTATTTTCAAAAATTTTAATAAAATTCTTGACCTAATTTCCATTATTTTCAAAAGGTTTTCATTTCAATGATTTTCAATATCTACTATTTTAATAAAATTTCCGACAAGAATTTAATTATTCAAATTATTATTATTAGGTATTTAATTATTTTCATAAATAATAAATATTTCATACGAATTCAATTACTTACAAATTTTTTATAAATTTCGTCGCAATATTCAATTATTTTCATAAATAATAAAATTTTTTAAAGGAATTCAATTATGTTTCAAAAATGTTTTAAATTATCGTCAAAATTTTAATTATTTTTAGAAATAATTACATTCATTTTGGGAAATATTTAAAAATAATAGATATTGAAAATAATTGAAATGAGAACATTTTGGAAGTAATTGAAATTAGGACAAGAATTTTATTTACATTTTTGAAAATAATTGAACTTTGGGAAAGAATTTTGTTATTTATAAAGATAATTGGGGTTTTGACAATTTTTTTTTTATTTTTCAACATAATTGAATTTCTACGAAGAATTTTATTACTTTTGAAAATAATTGAATTTCTGTAACTATTTGAATTTATCTAAAATTGGATTTTTTCACTGTTTTCAACAAAATTTTGAATTAAAAATTGTTTAATTTCTATTATTTTTAAAATTTTTAATTTTATTTCAAAGAGGAAAAAAAAATTTGAAATTTGAAATTGAAAGCAAGAATTGATGATAGTTTTATTAATAAATTAGTAGAAATGACTATTTTTTCGTAAACCTTGCTAATAAAAATTGTAAGATAACAAATTGTTAGTAAACTTTTCGATAAATTTTCAGTAATTAGTAAGAAAAAATAATTATTAGTAGAAAAAATAAATTATTAGTAGAAATTACTATTTATTAGTGAAATGTATGGAAAAATAATTATTAGTAGAAAAAAATAAATTATTAGTAGATAGAACTATTTATTAGTAAAATTTACTAATTCAAATGTAGAGAGTACATTTTTTTATATTATTTAAAAAATCTAACTTGCAATAGTTAATCAGAGTCATTTTTTAAAAAATGCAGTTTTTAATTTATATATTAAATTTCAATCGTGTTGCGCGTGAAATAAAAAGCATATAATACAATGTGTGTATTAAATTTCACATCGTTTACGAAATTCAAGAAACTTTATTAATATTTAACTGGGAAATTCTATATTTCAGATGATGTGCACGTAATCAGCAAAAGTTAATTTTAAGTAGCAATTTAAAAACAATTGTCTTGTTATTATTTTAATTTTGTACATTTCTAGTTCTTTTAACACGTTCTCCGTTTCTGACTGATAAATTTTTTTTCTTTAAGTGTTTTTCCTCTAAAAGTTTATTTTTTTATTTAATTTAATTTTTATTTAATATTTACACTCTAAATATGAATTAATAAAAACTCATTGTCTAAAAATTCTAATTCACCATTCTTTCCTAATGAAAGTAAAATAAATTATTAATTTAAACATTTAATATTAATTATTTAAAAAATTAAAGTTAATAATTAGAAAATTGAAAATGCTAATTTATATTAATTGCAAAATAATTAATTAAAGAAATGAAAATTAATAACTTAATTACTAATTTAATTTATTAAAATGATTAATTATTTTAAAGATAAAAGTAACTTTTTAATTATTTTTAAAGATTAATTACTTTGAATTAGAATTTTTGAAAATTTTTGAGAAAATTGAAATATTTACTCGATTTTTTGAATGAAATAAATTTTTTCCCACAAAATGACAAGTGTGAATTTGCAAAAGTTAGTTCGCACGTGTATAAAGTTGCATGTATTGTAACATATGATCGTCGATAATAATTACATCTTATTAGCGTAAAAGGTAGATATCGTTTAATTTTTCTTTTCTCTCCTTTTTTCGCCTCTTTCTCCGTTTCTTCTTTTTTTGCGGTTTGTACCGTTTAGTCGCGCTGATCAAAAGAAACGGACATTAAGGATACTTATATGCGGTTCGATTGAGTAGCAATTAATGGCGATTTTAATGAGAGGGAAATTTGTACATATATACCTGATGCATCGAGAATTGCGATCCCATACATAACAGCAGTTTATCGATTGAAACATTCGATAACTAACTAAATGATTCCCGATTTCAAATGCAGTTTTATGTATTTATAAAAGAGTGGCAATTAGTGCCTGAGCTTTGGTCTTCTCGATAAAAAC
This sequence comes from Leptopilina heterotoma, assembly GCF_015476425.1. Lineage (NCBI taxonomy): Eukaryota > Metazoa > Arthropoda > Insecta > Hymenoptera > Figitidae > Leptopilina > Leptopilina heterotoma. The sequence continues at coordinate 560,730 of NW_025111202.1, forward strand.
GTATATATATATATATATATAAGCAGATAGTTTCTAGAAAATATCTAGGTCGACTATATGGTGATTTAACACTAATTAATATACGATTTCTGGAAATGAGGAAAAATCGTAACGAAAAATATGAAAAAAGATTAGGAGAGTTTATTTAGTTTCTGCAACAAAGTAGTGTAATTGCTTTTGTTTTTCAATTTAACTTTTATATTTTGTATTATATATTTACTTAAATACTTTTGTCTGAATTCAAGGTTGACACAATAATTTAATTTTGTTTTTCCCTGATTTCCAGATAACATTTTTAAATAATTGAATTCTTTTGACGAATTTAAATAAAATTTTTAAGAATAATTACATTTTTCGAGGAATTCGATTAAAATTGTATTAAAAATAATTGAAATTCTGCGAAATTAAAAAGACGTTTTCAAAACTATCAAATTTTGAGGTCGTTTTCAATATTTTTGGTCGCCATATTGGAGCTGCCATTTTAAATAATATTAATATTTTTTGAAAGAGAAGAATACTGGACAAAATTTTCTTACCAGAATTTTGAATTTTGAATAATGAAAATTGACGCCAACTTACCTGAAACAAAAAGAAAAGCAATTATTGTAAGATAATGATAATAATAATAATAATAGGTAGTAATAATAATAATCTAATTATTGTCTTAAATTTCCTTTCAATGCACATTATTTTCAAAAATGATTTAAAAATGTATTGTTCACTCAAAAAAAGAAAAAAATATCTAGTGTAGAAAAAGAAAAAAACACAAAAATAATTTTCTAATTTCGCCACGCAAGGAATTGTTTATAATACAAACTTGAAATTGTCGAGAGAAGCTTTTTCACATGTGAGGAAATTATATCGTGCGTGTGAATTTCAGCAAAGCAAAAGTTCTTCCCCCTGTTGACGACTTACTCCTAAAATAGCAAGACCAAGCTCTCGAAAATTAAAGGGTTTCCAAGTCTGAAACCACGAGGAGCTTAAGAAAAGATTATTATTTTCTTTCTTTTAGTGAAAACTTGTGTGGTTCTCAACCGCAAATGAAGAAAGTAATTCGAGCCTCTAATATACACTAATAGTATAATGAATTCCAAAGAAGAAGAAAAAGTTATTTAATTAAACGTGTGTGTGTTGAAAATACGATTCAAAAAAAAAAAAAAAAAAAAAAAAAAAAAAAATTGACTAATGACCTCTTTTTTTGAGGTCATTACCTATTATGCTAGCTGGCGAACATACGATGCATATAAGTCGCCTATTTGTTTTACGCTACCCGTTATGCAATTATCTTCTTTGCAAGTTAAGATAACGTTTGTATAATCTATAATGCATGCGAGAGCATAACCAATCAACTTGTGGGTCTAAACATTTTCTTCGTTGAAATTTCGCTTTTCCTCCTCTTACCATACTTAGAAATGCAAAAAAAAAGAGAGAGAAAAAATATCAAACACTGTTTTACGACATGTGTCAAAGTCTCACGCAACTTTTTCTATATACAATGGCTGAGAGTGTGCTTAGAAATTCTTAAATTAACGCCTACCTCCAAGGAAAATGCAAATCTATTCCTTGTGTTTTACACACCATACTAATTAGCCAAATATTCCATTCAAAATCGAATAATTTTCTTCGAGTGCTTATTTAGAGGCTAATTCGTATTTTGGATTTTCTTTCAATTTTCCGCTGATAAAGGAAGAAAAATAATAGGGCTTTGTTAAAAAATTAATTTCGTTTGGCATTTACTTGAGCCAATAAGTAGTTTCAAACATTGTCAATAATAATACTTCTTTGGTCTAGTGGTTAGTGCTCTTGACTCGTGTTTCCAAAGTCACAGGTTCGAATCCCAGCAGGGATAAATATTTTTCCTCTATAAAAACCAATTCTTTTTAAACTTACATTGAATTAAATTAAAAAAGTAAACGAATAACAAAAAAATAATAGTAAACATAATAATTATAACAAATTAATATTAAACTAAAATTTATAATAATAATAATAAATAAATAAAAAAAATAATTCGGTAATAATAGTAAAAAAAGTATAAAAATAATAACCAGGGCTCGAAATAGTTCAAATGATTGCAGAAATTCAATTATTTTCAAAAGTAATAAAATTCTTCGCAGAAATTCAATTCTGTTCAAAATTTTTTTTAAATTCTCGCCAAAATTTCAATTATCTTTAGAAATAATTAAATTCATCTACGAAATTCAATTATTTTCAAAAATTTTCCTCAATTCGATAATTTTCAATAACTACTATTTTCATAAAATTTTCCAAAAGAATTCAATTATTTAAAAACAAAATTTAATAAAATTCTACCCAAACTTTTAATTATTTTCAAAAAAAATAAAAATTTCACAGGAATTTCATTATTTATAAATTTTTTTATAAATTTCTTCGCAATCATTCAATTATTTTCATAAATAATACAATTTTAATTGAATTCCTCGGAAAAATTTTTTTTTTTTTTTTTTTTGCTTAGGGAATTTTGGGAAATCTGCCTACAGATACCTGGGATACCGCACTCCAAGGTTATGTGGGGTTGGTACAATGAAACAAAAGAAAATATGTAAAAAAAAAAGATAAATAAATAAATGTTATAATAAATTTAATAAAAATTCTTTGCGAGAATTGAATTTTAAGAAACATTCAATTATTGAATAAATTATTTATTTTTGTATTTAAATTGAATTCTAGTAGAATTTTCTAATAAACATTGATTTAAAAATGGATTTCAGTTCAAATTTTATATTATATAATTGAATTTTAAAAGCATTAAAGCGTAAATTTTTAGAAATAATTCAAACAGGTTTGATTTTGAAATTTTTTAAAATTTTGACATGATATACTGAATAAATTAATAATAATAAATAAATAAAAAAATAAACACTAGATGATTATTGTAATACTAAACAGACGAAAAATTTTGCAAAAGAGAAATTGCAGAACTAATGCTGAATTTTACTACTAGACAACTATAATGTAAATAATTTTCTCTTATTCTTTTTTAATGATTAGAGACTATTAATTTTTATTTTCAAGGGATGGGGGGTTGAATTGGAACGATGGACAATTTGATTGGAGCGTTATTATACGGGAACCGTTATATTGCCATAAATAATTGGTCACGATTCGCGAAGTACCGAAACTGCGAATCGTCGAATAATGATTCTTCTATGAGGTCACATAGACGACAATGTCGCTGGCGAAAGGGGTCGAGGGAAAATTTCAGGGTACACTGTTTTTTCAACTAAAAACCTAACGTGGAGACCTCTCCCGGGACCCCTAATTATAATCATTGTTGCATAGTGGAAAGTGCGCACAACGGTACTTAACTGTCAATTCTCATTTTTAATGACTAACTAGTTATTAATTAACGCAAAATATTCTTAATTTTACATCTTGTATATTATATGTGGTTATTAATGAAACAATAGTTTTATTTTTTTATTTTAATTAAAATTTTAAAATTATACTTTATATCTATATAATTAAAAAAATTGTTATCTAATTTATTAATTATTTAAATAAATTTATATTTTCAATAAACATTTTAACAAATTAATTATAAAAATTGTATAGTTTATAATAATGAAATAATTATAATTTAGTATTAATATTATATATTATTATTATTTATTTAAGCCCATACTCTTATTTATTTATTTATTTATTTGTTTTCACTTATCTATTTATTTATTTAGAAAAATAGGGCGTTGAACTTATTACATCATTAAGTTGTCTTCAGTTTCATTAATAAAAAAAGCAGTGAATTGCAGTGTTTACTATTTATTAAATTAAACACTTTATCCAATAATTTGTTTAGTTAAAACTGTTTTTATTTAAACACTTTATGTAAATATTATGATTTTTACATTATTGTGAAAATAATTCTCATTCTAGGTAATATATTCATTCACCGATTGCAATAATTCAAACAAATCAATTGTTTTTTAAATATAAGGTAATTTGTTTAATAAATAAACATTGCTTGTTATTAAACAAATTATCATTTTTTTGTTTTGCAGAAGAAATATCTTGGGATTAGTAAAACAAAAGAAATCTGTAATTTCTTTTTTAAACATCTTGTCTGATAAAATATTTTTAATGATTAAGAAATGATTATTGATAATTGATGAAAAAAAGGTTTTTCTATAGAATTTCAATTTCAAATATTATTATTTATTTATTAAAGGAAGAAGTTGAACAAAAAATTAATTATTATTTTGTTTATTTATTTATTTACAAGGTAAACGGGCGTAAAAAAATTGAAAATTCCCTTTCGTTTTTTTTTTTTTTTTTTGAAAATTATTATTATTTTTATTTATTAGGTAGTTTTGAGAATTTTCGCCTATAAAACTCATCAAAAGTGAGTAGCACATATATATACATATAAACGTATATAAATTAATACTGAAATGAAAGGTTGCCGTAGATTGTAGAAATGATTTCTTGTTAGTCGTTACTCCAGTTTCAATCGTTCAATTTGAAGCGTAATCAGCACGCTAGTGAATGTTATGAAACGCGAATAATGAGCGAAAAGAGCGGAAAGAAGAAAAAAGTGCAAGAGAGATAGTATATTATATATGGTAGTGGGAAAAAGAGAAGGTGGGCATCATTTTCGCACGATACGTAAGGGCACTGACAGCCATTATTCATCTTGAAGCCCTACAATCACGGGAGATGCCATTAGATGATTAGAATTCTCGCAGGATACAGATCGTACCTCTTTTGCAAAGTTGCAAACTTTCTGGCTTAAGATTTATCGAGAGTGCAGTGCGCATTGCCTCACCAATATTATTACTCTTTTTTCTCCAATTTCTTATAATACTTTTCCTTTCATCCCTTTTTACCCGCGAAGAAAGTCTACTTTCAACGTGTCTTTCTCTTCCCCCCCCCCTCTCTTTTTTTATATTTATTTACATAATATTATTTTTTTATTATTTCATTTTTTTTATTTCTTTTTTATTTCATTTTATTTCATTTTATTTATTTATTTATTTATTTATGTAATTATTAACGGAACAGGCATTTTTATTATTTCCTTTTTCTTATTTTATAAATAAATATATTATTTTTATATAATATATATATATAGGTATTCATGTATATAATCGAACGAAAATTATTCATATATTGCCAATAAATTTTAATAACCGCATTCCACGTGGTTGTGAAACTAATTTTATTGGAATATTTTAAAGAACACGATTTAGAATATTGGCAAAAAATTTTTTTATACCTTCTTTGGTAATTTAACGGAGAGAAAATAAAAAGATTTTTTTTATGTTTTGCATATTATCTGTGTGTAATTTCTTTTCTTTTTTTTTAGAAAGCATATAAAGTATATGAAACTTTTTTTTAATTACGGACTAAAAATTAAAATAACAGTAATAAAATAATAAATAAAATTAATCTATACAATAATAAAATAAATAAATAGATAATAATTAATTAGAAATATAAATAAAACTGCCATGAAATAAAAATAAAAAAATAATAATTAAATGAAAAAAATACAGAATAAAATAATTGAATAAAGAAACTGATAATTTTATCTTTTTTTTTATTCAAAACAATAATGATACCGTAATTATTAAACTGTATATATTAATATTTTGAACATGAAATTGGTTTTGAAAAAGAATTCGTTAATTTGCAATAACTATATATGCGATTTTTAATTTATCCACGTGTTTTTGCGATTATTATCGCAAAGTAATATGGTAATAAATTACTGGAAACAAGAGTGTCTTATTTCCTTTTTAGTTGGCAACCATTCACAAATATCACATGAATAGCATCAATTGATTTAACAAACGCTGACATAAAGAGATTTTTTTACCCAACTGAATTTCATTGAAATTTGTATATACTTTTCTTTCATAAAAACAAAAAAGAGAAAAAAAACCTGACAATCTTTTTTGTCGGCATAAAAAATAATATACATTATCTTACTAAATAATTTTAATCAAAAATTTTTTAATTTTATTATTTATAGTTTGAAATAAGAAAAAGCAATTTAAAAATTCATGCTTCGCACTCGATAATTAAATTAAAAAATAACTATCAAAAAGTAGCTTTAAGAATTAAGACTGAAAAAAATAGTAAAAAGTAGTAATCAAAAAATTAAATTTGACTAAAAAAAAACTTTTTTTTTTATTCACAAAAATTTGATTCAGTGTTTCCCTGATTGCCATAACAAATATTTACTTTTTTTTCCTCATTCTGATAATAACTTCAAATTTAAATTTTTCTAAAGTTGAATTATTTTTCAAATTTTTAATTAGGTTTTCTTCGAAATACGAAATAATTTGTAAAAGTAAAAAAAGAAAATTCTTTACAACGTAAAATTTATTTCAATTAAATTTGATAAAATCTTCAATTAAATGAATTTTTAAAATTATTTACGCGAATTTAATTGACTTCAAAAAAAATTTAATTTCAATTTTCCAAAAAACTAATTTTTTTTTTTAATAATTTCTAAATAAAATTATTCAAAACTTGATTTTTGTTAAATGTATATTTAAATTTTTTTTCCAGAAAAATTAATATTTTGAATAATTTCAATGTACCTAAAACTTTTTTGAAATTTAATTCTTTCTAAAAATTACAACTCTGATTCTTTCAAAATTCAGTCAATTTTTTGGAATATTTTAATTTTATTATTTAAAACTTTAATAATTCTTTAAAAAAATAATAAATATCTAATTGACTTTTTATGATGAGTTATTAATTCATTAATTAATGATTAATTATTATTACAGTTTTAAAACAATTACAATTTTCAAAGACAAACAATTTAAGAATCTTTTGGAATTTAATTAAATCTCAAATTGAAATTTTATAAAGTATTTTTATCAAAATTTTTAATGATAATTGAATTCTTGCAACGAATATTATTAACATTTTTTAAATAATTGAATCTCTGTGAAGAATTTTATTACTTGTGAAAATAATTGAATGTTTGCAAAGAATTTAATTAAATAATTGAATTTTTTTGAAAAATTTTGAATTTTAAAAGTAATTTAAGTCGTTTGTGGAAAATAGTTACAATTCTGATTAAAACTAAATAAATTCTTATAAAAAAATTTTATCAAAATTATTCAAAATGATTTCTTTCCGAGAATTTTATAAAAATTTTTTGAAATAATTTCTTTCAAAAAAATTGTATGAAAATTGTATTTGAAGTTTAATTGAATTGCTGTGGAAATTTTGTTATTTATATAGAAATAATTGAAGTTTCGCAAAAAATTTTATTAAAATTGTTTAAATAATTGAATTCTGAACAATTTTTTATTTAGAATATTTAAAGTAATTAAATTCGTTTGTGAAAAATAATTACAATTCTATTGAAATTCCTATTAGAAAATGTTATCAAAATTATTAAAATATGATTTCTTTCTGAGAATTTTATAAAATTTTTTTAAAATAATTTCTTTCAAAAAAATTGTATGAAAATTATATTTCAAGATAAATTGAATTGCTGTGGAAATTTTATTACCTATCTATAGAAATAATTGGAGTTTTTGCAAAGAATTTAGTTAAAATTTTTTTTTTAAATAATTGAATTCTTTTGTGAAATTTTATTAAAATTGTAGGTTTTGGAAATTGAATTTCAAAGAATGATTTCATTATTTGAGAAAATAATTGAATTTCAGAGAATAATTTCTTTATTTGAGAAAATAGTTGAATTTCAGAGAAGAATTTCATTATTTGAGAAAATAATTGAATCCTTTTCAAAGGAATTCAATAAATTACAATAATTTGTACCTTTCTTGTGAGTGCGTCACATTTTATTAATCTGTTCACATGTATAAAATTACTTTGAAAAATAATTGAAAAAAATGTAAACGTCATTTATAAATTATAATTATAATATAAATATAACAAAAAAAGAAAAAAAAAGTACGATAAATAAATATAAATCATTTGAAATAAACTACGATCTGTACACTTGAAAAGGTCTTTCTCCCCAGAGCAATTCCTTAGACCAATTATCAAGTATATAAAACAAAATATTTTTCTTTTTATTTTCTCAAATTTTTATTCTTTTCCTTTTTTTTTGAACATTCGGCTTAATTAAGTAAGAGTTAAGGTCGGATTAAGTGTCTTGTCGAAGTGCAATTCATGAGTTCGTTTAAATGACGCTTTAGAGAACCGTGTATTACATAATCTTTCCGACTGACCCGCATAATTATTTGTAAAGCCTATGCTGGAGGCTGACATAAATTCGCTCGGTGTTAAAAGCGTGTCCGTGAGCCATAATCCGATCACGTCGCCATATATACATATATACCAGGTTTGGTCTCCAGCAAGCTCTCTCATAGAAGCACCATATCAAAAAAAGATAATTTTATAATCTAGCTCTCTTTCTCATGGTAAACATTCAATTATTTATCGTTATTATTCAACAAGGAAGAAAAGTATTTCTCTTGCTAACAGGATAAAATAATATTTTAATAATATTTTGCCAAAATGGCAAGGTGACTCTACTCTGATAATAATATAAGCAGCTCTTCTTTTTTTGTTATTAAAAACATTTAATTTAGTGCATAAAAAAAGCTTTTTTTCATCAACGGATAATAATTATAATTGTCAGGTGTGATAGCTAAGTGTCTTTTCTACTTGACTCGCAACCAGAGAGATCGGGGTTCGATTCTTTGCGACTGAGGATTATTTTAAATTTTCACTTTCATTACCTATTTTCTAAAAAAAAAATTTTAAAATTGTTGAAAAATTAAATTTAGAAAGTAGAAAATATTTTGCACATTTTGAAGTCTAATAACTAAATTTTCAATACCAGTTGGAAATTTGATGAAAAAAATTTAATATTTTATCGTGTAAAATAATTATTATTCATTACTTATTGTTCAGTTTGATTTTATACTTTCTTATTCTTCTATAGTTATTCTTAATGAGTCAATTTGCAAAAATAGGTTTTAATTTTTTGATAGGAAATATTTAAAAAATTTTGTGCTTTTTGGAAAATATTGTATATTAATATTTATTCTTTGACGAATTTAAAAATATGTATGTCAATAAATTGAAATAAAACGCAGAGTAACAAATGAGGGAATGTGCTGCATGAGCAATATCCATATTTCACTCTCTTAAATTTAATATTGAGGTGGCTAATTTGTGTCAAACTGAAGTCAAAACAGAAAATAAGCGCTAGCCGAGAAAATTGAAATAGAAATTTTCGTAGTTTTCATCAAAATTGTAGGCGTTATAAATATTGAATATAAATAAATTCAATATTTAAAAGCGAATCTTCAACATATAGTTTTCTTTTGAATATAATTAATATTCTACAATCATTAAATATTTAGAAATTTAGAATTATATTTTGAATAAATATTCTTCAATATTCAAAATTTTGTTTTCTAATATTCAATATTAAACATTTACTATTTAAAATCCAATATTTAAATTTAATATTTTTAATATTTTTCAATATTAAAATATTAAAATATTTTTCAATATTAAAAATTAAATAATATAATTAATATTAATTATTTAAAATTAGGAATAATATAAATTTATTACTTAAAAATATTCAATATTCAAACGATAAATATTAAACTTTACAAGAATATTTAAGAATATTTCTTATTGAAAGAGGGAACATGGAATATTCATTATTAAATTTATTTAGTATATAATTTAAATATAATATAAATTTTTAATATATTTAAATTCAAAAAATGTTATTATATTTAACATAACAAAGTATAATATTAAAGATTCTGACTAGAAGTTCTTAATTTCAAAATATTTAATGTAAATATTATTCATTCACGATTTATGAATATTTATTATTGAAGGTGAGAATATTAAATAATAAATATTATTGATATTAAATATTCTATATGAAAATATTTAATATTTGTATTCAATTACTAGTAATTAATACTAAATACGAATATTAAATATCAAAGGCAGGAATATTAAATATTGAGTGTAGGAATGTCCAATATTTGACTCTATTTGTATTGAATTTGAATTCCTTATGAGTATTGAATATATTCAATATAAAAATATTGAATTTGGAATATTATGCAAATATTATAAATAATAATATAAATAAATAATATAAATATTTAACCTACGATTAGTGTGTTTTGAATATTATATATAATAATTGAATATTATGTACCTATAATAATTCAATATTATGAATATTAATAATAAAATTCTTTAAAATAAAAAATCCCCACTAGGACGAAAATATTCAAACAATGTATAACTGGAGGCAAAAGAAAACTACAATGTTGCAACTGTCTATATATGAATACCATACAAATGAGATATATAATTTTTTTTCTCCACTACTTATTGCTACACTTCCACCTTCTATGTAAAAATATGTAGATCTCTTTGGCACCTATTTTGTGTGACGAAATATATAAATACTATTTGTGTATATATATAGTGAAACTGACAAGGTCAAGAACGTCCATTCAGTCGGTCCCTCTTTCTTGTTCTTTAGGTCCACTTGTTCTTTTATACGCCACTGATTAACATAACAGTTTAAACTCATTAGTTAAAGTCGATAAAGTGAAGTTTCGTGTAATTTATGGAATGTGGCTCTAACCGATACGCATGTTCAAGAGCAACGAGAGTAAAAATGGAAATACCTCACACATATATCTATATATATATGTACACAAATGGAAAATTTTATAATTTATGGGAAGCGATTAGTTTCAAATTTTACATTCTGAAAAATTATATTCACAAACATTTAATATAAATTTATTGGACAATTTATAAATCAAGTATATTCTGATCAAAATTTAATCTGAAAGTGCCGAATTCGAAAGAATTTTTTTTTATCGTAATTCGTAATTGAAAAATTGGAACAAAGTTTTTTTTTTATTTTCGTAAAATCAATTTTTTATTTCAAACAAATAATTCTATTTTCCTTAAATAAATTTTATTTAACTCAAATAAATTTTATCTAACTGAAATAAATTTCATTTATTTGAAATAAAAAAAAAATCCTCTGGGTGTAGATGATTAATAACCAAAATACAAGAAAAAAATTCAGAAAGTGAAAAGAAAGAAAAACGAAAGAGCATTGAACTATTGGAAATGGAACAGTGGGTGTCTGATATGCAAACAGGTGGGCAGCGTCAGCGTTATTGTGAACATATATATATATATATATATACAATAGCGCGGGAGCGTAAAATTGTCTGACCGTGGAAAGGATTATTCAGAAAAAAAAGAAAAAGAAGAAGAAAATAGTAAAGATAGCACGCGCACGATACACGACGACGACGTCGAGTTGCGCCAACGCCTTTGATTACCAATCTCGCATAGAAAAGGAAGAAGAATAAAAAGAAGGGGGCAATTGAAAATAAACAAATAATAGACTTAACACATCAAATAAATCAACGATAAAAATAATTTTTTTTTATTTGCATTCCTTTTACCAACAACCTCTTCATCGCCAAACAAAATCCTCCCTTATTTTCATTCCCACATATTGTCTTTTATTCGACAAACTGGAAATCACGTGCGGAAAGTGAGCGCGCAACGCCCATCGAGAAAATATACTACGCATATATTTGTCAGTCGTATGAAATAAATGACTTTCTTCAAAGGAAGGTTAAATACCCCATAAAATATTTATAATATAACGTGTTTAAATTTTTTTTTCCTTTTTAACAATTTATTATTGAATTAAAAAAAAAAAGTTATTATTAAAACTGAAAAAAATTACAAATTGTTGTTAAACATTCTCCATATCTGAGCAAGCAAATTTTAAATCTATTTATTTATTTACTTAATTTAATTGTAATTAATAAAGGAAGAAATAAATTAATAAATTAAACAATTTAATCAATTAACAAATTGTAAATTAATAATTTAATTTTTAACATTTTAAATAATCGTATTTAATAATAATAATAATTTAATAAAATTATAGTTTGTAATAATTAAATAAATTGGGATCAAATTATGCTTTTGTTTACCTATTTATTTACATTTATAAACAAATATCTAAATACGTGAATAAATAAATAATTGCTAAAAATTACATAATCAAATAAATTAAGTAAATCTTCAAACACATAGTTAATTAAATATTTAAATAAATACTTTAATAAACGAATAAATTAATAAACAAATACATAAAGAAATAGCTAAATAAACAAATCTGTTAACAAATTAAAAAATAAATAAAGAGATAAATAAATTGTAAGCAAATAAATACATTTACATTAAATAAATAAATATTTAAACAAATATGGGAATGAATAAATTAATTAATAAGAAAATAAATGCGTAAATAAATACACAAAAAAATAGATAAATAAACAAATACATAAACAAACAGCTCAATGAACCTCATAAACAAATTTGTTAACAAATTAACAAATAAAGAAATAGATAAATAATGAATTACAAAAGGAAGCAACAAACAGATAAACAAATAAACAAATAATAAATAAACAAAGAAATAATTAAGTAAATAAATAAATAATTATAAATAAATAAATGAATAATCTCATAAGTAAACAATCAAATAAACAGATAATAAAATAAAGAGAGTAGCAAATATACAGTTAAATAAATGAATTGATAAATAAATAAATAGATAAATAAATGCATAAATAATTATTGATACATATAAACAGTGGAAGTGCATATATGTACAGCTTGAATGCAAATGAAGCAATGGTAAGTAGCCGATAGGTCTAGTATCTCATTTTAAGGCAGCAACAAGAGCAATAATTTATATGGAAAACTATCTGTCCATTGGACTAATAAAAATATTTGGTTGGGGGATTTAATCGCAGATTAATTGTGCGAGTAGCCGTTTATGTTGGTCATTACTTTCATGTGTACAACATGAGAGATACAATTGCTCTTGGTCCGGTGGTAAATTAAGGAACCTCGCGGCCCACAAGATTTATGCGATACATAAGTGACAACGACTTGGCGAAGAGAAACCGTGTGCGGTAATATCGCAAATAACTTTGTCCGAGACAAACAGTTTATCTCGTCTCATTCACGATTAGTCAAACGATAATGTTACATTTCACGTGAAAATATACTTCATGAGAATATTAAACAATATATGCAATCTCGTATTTTGCATTTTAATTATTAAATTCTCCAAATTTTTTATTCAATTCTCATACAATAATAATTTCAAAAATTATTTTCAAAATGAAGAAAAAACTTTTGTACTATGGGTATTTTTTATACTTTTTACTATTATATTTTTCTATGAACGCTGTTTTTTCAATTACATTTTATTTTGCACTTTTCCAGTCTTTATCGTATGTATAGAAGTTTTGAAGCAAAAGTGATATTGTTACTCTCGTGGTCTTGTGGTTAGCGCTCCTGACTCGTGTTCCCGACGTCAGTGGTTCGAATCCCGTCAGTGTTGAAAGATTTTTTTCGCGACAGAAATTTGTTCAATTTAAACTAAATTTGAAATTAATGAATAAATAATTGATACACAAAATAAATTACACGAGAATTGTTAATAAAAACAATAAATGAAAAATAAAAGTAATAATAAATAATAAAATAATCTTAATAAAAGGAAAAGATGAAAAAAAACGAAAATTAAGAAAAAGAATTATCAAAAAAAGGAAGAAAGGAATGTGAATGAATACGCAAGGACAAAAATGTTGTCTATTGAGAAGAAATGAAACAAAGGCGAGAGAAGAAGTTGCTTCAGGAATGGTAATGAAAAATAATTTTTCTCGAATTGGCGTAAACAATGCATTTGTAAAGGTTTATTAATTCTTGGTAGGAAGGAAGAAGCCTGATGTGAATGTGAATATTACGAGGCAGTCATACCCGTGTCGATGACATAATGTCTGCCAACCACTATAGCAGCAGCCAGATCGCCTACATATCCCATAATTTTTCACACTGCCACGAGCTAAACATTTCCAACTATACAATCGCCATATGTTTCAAAAATGGAAAATTCCAACAACCATATGTTTGAAAATCAATTAAATTTTTATCGAAAATTTTTCATTCTACTCAATCGTGATAAAGGGAACACACAATTTTATTATTTTCACTCTGCACACGTGACTTTTTTATAGAAAAATTCTTTTAGAGAAGCTTTCATAAAATTTAATTCTAATAGTGACAGTATTTGTCTGCTAATTAATTATTAGTAATAATTATTTATTTAGTAAATATATTATAGTTAACAAATTTAATTATTTTATTATTAATTTTGTTATTATTCTTTTACTATTTAGTTTTTTTTATTTTAATTAAATAATTAGGACCAATAAAGAATTAAAATTAATAATTACTAAATCATAATTAATTAACAAGTTGTCAATAATTTGTAAATCAATAATAGTAATAAATAATAAATAAAAATAATAAAGTAAAAAATAAATAAAAATAAATAAAATTTATAAAGTTTGTACTTAAAAAAATATTAACTAATTATAAACGTTGATTAAAACAGAAGAAAATTAAACACAAATATTTTTGTATTACCGAATATTTTTCATTTTCTATGCGAGGGGAAATATTCTTTCAAAAATGATAATGTGGCATGTGTCCATAATCGTTATTGTCAACTGAGAACAGCGTTGAAAATTTACAAAAGAAATTTCGAACACTATAGAGATTATTGTGTGCACAGAACAGAAGATAGAGATCAAAATTTTTTCGCCAAACCGCCAAGGGTCAAGAATGTGTATACACACGTCCCTCCCAAAAAATTTTTGAACTTGACACTGCTCTGTCACCCAAAAAGAAGAAAAGAAAAGAACCCCCCGTAACGAGATGCCATTCAGCAAAACCCTCAAAATTCACCAAAATAACAAATGCCTTTTCGTTGTTGCGCATTTACACACCATTAATTATCTTGTTACAATATAATGATAGCATTAAACCTATAGCGAAAGTGATATGTCAAACACAATAATAGATTAAAGTAAACAATATTTTCTCTCTTTCTCTCTCTCTTTCAATGTATAATATGTATGTATATACACAGAGAATAAAAGATTCAGGGCATATCAATTTGCTGCTATACAATCAAGTCAATCGATTCAATCAAATTGATTTTACAATCAATTCAATCAATTCATGCAAATTGATTTTAAAATCCCGACAACTTTTATATTTTCTTTTACAATTAAAACAATGCAATTAATTTCATTATATTGCAATTAAAATATTTATAATTTTTTTTTATATTTCTTTTATAAATATAAATTTTATCTACTAATTAAAATTATTGTGAAATAATTTTATTATTATAAATATAATAATAATTATAAATTTCTCTAAATAATATAAATAATAAATTATTTCTCTTTTCATTCATATTATCTTTAATTATTTACGCATTTAATTATTTATTCTTACAATTATTTATTTATCTAGTTAATATTTGTACAGTTTATTTATTTGTTTATTTAATTATTTAAATAAATTATTTAGTGCATTGAATTTCAATCAATCGAATTGATTCATTGTTTCAAAGTTTTATTTATTTTTGACAAATGAAAATTTTTTTAAATGATTTTGTAAATTACATAAAATATTATTAATGTTATTATTAAAATTATAAATGTTATTATTTAAATTAAAAAAAAATTAAATTAACTTGATATAAAAACTGAAAATTTACATTAAAACTTCAAATATAAATTTACAAAAAATTGTGTTAGCAACAGAGATCAGTGAGTAGAGTGATTACTCAATTTTTTTTTTTGTTTAGATTCTAAACTGTGTTTTATATTAACTGTTAATAACGCGGGATTTCCTTCATGTGCGACGTTACATTCAACGAAAACATTAACATCTGTTTCTACATTCCCACATGAAAGTTCCCGATAGAGAATAAATATTTTACATATATTAAACATTAAAATTTATAACTCAAAAAAAATTATCTAAACTATAAGAGCAGAGATATAATTTTTGATATTTTGAAAAACGGCAAAATACGACTATATAAATAAATTATAATAATTTATAGAGTTATGTGAAAATAATAAACATTATGGAAAAAAATTCAAAATAAATAAATATCAAAAATATTAGAAAGAATAAACAATAAATTTTTGTTTTTCTCTTTTGTTTCAGGTAAGTTGACATCGATTTTCATTATTCAAATTTCGACAATTCTGGTAAGATCATATTTTTCAAGTAAAAAATATTTCAAGTAACGATTATTCTGAAATTCTTCAAATATTAGAAATTAAAAATTTTAAATAAATAAAAAAATTACATTAAACTTATTGAGAAAAATTAATTCTATAGAATTCTTAATTAAAAGTATGAAAAGTTCAAATTTTCAAACATTTTTTTTTAAATTTAATTTTCATAAAGAATTTCATCAACAAATTTTTAAATAATTGAATTCTCTTGACAAATTTTAATAAAATTTTTAGGAATAATTGCATTTTTCGAGAAATTTGATGAAAATTGTATTAAAAATAATTAAAATTCTGCGATGAGTTTTATTATTTGTAAAAATAATTGAATTTAGGAGAAAAATTTTATTATTTATAAAGATAATTGAAATTTTGACGAGAATTTTTGTAAATTTTTAAACATAATTGAATTTCTGCGAAGAATTTTATTGAAATTATTTTGAAAAAAATTGAATTGTTACGCAAAGAACTTTTCCAGGTTTTTTCAAGGTTTATAAAATTCCCTGACATTTCCAAATTTTCCAGGTTTCCTATAATATAGCATCTACATGTAAAATTTGAGTTTTTAATTTTTATTTTTGTAATCAGTAACTTATAGAAATATTTTGAATAAAAAATATTTCGTTCACTTGAACGTTCAAAAGATTTAAATACTCATCTCATTGTACTTTTCCTATACTCCGTATTGAAAATGAAAATATTTGTAAATTTATCTCACCTCATGATCCCTACAATGAATAACAAAGTATTTTTTTATTCATCTGGTTCCAAAAGGTAATTTGAATTCAATACCCGTTTTGAAATGCACTTTTATTTATATTTTCTACTATATATATAAAATGTATAAATTTCTTATATTGTTTTTATTAAGTTTCACGTTCTGACTACAAAATTTAACTGCAAAATGCATAGAAGAACGAGCACGTTTGCAGCGAGTGATTCGAGTGAAATAGTTTTGTGGGCAAAGTTTTACGATTTACTTAGCATTCCAAGAGCGTATATATTAAAGTTATACAGTAGGGCATGATATGTTCAACGACGCGTTAAAATTATTTTTAGGATTATTTCTCTTACGGTTATATTATTATCGTTTTCCTGACGCGTCAATGCCGGAAGCTTTATATATATATGTATTCCTATATAGCCAATATGTCATAAAACGGTATTCATTTTATATAAATAACTGCAGAGGATCCGTTCAAAGAAAATCTATCATCAATGGATTTAAAAATTCATATCTGGGATTTTAATATTTGTTCATTTTTAATTGTTAACGCATTTCATTTATATCGATGACCAGATGCAAAAACAAAATATAAATATAAAAACGAACTTTGATTTTTGATAAGTAAATTTTTTTCAAGTGAGATTAATTCGAAATTAAGATGAGGAAAGAAATCGAACGATATCTTCTGTTTTGCCTTATTTTTTTTTCTTTTTCTCAATTGCATAATAATTATTATTCCAGTAATCTTGAATGAGCGTGAAATTTAATTTGGGAAGCATTGTTTTTTTATGTGCGAGGGGGTATAAAAGAAGCGTTTGTGGATCCTTCCGCATTGTCAGAACTTAGGCAGGTGACAGACAGTTGGGCGTTACAGCTGCCCTTATACGATGCTTAAAAAGAAATATACACTTTTCAAATAGAAGACAAGCAATGAACGTTATACTGAAAATTCGGTGGTCTCATTTTACATACATTTTTTTCAATACAGTAATTTATTTTTTTCTTCAGAAAAGATTAATTCCCATCCCGCTGGCAATTGATCCGTTTTTTATTATCAACTTTATGGGGGTCTCTCATGGAATTTAAAAAAAAACTAAGCCTTAAAATTTTTTTTTCCTATTTGACCAAATTGTTTAGAATTGATCTAATTTATCAAAAAAAAGAAAATATTTCGTGAAAGTAAACAAATTTATTATTTCCAAGAAATAATAAAAATAAGTCTCTTTGCATCAGCATTGCAAATTAGGAAGAAAAAAAAATATGAGGGCGCATTCGAAAATTTATTCGACCTTTTCATTCGCACGCTTGTGATAGATGAAAACATTTGCCATCGACAAAAAAAAGGGAATGATGACGCAAAATAATAATTAAAACATTGATTTTATGTTCGGGGACCTTTTCACCTTCTTCTCGGAATATTTCTTTATTGCGCGAGGGATTCGGTTTGATTTATATATATGTATACATATGTTTATATAATAATTCGTGGTTCTTGATGCTTATGATAATGGTTCTTTTATATTATGTTCATTTTCGAGAGATTTTATTTATATTATTACATAATAGTAATAATTACGTTTAATAGAATTTTTTTTCACTAAACGTGAGAAATAATTTTCCAATTTTTTTTAACTATTAAAAGATTTTATAAAGTACTATCATTCGAAAGAATTCTGTAAATTAATGGAACATTTATTTGAAGGAAAATTACGTTAGTAATGCCACTTTGTAACAAATTATTTTAGTAATTAATTAATTACCTATAGTAGCTAAATATATTAACTAACTATCATATTTACTGTCGCAAATTTAAAAAAAAACTGCACAAGGTCGAAGAATTTTTAGTATTTTCAGATTCAGAATCTCCAGACATAGGGGAAATACAAAAAAAATATTATCGTACTTGTGTTTGCTTTGCGGAAATAATACCTATTCATTAAACTATGTGATAGGATCACGTATAGTTATAAAAAGGTTATGTGTATAAGTCTCCGAAACTGAATTGAACACGGAACCTATAGTTTTCGCGCAGCGTAAGCAAATTATAGTTCACTCGCCATTCACGCTTGTCTGCCTCGTCTAACTAAGGAACGCGCTTATTCACAAGAGCAACAAGTGGAATGTACAATATATGTATTTGTGTATATACATAAAACCAATGTATACAGTCGACAATTCAATATGAGAACACTATATGTATATATATTCTGGTTCCGATTGTTATCACGTTCACCAATCGGGAGTTTCATGCTTTGAATAAATTTTACAACAATAGACTATAAAATTTTTCCTATTTTGTAGTGGAAAATTTAATTATGTCGTGTTTTCAATTCAGTGAATCATGATTATTTGTATTGAGGAATTTTGAGAAATCTTTTTTATTCTTCCATAGGTATAGCGGAAGGAAAATTGGTATTAAAAATTTAGGACTGAGTTTCGTACCCTTTTTGAAATTGATAGTACTTCAATGTAATTTTATTTTAAATTCATAGGATGTTTAAAATGATCACTAAAAATGAGAAAAAATAACGTCAATTTGAGAGACCTCCATGAGGATGTAGAAAGAAATTGAAAAATCGAAGTAAAAGTGTCACTAAGAGAAATCCGATGTGATACGATGCGACCAGGAAATGTCATCAATTAAATAAGAGCCGATCGCTTTGTATTGTCTTTCGCAGGCACAACAAAAACATTCCTTTATTTAAACCCCTTCCCCCCGAAAAAAAAGAAAATCACGCCTAAGGTGAAATAATAGATAATAAGAATATATTTTCTACAATAATTGGTGGCAAATGTCAGAGCTCATTGCACGGATAATTGTCGTCATGACAAGATCAGCATGTTGTCGGATTGTCGCTTCGCACGGGCAATATTACTTTCACTCTTAATCACGAGAGCAGTGCCTTCTTTCAAACGAGAAGTACAAAGAGCGTGTGTGCACATGCAACTCGCTTATTACATATAGATCACTATATATAAGCACACACACAAACACAGACACGAACAAAAGATGCGTTTGTAGAAGAGCAATGCAAGTTCGAGTCCATGTCTATTTGATAGTGAGTCTCTTTTATGTGTGAGGATGAAAATACTAAGAATGAAGCATGCACGTGTGGGTGGTGGTGCAGGACTGCTGCACATCCGGTTGGGTGTGTCGGATGGGTTTCGTCTACTCGACAGATGCAGTAGGTATATTGCTACTATAACTATATACCTTCTGTTGTTACTCTTGTCATTCTCGTTTACCTCCTCATCCTCCTCCTCTCAGTTTCCATCCTACCTTCTATCTCTTGATTTCAAAAGTAAATATCCGTTTAATTTTAAACACAATAATGCGAAACCTTCTTGTACAAGCATCTTGGAAGTGCTACCGGAAATATCTTACTAACTTGATGAATTCTTATGTCTGAATATTTAACTGAACGAAATTTTACTTTTATTTTATTCAGCTACAATTTCGAAACGAATTAAACATAATTCCTATCGGTACACTGTTAACTTAACAGTATCAGATTGCAACGAATTGATACCAAAAATGTGGATCAAATCAGAAATTGATCCAAATTTTTAGCATCAATTGGATCCACTTTAGTATCAATTTGATACTTTCAAGAAAACTGTGTATCGAAACAGTAGAGAGAAAAAATCAAATTCGATCAAAATTCAATGTAATGGAAATTATTCCTACAATTCCGAATATTTCCATCGGTCACTTTTACGCAAAGAAAAAGATGAAACAAGAAAAACAAGATTGCAGTAAATTTAAAAATACTTTGTTTCCTTTTTTCTACCACCAAGTACGTAAAAAAAGACACATAGCGTGCACATATGCAATTTGCGATCAGCTAAAACAAGATGTTATAACAGAAATTTTGTTGACGACTTTTAAAAGCGCATCACGAGAAAAATATATATATACATGATGAAATTGAACAATGAAGACTAATGCGGAGAATTGGTGCGTTGGATCAACACACAACCGCACACGCACACACGAAAAAGTCGCACGTGAATTGAGTATGTACAAAAGCTTCTTTGGAATGAGAATGCCGCTAAATGAATGTAATTTAGACTTAACCACATGTTATATAGGCTTGGCAGTCATTCACATCTGGCGTTTCGATCAAAACTCTGAGCCACAAGAGACTGCAAAAGCAAAAGTTCTATATAGTGCACACCAACACTATAGATTGTGGTGCTCCTTGGGGTTTTCTCGCGTTTGCCAACAGCAGCAGCAGCAGCAGCTGTGATGGAGATCAAGAATGGTGGCCTTTATGACCTCTCGATTCGGTCAACTAATTGCAAATTCATTTCCGTTGCCGTAAACGACATCGTTTGTTGACCGTATCACAAAAACGAAGAATGAAAAGAAAGTTGTAAATTATTTCCTCCCCCAAACTTTTTTTCTATTTTACCATTTTTTGGTTGTATTACTACCATAACAATATACCATAACAATATTTTCATTGTCATGTTCATCTAATAGGTCCTATTTTTAATCAACTTTCAATTGTTGGTATTTGTGGCTAAAGTCTAGAACGTTTTTAAAAACTGTAAAATAATGAAATATTTTTTATTTTTTATCCTTAAAGGACAAAGCTTTTCTATATAGGACCAAGTTAGAACAAATATAAATTAACAAAAACTGCCAATTTAGTAACACTAAATAATAATAATAATAATAATAAGAATATAGGCACAGTAATTATCAAGCATACCTCAATAATTTCCACACTGATAGTTAAAATTTAATTTGAATTTAATTGCGACAATTACCGTGGGTCGAGTGACCAAAACTGCGAAGAATTTATATCGAAAGGCGTGATTATATGGAGAGAAGAAGTGAATTATTATTTTTACGATAAAGGTTCAATGAACAAAAATTTCACACCTGTATTGAATTTTTCTTCTTCTTCTTCCTTCTCAACATCATCCCACACATCGACAATATAATCTATTAATAATTGGCAGGGAAATTTCTAAGTGAATGCGCACATGAAAGATTTAATGTTCCCACGATTATTCTCCCTCTTTGTCACTCTCTTTGACTCTATTATCAAGATTGTGCTTTTCAAACTTATATACCCATTAAAACTTGAATTACAACAAATTTCGTAATCAAAGGAAAATTCGAGGTATTCCTGCGACGTATCAAGATTTAATAAAATATATAGGTGGAAGCTTTAAATTTCCGGAATCTACATGGAAAATGGAATATAAAGTAACTTAGTTTACTATACATTTACTACAAATGAAAGAACAGTAAACTATTTGGAATTTCTGCTATAAATTAAATTTTTTACAATAATAAAACATGAAGAAATTGATTACTCCGAGTCTTCAAACTCGGAGTTATCAATTTCTTCATGTTTTATAATAATTAAAGATGACCCAGTGATAAAATCATTTACGATTCAATTATTATTTTCAAGAAATTTTAACTAAAATTCTTCTGTGAATCGATTATTCTTAATAATTTTGGAAAAAGTTCTTTGACAATTTTCAAATCCATTTGTTTACAATATTCAATTTTACAAATTTCAATTATTCCTCAATTCTACAATAAAATAAATATTATAAAATAAAAACTTAAAATATAATATTAACAAAATTCAATTAAACTATTTCAAAAAAAATTAATTTCAAAATTCAATTATTTTTAAAAATTCTCGCTATTTTGCTTTTAATATTTAATTGTTATCGAAAAATTTAACTGAAATTAATTTTTAAATCAATTTTTATTAGGTACAAAATTCTACTTGAATTAAAATATCTAAATACAAAAATAAATAATTGAATGCTTCTTAAAATTGAATTCCCATAAAGAATCGTTATCAACAAATTTTTAAATAATTGAATTCTATCAACGAATTTTAATAAAATTTTAAAGAATCATTACATTTTTCCAGAAATTCATTTATTTACAATTCAATTTTATAAAATTTCAATTATTCATAAATTCTTCAATTAAGTATATATTAGAAAATAAAAACTAATTATTTCTAAAAAATTATGGTCTAATGCTTTTAAAATTTAATTATAATCAAAAATTTGAAGTGAAATCCATTTTTAAATCAATGTTTATGAGAAAATTCTATACAAAATTAAATTAAAATTAATTAATTAAATAGAAAAATAACAATTTATATTGTATGTTTCTTTAAATTGAATTCTCATAAAGAATTTTATCTATAAATTTTTAAATAATTAAATTCCTAAAAAGAATTTTATTATTTACGAAAATATTTGAATCTTCATAAAAATTTGATTATTTATGAAAATAATTGAGTGATTGCGAAGAAATTTATAAAAAAATTTGTAAATAATGAAATTCTTGTGAAATTTTTATAATTTTTTTAAAATAATTAAATTGTGTAGAATTTTATTAAATTTTGTTTTTAAATAATTGAATTCTTTTGGAAAATTTATGAAAATAGTACATATTGAAAATCATTGAATTGAGGGAAAATTTTTAAAAATTGTTGAAATTTTTCCAAGAATTTTATTAAAATTTTTGACAATAATTAAATTTATGCCAAAAATTTTATTAAAATTTTTGAAAATAATTGAATTTCGGAGAAGAATTTAATTATTTCTAAAGATAATTCAAATTATGACCAGAATTTAATTATTTCTAAAGATAATTGAAGTTTTGACAAAATTTTTTTTTCAAATTTTTTGAAAATAATTGAATTTTTGAGAAGAATTTAATTATTTCTAAAGATAATTGAAATTTTGACCAGAATTTAATTATTTTTTAAGATAACTAAAATTTTGACCAGAATTTAATTATTTCTAAGGATAATTGAAATTGTGACCAGAATTTTTAAAAAATTTTGAAAATAATTGAATTTTGAAGAAGAATTTAATTCTAAAGATAATTGAAATTTTGACGAGAATCAAGATCAAGCCTTGCTATTATCAATTAAATATTTACTTGAATCAAATAATTTTTATTTAAATCAATTAAATGGTTAAATTCATATTTTCTTCAAATACGAAATTTATATTGATTCAAATACTATTTAATTGACTCCAATAAATATAATTTGATTTAAGTAAATATTTAATTGACTCTAATGAATAGAATTTGATTTTTCTAAGGATGTCAAATGGGGACAAAAATTTATCAAAATAAACTTCCAGAACATCGTTTTTTGCATTTTTTTCACTTTTGATTCTCAGGGGAAAAATTGTGAGAAAAGAAAGAGAGAGAGAGACAAAGAGGAAGAAACAATTCGCAGAATGAAAGCAAACAGTGGAAGTATAATTAATAAACTGCAATATGATACTATAGATCATAATCATAAAAATTGAGTCTAAAAGTAAAAATCTGCAATGATGTGGAATTTCTCAGAAAATGGGATGTGCTGAAAAATTACGTAATCGACTCCAGTAATTAATTTCTGATTAGATTAGGATTTCTTTTTTTCCCCTTATGCATCTCCTTCGAGGAGAAAAAAAAATACTTTGATGCCTTTCTATAATATATATTCCAGACATTCAATTAATTCCGCGTCGCATAATCTTTTGAATGTAACAAGGGGATAATAAAATGTTTGACTAGGGACTCTGTCTGGACCTCTTGTCATTTTAATAGCATGTCCATTAGGTGCCCTATAATTTTCGACGAAATGAGTTGACACTAAACCTGTCATCATTTTTTTTTCTTCCTCCTTTTTTTTGGCGTTGCAAAATGAAAACAAAAAGGATTGAAGGATTGTTAGGATGATTGAAAAAAAGAAATTTCAACGGTGCAAATTGTATTCTTTCTTTTTCTCTTTTTTTTGGTTGTCTTTTTGTGTATTTTTTTTTTTTTTTGAGACGTGGCACTAGTCGTAAATCACTTCATTTCGTGCATCGGACTATTCCACGAAGCGGAAACTTGGGATGCAAAAACGCGCGCAAAGAAGATTCCCCGCAACAATAGGTTGAATGCCTCGGCAACATGGATCTCGGCGTTGTAACTCAAAACGCCAGGAACTCTCCGACTGAGCGAGAGAAGAGAAGAGAGAGAGACAGAGAGAGAAAGAGAGAGTATCCGGATGTCATTCCTCGCATCCCTCGCATGGCAGGCGCCGCGCACAGACCTCTCTTTCTCTCTCTTTCCTTGTTTTGTGTATATTTTGCATTTCAAGATATTATCGGCTATGGAAGCGTGTATGTGTGTTTGTGTGTCTTCGCGAACTGATTTCTATACGCGATGACGAAACAAACGATTCTTCACCTGTTCGTAACAATTTTTTTTTTTTTTTTAAAGAAGATTTAGATGAACAGTCGAAACAAAAATTAGTCCATTTACTTTAAAGTAAAGAAATTTAAATTTGTCCTTTTTTGTTGAAATTTTTGTTGAAAACATTAGTCCAATGCTAGAATTTTATACTTTAAAATAAAGAAATTTTCGAAGAATTTTATAAACATTTTTTTAATTAATTAATTTTTTCAAAAAAAATTTATGAATATTATATTTCAAATAAGAATTGAATTTCAGTGAAAATTTTATTATTTAGAAAAATAATTGAATTTTGTCGAAGAATTTTATTACCTATAATTTTTT
Organism: Leptopilina heterotoma; assembly: GCF_015476425.1. Classification (NCBI taxonomy): domain Eukaryota; kingdom Metazoa; phylum Arthropoda; class Insecta; order Hymenoptera; family Figitidae; genus Leptopilina; species Leptopilina heterotoma. Next base: position 586,177 of record NW_025111202.1, read on the forward strand.
TTTTCAATTATTCAATTCTTTTGTAAAATTTTATTAAAATATTAGTTACTAAAAATAATTGAATTTCAGCAAAGAATTTCATTATTTGTTTCATTTAACTGTTGTAAAAATAATTCTCATTAAAAAAAGTAAGAAGTGAAAAATAATAACACAATAATTTCTCTAAGGATATCAAATCAAAACTGTTAATACAAGAAGTAGAAAACGCGAAGCGGAATTTAAAAAATAGAATAACTGGATAGCAGTTTTTTTTTAAAAATACAACTTCCCATAGAAGACCTAAATTTCAGAAGGAATAATAAAAACAGATATATTCTCGATAAATTTATATCCGAAATGAAATAAAGTTCTCTTGTGGTGTTGATGATAAAATCTCACCAAAAAAAAAAGGAAAAATTCTCAGCCAAACGTTGGCTCTTTCATCATAGAAAATAATAATAATCTAAAAAGGACGAGCCGAGAATGGAACATTTGAACCAAACACCTCATATCTTACACACTATAAACGAAAGTACTGATCCGCTGATATATCGGTTTTTATAAAAAGGATTATCACACTCCATAGGTCCCCGCGCATCTTCATAATTCTCTCCTCAACTCCCATAAAGTATAAATATTCCCCTGTCTCCGATGCCCATCCCGCATTCTGGGATATCCCATAGCAAAGATATATAAATATATTTCGAATATATAGTATATATTATATTATATAATATAAATCATCTAAATTTTATTTACCAATTTCGACGAATTTTCGCTTCGCTTTGATCACTTCTTTATTTTACCTATAATACGTATTTATACACAATTTTTAAAAATGCGCAAAATGATACTTTAGTTGATGATGTAAACAAGCCACTCATGGCGTAAAACAAGTTTTTATTATCGCATCCTTTCCTCGTTGCCTTTTAACAACGTATCAAGCAAAAAAGAACTTTTTTTTTTATATCTACAACAAAATTCTCTTAATTCAAAGAAAAAGGAGATTTTTTAGATGGTTTCTTTTATACTTCTCCAATTAATGAAACTCTCAAGTGTTTCAAATATTTTGAACTTACAATAAATATCATCAAATAAAAATAATTTACAATGTAAATTATTATTTTTTATAATCTAAAGTATATTCTTAATTTTAAAAATAATCTGTAATACATTATAATAAAAAGAAAAACAATGTACTCTCATAATTTGAATCAGTTAAAAATCATGGTTTTAACTGACAATCAGTGACTGACTTTTTGCTTCTAAATCAGTTTTTTTTAACTGATTCAAATTTAGAGAGTACATTATTTTCTCAAAATGGAAATACTTTAAATTCAAAAAAATGAGAATGTAATAAATGAAACTTTATCTTCCATTACACTCGTCAACAAAGTATCAAAAAAAAAAAAAAATGTTGTCAATTTAAAGAACCATTTCTTTTTCTGTCCTCTGAATTTTAAAACACGATATAAAAATTAAGGGCTTATCTTAAAAAAAAGATAAAATGGTTTCAAAAAAATATTACAGGATGGCAGTTTTATTCTGATATCTTGGCCCACCCACTTTATATATGAAATGTGTATGTGTAAGGAGTAGATTATATAAAGTGATTTCTCGTTTATTAAAGAACAAAAATCTTTATGAGAACTTGACTCATGAGTTATTTTTCCTCAATTTATAACTATTTTCAATGTCTATACGTAATAATTCGTCATTAGAGATTAGTGTGAAAAATCGTCATTGTTTCGAAGTTCATTTTTTATTAACTACGCCGAGTTTCTAATTTTCTATCTAGTTTCTAGATATTCATTGACATTTATTATTCTAACTCTTTCTTCTATTACTCTTTTTCATTTAATAATTATTAAATTATTATTATTATCATCAATTATTATTATTATCATTATTATTATGAAAATAATATGAAAAATAATTATAAAAATTTTATTTTATTATTAATAAATTTATTTGATTTCTAATTTTTATTAGAGTTTTTATGAATAATTAAATTCTTTTGACGAGTTTCTTTAAATTTTTTTAAAATAATGTTTTTTTTAAATAATTTTAATTAAAAATTTGGAAAATAATTGAATTAAACAAAGAATTTTTTCTTAACCATAATAATAGCACTAATTATAATTTTGATAGTATAGTAATTACATTAATTAAATGCAATTAAACAGTAATTACAAATATTACAATTATTATAGAATTAACAGTAATTAAAATCATAAAAATAGTAGCTATTGATAAATATAGTTATAATTACTAATTACTACTATATTTACAATTAAGATAATTTTAATAAATTAATTACCATATAATTATTGTACTGTAATTATTACAAAATAATGTTAATCACAATAATATAATTTCTAGTTTCGTTAAACCCGTTTCTGTAATTAATTTCCACTAAAAGATCTCTATTTAGTCTTTTTTTCGTTTTTTATAAATAAATATTTTCATAAATAATAATAATTTGAAATGACCAATGAATTAAATGACGCTAATCGAATTTACAGAAATAAAATGGGAAAAGTAGCAAAACCGCGAACGTGTTGGGTAACATGTGAGCATGTATATAGGTAATGTGTACCTTTGACCAAAGAGTATTTTCTAACTTTATGTACCTTGTGTTAGAGTACCAAGTTTACTCAATTCAACTTCGCGGAACAGTCCTCGAGCAGAGAGGAGACGACTATCTATGACTGGTAAAGTGGTAGCGACTCATGATACAGAAACACAGATACATAAAGGTGTACCACTATAGAGTTGAGAGAATGGTTCTTGGTGACGTTGCACAAGCATGACGCATGAATACAAACACGTGCCCTGCATAAATACAACTTGTTTCCAACTTTTATAGAGTCAAAAATTTTTTCAAATTTTCCCAAAAAGGAAAAAAGTTGTACATCTTGAAAAATGTTTTATATCTGAAACTGAATTATTTGAACCAAATAAAATTTAGTTAAAACAAATAATATCGTATGTTTTGAGTCAAGTATATTTTTTCTAGGTATAGATCCGTATGTAAATAAGTTGATCATGAAAAAAAAGTCGGAAAAAAACAAGAAAAAACCGTTTATTAATATTTCAAAAAAAGAAACCGGTTTTATGATTGGAATTATCAAAAAAAAAAAATAGAGAGAGGGGGAGATTTGCTAAAACAGAGTGATGCGCCCACGCACCTGGAAAAAGACCTGATTCGAAATATCAAGGGGAAAAAAAGTAGCGTAACCACGAGGAAGTGATGGGAAATAAAGAGGAATTGCAAAACATGTTTCAGAAACTCGTACACAAGTCTCTCGAGAGGTGTCAACTTGAATTTGTTATCTACATATTTAGTTTTATTTCCCCCTCCCCTTCCTCAAGAAAGATCGATGATCGATCAAATTTTATTTTTACTCTCACAATCTCTACAAAATGATCAATTTTATTCACATCGGTCAAGTTTTTTTTCAAAAAACATTTATAAGTTTTTAAATTGAAATTTTTAAATGAATTACAGTCTCCCTATTTTTCTCCTCTGTATGTGATAATCGTGTGAATACTCAAGTTTTATATTCATTTAATCGTAAACATCTTAATGAAGATGTTTTTCCCGCGCGAAGATAAATTTGCGGTATCTTTGTTTATGATGAAGGTATATTCTATCTTCATTAAGCATCGTTAACAGAGATGATGTTTTGATAAGTAACATTGGATAGTTTACGTGTTGAAATTGACGATTTTAAAAGGACGAGGAGAGGGTGGCTTAAGAGAATATAACACTTCCTAGGACGAGAGTAAATAAGATGATGGTATAGAAGAAAGAGAGAAGAAGAGGGAAAAAATAAGCGGTCAGGTTTAGAGAAAGAGAACCGTTATGGCAAACGTCAAACGATCTGCACGTGATACGAAACCTCGACCCGATAGAGCCTCATCCATGACCCTTTGGAAAGAAACTATGAATCATCTATAACCCACAGCTTGTCCAGCAATAACGTTTCGTATACCATTCTCAAAAGCAGTAATGAGATGTGCCCTCTAGCTCCTGGATGTGCATTTTCCCTCATCATTTTTTTCTTATCGAGGAATATAAAAATATTCGATTGCAAAATAAGTGTTAAGCTTCACCTGTTACTTTGGTTTATACCATGATAGAAGAAGATTAATGATGTCTTGACTTAATCAACCGTTTGTAATAATTAATCATCTTCTATGTACTTTCTGAGACATTGTACACTACATTAAACTACATTATATCATTGATTATCTACACTACTGCTATATTCTATTTTATTTATTTAGGAAAAATTATGCCCAACAGTAAAACCAATAATTAGGTTAATGTCACTTTGTATCCAGTCATGAAAGTAAAACTAACCCTAAATTCAGATAGAAAAAATTATCTGGATATTGTATACCATCTCAATTCTTAATCATTCTCTAAATATTTATTTCAGTTTTGTACTCAGTCAGGTTTGAGTTTGTCCCATACCTCAACAATTCTCGACAATTCTTAAATACTTTTTTCGGGGTTGTACTAATTCCCAATCATCCTTAAAAATTTGTTTTTGTTTTGTATCCTAAGACGAGTCATCCAAAGCTTTAAAATTTTCTAAATGCTTACAAGAAGTTGTGCGGCAAACTCGAAATTTTTTAACAAGCCTACAGATAGGGCAGAGAAAAATTATGCTTTTTTAAATTTATTATATGCAACTTACGTTTACTTTTGCGAGGTATAATTCCAATTCCTTGTAAGGATCCATCTCTTCCTTGATAAATTCTCGAGGAATTTTCTTTTCACTATCAACATCACATTCCACGATTTTCAAATGATTCACACAATTCGAGGGCGAAATTGACACTTCACTTCCCGTTGATCCATTCACCCAACGATTTGCCGCTCCATTCTCACGCACTGTCTCCATCTTTGCGAATTACCTCATTGAACACATTTCCACTGACGTCTGTAACAAAGGAAGAAGAATATCTTTCATTAGTGCTCATTCTCTTTAAATTGCAAAAAGAGAAAAAGAAAATACTTAATCGAAACATGGATTAATTTTGGTACAAATTAACGGAATTGCTATTTTTCTTTATTAGTTTTTTTTTGGGGGGGGGGGCAAATTTTGAACAGAAAACATAATTACGTGAGAAATAATTTTTTTGTTCTGCTATTACTTAAGAAGCAATTTTTAAAGATTATTTTTTATTTTATGGTTTGAATTACTTTTATACGTATTATACGGAAGATTTCTAGAACTGGATATATTTGGTTGCGTAACTTAAATCGGATTTATTAATTTCCTGTTAACTGTTCTTGAAACTAAAAGTAATCCTGAAGGTCGTCAAATTGTATTTCAAATAAAGTTCTAAAACTAGATTCAATTCTTCAACAAACTTCAAAATTTGTTTTAGTATTACTCCCAAGTCCTAAAGCTGCAGTGAAAAATCAATCAAAATTTAAAAATTAGGGCTAAAATGTGTTGTAATTATGGAAGTGAAACTTTAAATTCTGTTGTCAAAAATTATCTGCATGCTGAAACTGCATCAGTAATCCTTAAATATCTGTTTCAGGTTTGTGGCAATTCTCAGTTATTTCTAAATATTAGTTTCTGATTCATACCAAATCTCAAATATGCCTAAATATTTGTTTCCAGTTTTTGTAAAAATTCTCAATTTTACTTAAATATTTAAGCATCAATGACCCAATGTCGCTAACTAAAGCAGAGCAATCGAATCGAAATTAATTTTTTCTAAATCAACAGAATAGTTTTGCTACTTATAATAAAAATATGAAAAGAATCTATTGATACTATAAAGCTAATAATGACGACAATAAGTCAATTAACACAACACGAGTGTATTTATTGCGTACATTTTTAAAACCTTTGATCTTTCCTCGCCGACGTGTCACAATGATAAATCTTCCTCAAAATGCACTGGAATAAAGTGAAATGCCGTTAAGAAGTTAAAACAGAACACCGTGTCATTGCAGTTGGGTTTACGGTATAATTACCAGCACAGTCTCCCTTTTTTTCCTTTGCGAAAAGAAAGAAAAAGAGTACATGCATTCTTTTTCTTTTCATTACATGGAACTAAGAAAAGAAAAAAAGTGTACTTCTTTCTTTCGAGGAATATACTTTTTAAAAGTAAGTAAAAACAGCCACCTGCAAACGTTATGATCCCAACTGCGTTATATTTATAGAGAGCGGTACACATGCGTTAGTCACGAGAGCTAATTATATGAGAATATATGTACTATATATATATGAAATAAATGTATATATATATATATATATATATTCGAAGAGATTAGCCTTACCATCTGCGAAATACCAACGGCAGACAAAATAGCCTTGTGGGCAGCTAACGGCGAGTGGATTATCGTCTGGATTAGTAAAGTGACGACGTCACATTTTCACAACTATGATCGGACAAAAGACTTGCTGTCTGCGATGGCACGTACTTGTGTGTGCCAAATTATCTAAACTCTATAGAAAAGAGACTAGATCTGCTTTATAATAATAATTCTCTTCATACGAAAATAGTGACATCATTCAAGAGTGTTTGGAAAAAATGTCATCACTCCAATTTATAACAGATGTAAGACTTGATCGTTATATTAAATTCTGTAAAGCGTCGACAATTTCGCTTGCAATTTTGCTTGTAATTTTGCTCGCACTTTTGCTTCGTACTGTTTTTCTGACCTAATAATTTTGTAACTTTTAGAAATTGCTCTCGCATACGAAAATAATTTCTATTGCAAACAATGATGATTATGAAAATAAAATTTTCCGGTAGATTTGTAAAAATTCTCTTTGATAATTTAGGTATCAAGTATATAGCAATACAGCACAAAGGAAAAGCTTTACCCACATTTGCATTATATCCGTTCCATACCGAAATTTAGATTTACTATGTTATTATCAGCAAGTCTGATTAGAATAATTCCACGTAAATTCTAAAATTTATGACTAATTTCAGTATATCTAATGGTATTACCGAACCGGTTTGTCCAGGCTTGCTTCACGGACTTGGTCCAGACCTATTTTTAGAGATGGAGTTGTCTTCGAAAAGTCTAATTTATAAATCTGTTTATGAGTCAATTCTAAAATTTATCACCAATTCTGCTATTAGGTTGCAGCTTCGCACAGATTTGTCTAAATTCGTTGCGGATTTGATGCAGACCAGAAATCCCACCAGTGTAACAATCAGAAGTAGATGATAGCACATAGAATATTATTTAGAATTTAGGATAATTTTTGGAATTGTAAAATGGTATCATATATGGATCTAGTTCTGTAAATAGTTACTGATCTAATTTTAAGTAGTGATGCTCTAACTCGTCCTGCTTTAATTAGTACTGCTCTAACTTTTACTGTTCTAACAAGTACTGTTGTAAATGCCCTAATTAGTACAGCTTTAACTCGTACTGCTCTAATTTGCTCTGCTTTAACAAGTACTGGCTCAAACAGTACTGCTTTGACTAATACTACTCTATCTCCAACAATCAATTCTACTGCATTAGCAGCAACAAAAAAGCTGTTTAGTTCTAATTCAATACTTATTTCCTCAATCATCATTTAACAAAACAAAGAAATTAATTGATTGTTGTGGTCTAATAGTTTGAGCAGTATGCTCAAACTATTAGACTACAATAATCAATTAATTTCTTTGTACAACAAACAAACATATCCAACTTAAGCTTCATCCTTTTTCTCCAAATCCAAACATACAAATAGGAATAAAAATTTTGAACATGAACGATCGTAAGCATGAAGAGGTGTGAGAGCGCACATGTACAGAGGGATAAGGGGGGGGGGCAACAAATGATGTGAAAGAATTCGTGTGGAAAATATCGGCGAACTATCAGTGCGAGATCAAGGTCCACTGATAAGAATCTCACTTGATACTGCACCCGCAGAAGCCACGGCAACCTGAACGACCGCAATTAACCTTACGTAACACGGCCTTTCCTGGTGCACGGCTTGTTTACCGCAAGATAAACTACAATGCCTGTTCACAAGCTCAGGAGTGCATATACGATCCTGAGCCGTGCAAACTATAAAATAGCTTCGGGCCACTTTACGGTTCTCGTTTGCAAAACGAAAAGAAGAAGAAGAAAAAAAAAGTGGAGCCTTTTAACCATTCACGCCCCGGGAAAATGTATATTGTACAGGCACATGTATATGTATATGTTTTGCGACTAAAGATTCGTTTCTATCCGAATGACGACAAATATTGTCTCGCGCACATCGTCCCAACAACACCAGGAAGTTCTCTTTTTCCAACTTATCGATTTCTCTAAATCTAATGTGCACGTCTCGAATCGATTTAAAGTGCAAAAAATAGTATTTTATACAAGTACAAAGAAAGTCGAAAACATCGTTTATTTTAATCAGAGTTGTAATTTTTTTCTCCTATTTTGCTCTAATTTTTAACTTTTTCCTTTATACCAATAATAACTTCAAATATAAGTTTTCTGTAATATTTTGTTGAAATATTTGGAAGAAAATAATAAGAGTCGAAAAAGTCACACAATCCAAAGCATAAATATGTAGGCGACATTCTTTTGCATTATCTTTTAAAACCATCTTTCCCTTTTATCTCTTTTTGGAATCGAGAAAATGTCTTACTTTAGAGAAAATCTCTTCATTTAGAGATATTATTTCTTTTAGAGAAAATCTTTTTCTTGAATGAAATTTTTTTTAGAGAAAATCCACTCGCACACTAGTAGAGAATTTTAATCACAATCACATACACATTTTTTTTAATAGCAAAACAATTTTTACATAATAGCAAAAATAGTTTCTTCCTCTATTCATTGTTTATGAATAAAATGATCCACAAAATGCATGAATCCATGTCGTAATTTCCTTTTACGAATCGTTTTTCAGTGGAAAAAACAGAAGGCAGTTAAGGACTTGTGTAAATGATTGTCGAACATTTATGTCAAGGTGAATTCTTATGTTTGAATGAAACGCAACTAAATGGTCATACTTGAAACTAATTGCGAACGAGACTTTTTGAACGGAAATTGTACAAGACAACTGAAAACGTAATACCAAAAATTATTCGAATAGTTCAACTATAAATAGAAACAACTAAATTAATACTTGTGGCGTCCTTGCGGAATTAAATTTTTTACCGAAAAGAATTGAATTGTTTGTAAAAGAATTGAAATGTTTAATTTTTTTATCGAAAAGAATTAAAATCTTTATCTTGAGTTAATCGTGAAATCCTCAATAACAGATGTAGAAGATGTAAACATACAAACAACAAAATAAAATACACTCTCGAGCGGTGGATAAAAAAATGATTATCGAGAAAAGAAATAAAATTCCTGTTGCAAAGATGATGATGCATATTATTTATGCATATTATATATATGATAAGAAATGAACAATCATGATTAACAGGGCATTGGCTTCTATTTTGCGCGCACAATGTGCCTTTTGACGACGACGACAACCGCACTATCAGTTAACTCACTATCGTCTTTATGAATTATTCAAATTAGAAATAGCTGATAAGACACCCACGTGAGAAAAACAAGAACCGTTATTTATCCTAAAAATAAAGTCTCTTCTCCATTTCTTCCTCCTCTTCACTATATTCGAATTTGTTCTATTTGATAATATAATACGAAACATAAATTCGTTTATCTTCACAAACTGTGTGCTATATATATAAAAAGAAGGAGAAAAAGAATTCAAGATTTCAGAAATCAACTAGTAGCAAACATCTTATCTTGCTTCTCTTAAATACACTCTGTATATATGTATATTCACATGTAATTATTATACATCTTGCAGAGGACTAAATTCTTTTCCATTGTGTATCAATCGTCCGGCGCCACTATAATCGTCTTTATATTAAAATTTTATAACTATCGAGTTCAAAAGAATTATCGTGTTATGACTTTTCCGATAAACTTGACACATAAGTAGGAGGAAAAAGAGGAGGAAGAAAAGGGAAAAGAAAATGAAAGCGAAAAGAAAGGAGGAAAAATGAAATTGAAACGAAAAAAAACAAATGTAAAGAAAAGGAAAATTAAAAAGAAAACGAAAAAGGAAGGACAACATAAAAAGGAGGAAGAAAGGGGATATTAAAATAAAAACTAAAATTAATATTAAATAAATAAATAAATAAAAAGAAAAAGGAAAAGAAGATGAAGAAGAAGAAGAAGAAGGAAAGAACAAGAAAGGAATTAAAAAATCAAAAAAGAATAAAATTACATTCCGTTTAAAATAGTTCTCATTAGATAAAGCATTCCATGTATTATAACTGTCTACAAATACCCTGAAATAGAAGAAAATGAGACATAAAACTATTTCGAGTTTCAAAGGACGAAACCTTGATGAAGAAGGAAGATTTAAGAAAAAAAAAGAAAAAAACAGAAAAATGACGAATAAAATTGTCTGCGTGATTTAGAAAAACAGGTTTCTCATTTCTCGTTTAGCGATGAGTGCGTGTCTCTCAAATATGGAAAGACTAATTGGAAATTAAATGCAGTTTGCTTATTGTAAAGTGTTTGAATGACAAATTCACTGATATCGCAAGTAATTAGAAGTACACGATCCGTCCATTTTCATAGTATGAACGTTCACATGTTTGTAATTTTCTTCCGCGTGAATTAACCCAAAAACAAAATAATAGTCTTCGACCTATAAAGTATAATTTTGTTCCCTGCTTAATTAATCGTTGATCTAACTATATTACTATTATTAATATTATTATTCTTATTCATTAATTATTATCTTTACTAATTATTATTAATTACTAGTATAATTAATTTTTTTTACCAATTAATAATAATTAAAGTTAATTATTACATAATTACATAATTTACTCCGGAATAAATAATAAAATTTACTATTCTTACTATTTCCGAAGTAAATAGTAAATTTTTCTAATTCTACTTCAATTTATTTCTGAAATAGTAAATTTTACTAAATCTACTAAAATTTACATGAATATTGCTACTAAAATATAATTCAAAAGCACTGACATTTACTATTAAAAAGAAAAATAACTCAAAAACTACTAAAACTTAAGTTTTAGTAGGAAAAAGATTCGTTTTATATGAACGAAATAAAATTCACTAGTTCCGCACTAAAATTAACTTTGAAATAGAACATTTATTCTGGAAATATAGTAAAACTTCCTAATTCCACTAAAATTTACTATTTTTACTAAAAATACTTCGAAACTATAGCAAAAATTTCCTAATTCTACTAAAATTTACTTCAAAAATCATAAAATTTACTTTGGAGAATGTAAAAACAGTTTGAAATTTGCATTTAACTTACAAAAAGTTCAAGTTTTACTCAGGAACCATAAAACAAAATAAACACTCGTAATTAAGTTTCGAATCTAACCGAAACTAAATGAAGATGTTCAATTAAGTTTCATGTCAAACTGAAATTAAATAAACTCATTAAATTTTGTTTCGTCCTAAAATGCAAAATTAAACTCTTAAACAGTTTTTAAGATTTTATATCTACAGATTTTATAGTCAATTTTTAACATTAAAACTTTTTTTTAAAAAAAAAAGAATAGAAAACACCAAACGAAAGAAAAAAAAATTCAACTACAAATATTAGTGGAAATCATCACTAATTTTCGACCATTTAGTAAAAGAATTCGAAACACTTTCGAATATATTTAATGAGAAAGAAAGAATTCAGGACAACAGAAATTTTCCCTCTTAATGACAAGTAACAGTTTTCTTACAAGTGTATATTTTTTCAAAAAAGAGAAGAAAAAACGAAAAAACATGCAATACCTCTTGGGGATAAAAAAATTATACTGATGACCATTATAAAGAACCTTAAACGAAAGTCTAAAAGTTGTAACATTAAAATTTCTTTCTTTGGGTGTACATCAACCAGTCAGCTGATTTCACGCTTTAAACGTTTTCAAACGGTATAATTCACTTAATTATAGGCCTGTATCATCATTGAGAATCGTTTCCTCGTGAAATTCGTAGCAACTTTGCTTGTACATACATATAAATACATGTACTGAATAAAAAATTGCATTCAAAATATATAACAATTAAATTAACACCTAAATGCTGAACTTTCAAGAACTGTAACAAAAAAATCTCACAATACTCGATTATTTTACAGAATCTATCATTTTTTTTTTACTATTTCTTTTATTTTATATCGAATTTTTTTAAATTTAAATAAAACTAAAATCCTGATTTAAATGAATTATTTTTATTAATATTCTGAAAGTCATTTTATAATCCAATTTGGTAGTTAAATACAAAAATACAATTTTTTTTTTAAAAAATTACAAACTGCTCCTTTTTATGGCTTTTTTAAAAAACTTTTTAAGGTGGAAAAAATTCAAGAAAAATGTAATGATTTGATATTGTTATTATTATGAACAACTGTAAATGAAAAATAAATTTTGAAATATATTTAAACTAAATTTTTGAAACTTACTTCAAAAATATAGTCAAATTTGCTAATTTCAGTAAAATTAACCTCGAAATATTTATTCCTGGAATTTATTTAATAACTGAACGGAAAAGCAAAATTTACTATAAACTACAATATAAAAATTTAATAAAAAATACTATTTTTTGGCAATATTTATAGAACAAAAAGCGAGAAATCAAATATCATCAAAAGTAAGTAAAAAAACTGTTATTTTTTTAAAATAATGAAAGAAGTCATTCAACGCTTGTAAAATCGTTGATAAAAAAATGCTTTAATTTCTTTTATTCCGTGGAAAAAGTCTCTCGACTCTCAGCATCGAAGCAAAGCAAACTTCAGGAAACTATAATAGTGGAGAAAAGTTTGTTTTACTATCGTTTCAGATAACAATTATTTATTGAATAAAGAGTGTTGTTGTTAATTAAAGAGTGCATTAATTAAAAGAGAAATTGAATTCAAAGTCTCACGTTGATATGAACATAAATCTCGTTGAAAAGTTGGAAATATTTTTTTTTTTTTTGCTAGCCGCTTTTATGTGTGTGAACGAAAACATAAGCATTTGGTTATAATATATACGCGTGTGTTAAGTTATATGCTGATATATAAATTCTCGATTTGCTTCCTTTCCGTACACGCTCTCTTGTATATAATCATCGCGTCGACTCTCAACGGCACGATATATAATGACGGCCGACAATTACAAAACGTTACAGCTGTCACGAAAGGCGCTGCTTTACCAAGCCAATTAACGCTGTCATATGTTATTCGAAATCGCCCCCTTCTGATCGACATGTAAATGCGGTTTGGAATTCGTCAAGTATCACAACACTCTTTTGTAAAGGTATACGTGCATGCGCTCATCGAAGATATCACATTTCTCTTTCTCTCTCTCAATGCGAGCAATCTGAAAAATTACGTTTTTTTTGACGACTGATGTCTTTCGATTTATCTAAAGTTTGTTGGCATTACTGTCTTTTCAATTATCACTTTGTGTTTGACAGAATTTTTTTCTTTATTCGAATTTTTAATTGATTTGCTTTCTTCATTTCAAAACATTTGGAAATGTTTAGCGTAAAAGCTAAAAATGTTCAATTTTAGCTTTTCGGAGAAACGCATTACATCTGCTAACGATCGTCTTAGGCTAAAATTTTTCAGCGCTGATCATCTTCAGTATTACTAATAATAGTAATAGTAATAGCTTTTCGTTGACCTGATCGAAAAGCTTCTATAATAAATAGGACTTTCATGAAATTGACTTGATAAAATTTGTCAGGTTAGGAATTATCAAAAATTTGATGGTGTGGGAATAAGTTGGCTACGAAAGGGTTAAGAGAGTCACTTTTCTAATACTGATAAACTATAACTGCTTCGAAGAAGTAGCATAATGGGTAAAATTACGGATGTTGTAACTTTTATCTCGAAGAATTTTTATCGCTTTGGTTCTGTTACTGATTTTTCGCCAACTTTTTATCATATTAGAACGTTTTTTGTTCATCTGCTTTGGTTTGTGTATTTTCATTTTTTCATTAGTATCATTGGTGAAAATGAAATTATAGTTATAATTTTGAGAAATTATGTTTGGGATAAGAAATATGTACACTGGTAGGGATGCTACAAACACAGAAGAAGAAGAAGGTCCTAATTGGCAACATTCGCCGAATGCCAGAATGTATTTATTATTTAGTGGAGGCGGAGTTAGTTTGAATCGTTTAAGATCCGCTAAACACTGTAGGCATCCGCAACATAGTCTTTGCCTTATATTATATAGTACACCAACCGGGTCTACCAGCTTGACTCTTTTCCCCCGCATTGAATCTCACACAAGTTGTAACAAGGCCTTGCAAGGTTACCTGTTTTCGCAGCGAGAGAAACGATCCTCTTCTCTTGAACCCATTAAAAATGAGAGCAGTCTACTTTGCTACAATTTACTCCGTAGGATCTTACTTTTTTCTCAATTTTCTTCTAGTGTCGTCATAAATGACAATATTATACATAAAAAACAAGATAGAATTAATTATTCAAAATAGGATAGAATAAAAAACAAAAATTGAAAAAAGGAAACCGAAAGTAATAACTGTATTAGATTCGATCCGTTTGTAGTTGAATTCAGAACTTTAGCGTTCTTTGCTTTAATTACATTCTCATTTTTATATAGAATTCGGTTATTGCAGAAATGCTTCGGGAGATAATTTTCCAAAAGGTACAATAGAAGTTGTTTTTGTTCGAGTCGTAAAATTTCTAGATGCAACTCTCGCTGAGGAAAATATTCTGCGGCTGTTCAAACGACCTTGCAGTGATATATTGATTTCTGTGTATGAAATGTAATACTTCGTTTTTGACCTCAGTGTTAGTGGATCTTGACACTTGTAGGTTGTATATCGTTATGGTAAGACGATATCATGGGTAATTGCATACTTTAGTGAATTGAAAATTTTACCCACAATTCGCGCAAACAGTTCAACTAAAATTCGTAACTTCGGAACCAAACTAATTGTCGGAAGTTGTAATCGATGATACTAAACTAAAACTCGTACAACTAATATGTCCATTTGATTCTGGATTAGAAACAAAAACCCAGTTAATAGGAGCACTTAATTCTGCATCAGAATCAATAGAAAACCGATTGTAAATTCGTACTTTCCGTTCTTAGAGAAACTAATTTATCTTCTTGATTCTGGATCAAAAACAAACGAGCAATCAATTATAAAATTTATAAATCATAATTACATTCTCATTTTTTGATAATAGAGGCACAACTATAAATTGTTGAATAAATTATTCACTTGATTCTTAATTAGAAATAAGAAAACAATCAATTATAAATTGATTTTCTGTTAACAGAAGCATAACTATTATGTCTGGCTTCTGGATTGGAGACAAAAAAACAATAGATTGTAAATTTTCATCTTCTGTTAATAGAAGCACAACTGTTCACTTGATTCTGAATCAGATTCAAGAAACAATCGATTGTAAATTCTCATTTCTGTTAATAGAAGCATAACTAATTTATCCACTTGATTATGAATCAGAAACAAAAGAACAATCGAGTATAACTTTTAATATTCTGTTAATGGAAGCACACCTAATTAACCCATTTTATTATGAATCACAGTTTTCTTCCAGTTATCAAATTAATTCGAATTGTTCCCTAAAAATTTGGTTCAAATTATGATTTCACCGACATTTTTAGTATCAATTCGTTGCAATTTGATCAATTCAAGTAAACAGTGATAATTAGCGTAGCATAAGAAAACTTCGAAAAGTAACAGTAGCACCAACAATATTGCTAACATCTACTCAATACTCATTTGCTACAAAGTTTCACCTCTTCCTTAATTGTTGCTGAATAATCCTTTTGCAAGTTCACAAATACATGTCCAAAGATCACCTCTTCCAAAATGGTAAATGATGCATTCCTAATAGTAAAAGAGCACACTATTCCGGTTTTAATATATTTTACAATAAAATGTTTATGCAACGAGACTTTTTTTCGCCTCTTTTCATAGCCGCTTGCACATTTCGCGGACGCATGTATTATTATAATATGCAAGTGTGTATGTGTGTCTTTGCGGTATATATATGAACATTAAAATGGAACACTTTCACTTGTGCAAAAATACAATAAAGTATGACGAGCAACTTTCCGGCGCGAAACATCATAGTGGTGGCGTTACTTGGAGCTTTATCCCCGCGATCCTGACTTGTTATAAACTGGTTTTAAACACATGCACCTACACCCATAACATAAACTACACTATATACAAGAAAATCCATGTCTGTATACGAAATTGTGCATATAATCTTTGAAAAAAAGGGAAAATTTCATCTACGGGTATTATTCACTACTATCTATGCGTACACATTAGGCCTAATACACATGCATTAATTTAGATATTTGAGTGTGTTTGTTAAATACAAAAACGTGTATATGATATACCTTTGGGTGTATATATGTATATGCAGCTATATATTATATAGATTTATAAATATATACGCATAGATGAAGGTATATGTGAGAATATCTGTATAGATGGGAGGTAGATGTGAAAAAATCTGTATAGATGGAGGTACATGTGAAAATATCTGTATATTTATATATTTTTTGTATAAATATAGGTGCATGTATATATTTATGTGCAGATATGGATGTGTTTGTATATTTATGTATAGGTACATGTGTATATATTTATGTATAGATATAAGTAGATGTGTTTACGTATAGATATAGTTTTGAAAAGTATAAGAAAATATTATAAGCCTGAATGTAAATATACACATAATTATTTCCACGCACAGTCAATTCCAATATGAAGGAGGCTTCAGGATCTTTATACTCTCTCGACAGGTTTTATTCTATTCTTCCACTCTTGCGATTCGCCTAATTAACTGGGATCTCGAGAAGGACCCGCTTTTGTACTCTTTCGAAATGCTTTTGTGCATCCATGGGTATTATAATCCTTCAGAGAGGAATATAAAGACAAACAATAAGAAAAAACAAGAGTGAAACTGGCAAAGAAAAATGTTCGTCAATTCTGAGGTTTCTAAATTTAGATTCTAAAAAATTCAAAGTATTTCTTTCCGTACAAAGAAAATGGAGAAAATTCAGCTTCATTAGGTCCGTGTCACATTTACAAAAAAAAAAGAAACCCTGAGTAGAGGAGAAATATTTTTGACTTTTCGAATACTTTTGATAATTAATGATTCGGTGCAGTCGACAAAATATTTAAAAACATTCGAGATTGGAGTTTTTACCAACGAGAGGCTCACTTAAGAAAGTAGAACGTAAAATTGCATATGTGGAGTATGAATGTAAGAGAGGGAAGGGTGAAGGAAATTAACAGCAATTAAAGTCAATTAAAAAGTAAGAGGCCATTGTCACCGGTTCACCAATTGATAAGAATCTTCCGCGTCAGTCGTGCCTGAAATAGTAAGAGAAACATTGTTTAAGAAAGTGTACGCGCGCTCCATTATAAGTATAACAACTGACGAAAAACGTTCCCTAAACCGGAAATTAGTAATTACATAAAAAATGATAAGAAATTTCTTATTTTTTAGCTAATCAAAAATATTACTCGTATCGCATTTATTATCTTTCTTTTTTATGTCAGGGTTGCCACACTTTTCTCATTTCAAATTTCCTGACTTTTCCAGATTAGAAAATGGAATTTTTCCAGGTTTTTTAAAACTACATTTATTGATAAAAAAAAATTTAATTTTGTTCTTCCCTGACTTTCCCTTGAATTTTAGACAAAATTATTACTTCTCCTTGGCTCTAAAGAATATTCTCATTTAGTTTAAAAATTATTACTCAGAAAAATGTTCTATTGCTTCTTTTTTAAATAAATATTTAATCATTATTATTTTTCCGTAAAAATTAAGATTATCAAAACATTCAAATTCAAACCTTTTTTTAAATTAAAGAATTTAAAAAAAATTGTTATAAAACATGAAGATGTCGATCGAGTAATAAAATCATTATTTTATATTATGAGAATATTTTATTACTGTAACATAATAAAAATTATTTTCATTTCAATTCAATTATTTTGTAGAATTTAAAACTAAAATTCTTCTTTAAATTCACTATTTTCAATAATTTTTGAAAAATTTAGAGTTTAATATTCAATTATTATCTAAAGTTTTAACTGAAATTCATATTTAAATCAATTTTTATTAGAAAATTCTACGAGAATTCAATTATTTAAATACAAAAACAATTAGTTTATTGAATAATTGAATATTTCTTAAAATTCAATTCCCATTAAAAATTTAATTAACAAATTTTTAAATAATTGAATTCTTTCGACAAATTTTAATAAAATTTTTAAAAAAACATTTTTTGAGAAATTTGATTAAAATTGTTTTAAAAATAATTGAAATTCTGCGATGTGTTTTATTATTTCTGAAAATAATTAAATCCCTGCAAAGAATTCTATTATTTATATGAAAATAATTTAATGTTTGCTTAAAATTTTATCAACACTTTTTTCTAAATAATTGAATCTTTTGAACAATTTTATTAAAATAGTAGATATTGAAAATCATTGAATTGAGAAAAATTTTTGAAAATGATCGAATTTTTGCCAAGAATTTTATTAAAATTTTTGGAAAATAATTGAATTTTAAAGAAGAATTTTATTATTTATAAAGATAATTGAAATTTTGACGAGAATTTTTTTTAAACTTTTGACCATAATTGAATTTCTGTGAAGAATTTTATTACTTTTAAAAATAATTGAATTCTTGAGACGAATTTTAATTATATATTTCTTTTTAAATAATTTGAATTCTTTTGTGAAATTTTATTGAAATACGTAGATATTAAAAGTAATTGAATTTTGATAAATTATTGAAATTAATTTAATTCTACGAAAGAATTTTGTTAAAATTATTTTGAAAAAAAAAATTGAATTGTTAAAAGAATTTCATTAAAATTTTTGAAAATAATACATAAATTATAGGAAGGCTTTTTAAAATAATATTGAATTTTTTTTTTGGGAATTTTAATAAAATTTTTAAGAATAATAATTTTCAGGAAGAATAATATTTTTTACCAGAAATTCAATTATTTTCATACAGAATAATATTTTTTACAAGGAATTCAATTATTTTTATAAATAATAAAAATTATCGCAGAATTTCAATTATTTTTAATACCTAAAATTTTAAATAATTGAAATTCTGCGATAATTTTTATTATTTATGAAAATAATTGAATTCCTTGTAAAAAATATTATTCTTCATGAAAATAATTGAATTATTGCGAAGAAATTTATTTAAAAAATTTTGTAAATAATAGAACTGTAATTATTATGGAAACACAACTTTAAACCGAATAAATAAAAATACTTTACCTACTAAAATACCAATACGGCAATAAAAATACATAATAATAATAATTCTTATACAAATAATAATACCGCATTGTACAATAATAAAAATAACAATAAGACTAATATGCCAATAATAACATTAATACCAATACTAATCATAACATATTATTAATGATAATATGCATAGTACTAATAATATTCAAAAAGCCGTGAGAAGAATGTGTAGTAATAGACGCGTTATATAGAAGGAATTGTTAGAGGAAAAGTACAGTAATAAATGGGATCAAAAGTCGAGTTAGGTTCACAAACATGGAAGTTTGAATGGTTTTTCAAAGCTGTTAAGTTATTGGCCCTAAAGCCAAGAAAGGCAAACGACCGAGTTGGCGTGAATTACGAGGGAGTAAGGTTTTTAGAACGCACATGCTCGTCACGTGCTGCTGCAAGCTACACAAAAACACAAGGCAAAAAAATTTTTTTTTTCCTTTTCCAAAGCCATTTGACCCTTTTTCGTTCTGCTCGAATTCCGAGGCAAAACGAAACTTATCGAATTCCGCCTAATTTCCCTATACATACACACAATTCTACTGCTTTTTTTATTTTAAAAAAAAAAAAATTAGACCTGAAAAATAATATCTAAATAATAAAAATTGTTCATTTTAGAAATTCCTTAATAATTTAAATAATAATCAAATAACTTTTTATAATTTTATTTGGATTAATTAGATAATATACAAAAGTATAATTAGTTAGTAATTATTTATGTATATTTTAATAATTTTATCGAATATTTATGAGAACGTGTCATAAATTTTGTATTACGGAAGTTGCGTGCAATTCGCAAAATATTGTTATCTCTGAATGAAACAATTTTGTCTTACAATTGCAAATAGACAACGGGCATAGTTTTGTTATCTTTAGAAGGGGGGGATTTACTTTCTCAGCAGTTACTCCTCCGCATCGAAAAGCGCAACTTTATCATGGAAAGCATATACAGCCACTGTTGATTCAGTAAACTTCCAATCGGAGATCATTTTCTTCTTTCCGAGAAAAGAAACACCCTCCCGAATATATATTTTAATCTCATAAAAATTCATTTCTAACTCAATAGATAATATTTATCACATTCCTCCCCTTTTTTTTAAAACTATAAAAATATATTCGGTAATGTCAAAAATAATATTTTCCAAAATAAAAATTTAAAAAATGGGAGTTTTTTTATTTACAATTATAATTATTTTACATTCTATAAAAAAATATCTAAATTCAGTAAGTAAATATTAAAAAATCTTGCGAAAAATGTCTATTATAATAAATTATAATAAAATTAATAAAATTAATAAAATTATTCTGTAATAAATTTTTATAATATAAACTTTTCTTATCAATTTAAAAAAAAAAAGAAAAACATTAATTTTTAAAATTAAAAAATTTATCAGGAAGGGGAAAAAGTTACTTTAGAAATTATCGAGAAACTTATAGTTTTAAGTTTTAGAGAAAAAACTGTTTTTTGCATAAAAAATTTTATTTTCTTGGCTATATGTTCTTATCAATAAGTGCGATAGTAAAGCGCACACTTGTCAATCAATAATAACAAGAAGTCTTATCAGAAGACTGTTGCTTATACCCTACTTAACATAACGTTAACTAAGTAGTTACTCGATTATGCTTCGATATATTCTTCCCCTCTCTCTCTTTTAACCCAAGATTAGATATTCTTTTATTCAATGATAGAAAAATATTCTCCTCTTCAGTGGAAACAAAAAATTTGTTCTCTTCAATAGAAAAATATTCTCTTCAGTTGAAAAAATATTCTCTTCACTGATAAAAAAAATTATTTACTTCAATAGAAAAAATATTAACTTCTTTCAAGAACTATTTTCTTAAGGAGAAAAATATTTTCTTTTGTAAGCAAATATTTTCTTTAGCAGAAAAATATTTTTCTTCTCATATTATCAAAGAAACGAATATTTTCTATAATATAGTAAAATATTTTTCCAATAAAAGAAAAAATATTCTCTTTAATTAACCATTTTTTATCGGTGAAAAAAAATTATTTTCTTCTGTAAACAAATATTTTCGAAGTTAAAAATTATTAGCTTCAATAAAAAATATTTTTGTCCATAAAAAAACATTCAATTTGCAATTTTTTTAATATAGAAAAATATTTTTTTTCCTATCACAAAGAAACAAATATTTTGTAGGTATACAATAAAAAATATTTTTAGTCGATAAAAAAATATTTTCACCAGTAAAAATAAATATTCTTTCTAATTAATTACTTTTTCAATAGAGAAAAATTATTTCCCTCCATATAATGACAAAGAAACAAATAATTTCTGTGGTAAAAAATTGTTTTCAGCGATAAAAAAATATCTCATTTTAGTAAAAAAAAATAAATATTCTCTTTAATTAGTTATCTTTTTCATAGAAAAAATATTTTCCCTCCGTAGTGACAAAGAAACAATTTCTACAATAAAAAAACATTTTTATTGATAAAAAAAATAGTTTCCACAATAAAGAAATTATTTTTTTAATAAAAAATATTTTTCGTTGATAAAAAAATATTTTCTTCAATAAAAAATATTTTTCGTCGATAAAAAAATATTTTCAACATTAAAAAAAACATTAGTATCGTAAAAAAATATTTTATTTCAGTAGAAAAATAAATATTCTTTTCAATTAATTATTTTTTCAATATGAGAAAAATATTTCCCTTCCAGTTGCCTTCGTGAGAAATGAAAATATAATTTCCAAATAGGAATAAATAGTTTCGAGAAAAAAAAAATAATAATTAAGTAGCCTCTCATGTTCTCTATAGAGTACAAGTGAAAAATTTTTTTGAACCTGTTGCGTAATTTTCGTAATAAATTTCATTACCTCATATGCAGAAATGCGCGTGACTCAGTTTCTATCGAGAAATGATATAATGCCACGCATGTTCAATCATTTTTTATTTTTCCAATTTTTACCGATTATTTGGTTTAAAGATTATTACCAACAATTTTTACAATCAACAGGAAGTTAGTCTTTTTTTTTCGAAATAAAAATAACTCTTGCTCTTGAAACATTAAAGTTCTACGATTATTTCTACGCATTAAAAAAAGAAACATGAAATTTATTTCAATAATTATTTTTTTATAGTAAAAAATATTAAATTTGAAAATAGTTGCCTTTAAAAGTTATCTTTTCTAAATAAATAAAAAATTATGAATTTATGAATTTTTAAATATATAAATAAAATTTTATAGTTTATTATAAATTTATAAATTATAATTATTTAATTATTTATTTTTAGTTATTTTTAGTATTTTTGTATTTTTATTTATTATTAAATATTATTAAATTTTATAAAAATTAAATTTTTATATAAATTATTTATATTTATTAATTTTTGTTAATTTTGTTGTTTTGGAGTCAAAAGCGAAAAAATAAATATTTCATTGTTTTGAGTGTAAAAAGAGAAGAATTAAAAAAATCGAATATTTACTGTTATTAGAATAAAAAATTCAAAGCCAATATTTTCCTCACGATTAGAAAAGAAATATTTTTAGCCTCTGGATACAAAATAGGAATGAAATTGTAAATTCTGATTACGTTGAAAATTGCCATTCGTATCACGAACAATTCGAACACTTATATATAGGAAAGAGAGAGAGAGACAGTCAAGATTATAAAGTACTCCAATCTATTATTATTCGAACTTCTAATTTCGAAATCACAACTACAGTAATTTAATATCAACACACAATCTATTATCTTCTTAAATTTCAAACAATCATTAATTCACTGTTCTAATTATTCATAAATCAAAAAGATTTTATTATCATTATTCGAATTTTCTTAAAAGCAGACAGAAAAAAACAAAAAAAAAAGGAAAAAAGAAAATGCTTCTCTTGAAAGAAACACACAAATATTACTCTCCAAAAAAAAATTTAACCTTGAAAAAATTTCATTCAAAAACAATCGCGTACGGTTCGTGACTTATTTCATAATTGGAAAGATGTCCTCGAGAGGAAATGACAAATCATTAATTTTTTTTTTTTTAATAACCTTTGTATTTTTCTTTGTATTCATTTTTTTTGTGAAAAATAAAGATGTTGACAAAGGTAACTGTTACACATGCTCTCAGATAAGAATTAAATTATCTCAAGGAATGTTGAATGCCTTCTTATATAGTATCATTCATGTAAAAAAAAATAATAAAAAAAATTAATAATATGCAAAAATTTATGAAACAAAGAAAATAATAATTTATTATACTGTCCATCATTTAAAATTCTCAATTTTTAGAAAGTCGGGAGTAAAAAGAAGAAATTCACTTGCAATTTTTTTCCACTTCGTATGAATGAGTGAAACTGGATGGAAAAAAAGGAAAAGAAAAATAAAAGAAAAGAATTCGATTCAATTGCATTGGAAAAATAATGCAGGATAATGGAAGGTTTGCAAGATATTGAAGTTCTTTTTTATATACATCAGCGAAATCTTGACTCTCTCATGGTCACTTGAACATGTGATACATGATGTGATGATCGAGAAAAAAAAATATATTATATAGGTATACATTTTTTTCTTAATATAATTTTATAATAAATTATAAAATAAGTAAAAAAGTAAAAAAAATTTTTTAAAAAATTTTAAATGTATAATAGAAAAAGTTGATAATAATGTTAATAATAATATTAATAATAATAATAAAATAATAATTATAAATTCAGTAATAACCGCAATAACACGAAATATTCCTGGAATACTCCATTCATATTCCTGGAATATAAATAAAATATTCCGTGGTATTGGGGAAAAGTAGTAAAATAATAAAGGGAAGTAAATAAAAATTCGAAAATAATTAATATAAATAATGAAATAAGTAATTAAAAATAATTTTAAAAAAATAAGTTTTAGAAGAAGCAAAAAATAATAAAACATTAATTACAAATTCAGTGATAAAAATAGTGAAATAGTTGAGTAGTGTAACTAAAAATACTAAAATAAAAATAATAAGTCAAAAGTAAAAAATTAATACAAATAATAAAATAAGTAATTAAAAATAGAAAACAATAAATATAAAGTATTATAATTTTAAAGATGTTTAACTTTTTTGGATTATAAAGTATTATAATTATAAAGTAAACGTTAATAAAAATAATAAAAAAAGAAAAATAGGTTACAAAGGAAGTAAATAATAACAAAACATTAATTATAAATTCAGTGATAAAAATAGTATAAAATAGTTAAGTGATGTAACTAAAAATACTAAAATAGAAATAATAAATCAAAATAAATACAAAAATAATTAAATAAAAAAGTATAAAACTAAATAATAATAAAAGTGAAACAATAAATAATAAAATAAATAAATAGAAATAGTACAATAATAATATGTAATAAACTGAAGCATATATTCTACTATGAGTAATCCATTTAATAATTGAAGGTTCCTGATTAATATTTTTTCCTTTTTTTTGCAAAAAAAAAAAAATTTAATGTGAAAAACTTGCGGAAAAATAAGTGTTTAAAACAACAGACTGAACTTTGTTTTCAATGTATAATTGCTGTTGGCACTTAAGTCCCCAGGAGAGATATAATCGAGCAAAGAATTCCAAGATGATGAGATGGCCACTCTGATGTCACTCTCCTTCATTATTATTTTTTTTTTTTGCCTCCTTTTTATAATATATCAATTTGCATTCTAAAATAAAAACACAGAACTGCAGAAACTATTTCCATCGGAGGAAATATTGACAAAAAAGAAAAGAAACTTATTCTTTCATTTTTAAATTTAGACTCTCATATAGAGATTTTAAACTTTCATGAAATTCACAACGTTTATAGTCAACAATTTAGAAGGAAAAAAATATTTTTGGTAAATTTGTGTTCTTCAATTTTTTTGCATAATTTTTTGATTAGGAATTTAAAAAATAAATTTGTGAACAAAAAATTTTGTTGCTATTGCCTCGTGTCAATAAAATTTAACGCCCTTACTTTGATTTTTAAATTTAATTAAAAAATAATACAAATTAATCTCCTAATTAATTAATTAATCTAATTCGAATAATAACAACAATTTAATTTGTAAACAGTACAAAAAATTAGTTCGCGATTAGTACGAATTTAATTTGAAAATAGTAAAATTTATTTCGGAAATAGTACAAATTTAATTTGAAAATAGTGAACTTTACATACGATATAGTAAAATTTGGTTAGAAATTTAAAAATAATTTCTACTTTTTTAACCATTAGAAGTTACTTGAAATTTTTCGAGATATTTCTTTTTTCGTAGTGAATTTTTTAAAGGGACTTTAAAATGATTAATGTTTGGATAATGGTAAAATGCGAGATGGAATTATAAATGCTTCATCTTTCATGAAAGAAGTGTGAGGGTAAAAAGAAATTTTCCTACTACGTCGCACACTCATATTTCGTTCCAGAAAATCTGTATCATCTCAAGTTCAAGTATTTTCTTTCAGTTGTCATAACCATTCACATAGAACCAGAGTTGTGCTAAATATTGTCACATAATATGCTCTTTTATCAAAGAGGCGACAATTCATAATTCAAATAATCAACATTGAAAAAAAGTCATTTAAAAAAAAAAAAAACTTCTCACGGTTTTCAATACGAAATTTGATATATATTCTAAATCTATTATTTGAAGCAATAATTTTAATTTGAATCAAAAATTATATTCATATTTTAGAAAATTCGAGAAAATTAAATAAAATAAAGAATAAATTGAAGGTTTACTTTAACAAAGTAAAGTAAAGAAAAGTGAAATAAAACAAATAGAAAAATTATTTCTATTTTTGAAGGTGAAATTCATTTGTCTTCAAGAATCTGAAACATTATCGTTTATATTTTGAATTTTGAAATCATTTTTTTTTTTTAAAGAAAAAGTTGTTTTTGTTGGGAAAAAAGTAATAATTAGAAATAAATAATTCGAGAATTTTTGTTGACATAATTAGAGAAAATATTTTGAAGGATGTATAATGAAACGCATTAAAAGGTCATCAATGAAATATTCAAATTTCGGTTGATGAAGAGAAAAAGATAATAATGACGAAATGGAACAAAAAATTAACTCGACTTTTTTTATTATATAAAAAAAATAGTTTTTTTTTTGTGTCAGGGAAAATTTTTATTTATAAAATTTAATTTTATAAAATTAATTTATTCTTTTTAAACAATCATTTTTTCAGTATCAACTTCTTACTTTAAGAAACTATTACTTATTTTAAAAATTTAAACAATTGCTTCTGATGAGGAAATTGCTTTTTATTTTCTCCAACTATTTCTCATTTTCGTAAATTTTTTCTTATTTTAAGAAACATTCATATTTTTAAAAGCAAATTCTTAATTCTATAAAATTTTTCTTAATTCAATAAACTTTTTCTTTATGTAAGACATTTTTTCTTAATTTACAAAATTGCATTTTACTTTAAGAATTTTCTTTCCTATTTGAAGATATAGTTGCTTTTTTCAAAAAATTTAATATAATAAAAGCCTACTTTGTGTTTTAAAAAAAGCTTCTTTTTTTAAATTATTACTTCAATAATCTTCTTATTTTAAGACTTATTTTTATTATAAGAAACTTGTTCTCATTTTAAAGAATTTCTCTTTAATTTTAATGATCTTTAAATTACATACTTTTTATTTTTCACAAATTCTTTCTTTTTTCAAGAAAATTGCTTCTTTTTCCGAAAAATTACTTTCTATTCAAAAAATTCTTCTCTAATTAAAAAATTATTATTAAAATTATTAATAAACTTATTTAAAAAAATTATATTCTACACGAAAAAAGAAACCTTTACCTAGATCAACTACAAATTTCACTATATTAACGAAATTTTTAGTCCTATCAATTAAGACTTTCGCTATTTTAGAGAAATTTATCGCTGCTTCAGGTGAAGATCTTTGACAAAAAAAACTCTTTAAAGTTTGTTAATGAACAAAATTTATTTTTTTCTTTTCCAAATTCAAATTTTATTATAATAATATTGAGTCAAATGATTAGAAAATAATTAACATGTCTCTAAAGTTTCGAATGTTTAAATGAAAAAAATTTATTTCTCTTTTAAATTCAAATTTTATTACGATAACATTCATTAACGTAATAAAAAAATAATTTATAGTTTCAAAATTTGTAATTTAAATTTTTTGCTTTTCCTCATAGAGGATATATTTTTTATATCAGTTATAAGTAAATTTATGTGAACATATTTATAGTGAAAAATTATTTCGTTTACTTGAACATACAAATCTTTTTGGACAATATTAAAAAAATTGCAACTGATAAAATTTTCTTCCACAACAGAAGTCAACTTTTCAATAAACTCAAGTGAATAAAAATTTGTTTTTTATCGAAAAAATACACCTAGAAACTACATTAAAAAAAAGATCCTATCATTTGACTCAGAGCCTACTAAATTTTTTGTTTCAAATAATAATTTTATTTGGCAGAAATAAAATTTATTTGCAAAAATTTATTTAAAACAAGTAAATTAAATTGGGCTCTGAGACAAAATACACTTGAGTCAAATAAATTATATTTGGTTCAAATAAAATTCTTCTCTGTGTACGTAGATTCCCTTGAATGAAAAGAACCCAAAAAACCTCAAAAATCTTCAAAAATAAAATATTTCAAGGCCAAACGATAGTTGATGATTTTTTTTCTTTTAATTTACAACCAACGTCGTAACTTGATGAAAATAAAACTTTGCCAACGTTAATATTTCAAACCGCAGTTGATTACAAAACTGACAAACGTCAGGTTTATCGACTTCACTTGTATATATATATACATATTATATATTCTATATATACATATTCACACACTGGAGCAAAAAGTTATATATACGAATATAAATAAATATCCCAAGTTTATAATCGGATTAAAAAAGTATAAGGATTTACCTCTGAGCGAGATAAGATCGCATTCCTTGCGCGGCAAGTTTCATCAGTGATGTATCCACGTGCTCGAACAGTTAAGTATATATCCACTTGCGTAAACGCAGATCGATATTGTGTATACGCCGGCAAAATTATATCCTTCACCACGTTGTCACGTCAAAAAAAAAAAAAAAAAAAATTGTCAAAAACTTTTCTTTTCTTCAACCATCATCATTATCATCAACCACGTGACTTTTGCTTTTTAATAATAAATCACTTTCTTTTGCTCACACACAGAATTTTTTTTTGACACTATTTTCTTGTTGTTACGCTTTTGTATAGTAAAAATTAAGTGACACAAAATAACAACAAGCGCGGGAGATTTCAAATTTCATGATATCGGCGAATTATCCAAATGATGAGTTTTAGACACCAATATATCCTTTTGGCTATTTAACATCACTAGCACTTTTACGTTGAAAAAACTCATTGCGAGTTCATTCACTATTCACTACACTTTTTTTCTATTACGACAAAATTTTTTTTTCTAAATTCATCTTCAGGGAATGTATTCATTTTTGAATAGTAATTATTTGTTTAGATCCAAATTTATTGATTAATTCATTTATTGATTAATTAATTAAATGAATTCATTTATTAATTTAATTTTTTTATTAACTCATTCATTTGAGTTCGAATGTATTTCGAGTCCTATCCACTCGGGAGTGTAAAACTACCCCAAAGGTAATTGACACTTGTTAATCGGACTTTTTTCAAATCTATTTTTTATTACTTGTCACATCGATTACTGTCAATTACTTTGAATTCCAATCATATGAGAATATCTAACTTCAAATGACAAAATCATGAGAAAAAATAATTTTATTTTTGAAAAATTGAGATAAGAAAAAAAAAATATCGATAGTTGTTGTTGTTTTTTTTTTGGAATGAATAGGAGAAAAAATACGCGGCACGTGAAAATGAAAATCGAACAAGAGTCCGACCTCCGCGACGGTCGAAATAACACTGAAAACGAAACGCCGTTGAGCTGAGCAATGCTCTAAGCACAAGAACCATGAAGAGGCAGGAGTCACATTGCCGCTCGCTCTCTTTGAGTCTGGAAGCCAACGATGCTGCCAAACCACCAGCAACCGTTCGACAACGACTGATTCCATACAACTCAAGGGAACTCATCAATGCATTCAATTTTGCATCCTTCTCTCCTTCAATAGTTCTATGTATACCCAGGAGGTACTTGAATGCAGGACGTATTCCTTATAGCCCAAGAATCTAGCATCTATTTCTCTGAAGCCAGATGTTACTTCTCTTATATGGTGTACACATCAAGATTGTACCATATTCCGAAGTGGAAATTCAAAATTATTGCTACTACCTGGTTTTTGACCTTTTGTTAACTAGATTTCTTTTTTTTTTTTTTGATAGTAGATGTGAATTTGTTGATAGTAGGATAGTAGAATTTCGATTTAAAACTACTGAGTGGTACTAGGGTTGTAGTTAAGTACCAAACATTTTAGGAATGTTTTTGAATCACATTTATGAATCATTTTTTAGAACTGTTTTTGAATCATCCTTTAAAAATGTTCCTGGATCGAAATTTGGAATGCCTTCTAAAATACTACAAATTGGTACCAAAACAGCAGCAGAAAAGCAACAATTTTGTGATTTCGGCTAATTGTCAGCTACATTCAGTAGAAATGAATCTTATATTTAGAGGAAAAATCTTCTAATATCCTCTCTCAGGACTCAATTTCGTTCAAAAATTAAAAAAAATTCTCATCAAAATTTCAATTATCTTTAGAAATAATAAAGTTTTTCTCCAAAATTCAATTATTTTCAAAAATTAACCTCAATTAAATGATTTTTATTATTTATTATTTTAATAAAATTTCCCCAAAGAATTCAATTGTTTAAAAAAAAATTTGATAAAATTCTACTCAAACATTTAATTATTTTCATAAAAAAATAAAAATTTCACAGTAATTCAATTATTTTTATAAATAATAAAATTTTTACGGGGATTCAATTATTTTCGTAAATAATAAAATTCTTTTTAGGAGTTCAATTATTTTCATAAGTAATAAAATTTTTACCGAGATTCAATTATTTTCGTACTAAAATTCTGTTTAGGAATTCAATTATTTTCATAAATAATAAAACTCATTGCAGAATTTCAATTATTTTTAATAACTATTTTAATCAAATTTCTCAAAAATTTATTGATAAAATGCTTTATTAGAATTCAAATTATTCAATAAATTATTTATTTTTGTATTTAAATACCTAATTGAATTCCAGTAGAATTTTCTAATAAAAGTTGATTTAAAAATAAATTTCATTTAAAACCTTAGATTATAATTGAATATTTAAAGCTTTATAGCGTGAATTTTTAGAAATAATTGAATTTTAAAAAGGTTTCAAATTAAAAACTTTGAAAATTTGAATTTTTCATATTTTTATCTAACAATTCTGTAGAAAAATTAATTATTTTTAAAAATTTTATTTGAAAAATATTATTTGAAAAATTTTATTTGAATTTTACTTGAAATTATTTTTTTGCAGTTTTTATTTACTAATATGAATTTAACTGAAAAATATCTGAATATTTAAAATTTTCTAAAATTGAATTGAAATAAAATGAATTTGAAAATTATCAAAGAAGTTTTTCAAAAATTATTATAAATAATGGATTTAAAGAAGAATTTTAGTTAAAAAAACAGTGAACAATATTTAATTTTGGAGAAGTTACAAATTATATTGCAGAAATTCAATTATTTCCATAAATAATAACATTTTTTACAGGGATATAATTATTTTCTTAAATAATATAATTCTTTTTAGGAATTCAATTATTTTCATAAATAATAAAACTCATCGCAGAATTTCAATTATTTTTAATACAATTTTAATCAAATTTGTCAAAAAATGTAATTATTCTTAAAAATTTTATTAAAATTCGTCTGAGGGGCCGTCCATAAACTACGTTACCAATTTTTCAGACTTTTTAGACCCCCTTCCCCCTTGTTACCATTGCGTTACATGTAAAAATTTCAATTTTTGGACCCCCTCCCCCCTTAAATTGGTAACGTAGTTTATAGATGTAAAAATAATTGAAATTTTCACAAGAATTTTATTTTTAATTTTTGAAAATAATTTATTTTCGGAGAAGAATTTTATTATTTATGAAGCTAATTAAAATTTTTACGAGAATTTTTTTAAATTTTCGAACATATAATTGAATTTCTACTACGAATTTTATTATAACTTTGAAAATAATTGAATTTCTCCAATCATTTGTAACTTCTTCAAAATTGAATTTTTTTAGTGTTTTCATTTTAAATTTTTCCAAAAATTAATTATTTTTAATAATAAATTTAATTTATATTAAAAAATTTAATTAATTTCA
Organism: Leptopilina heterotoma; assembly: GCF_015476425.1. Taxonomy (NCBI): domain Eukaryota; kingdom Metazoa; phylum Arthropoda; class Insecta; order Hymenoptera; family Figitidae; genus Leptopilina; species Leptopilina heterotoma. The sequence goes on from NW_025111202.1 coordinate 617,742, forward strand.
GATGAATTTGAGTTATTAAAATTTTTCCAAAATCTAATTGAATTCACTCAAAATTGAAATTTTATAGATTTTAAAATTAAAACCTTTTGAAGTTCATCTATTTATGAAAATTAGTAAAATTTCCTAAAAAAAATAGTTAAATTCGCTATTGAAAATTGTAACTAAATTCGAAGAAAATTTTAATAATATTTATATATAAAAATTAACTTTGGAAATAGATAAAATTTACAAAAAGTAAAAATTATGTTCTTGAAATTTAATTAAAAATATTTTCAAATTACAAGTATAAATTAAATAAATTTAAATAAAATACTTTAATTCAAATAAAATTTTTAAATTAAAAAAAATTTAAACAATAAAAATTTAAAAAAGAATTTAAAATAAAAATTTTCTTTAAATTCACATTTTACATTTGAAATAATATTCAAAGTAACAGCATGAAGAAAGAAATTTATCTGGACAATTGAATCATTTTTACATCCTGCAGGATATGGCAGTGACCTTGTCTATTATGCGCGCACACAACACCAGTAGAGCGAAGGGACAAAAAGAAAAGAAATTTTCCGGACAATATTCATCTAATGGGATATAAATGCAGGTGAAAAAAAAATATTTCCCAATGGAGTTAAACCTCTATGTTTGTGTATTTTTTTTCTAATTTTTTTTACTCGTGGGTGGCAATGTTGACAGCAGTTTTCTATACGGATGCACGTGAGAACTATAGAGCTGTCAGAATGACAGTTTCACTATATATCTATACGTGTATAATATACGCTTGCTGGGAAGTCATAAGTGTTGGCTAAGTTACTCTCCTAAGAGCAATGAAATCCGAAGAGTGACTTCATGACCGTCTAATGGCGTCTCGGGACCACCAAGGAATCATCATAACACTCAGGAAATTTATAATATTTCTAATGCAATTTAGGAAATTTATTATACTTTGCAGTTTTTTTTTCTTTTTTTTCAGTTTAATGCAATATCTAATGCAAAATCTTTTATTGAAAAAGTTATTCATATTTTCCGTTAGAATTGTCTACAACAATTTTGACCCAAAGTCACTATTTAAAAAAAAAAAAAAAAAAAAAAAAAATTGACAATTACCTGTCATTAAACATATTTAATCGCAAAAGTCAAGTCTGCTTCTGATTAATAACAGATTAGATAACTATAAATGAACTCGGAAAGAGAAAAAAAAGAAAAAAAAGAGAGAGAAAAGATTACAGAAACAAGGAAGTTAATAGAATGCAACAAACTGAAATATACGTTGAGTTGTTGAGTCGATGAAAAAGGTTTTAATTTTGAAATGTTGACCTCTGACTGCATACACTGTACAAGTATATATATACATATCTCGTGGAGCATAAATTTTTGCTGTCTGTCGAATGTCTACCGCTTTTACAACGCGGCTTATGTATATATACCGATTAGCCATATTGCCTGCTGTTATCGTTAACGAGAATATACCATGTGCAAAATAATTGGAGTGATCGACACCAATATATTCTGGCGTGGCGTAGGGAAAACTGAATAGAGACACACAAGGGGTTAATCGTACCTATATTTCTGACAACCGCGAAGATTTCACAACACCTTTCATAATTATATGTATACATATAGAAAGTTCATATTATTATCTGATTACCAGCGATATAAAATCAAACTTTTCTCTCATTCATTTAGAAAATTGTTCTTCGCCTTTTTTTCTTCAATTGTAATCGTATCTTAATCAACAATCTAATGAAACGTCAGATACGTTTAATGTGAAAGAGATTAAGTTCAATATTTTATTCTATTTGGAAAAATTCATTTTTCTATTTCATTCGTGTGAAACCGTTTTATAAAAAAGAATGTTTTAATTTTTAAGTAAAACGTTCACTATAGAATTGTATAAGAGTTATTTATATATTATTAAATTAATATATGTGAAATTGCAATTTTTTTTATTTGCGAAAAAATAGTCCACGGTTTCATAAAATTTTATTATTTATTTAGTTTATGACTATAGCAAAGATTCGCGCGCATCTAACTTTTTACTCGATTTAAAAAAAATTAAATTAGCAGGAATTTTTATTAAAAGTACCAGGAAAAAATTAAGCTTTTAAGAACTAATTAGAAAATTCTGAATTTTCGTGTATTTTTTGTTTGCCTCATAAATTATTAAATTTTCACGAATTCTAATACAAAACCTTCAATTTTTTCAATTTCTGACAATAATTTCTTTTTGAATAACTTAAATATTGAACAAACATCATAAAATAATGATTATAAATTGTTTAACGAATAATTTTACTTAAATATACTTCAAGAGTAATTCAATTTTAAAAGAGTTGCTTTTACAATTTTCATAAATAAATGAACTTCAAACGGTTTTAATTTTAAAGTTTATAAAATTTCAATTTTTAGTGAATTTAAGTAGAAATTTTAATCAACTTAAATTTTTTTAAATTCAACTTCTTCTGAAATTAGTTCAATTTTTTAATATTTAATTAATTATTCAAAATAATGGATTTATTAAAGAATTTTAGTTAAAAACAGTAAAAAAAATTGAATTTTGAAAAAGTTATAAATGATTTCAGAAATTCAATTATTTTCAAAAGTAATAAAATTCTTTGCAGTTGTTGTTGTTATTAAAAAGTTTAAATAAATTCTTGTCAAAATCCCAGTTATCTTTATAAATAATAAAATTCTTCTCCTAAATTATCAATAAAATTTTAAATATAATTGCGTATGCAAACATTTAATTAATTTCATAAATAATAAAAATTTCACAGAAATTCAATTATTTAGAAATTTATTACAAATTTCTTCTCAATAATTCAATTATTTTCATAAATAATAACAGTTTTTTTTAGGAATTCCATTATTTTCATAAATAATAAAACTCATGGCATAATTTTAATTATTTTTAATACTATATTTAACATTTTACTTTAAATTATAAATTAAATTTTTCATAACTATATAAAACATGAAGAAATCGACAACTCCGAGTCTTCGACTCGGAGTAATCGCTCTCTTCATGTTTTATAATAATTGAAGATGACCGAGTGATAAAATCATTATCAATTCAATTATTAATTTCAAGAATTTTTAACTAAAATTTGTCTTTAAATCGATTATTTTTAATAATTTTCGAAAATGTTCTTTGACAATTTTCAAATCCATTTCTTTACAATATTCAATTTTACGAAATTTCAATTATTCGTTAATTCTTCAATTAAATAAGTATTAGAAAATAAAAATTTAAAATTATAAAAATGATTCAAATAAACTTTTTCAAAAAAATTATTTTTAAAATTCAATTATTTATAAAAATTCACGCTATATTGCTTTTAATATGTAATTATTATTTAAAATTTTAACTGAAATTTATTTTCAAATCAATTTTTTATTTGAAAATCCTACGGGAATTCAATTATTTAAATACAAAAATAATTAATTTATTGAATAATTGAATTAAAATTGTATTCTTTTTCTTATACATAATTTTATCAACAAATTTTTAAATAATTTCATTCGTTTGACAAATTTTAATAAAATTTTTAAGAATAATTACATTTTTCGAGAAATTCGATTAAAATTGTATTAAAAATAATTGAAATTCCGCGATGAATTTTATTATTTGTGAAAATATTTGAATTCCTAAAAAGAATTTTATTATATACGAAAGTAATTGAATCTGCGTAAAAATTTTATAATTTATGAAAATAATTGAATGATTGCGAAGAAATTTATTAAAAAAATGTGTAAATAATAAAATTCTTGTAAAATTTTTAATATTTTTTGAAAATAATTAAAATTTTGTGTAGTATTAATTTTTTTTTAAATAATTGAATTCTTTTGGAAAATTTTATTAAAATAGTAGATACCTATTTAAATTTAAAATCATTAAATTGAGGAACATTTTTGAAAATAATTGAATTTTGGAGGAGAATTTAATTATTTCTAAAGATAATTGAAATTTTGACTAGAATTTAAAAAAATTTTTGAACCTAATTGAATTTCTGCAAAGAATTTTATTACTTTTGAAAAGAATTGAATTTTTGCAAAGAATTTTATTACTTTTGAAAATAATTGAATTTCTGCAATTATTTGTAATTTCTCTAAAATTATCCAAATTATATTGTACAAGTTATGAACTTCCCTAGTAGAAATTTGTCATAGTATCTTTAAGGGCACTGGACAGTTCCACTGGAAAATTTCGAGGCACTTTACAGTTAAACTGGCTAAAAACTATAAAGTGATGTCACGCTAATTTCTTCAAGTTATTGTCCAGTCAAATTTTACAGTTTCTGATCATCAGTCCTGTAGAAAAACTATACAAAATAATTCACTTGGAAATGTCAAAACTTTCTTTATATTGACGTTACGTATTAAACACGTACAAATTTGAAAATATAACGTTAAATTTTTTTGTCAACAAATTAAATAAATTAAAATTTTACGAAACTATATTTTTACTGTTGGTGTATCTATTGTTCCGTATAATAAATGATTTATAATAAATTATCTGTAAAATTATTTTTAAATAACTACATAATTAAAAAAAAAAATAAAAATTACTGATTCTTGAACACATGTCATTTTTTTACATTAAACAACATTCACTTTTTCCTTTAATTAAGCACAACACTGAAATAAATATTATTATTTTATCACACTACAAACTTATAAGTAAACCCTAATATGAAGAATTAATTCAGTTCAAACGAAAAATATCTAGCGGTTTCGGGGAGCGAACTCGGGTCACACTGGGACGAAATACCTAAACGCACGCTTTACGCATCACGGCCGTTCTAGTCGATGGACGATTCCGGAAAAATAAGAACCATACTCTACCGGCAGGTAAAGCAGTTCCCTTTTTCATCTTTTCTAGCTCAACTGGCGAATTACTGGACAGCTACTGCATAACACTCTAAAGTTGAACTTATTGATTATTACTGTATAGAAGTTCTGTCTGTCCAGTTATTCTCATGGTACTGTCTAGGCGTTCCGTGAAATTATATTTCAAAGTTTGTCGTGGCGTTAGCGCTACCGTCAGTCCAGCAACTTAACAGTGTTGTGTAGACATTTTCCATAAATACATCAGAGTATACACTGAAAGAAATAATTCGCGGGTGTAACTAGAATTATGTCTATTTTTTCCGTAAGGAATTAGTAATAAATTGTTACTGTCTACTGTCATTAATTATAGACAGTTCTGTTATTCAGATCGGAGAGCTATACATATGTCAACGTCAATTCATCAATGTAAAACATAACCTCACTTTATTGGACCAATTCTAACTTTTTGTATGTAACAGGTTTGTTAAATTAATATTTATACATATAATAAGAGTATATAATCTTGAAAAGAAATTGTCTTCTGAATTTAAAAAATTAGTTATTTTAATTAACTCAATTAATTGAAGCGAATTTTAAAAAAATTTTTTTTTTCTAAAGGAATTTTCATTAAAAATAAATTTTGATTGAAAAGAAATTTTTATTATTAAATCAAAATTTTAATATTAAATAATTTAAAAAATTTGTTATTTAGTTGTCAACAGTAAAATAAAAGAACAAAATTAAAATTATAAAAACTATAAACTGTAAAACCAAAAGATTTATTTTATAGAAAATATTTCGAAAATGTCAATACACAACTGTTTAGTTACTGAAACTGGCGGTAGCGCTAACGCCACGACAAACTTTGGAACATCATTTCTCGGAACGCCTCGACAGTGCCATGAAAATAACTGTACAGGACTTCTATGCAGTAATAATCAAGTTCAACTTTATATTTTCTTTAACAGTGTTATGCAGTAGCTGTCTAGTAATTCGCCAGTTAAGCTAGATTAAACTTCCATGACTAAAACTGTACAGTAACTTGAATAAATCTAGTCATGCCACGACAAATTTCTACTAGGGATTTTTGTCCTTTTTTAATCAAATTACGGACTTTACGGTCCTTTTTTCGAATAACGGACTTTTACGGAATTTACGGACCTAGTTCGAGCCCTGAATTTGTAATTTTTCATTAATTCAAATTTAAAGAGTGGTACTAATTAATTTTGCCTTCACAAGATATTGCAACCAGGCGTGAAGGTTATTTTTCAAAAATAAAAAATACAGAATAAAAATCAATATATACAATATCGAAACCTTCAAGTCTATAACACATTATCGAACAGACACTACTGATAAAAAGCTGATCAAATCTATTTTTAATCTCTCTTTTTTGACATGTAGAAAATTACATATATATATACAGAAACTGCAGACGAGCGTTTAATGTTATATTATTAAATCGAAATTAAAATCGGATTAGGAAAATAAGAAAATTTCATATACTACACATGTCGAGAGGTTAATGAGCATATTACTTGAAATGAAAAAAAAACTGAATCACACTTTCGAATATCTATTTATCAACAACACTTTTAAATTTGTTATTTATCAACTAAAAACAGTTTCTCATTTGAAAACGTGTATATTTTCGAAATGAAACTTGAGAAAAAAAAGAAATGCCTTGTCCACTAAAACACTATAAGAAGTTTAATTAATCACATGCTAATTTTTTTTTTAATTTTTATTTTTGAGATGCAGAGAGACTGAAATAACATACAGTCGAACCTGAAATAGAACTTCAAAGTAGTGTGGCTTTAATTACAAATAAATGGAACCAGTTATAATCTTGTAAAATGTTGGAGAAAGAGTGTGAAGGCTTATATAGCGGATCCTATGTCAAGATCTGTTTTGCTATTCGCGCTTTAGAGTTGAACAACCTTTGAAGGAATATCAAAGCTAACACACCATCCTGATCTAGATGAAGTAATAATGGAGCAATTTCACTGGCATGCGGTCTTCGTTGCGCAACTGCCATTGCTCTCTCGGTCTCTCTTTTTCCAATGGAAAAACTTCAAATCGAGTATTTTATATATTAATAATGCCTTATCTTTTTCCACGTGTGAAATACATGATTGAAATTTTTCTTTTCTTTCTTTCTTTTTTTTCTTTTTCTTTTTTTGTCATGAATCGCCTTTCAGATCTTATCAACTTATCGGGGCTCGTAACATTATTTAAAAACCACTTGTTGAATAATTTACTGCACCAGAAAAAAAAGAGAAAAAAAATAGGTTGAATGTCTCTAAAAGTCGGAGACACTTCTCACCGTATGTATATTAATTTTCTTTCGTTATTTTCCACATATATATTTATCTTTCTGATACGGAATCTATTTTTTTTTTTTTTTTTGGGAAAGGAAATTTATTCGTGAAACTAAAAATATGAAAGTAAAAAAGAAAATGGAAGTAAAGCAAAAAAAAAAAGAGGGAAAGAAAGTAAAAAGAAATAATGAAGAAAAAATAGAAGAGAAAATAAGGTAGAAAAGGAAAAAGAAGAAAAAGAAGTATTCAAGAAAATAAAGAACATAAAAAATAATTGAGAAAACGAATAAGAAAGGAAAACAGAAAAAAAAATATAAAAAAATTTCGTAAAATAATTTTTTTGTTTTTACACTCACGGGATAAATATTTCAATAAATTGTAATTTTTTCCCTATTTAAAATACTTAAAACTTTAGGAAAATTTTTTTGAGATTATTATTTAAGAAATTTGTTTGCTCGGTCTGCTTTTTAGTTGAAATATGAGAATAATAATAATATAATTGAGAGAAATTACTGTTCGTCGTAATGTTTAATTTTAATTTGACGAGATGGTGATATCAAGCCCGCATGCCTTTTAATTAATGTCAATTACGTCGCAATTAAAGCAGTCGAGTAAAGGGAGAGACTAACGATGTCTTTCTAAAATAACCCTTTTTCCTATCGTCACTCTTCTTCTTTTTTTTTAAATTGAAATGTATGAGATAAATATTTTCTTTTATTATGACAGTAATACAAATTTCGTCACTATTTATGTAATCACTATTTATCAAAATATAATTATTTTTTTAAATTGTCCCAAAAGTTTTATATTTGGTTCAGAACAAAGTTTTCTTTTTATTTAGAGATATTAATAATGTTTAGAGTACCTATTATTAATAAATTAGTGAATATTTATTTAGTAATTAAAACTAATGTTATTAATATAAAACATTTTTCGAAAGAATCCAATTATTTTCTAAAACTTTTAATAAATCCTTCGAAACAAATAAATTATTTTTATAAATAGTAAAATTCATCGCAAGAAATAAACTATTTTTCGTAAATAATAAAATTCTTCTCAGGAATTCAATTATTTTCAATACAATTATTAACAAATTCGATTGTATTCAATAAATAAAAGAAATTTTTCAAAAAAATTCAATTATTTTCTAAAAATTTTAATAACATTCAAGAATTAAATGTTTAATTTCTATTATTAAGAAAGACGATTATTGTAAAAACTTGAAAGAAATTGTTCATATAAAATTCAATTACTTTGAAAACTTTCAATTAAAATTATTAAAGATAGTTAAAGAAATTCTTCAAAAGAATTTAATTAATATTATGAAAAATTTTAATAAAATTCTATTTAGGAATTCGATTATTTTCATAAATAATAAAACTCATTGCAGAATTTCAATTATTTTTAATACAATTTTAATCGAATTCCTCAAAAAATTTTTCCTCGAATTCTTAAAAATTTTATTAAAATTCGTCAAAAGAATTCGGTTATTTAAAAATTTATAGATAAAATTCTTTATGAGAATTCAATTTTAAGAAACATGCAATTAATCAATAAATTGATATTTTTGTATTTAAATAATTTAATTCTTGTAGAATTTTCTCATAAACATTGATTTAAAAATGTATTTCAGTTAAAATTTTAGATTATAATTGAATGTTAAAAGCATTAGAGCGTAGATTTTTGGAAATAATTGAATTTTGAAAAGTGTCAGATTAAAATCTTTGAAAATTAAAATATTTTATATTTGTAACTAACAATTCTGTGAAATTAATTTTTTTTGAGAAACTTTAATTGTGAATTTTTTTTTAAATTATTATTTTCTAAACTGAATTAAAAACAAATGAATTTGAAAATTCTCAAAGAACTTTTTCAAAAATTATTATAAATAATTGGACTGCGGGAGTGTATATTAAATAAATAAATAAATAAATAAATAAATAAATAAATAAATAAATAAATAAATAAATAAATAAATAAATAAATAATGGATTTAGAGTAGAATTTTAGTTAAAAAAAACATTAAAATAATTTAATTTTGGAGAAGTTACAAATTATTGCAGAAATTCAATTATTTTCATAAATAATAAAACTCATCGCAGAATTTCAATTATTTTTTATACAATTTTAATCGAATTTCTTGAAAAATATAATTATTGTTAAAAATTTTATTAAAATTCGTTGATAGAATTCAATTATTTAAAAATTTGTTGATAACGATTCTTTATGGGAATTTATTTTTAAGAAACATTCAATTATTCAATTAATTATTTATTTTTGTATTTAAATAATTGAATTCTAGTAGAATTTTATACCTAATAAAAATTGATTTGAAAATGAATTTCATTTAAAATTGTAGATAATAATTGAATAATCAAAGCAATATAGCGTTAATTTGATGAAATAATTGAATTTTGAAATTAATTTTTTTGAAAAAGCTTAATTGAATTTTCTTTTATATTATTTGAATTTTTTATTTTCTAATAATATATTTAATGGAAGAATTTACGAATAATCGAAATTTCGTAAAATTGAATTTCAAACAAATGGATTTGAAAATTATTAAAGAACTTTTTCGAAAATTATTAAAAATAATTGATTGAAGGAAGAATGTTTGTTAAAAATTCTTGAAAATAATAATTAAATTGAAACGATGAAAATAATTTTAATGAAGTACAATATTCTTATAATTGTAAAGTAATAATTTTATCACTGGGCCATCTTTAATTATTATAAAACATGAAGAGAGCGATTACTCCGAGTCGACGACTCGGAGTGATCGATATCTTCATGTTTTATAGTTATGAAAAATTTAATTTATAGTTTTAAGTATGTAAAATGTTCTCTTATTTTTATTTTTGGTCCGTAAAGTCCGTATTTTTAAATACTTTCACTGGTTCGAGCCTTGAATTAAATAATTAAAAATAAATATTGATAAAATGGGAAAAAAGAAGGGAATGGAAAAAATCGAAAAAATAACGATGGTGAACTATAAAAACAATTTGTAGGTCGCATTTGTAATGAATGTAGAATTTCTATAAATATTCTTTTGTTCGACGTCGCGGGGATTGTAACAAGAGAATTGGCAGATGCGGATAAGGGTATCGTAAATCATTGTTTAACGCGTCTCGAATTCACTCTCATTATCACTTGTTCGCTCTTAAAATCCTTTCAAGATTCAGTAAACAATGGAAAACCATATATATATAGGAGTGATTGCGATAAACTTTCGGAAAAAGAAAGAGAGAAACAGAGAGAAGGAAGGAGTGAGGGAGAAAGTAAGAGAGAAAGTGAGAGAGAAAATGAAAGAGTGATAAAGAAAGAAAAAAAGATAAAGAAGGAAAGAGAGAGAGAAAAAAACAGAAAATGAAAGAGTGATAAAGAAAGAAGAAAAGATAAATAAGGAAAGACAGAGAAAAAAGAAAGAGAAAATGAAAGAAGGATAAAGAAAGAAGAAAAGATAAAGAAGAAAAGACAGTGAGAGAGAGAAGAAATAAATGAGAAATAACGAAAAAAAGAAAGAGAGAAGAAGAAGAAATGAATGAGAAATAGAGAAGAAAAGAAAGCGAAGTAACGAGAAAATGAAAGAGAGGAAAAGAGAAAGAAGAAAAGAAATAGAAAGAAAAAATAGAGAGAGAATGAGACAAAGTAAGAAAGAGAATAAAGGAGGGGGAGAGAGAGCCTCACAACTAATAAGCACTAAACGTAAATTAGTCATCGCCAATGGCAGAAAACGCTTAATTTTACATCTCCCTTCAAACTGAAATTATTAATGTTGCCTATATCTAAGTAATAAATATTCGTTTGCTCGCGGTCGATTTCCACTTGAATTAAATGAAACGACTTGGCCAGGCCGACTATGGAATTATTTCGTAATTGAAAACATAATTAAAGAACATTACGCAAACAGAGCACCAATGCGTGTAACAACTCTCAGACCCCCAATAAATTTTAAACAATCTAGTTTTTAAACACGACTATTTATGAAAATACCATAAATAAATTTTATCCAAACATTTTTCTTCATATTTACAACAAGTAAATAAAACTTGTATTATAGAGGAAGACATATGTTACAAGGTGTTTTTTCCCTTTCCCATATATATATATATTATTTAAGTCAATAAATTTTTAGATAGAATTTTATTTGAATTTTCTGTCAAAATAATTCGAGATATTTTTTTTTTTTATTTTGAAGGACAAGTTTTTGTGTGACGTATTTCAGTATGTGAATTCATTAATCATTCTGATGAATATCTTACAAGAAGAAAAGGTCAGTTTTTTTCTTCTGAATTTGTAGAGAAAAATGTTTCTCTAATCCACCTGTGGGACTCCATGGGGTTCTTGTGAGAATTTAAAAATCTTGGAATTATTTCTTTTTTATAATAAATCGTATATGGAAAGAGATGTTAATCCTTGTCTGAGCTTCCGTGTTCTATTATCTCAAAAGGAGATATTTTAGGAGAAAATAATTTACAATAATATTCGAGGAACGTATTTAGAGTTTTCTTTGGAAATTTTAGTATAAGTTAGTTTTTGAATTTTTCTTTTTTATACTTTTGAGACAAATTTTCTTCTTGCACGATTACTGAATTTTTTTCATTCATAGTTTTTTTAATCTGAATTATTTAAATTAACTGAATGCATAAATTCTTATTAAAATTTTCTGTATATTAAATATTTATTATTCTATATAATAATCATTTTTTTCCAGTAACGTTATTTCATTTTCATTAAATTTTTCACTTTCACTTTCACTGAATTTATTTTCACTTTTGATACATTTACACTTTCACTTTAATTTTCACTTTGATTGTATTTTATTTTCATTTTCTCTTTCAACTTTGATGTAAGTTTTTTCAATTTCATTTTCACTCTCAATTTTAATTTACAATTTTTACTTTCACTAAAACAGAATATTTTCACTTTTACTTTGATAGATTTTTAATTTCACGTTAACAACAATTTTTTTTTACATTCATTTTCATTTTTTCGACAGATTTTCATTTAAAGTTTTAATAAATATGTGAAAGTGAAAATAAAATACGGTTTTAGTGAAAGTGAAAATTGTAAATTAAAAATGAGAGTGAAAATGAAATTGAAAATAGTTACATCAAAGTAAAAATGAAAGTGAAATGAGAAAATAAAAGTGAAAATAAAATTCTGTTAAATTGAAAGTGATAGTGAAAGTGAAAATAAAAAAATTTTTAAATTCAAAGGGAAAATAAAAATTTATCAAAGTGAAAGTGAAAATGAAAGTAAAAAAAATTCAAATTTTTCAACATTATTGAATTCTTGCAGAGAATTTTATCAAAATTTTTATAATTAAATTCCTTCGAAAAATTTTATTACAATTTTTAAAAATAATTGAATTTTTTCGAGAAAATGTTATTAAAATTGTAATAAAATTTTTCGAAGGAATTTAATTAAAATTTTTGAATTTTTATTTATAAAAAATGATCTTCGATTTTGATTTTAGAAAATAATTCAATTCTTTCGAAGAATTTTATGAAAATTTCGAATAATAATAAATAATAACAAGAATTAAGTAAATTTTTTTAAATTTTGAATCTGACTTTTATATATAGAGAAACTTTTTAGATTTTTTGTAAATACTTTTTCTCAATTTTTTGTAAAACGATTTAAAAAAAACTAATAATTTTCTTCACAGTATTACCAAAATCTCGATTAAAAATAACATTATTGTTAATTCGAGTCAGAATTGGAAATTTTGCGAATTTTTTTTCTCTTCTTTTTACAAATTCTTGAAGATTGCCAGGAGCGTAGTTTCGGAAATATTTTGAGACAGGTTTTTATAGATAAGATAATTAAAAATGTAAAGTAAGACATTTGGTATCTGGTGAAAGTCATCAGAAGTTCCTTTAAGTAAACTCTCAGTGGCAATTGACTATATAATACCGTCAAGAATCGAATTGATTTTGACCCCTTAATGAACCTGTTAATTAATTCTCGTTAAGAGTTCGTTGATATTAAATATATAAAGGAGATACCTCTATATGTAGACATATTTATACATTTACATTTATTCTATATATAGATATTGTATTCGAAGACGATTATACAAACTCATAGACTTTTCAGAAGCAAAATACATACATAAAGTGTATACACATAACAAATTGTCAATGAGAATTTTATCAATAAATAAACAAAAGTTTTCGTATTACAACACAAATTGCGTCTTTCTATATATAGATATATATATATATATATATATGTTCAGAGAGGAGTGATAATAATTGATAAAAATCTTTCATTAATGTGTATGTATGCATTTATGGTATTTAAGCCAACAAACGGATCTCACTTTGCAATAAGACGTGCAATAAATTTTATTTTAATTGAATGCATCATTTATTGATTATTACAAATTTACAATAAATGAAAATATTTTTATTATTTAAAAAACAGTCTTTTTTTAATCAAGCTTTGTGTAATTTATAGGGCTTTTAACTGCGAGATATTAATTAATGTCACTGAGAAAGAAAAAAACTTGGTATTTTGACCTCAAGAAGAAAATTTTTGTTTTTACTGCAACACTGGAATTTACAGATTTTTTTCATTAAATTCTAGATAGAAATTTTTTATTCTTGAGACGTGAATTATATTTTTATGATTAATGGAAGAATGAAATGATATGTGTTTCTACACGGGTAGAGTATAAAAAAAAGAATAAAGAAAGAATAGAAAAAAGAAAAATCAAGAAAGAAGAATTGAAAAGTAATAAAAATTAATTGAAGAAATGGAGTAAAATTATTCAAAAAAAAAATAAAGATTGAAAAAAGAGAGTAAAATTAAGCAAATAAAAAAATTGAGAAACTGATTTAAAAAATAAGAAAGGTAAATACAAAACAAATTTGTAATTACGTAAAAAAAGGCAGAAAAGACTAAAATACATTTATGAATGAAAGAAAATTTTAATGTTGAAACAATGATAATTGCGGAGGCCGCCTTAGTGATTAAATTCTTCCGAGTCGCCGGGAGAAGAGTCTGATTAGCGTCAATTGCTTTTTAAAGAGTTTACATTTTAAATATATACATAAATGGAATAATTAAATATGTGGGGTGAATGCGTTTCGTGTTCAAAACAAGGTAACATCGATGTAACCAATTTGAATATTTGTAGACTATGCAAATCAATGACAAAGTTGTCCGCTTGAAATAAAGCGAGGATTACATTCCCGGAATGCAGATGATAGAATTCGCAACCAGATACTCAAGGCTACCTAGTTTTGCTACACTTGTATTCATTCTCAGATAAACATTTTTTTTTCTTTTCATACTTCATCTCAACGAGATTGTCTCTTTGCAGGGCTCGAACTAGGTCCGAAAATTCCGTAAAAGTCCGTAAATTTGCTTAAAGTCCGTAATTTGATTCAAAAAAGATGAAAAATTCGTAAATTGTACGATATAATTTGGATAATTTTAGAGAAATTACAAATAATTGTAGAAATTCAATTACTTTCAAAAAGTAATAAAATTCTTCGCAGAAATTCAATTATGTTCAAAAATTTTTAAAAATTGTCATCAAAATTTCAAATATTTTTAGAAGTAATTGAATTCTTCTCCGAAATTCAATTATTTTCAAAAATTATTCTCAATTCAATGATTTTCAATATCTACTATTTTCATAAAATTTTCCAAAAGAATTCAATTGTTTCAAAAAAAATTTGATAAAATTCTACACAAACTTTTAATTATTTTCAAAAAATAATAAAAATTTCACAGGAATTTAATTATTTACAAATTTTCTTAAAAACATTTCTTCGCAATTTTTACGGGGATGAATTCAATTATTTTCGTAATTAAAATCATTTTTAGGAATTCAATTATTTTCATAAATAATAAAACTCACTGCAGATTTTCAATTATTTTTATAATACAATTTTAATCGAATTTCTTGAAAAATTTCTTTAAAATTTTATTAAAATTCGTCAAAAGAATTCAGTTATTTAAAAACTTATAGATAAAATTCTTTATAAGAATTCAATTTTAAGAAACATGCAATTATTCAATAAATTGTTATTTTTGTATTTAAATAATTGAATTCTAGTAGAATTTTCTCATAAACTATGATTTAAAAAAGGATTTCAGTTCAAATTTTAGATTATAATTGAATTTTAAAAGCATTAAAGCGTAAATTTTTAAAATTAAAATTAAAAAAAAATTGAAAAAAAAATTAAATTAAAATTTTCTTAAAAATTTTATTAAAATTCTTTGAAAATTTAAATTTTTCATATTTTTAACTGACAATTATGTGGAATTAATTTTTTTTAAAACTTTAATTGCGGATTTTTTTTGAAATTATTTAAAGTTTTTATTTTCTAATAAACATTTAATTGAAGAATTTACAAATAATTGAAATTTTATAAAATTGAATTGTAAACAAATTAATTTGGAAATTCTTAAAGAACTTGTTCAAAAATTATTAAAAATAATGGATTTATAGAAAATGTTTAGTTAAAAACATGATAAAAAAATTCAATTTTGTAAAAGTTACAAATTATTGCAAAAATTCAATTATTTTCAAGAGTAATAATTAGTCTTCGCAAACATTAAATATTGTTCAAAAGTATTAAAATTCTTCATAGGGATTCAATTATTTTCATAAGTATAATAAAACTCATCGCAGAATTTTGAATTATTTTTAATACAATTTTAATCGAATTTCTCGAAAAATGTAATTATTCTTAAAAATTTTATTAAAATTCGTTGATAGAATTCAATAACTTGAAAATTTGTTGGTAACGATTCTTTATGGGAATTGAATTTAAAGAAACATTCAATTATTCAATAAATTATTTATTTTCGTAATTAAATAATTAAATTCTAGTAGAATTTTCTAATAAAATTTGATTTAAAAATTAATTTCAGTTAAAATTTCAGATTGAATATTAAAAGCAATATAGCCTGAATTTTTAAAAATAATTGAATTTTGAAAAGATTTCAGATTAAAATCTTTAAAAACTTGAATTTTTCATATTTTTAACTAAAAATTCTGTGGAATTAATTTTTTTGAAAAATTTTTATTGCATTTTTTTATATTATTATAAGTTTTTACTTTTTAATACATATTTAATTAAAGAATTTTCGAATTAACTGAGATTTCGTAAAATTGAATATTGTAAACAAATCGATTTGAAAATTGGCAAAGAACGTTTTTGAAAATTATTGAAAATAATTGATTTAAAGAAGAATTTTAGTTATAAATTCTTGATGATAATAATTGGTCTGTAATTTTTCATTTTTGGTCCGTAAAGTTCGTATTTTTAAATACTTTCACTGGTTCGAGCCCTGTCTCTTTGTCGTCACCAATTCTTCAATTGCACATTCAAATATCAATTCATATAAAAATATGATTATCATATCATTTTGCCCGCAAGAGAAAATGAAGTATTTTTCTCTTCTTTTCGTTATCGATCATTGTGACATTTTGCTGAGAGAAAATCTAAAAATATAGATGAAATTTTGCTGAAAGAAGTAAGAGGATTAAATTTCACCATACAGTTTGTATATAGGTGTCGTTATTAATACATGTTTCTTTCACGGAGAGAAATTTCTGGGAAAAATTACAGTGCTTGTAAATTTGAAAGCAGATGCAAAGTGTTTTTACGTACCTATATACTATTTATAGGGAAATGGAGGAAATACATTGAAATACGTACTGAGAATGTGGTTGTATTTTTGAAATAACGTTTCCTGTTAGAGTGCAAACGTAAAAATTATGGAATTTTTTTAAATTGGCTCCATTGAAAATTTAATTTATTTTGTTAAAAGTAATGGAATTTTAACCCTTTTTTCTACACTTTAGACTTTCGGATTGTATTCTTATAATTTCTGAAAAGAAATGTCATTGCTTAAAATTAGAAGATTTGCTTTCTAAAAGAAAGAAGGATTGTGATTCATATATCTGTTTTGTCATAAATGCATTTATATGTTTGGTGTGGGTCTATACATAAATTTGGAGTGAAGCCGAACCCTCAGTGTTTACAATCGCGAAGACATGCGAGTTTTGTGGGTTGGAACCAGTTGTGCCATAAAGAAAAGTCCCTTTTTTTATTTATATATATATACGTGGACAAAAATATATTTTGAATGGTGACATCGTTGGAAATGTTGTTTCGACCAAAAGGTTGTACCATGTTTGACCCTTTGGCCGTAGGAATTCACTTTTACGATTTCTCATCTCTTTTATATGGGGAATTGTCTCGTGTGTGCATAAAAATATATAAAAACAGTGCTAAAAGTAATGTAAAAAATGTGTTCAGTAATAATTTCACATCGTGGCCAAAACTATTTTTCTTTTTTTTTGGGGGTGACCCACGAATTCCAGTCAAATTTTTGTATTTTTGCAGCTCTTCATCATTAATTTTGTCTTTTATAGAACTTAAAAATTCCTCCTTGCTTCGCTAAAAATGAAGATATTTTTCATCTCTCCCCAAGTGAATTTTTCAAATTATTTATAATTTTAAAATTAACCTTTATGCTTTATTATTTTACTACTAGTTGTCATATTTATTTTCAACGAATATGTATTTTTTTATTTTACAGGATTCTACAAATTCGTCAATGGAAGAGATGTGCATGTGAGTAATTTTCATTCGATAAGTAATTTTCATTCTACCTGAATTATTTTGATTCTAAAATGAAAAATCTTGATAAATTCTTATAAAAAACATTAATACCTCATTTAGTATTAATTATTTAATTAAGTAAATTTTGATTTTTTTATATGGTAAAAAATTGATTAAAATGCAGAAGTTTCCTAATATTTCCTTTTTCTAAAAGTAATTTCCGAATTACTTTTCCTTAATTTGATGTCCCAAATTAATTACTCCTAAAGTTTTTTTCCAAATGATGTATTATTTCCGAATGTATATTTTCGGAACTTGAGGAATTAGGAAAATCGGAATCAACCAACATAGCATTTAAGTTTGAAGCAACATTTACAACATTGCTGCAAGTTTCACAATATTGAGGCAATGTTGTCAATATTACAGAAAATTTAGATACTGTGGGGGAAGTAGAATTAAAATTCAATTTCCTAAAAATAAATTTATTTAAATAAAATTGTGACGCGTGCGCGTCGTGAAGATAGGGTAAAAATGGATAAAGTGGCTTATCTCGCAATTCAAACGATAATTATTTTTTAACCCTTTATTATATTCAAAATGTTGAATAAAAATTATTTTTTATTTGATACAATTGAAAAAATCCTTTATTTAAAAAAAAGTATAGAATTTTGCTTTTTAAGCAATTCAATTATTATTTACAAGAATTTTTAACTAAAATTCTTCTTTAAATCCATTATTTTTAATAATTTTTAAATAAGTTTTTTAAGAATTTCCAAATTCATTTGTTTACAATTCAATTTTATAAAATTTCAATTTTTCGTAAATTCTTCAATTAAATATATATTTGGAAAATAAAAACTTTAAATAATTTCAAAAAATATCCGCAATTAAAGTTTCTCAAAAAAAAATTAATTCCACAGAATTGTTAGTTAAAAATATGAAGAATTTAAATTTTCAAAGATTTTAATCTGAAACCTATTCAAAATTCAATTACAGTCGAACCTGGATAAGTGGAACCTCAAGGGACCAAAGTTCTTGTTCCACTTATAGAGGTATTCCACTTATCCAGGTCAGTTAAGGTCAAATTACTTGTGCAGGGACTGCAAAGAAAGTTCCACTTAAAGAGGATTCCCACTTATCAAGGGACCACTTATCCAGGTTCGACTGTATTTCTAAAAATATACGCTTTAATGCTTTTAAGATTCAATTATAATCTAAAATTTGAACTGAAATCCTTTTTTAAATCATAGTTTATGAGAAAATTCTACTAGAATTCAATTATTTAAATACAAAAGTAACAATTTATTTAATAATTGCATGTTTCTTAATATTGAATTTTCATTAGGAATTTTATCTATAAATTTTTAAACAACTGAATTCTTTTGACGAAATGTAATAAAATTTTTAAGAATTTTTTCGAGGAATTCGATTAAAATTGAATTAAAAATAATTGAAATTCTGCAATGAGTTTTATTATTTATGAAAATAATTAAATTCCTAAAAAGAATTTTATTATTTACGAAAATAATTTAATCCCCGTAGAAATTTTATTATTTATGAAAATAATTGAATGATTGCGAAGAAATTGATAAAAGAAACTTGTAAATAATGAAATTCTTGTGAAATTTATATTATTTTTTGAAAATACTTAAAAGTTTGCGTACAATTTTATTAAATTTTTTTTTAAATAATTGAATTCCTTTGGAAAATTTATTGAAAATAGTAGATATTGAAAATCATTGAATTGAGGAATATTTGTGAAAATAATTGAAATTTTGCCAAAAATTTTATAAAAATATTTGAAAATAATTGAATTTTGGAGAAGCATTTAATTATTTCTAAAGATAATTGAAATTTTGACGAGAATTTTTTAAAAATTTGTAAATATAATTTAATTTTTGCGAAGAATTTTATTACTTTTGAAAATAATTGAATTTGTGCTATCATTTGTAATTTCTCTAAAATATTTCAAATTATATCGTACAATTTACGAACTTTTCATCCTTTTTGAATAGAATAAATTTTTTCGAAGGTAAATTAAAATATTTTTGAAATTTGACGTTCTAAAAGAATTTTTTCAATTTGCTTTTTTTCTACAGCGATAAAAATTCCATTATCGCATGAAGAAAAGAGGAATCACTTTTCGAGAGATAAGTTTTTGACTTCACCTTTGAAAGTCGTTCATTAACAGTATAACAGTAGGCAATGACTTTTAAAGCAATACCTATAAAACCATTGACGACGTTTTCATTGCAACCAGACGAGCCTCTCTCTCCACCTCTTTTCCATTCCTCGGACCGACATAAAGAACCCTTTAACATCCAACAACGCCTAGAAAGAAAGAGAGAGAGAGAGAGAGGGTTCGTTTTTAACGTTTTTAAGCATCCATGACACGTCAAGACTCCCTGTATTTTTAGGCCCTGCTGAAAGAAACACAGTGATTCGACCCAACCACTCAAAACATAAATTATAACTTGCAAGAAAAAAATCAACAAGCACGAATCACGCGCGAAACTACTTTTGTGGTCTTAACGGGCATTTTTTTTTAATCCTTCGAGAGAATGATTTTCAATTTATTTTCACATTAATCTTCGTCGATAGTAACTTTTGAATTGAATTTATCTACATTATAAGAGACCCATAGATAGAAGCTTCGAAAATTAAAATTTGAAGAAGAAATTCTCCTTGAAACAACTTTTATTTCAAAATTCAAAATTTTTCAAGTAAAAGTATAAATATAAAATAAAATTTGAAAATTTTTTAGAAAAATACTTTTAGGTTATATTCGATTTCTCTAAAACAAAATATTGCTGATGTTAAGTAAAAAATCTATGAATGTTAAATTTATATTTTGCTCCCACTACTAAATTTGTTTTCGTCAGATTTACAATTCCTTTCATCTTTGTGTAAATTTGTAACTAAATTAAATTTCACATAGTCAAAATTTGACGAAATATTTATGCAGAATTGCACATATATGAGTCGTGCATCAATAAAAATGAATCGTGACATGTATATCTTCTTAAGAATTTTTCGCTTTTTTTCTTCATTCTTTCTTTTTATGACGAGCAATAAAAATGGCGACACAGTGGAATTGTCAAAGCGTGTGCAATCGTCAGTTTATACGGGCGACACTTTTCCCATTGATGCAAATTGGAAAGGGAGACGAGAATTTCTAGGCGTGAACTCAATGGTAAAGACAAACTATTCCCGACACGTGGTTTTGTTGTCTTCAGACTTTGGTCGTAATGGTGTGAATGCAGTGATGCGATGTTGAGAAAATTTTTCATCCTTTTGCCTCGCATTAATTAGTGATGCAATTGCCATTTCAGATCTTTTATCCTCCTTCAAGTAATTGTACAAGTTTTATTTCCTTGTAGAAACAACAAGTCCTTAATTCCTAGATTACTATATAGAAAAGAAAAAAGTTCGTGTTTTTGAAAAAAGGTCTGAATTTGGAATTGGAATTAAAAAATTCAATATGGCGGATAATTTTAAAATTGAAACGATTGAAATTTAAATAGCGATATAATCTTTTTTTTGAATGTTACAATATTTGTCTATAAAATATCTACTCTCGGGGTTTTTGAAATCACAAAAGTGGAAATGAAATTTCCTGAAGAATTATGATTGGTGCGAATATGCTATTTCCGCATACAGATTGCATAAAAAGAAGTAAATTTTTACATTTTCTTTCTATTTCAAAGAAATATTGTTTCTAAAAATTGAATTCTACTTTACATTGTAAATAAGAAGATGCATGATGAAAATTAAAACGGTAGATTTAGCCTTGAGGGGAATTTGAAGAAAATGGAAAAATACGAGAGAGCGACAGAGAAAAAACACACGTGATAAGTGAAGATCAAAGTGACCGTGTTTATACAGTAGTTACAGCTTCTAAAATATTTATTTCCCGCAGTTCGTTTTCAAGGGGAAAAAGTGAATTTTACAGCAATAAGAGAAAGTAAACTTTTTCCAATTTTAGACTTTGTTTAGACCACCCGGAAGGAAGAAAAGTCTCAAAAAAAGAAGCCGCTTCTTTAAGTACTTACATTCCTTACCTACACGTAACTGATGAAACTGTTTGTATATTAACACCCTGAAAATTATATTATCACCTCTCAAAATACTTTTCTTTTACTTCTCAATTTAAAAAAAAAATTAAGAAATATTCTGTCATTCGAAAAGTTGTGTTGGGACGAAAAATAAAAGGATCACTTTTCCTTTATATGAATAAGGAGAGAATTTCTGAGAACTTTTGACTATTGCTTTGGCGCTTTGGCGTTGACAAAAGCAGTGCCGGTGAAAAACGTAAAAAGTCCTACACAACCTGTTCTGAATTGAACCGCCAACTTTGGTTTCAAACTCATCAAGATGCGTGTCCACAAGACTAGTGGACTTCTACAGAAGCGAATGCTTTTTCCCCGTGTGGCAAACGACTGTGCATAACTTTTTAACATCAGAGACGTTACGCACGATTTATTGAAAATGTGGCGCCATGCCAAGTGGCGTGCCCAGCCGTAAAAAAGCCTTCGTGCAAGGGAGATTTACAATCATCCATAATTAGACCTGTAAAAATTTTATTTTTTTCCCCACGTGTATTTTCCTTTAGGGATCATTAAAAATCGTTAAGTCAATAGTCGGAGTATTCAAAAAGTAAATTTATTCACGCATTTCAACCCTCTTTCGAATCACTCGTCAGAAACATTTTCCGAGTTAATACGCATTCATAAAAGAAAAGATTCAATAGTTGATATTATGTTTAAACTTTAAACATTTCTTAATATTACTTATAAACATAATAAAAAAAGTAATATTAATTTTTAATTTGTTTTCATTCAAATAGATTTTTAAAATTTATACTCAAGCCGAAATAATTACCGTTTGCATTTATCCTATACCTGATCCAAAAAAAAATATTTCACGTAAGAAATTTATAGAAAAAAATTCTGAATATTAAAATATTTTTTGCTTCTCAAGTGTTAATTATAAATGTTATGAACTTTACCGAAGCGAAGGTAAAAATTAGAATTCTTTTTAAAGCGAATTAAAATTAGAGAGTAGTGATGACGATAAATGATTAATCATTGTTAATCAATTTTGAAAATTATCCAATTATAGAGCACTGGATAGACGATTTTGAGAGATAATTACACTTATATGAATCGAGTGCAATAGGTAGAGAGTAGAATTAATAATTCCTTGTCACGATAGTAGTAATTAAATCTACTGGACGGTAATTTTGACTAACGGTGATGCTTAAAAGACTTGAGGAATTTCCGTATAAGCTTCCTCTCCTCTCTCTCTCACCCTTTTTCTCTCCTCAACTACTTTAAAGTCACGCGAGCAACACAATTAGTTCGAATCGTAATTAGAATTTGACACACATAAAACAACCATGTATGCTACATTAATTTGCAAAAGAAAAATACTTCACGGTGAATCTTTTCTTTATTAGTAATTTTCCAAGTAGAAATAAGCAAAAATCTGTTTAAAACGAAAAAAAATTTCCATTTCAAATAACAAAGTTATTTGAAATAGAAATTTTTTTTCGTTTCAAACTTTTTTTCTGACGATTCAATCAAATTATTATTTTAAGCTTACCGAAAAAACTTTGTAAGTGCAACAAAATATAATAATTTTAGAGAAATTACAAATAATTGCAGAAATTTAATTATTTTCAAAAGTAATAAAATTTTTCGTAGAAATTCAATTATGTTCAAAATTTTTTTTAAATTCTTCCCCAAAATTCAATTATTTTCAAAAATTTTCCTTAATTCAATGATTTTCAATATCTACTATTTTCATAAAATTTTCTAAAAGAATTTAATTATTTAAAAAAAAATTTAATAAAATTCTACACAAACTTTGAATTATTTTCAAAAATAATAAAAATTTCACAAAAATTTCATTATTTACAAATTTTTTTTATAAATTTCTTCGCAATTATTCAATTATTTTCATAAATAATAAAATTTTTACGAGGATTCAATTATTTTTGTAAATAAAATTCTTTTTAGGATTATAATTCTTCTTACAAATAATAAAACTCATTGCAGAATTTCAATTATTTTTAATACAATTTTAATTGGTTTCCCCGAAAAATATAATGATTCTTACAAGTTGTATTAAAATTAACTTTTAAAAACACTCTATTCAACAAATTATTTATTTTTGTATTTAAATAATTGAATTTTGATAGAATTTTCTGATAAAAATTAATTTCAATTAAAGTTTTAGATAATAATAAAATTGTGGAGAAGTTACTAATAATTGCAATTTTTAGAAATAATTGAATGTTAATTAATTTTTTTAATTTTTAGAAATTCAATTATTTTTATAAATAATAAAACTCTTCGCAGAATTTCAATTATTTTTAATACAACTTTAATCGAATTCCTCGAAAAAATTCTTAAAAATTTTACTAAAATTCGTCAAAAGAATTCAGTTATTTAAAAATGTATGGCTAAAATTCTTTATGAGAATTCAATTTTAAAAAATATGCAATTATTCAATAAATTGTTATTTTTGTATTTAAATAATTGAATTGTAGTAGAATTTTCTCATAAACATGGATTTAAAAATGGATTTCAGTTCAAATTTTAGATTATAATTGAATTTTAAAAGCAGTAGAGCGTAAATTTTGAGAAATAATTGAATTTTGAAAAATGCCAGATTAAAATCTTTGAAAATTTAAATTTTTCATATTTTTAACTAACAATTCTGTGGAATTCATTTTCTTTGAGAAACTTTAATTGCAGATTTTTTTTAAAATTATTTAAAGTTTTTATTTTCTAATATATATTTAATTGAAGAATTTACGAATAATTGAAATTTTGTAAAGTTGAATATTGTAAAGAATAATGGATTTGAAAATTGTCAAAGAACTTTTTCGAAAATTATTAAAAATAATCAATTTAAAGAAGAATTTTAGTTAAGAATTCTTGAAAAAAAATTCAATTTTGTAAAAATTACAAATTACTGCAAAAATTCAATTCTTTTCAAGAGTAATAATATTCTTCGCAAAAATTAAATATTGTTCAAAAGTATTAAAATTCTTCTTAGGGATTCAATTATTTTTAATACAATTTTAATCGAATTTCTCGAAAAATGTAATTATTCTTAAAAATTTTATTAAAATTCGTTGATAGAATTCAATTATTTGAAAATTTGTTGATAACGATTCTTTATGGGAATTGAATTTTAAGAAACATT
Organism: Leptopilina heterotoma; assembly: GCF_015476425.1. Taxonomy (NCBI): domain Eukaryota; kingdom Metazoa; phylum Arthropoda; class Insecta; order Hymenoptera; family Figitidae; genus Leptopilina; species Leptopilina heterotoma. The sequence goes on from NW_025111202.1 coordinate 642,697, forward strand.
CAATTATTCAATAAATTATTTATTTTTGTATTTAAATAATTGAACTCTAGTAGAATTTTCTAATAAAAATTTATTTAAAAATTAATTTCAGTTAAAATTTTAGATAATAATTGAATATTAAAAGCAATATAGCGTGCATTTAATTGATTTTTTAAAATATTATTTTAAGTTTTTATTTTCTAATATTTGTTTAATTAAAGAATTTACGAATAATTTTAATTTCGTCAAATTGAATATTGTAAAGAAATGGATTTGAAATTTGTTAAAGAACTTTTTGAAAATTATTAAAAATAATCGATTTAAAGGATAATTTTAGTTAAAAATTTTTGAAAATAATAATTGAATTTATTTTATCACTCGGTCATCTTTAATTATTATAAAACATGAAGAAATCAATCACTCCGAGTCTTCGACTCGGAGTTATTGATATCTTCATGTTTTATAGTTATTAAAACTTTAATTTATAAGTTTTAAGTAAAATGTTCTCATATTTGACTCGGACTTATATTTTTGTCAATAATTGGTTTGTAATTTTTATTTTTACTCCGTAATGTTCTTATTTTTAAATACTTTCGCTGGTTCAAGCCCTGATTACAGTTTATTTTATTTATTTTATCTATTTATTTAAAGATTAAAGCAATAGTTGGAGAGAGAGAAAATAAAATTTCTGTGTATTCCATCACCGAACAATTTTCCAACATAAAAGAAATAAGAAAATTATTGACAACCTGTATTTTTAAAATGTATAATTATAAATTATAATATTAGTAGAAATTGTAATATACCATTAGAGATGTGTAATTTTCAAGTAACAAGCTATGATATATGATAGATGTGCACAGCTAATCGTTGAGACAAGCACTCGAAAATAAACTAGATAAATTGTTATCAGCAACTTCCTTCCTGCAGCAGCTGTTCTCCCTCGCATTATATTAACTTTGAGAGAAATTTACTTGATAAAACACATGGAATCTAGCCTCACAATATTGATAAAAATTACCAAGTCGAGGAAATAATAAATTTTAGAATATATTTTGTGCTTGAGGAGGAAAAGTCGTCTGCATAATTATTGCAAAAGCGTCCATAATTTCAGTTTTAAAATTATGCATAATTTTATAGAAAATTATCGCGATAATTGGGTCATTTAAGAAGTATAATTATGTTTAATAAATTTTCTACTAATTTTTCGTGCGTTATTAATTCTCATCATTTGACTTTTTGTTTTGGATTTTATATCTAATTAAAAATCTCAGTTTTTTTAAGCGTGAAATTTAAATGAAACAATTAAAAAATGTTCCATTTTCTGTCAGGTAAGAACGTATGGTTTGATTTTCAGTAAACGGATCGACTTATAGTAAGATTTGACTAAATGTCAATGACAAAATTGACTGCTAATTTATTTTTACAATTTTAAGGTGTAAAACAAACAGGAAAATTTGCCTCAAGAAGCAAAAAGTGAAAATCGCTTATCAATATAGTACACATATAGTCATAATCGTAAATAATAAATTACGTCACTTCTGCAATTAACCACAATTAGTTATTATATCGCGAGACGTGCATAAACCGATAGCGCTCACAGGTAACTCCATTGAATGAACAATTGATTTCTGCCATAAAATGATTACGTGAATCTCGCAATTATAAGTCCATATTATTGTTAAAGGTGTTCACGTAATAATAATTATAGGCAGCACTCGTAAGTTTCATGCGTCTTTCAAGTAAATTAAACTTCACTCTTGAAGTCGTAAAATTTTTTACGATACGTAGCTCTCATAAATGTCAATATATAGACACTGACATGCACACTATCATCCGGTTCCACAAAAATTCCCAGGAAGAATAATATTTACACACATTCCATTTAAATTGTTCCGCATTATTGAACAAGAAATAGAAATAGTTTGAAACTTTGTAGATCTATTAATATTAGTTGCTACAACAGGGTTGCCACAGGTCAGGGATTTCAGGGAAAAATTAGTGATTTTTATTAAAAGTGGTGAAAAACATTAAATTTTTAGAATTCATAAGAAAATGAATTTTTGAAAATATTCTTTAAGATCAGGGATAAAGTCAAAATTTTGTCTGGAAATCAGGGAAAAGTCAGGGAACCCAGAACTGAGGTTATAATTTTTCTTTTTTGTGCTAAAATGCACATGACTTTAGAATACCTATACAATTTCCATTTGATTCAAGAAATTGCAGACTTTGGTGCTCCTGTAATTTGTTTAAAGGAATTTTAATGCATATTTTTGAAATTTATTTGCATCATACAGTGTGAAGGATCGATTTCTATTAAGTGCATTATATGTACGTATTCAGTTTTCGATACCTCTCGCACGTGCACACTTTCCACCCACGTGGCAAAACTTTGTGATTTGTAGGTTAAATGAACTCACTTCACCGATCTGACATAAACACACCGCACATTATATTATGCAGCCTACGTTGTACTTTACATTTGGCTGCGAGGTGGGTGTAAAATTACAAAGATTGTACGGAAATCAGGAAATCGTGTGTATAGTTGACCTCAGAATATATGCAACGGAATCATCTCAAATGAATCCTTTTTGTTTTTTTGTTTTTTTGAAATAGGATTTTATACATAGCAATTGGAGGGAAAATTCTGAATCATGCATTTCCTCATCTCTAACTGCGAATTTCGTATATCATTTTTATGGCATCATTTCTTGTATATAATTTTAGAAATATCTTTTCAAATTGAACTGTTTCTGTTTTTTAATTTTGCTATTTTATATTTCAACTTGACGTATGTTAGTAGTGCTGAATATTTCAAATGAAGTTACGAGAAAAGAAAATCTTTCCATAGTTACTAGTTTTGCTTACATCTATTTTCATGAGATTTTTTATTTATTTTTATTTCTCTCTTGGTCTTCCATTTGCCTTCTAGCTTCATTTAGAACAAATAAAACTTTGAATTTTTCAATTCTAAACTTTAATAAATTCAGAAATTGAGAAATTATTAAATTGAGAAATTAGTCACTGATAAAGTGCGATAGCTTCGTGGTTTAAGTACTGGACTCGCAAGCGCAGCAAGGACCAGGGTTCAATTCTTCACAACTGTGGATTTTTTTCGTTTTAATAAAAGTTTCAGAGTTTGCACTCAATAATAATTTTAAAAAAATAGCTTTTAAACTAAAAAAAATAGTAAAAACGTAGCTATCGAAAAATTAAACTTGACGACCAAAAAAACTCGTTTTAAACACTTCAGAAAACTGACAAGAATTTCATTCTATATTTTATTTTCCTGACTTTATCCTAATTTTTATCACAAATATTTACTTCTTTCTTATCCTGCTTATAAATTGAATTCCTGCAATGAATTTTATAATGAATAAAAGAATTTAAATATTTATAAAAATAATTTAATTTTTGCGAAGAATTTTATAAAAATTTTTAAATAATTGATTTCTTTCGACAAATTTTATGCAAATTATAATTTAAATAATTGAATTCCTGAGAAATTTTTAATGTTTGGTATATGAAAAGAATTGAATTTTTAGGAAGAATTTTACAAAAATTTTTTTAAATAATTGAATTTTGTTTGGAAATTTTATGAAAATAGTAGATATGTATTAAAAATTATTGAATTGCGAAAAGTTTTTAAAAAATAAATTTTACAGAGAATTCTATTAAAATTTTTGACAATAATAGAATTTCTCTGTGGTATTTTATTAAATTTTTTTGAAAATAATTAATATCCTAAAAAACATTTTATTATTTATAAAAATAATTGAATTCCTGCGAACGAATTAAATTATAATTTTTTTAAATAATTGAATTTCCAAGAAGAAATTTGTTACTTTTAAAAATAATTGAATTCCTAAAAAGCATTTTATGATTTATGAAAATAATTGAATTTTTGGGAAGAATTTTATTAAAATCTAAAAGAATAATTGAATTATTTCAAGAAAATTTTTTTAAAATTGTATTTAAAATACAAATTGATTTCTTTCGAACAATTTTATTAAAATATTTGAAAATAATTGAATTCCTGTAAAAATTCTAATATTTCTGTAAATAATTGAATTCTTCCATAGACTTTTAAAGAAACATTTTTTTAAATAATTGAATTTTTCGAGGAATTAAAATTCAATTTTTAAGAATAATTACATTTTTCGATCAATTCCTGTAAAATTGTATTAAAAATGATTGAAATCCTGCCATGAAATTTATTATTCATGAAACTAATTGAATAGTTGTTAAGAATTTTATTAGATTTTTCAAAAATAATTGAATTCCTCAGAAGAATTTTATTATTTATGAAAATAATTGAATTCCTCAGAAAAATTTTATTATTTATAAAAATAATTGAATGGAGGGGAATTTTTGAAAATAATTGAAATTTTGCCAAAAATTTTATTAAAATTTGTGAAAATAATTGAATTTCGGAAAAGAATTTAATTATTTCTAAAAATATTTGAAATTTTGATGACAATTTTAAAAAATTTTTGAACATAATTTTATTTCTGCGAAGAATTTTATTACTTTTGAAGATAATTGAATTCCTTAGAAGAATTTTATTGTTTATGAAAATAATTGAATTCTTGCTTAGAATTTTATCAAAAATTTTTTTAAAAAATTGAATTTCCATGGAAAATTTAATTATCAGTGAAAGTAAATGAATTATTGTGAAGAATAATTGTATAAAAATTTTGTTAAGTAATTGATTTTTTCGACATTTTTTTGAAAATGCTTTTTTAAATTAATTGAATTCCTGTGGAAATTTTATTATTTATGAAAATAATTGAATGTTAGATGAATTTTATCAATTTTATGAAAATAGTAAATATTGGAAATAATTGAATTTCGAATATTTTTTTGAAAATAATTGAATCGTTTTAAAGAATTTGATTACAATTTTTGAGAATAGTTTTTTTGATTTCTAGTATTAGTGAATTTAAAGTGGTGAAAATTTTCAAAAATAAAATAGAAGTAGCTTTTAGTGGCTGAATTCTAAAACGAGTACCTAAATAGAATCCTAAACCTCCTATATTGTGATAACATTAAATAATTTATTAATAATTGCGACTGCGGGCTGAAATAAACGAAAGACAAAAAAAGGTTTAGAAAGCATTTAGAAATTTTTGTACAGATAAAATCAAAATCAGTTTATCTATCGACAATCGAGAGCTCGTTTGGATAAATATTAAGGACAAATTGCCCTATGAAAATTGGAACACGAGTGCGTCCAAGTGGAATTTGTCACGATCAATTTGTCGCCAGTTCAATTATTAACGAGACGCATTCCCAACTCTTCCGTCTTGTTGAAAATTGTGAATATACATCATGTAAAATATGTTAATTCCGTGTGTCTGCATATATGCGTCGAATTAAATTGCTTCATTTCTCTATATACACAATGTATACACGCCATATATCAAAATTCAATTTATTTTTGTAGATTACACTCCATATACATTTTTAAAGAATACAATTAATTATGTAAACAATTGTTTTAATAAATTTTTTAATTTGAATTGAATTGAGTATAAACTATAAACTGAATTAAATTAAAGATCAATTATCGATTGCATTTGGTTAGGGATTGGTATGTAAAATTATGATTGAAAATATAGATAAATTAAAAATATAAATGAATAATAAAAATAAATTAAAAATTTCAAAAATGGCAAAAATTTTTTAAATTATATATTTTTAAAAAATGCGAGTCGTAAATTTCACCACTCATAACAGTGACCGTGATTATTATTGTACCTATACAAGCAATTTTTATATATTTTTTTTTTGAAGTCAAAATTGCTTAATTTTCCAGACAATATTAAATTAAAAAAGTGTAATGAATTTAAAAAATGTCTTAAGGTTCGACGTGCCTTTTATAATCAACTGTCTTTATGGGTTGGTCGAGAAAGAGTAATTTTTAAATTCCTCTATTCGTTTATGAATTTAATAACCGTGACAAGGAGGCATATATGAGGTGAAACTTGCATTTCGCATTTGCAATATAACACTCCTATACACATGTGTGTTAAAAAGTATATATACAATAAAGAAATAAACAATTCATTCGTGCTGAAAAATAATAAAATTAACCCGCCGCCTAACAAAGTTAATGGGAAATTTATTCCAATAATATTTAACAATTTTTTTTTTTTTTTTGCTTTTTTTTTTTTTTTGCTTTTCATGCTTCAGTACTAACTTCCTGATCAATATCTGACAGCTCTTGAGTTACAAGTGGAAGATCATAAATGTGTATTATATCACCTATGTGTACTGGAAATATGATACAGGTATGTATAATGAAAATATTTCGAATTATTCTCAAGATATTATATATTCGATGCTGGAAAATATTTACACAATGTTTGGGTAATTTTTCTGAAAGTGCTACTTTATTAGTACTTTGATTTTTCAATTTCTTTATTTTTTTAAACATTGTTTTTGTATTGTAATTACTTTTTAAATATAGGTGATAGCTACTGAGTTTAATTTTTTTTTAAATCTATACAAAAAAGAATTGTGTAAATGCTACTTTTTTAATGATATGAAGAAATTTTTATTTTCTAAAATGTATTAATTCTGTCCCCCTGTAAATCACAAAAGTCTATTAGAAGTTTTTAAAAATTGAATCTCAAACAAAAAAATGTAACTATTTTTCTAGAAACATGAAAAAAATTCTTCAGTTTTCCTTGTTTTATTAAAGTTAACATAATTTCTTAAATAATTTACATGATTTAAGTGGAGGGTACACCGATATTTTTAATTGTAACTATCAAGAAAATAATTAATTTCAAAAATTTTAATAAAATTCTTCACAAGAATTCAATTATTTTCATAAATAATAACATTCTTCTTAAGAATTCAATTTTTTTATATATAGTAAAATTTAAAATTATTATTATTCTATTTAAAATTAAATTATTTTTAAACAAAATTTTAATAAAATTTCACGAACGAATCCAATTATTTTCTAAAATTTTAACAAATCCTTTAAAAAATCAAAACAATTCAATTATTTTTTTAAATAGTAAAATTTTTGCAAAAATAAAATTATTTTCAAGAAAATTTTACGAAAGAATTCAATTTAAAAGAATTTTTTAATAATATCTTTCGAAAAAAATCAATTATTTAAAAAAATTTTTAAAAATCATTCGAAATAATTCAATAATTTATAAATAGTAAAATTTCTTGCAAAAATTAAATTGTTTTCTAAACTTTTAATAAATCCTTCAAAACAATTCAATTATATTTATAAATAGTAAAATTCTTTGCAAAAGTTTTTCAAAAAAACCCAATTACTTTCTAAAATCTTAATAAAATTAAATAATTATATGTTTAATTTCAATTTTTAACAAACACGATTATTTTAAAAACTTGAAAGAAATTGTCCATAAAATTCAATTATTTTCAAAATTTTTAATTAAATTTCACGAACGAATCCAATTATTTCCAAAATTTTAATAAATCTCTCGAAACAATTCAATTATTTTTTAAATAGTAAAATTTTTGCAAAAATTAAATTATTTGCAAGAAAATTTTACGAAAAAATTCAATTTTTAAAAAATTTTTAATAATATTTTTCGAAAAAATTCAATTATTTAAAAAAAATTTTTAAAATCATTCGAAACAATTCAATTATATTTATAAATAGTAAAATTCCTTGCAAAAATTCAATTATTTTCAAAATTTTTAATCAAAATTATTAAAAAAGTTCCATTATTTAAAAAATAAATTCAGAGAAATTCTTCAAAAAGAATTTAACTGAAATTTTTTAAAATTTTAACAAAATTCTTTGAAGGAATTATATTTTCAAATTTTTTGATAAAATCCTTTGCAACAATTTAATGATTTTCAATACATTAATTTTAAAATTCAAAATATTTAAAAAGAATAATTATTTTAAAAAATTAAAAAACAAAAAAGCAAACAACAGCTAAAGAAATGAATTGTCATATAAAAAAATTGAGTAATAATTAAATTTGTTTAACAGTTTCAGCCTAGAAGCAAAGATTTCTTTCTCAAAAAAAAAAATGCTTTAATAAAAATTATAAAAATCATTTTTTCATTTGGCAATTGTTTCGTGGATTCAAAAACATAATTTCTACAAAATTATGAATGGATTTTAATATGTACCAATTTTTAAGAAAAAGAAAAATTCAAAAAGGGTCAAAAAATACAATTTTCGGACCATTAAATTTCTCACAAAAAATTACCTGAAAAATAACTTTGTGAAATGTTTAAATTATTTTCTTGATTTAATTAAAAAAATATAGGTTTTAACCCCTTAATAATAAAGCAAAAGAAATTTTTTTGCTCATGTAAAAAACATTGAACTAAAGTGAAATAAATAGTTAATAGTAATTAATTATTAATCCTTAATTATATTTATTCTTAATCAGTTCTTAACCATAATTTTCTAAAGAGAAGACAATTTTAGTACAGCATTATACATACGAAAAAACGCATTTAATTTAGAGGAATCCACATCAGATCAAGATTCCTTTTTTTAGGACGTGGAAAAAATTTTACTTGAAAAATATTCTCTGTAGGTCATTAAGTTTTAATAATTTTCAATCTTTACCGTTTTTTCCTCTCTTTTTTTTTGGGTATAGTAAAAAAATTCCGATAACTTGTTGTAAAAATTCCTAAAAAGCAGAAAAGAAAAAGAAGTCGAATAAAGCAATGAACCTGAAAAGTGTGTGTGCGTGCAGAAAACTTTCTTCATAGCCGGGTAATAAATTTCTATTTAACGTCAGCAAATAATAAATAGTTAAAATGATTGTTAATTTTCCCTCGAGGTATTTTTAATGTTGAAGAAAAAAGAATAATAATTTTTCACAGCAATGACGTTAACTACGAATTCAATCATCAATATAACTGACTTCTGACCAGTAAATGTGCTTCTTAACGAGTCATGCGATTCTAATATTATTTTATAAGTCATTTTCGCACATATGCATTTATGTATATAGATATATACTTTCTGTGTAGAGAAAATGCATTCGAAACAAAGTCATAAGTAAAGCTTCATTATGAAATGTGTTACACAGCTACTTATCATTTTCCATACTGTACGGCAAAAAGTGTGACCGTTATAAAAACACCTCTCTCACGGTGGTGGAAACATTGCTGGAAATATATTTCTATATATATTTATTATTATCATTATGTTGCCATATTCGTATCTCGTGTGTAATATTTATTCACCTACGCATGTGCACCTGCTCCCGAGGGCCGTCGAGTGAAAAGAGGAAATTATAATGCCATTAATTTTGTAATCTGCGTAGGAATGGGCGGGCTAATGCCGCTAGTTTACAGGATATTTCAATTGGTATGTAGGCAAGCCTCGAGGGGGCCTCGTGTGGAATTCTTCATACATTTATGTTTATCTATATGTATTTATGCACACAATCTGGCAAAAAACAGGCAAAAGTTACACCAAAGCGTGCGCGCTCGTTCACACATCTAGAGAAAAAAAAATGCTATTCTAACGTTGATTGACTCGATTTTCCCCTAATCAAATATACTACATATATCGCTTTCGCAAATAAATATTTCCATTTCCTTGTAAACGGAAATGTGACGGAAGCGTTTAAACGTGCTCGGAATTGGGATTATTGTATTTATATGTACAAGAACTCTCTCAATTAAATATTGCTTGCGCTACATTTATAGGAAATCAATTGCGAGGGAAAGACAATAATTTAAACAATTCTTGCGTAATGATTTTATTCATTTTATTCTTTATTTCCTTGGAATTGAAAGTGAGAGTGCTATTTGAAAATATGGAAATTTTAGTCTCTAGGGAGAGAACAGATCACTTTCTTTCCTGAAAACACTGTTACTCTCCCGGAAACAGTAAAAAAAATTAAGAAAAAAATTATTTATCTCTAAATTTGAATTAGTAAAAACTAAAAATTAAAAATGTTTAATAATTTGAATTAATGACTGACTTTTTGCTTTCAAATTAGTAAATTTTACGGCAGGTAGTCACGTTTTCTAAAAAATATTCCCTAATCCTTTTTGCCTAAAAAACCAAATCCATAATTTTGATAATCATTTGTTAATTTTTTTTTAATCTCTCTAACAAACATATTATTCAGTTCAGAAACAAAAACACGTTTAATATATATAAAATATATTACACAAGAGTGTCATAAAAATTTTTGTTTCATATATCTATAGAAATTCTATACGTATTATTATCTCTAAGTACTGGCATTAAAGTTTCACATATTTTGTCCAGTTTTTGCCTCATTAGATTTTATTTTATAGCGAAATAAATATATTTTTATAATAGTCCAGATATTTTAGAAGTATATTGTGTATATATATACAATAAATTTACATGTATAAAAACTTTTAATTAGACAAGTTTATTACAATAGATACATTTATATTTTATATTTAATTTTTAAATAACAAAAAAATAAGCACGAAAATGGAGAAAAATGAAAATAATTAGATGAAGTGCAGATGTAATTATTAATTATATATAGTAAGGAATATAATTATATTTATGTGTATTAAAAGTAACATATTATCTCAATTTACTTTCTTATACAATGTGTATGAAAGAATTCCCATTCTTATGTAATATATAGATATTCAATTTAGATAAATTTTATTTTATTTACTATAATATTACTATGATTATGTAATAGAATAGCATATTATTTTATATATCACTCCCTATTATATAAAGAAGTTTCCTCTCAAAACAAGAATATTTTTTTCAGTGTACTTGAGAACATTTTTTTCTTGTATATTATTTCCAAAAAAATTCATTTCAAAATTCAATTATTTCTAAAAATTCACGCTATATTGATTTTAATATTCAATTATTATCTGAAATTCCAACTGAAATTAATTTTTAAATCAATTTTTATTAGAAAATTCTACTAGAATTCAATTATTTAAAGACAAAAATAAATAATTTATTGAATAATTAAATGTTTCTTAAATCTTAAAATTCAATTCCCATAAAGAATCGTTATCAACAAATTTTTAAATAATTTAATTCCATCAGCAAATTTTAATAAAATTTTTAAGAATAATTACATTTTTCGAGGAATTCTATTAAAATTGTATTAAAAATAATTGAAATTCTTCAATGAGTTTTATTATTTGTAAAAATAACTGAATGCCTAAGAAGAATTTGATTACTTTTGAACAATATTTTATTTTTGCGAAGAATATTATTACTCTTGATAATAATTGAATTTCTTGCAATAATTTGTAACTTTTACAAATTTGAATTTTTTTTTCTTGTTTTTAAGTAAACATCTTCTGTAAATCCATTATTTTTATTAATTTTTGAAAAAGTTCTTTAAGAATTTTTAAATTTATTTGTTAACAATTCAATTTTATAAAATTTTAATTACATATTTGTAAATTCTTCAATTAAATATGTTTATTAGAAAATAAAAACTTTAAATAACTTCAAAAAAAATTCGCAATTAAAGTTTCTCAAAAAAATGAAATCCACATAATTGTCAGTTAAAAATATGAAAAATTTAAATTTTCAAAGAATTTTAATGAAATTTTTAAGAATAATTGCATTTTTCGAGAAATTTGATGAAAATTATATTAAAAATAATTTAAATTTTGCCAGGAATTTTATTAATTTTTGAACATAATTGAATTTTGGAGAAAAATTTTATTATTTACAAAGATTATTAAAATTTTAACGAGAATTTTTGTAAATTTTTTAACATAATTGAATTTTTTGAAGAATTATATATTACTTTTGAAAATAATTAAATTCTTCTGACAAATTTTATTACAATTTCCTTTTAAACAATTATATTCTTTTGGGAAATTTTATTAAAGTAGTAGATATTAAAAATCATTGGATTGAAGAAAGTTTTTGGAAATAATTGAATTTTACCAAGAATTTTATTAAAATTTTAGAAAATAATTGAATTATTGCAAAGAATTTCATTAGAAATTTTTGAAAATAATTCAATTTATTGAAGAAATTTAATTATAAATGTTTTGTAAATAATATTTAAATTCTAATAAATAAATTATAGCAAAAGTTTTTAAAGTAACTGAATTTGATAAATTTTAATAAAATTTTTAAGAATAATTACATTTTTCGAGGAATTCTATTAAAATTGAATTAAAAATAATTGAAATTCTGCGATGTGTTTTATTATTTATGAAAATAATGGAATTCCTAAAAAGAATTTTATTATTTATGAAAATAATTCAATGATTACGAAGAAATTTATAAAAAAAATTATTAATAATGAAATTCCTCTGAAATTTTTATTATTTTTTTAAAATAATTAAAGGTCTGTGTAGAATTTTTTTTTTAAATAATTGAATTCTTTTGGAAAATTTTATGAAAATAATAGATACTGAAAATCATTGAATTGAGTAAATTTTTTGAAAATAATTGAATTTTTGCCAAAAAGTGTATTAAAATTTTTGAAAATAATTGAATTTAGGAGGGAAATTTAATTATTTTTAAAGATAATTGAAATTTTGACGAGAATTTAATTATTTCTAAAGATAATTGAAATTTTGATGAGAATTTAAAAAAATTTTTGAACATAATTGAATTTCTGCAATAATTTGTATTTTCTCTAAAATTCTTTAAATTATATCGTACAATTTACGAATTTAAAAAAATCCACTGTTCCGACAACCTTTATATTTAAGTTTGGTACACTTGGGAAATTTTGCCCCATATTGTATATAAAATATAAATAACTTTCAGACTTACTTTCAAATAGGCTACTTTCAACTTTTATAATTACTCTCCAAAGTGTTTAAAAGCCATTAAAGGCTAAAATATATGTGCCATTATACTATAACTGTTTTACCATATCTGCGTATATTGTATATATATGAACTATTTCCCACAGTGACGAGAGCTTTCATAGTTTCATTACATGTAATGAAATGCTTGTAAGAATTTTTCTCCCGGAGATTTGTATATCTTCAAATCTACATGCGTATGTAGTGTACTCTCTTATAAAGTAGGAGAATCGCGCTTATAAATATGTATGCAAAATCACGGATGTGAAGCTGCGTAATCTTTATAAGACTCTAGAATCGATACCGTTGGTTAAAAGTTTTCGATCGTTTAGATGAATGGGCGAGAGCGCGCCTAGCTCTAGTTGTAAAATGTCTATTCTGCGTGTAGTGTGTATATAATAAAATACGAGAATTTCACCGTTTGCCCTCTCAAGTGCATGAATTTTCTTTTTTCTAATGTAGGAGATACATGTAGAAAATGAAAAAAAAAGAAATGCGGAGGAGAATTTTGAATTACTTTAAATTTTAGTATATTATTTATATATATACGAATTTCGCCTGCTTGTATTATATTTGAGAAACTTTCCTGATCAATCACTCACTTTTGATAGATACGTTCGATTTGCATAGAATGGTATCACGCGATGTTTGGAAAGAAATTTATAATACTTTCAAATTGCAGTTGAATCATAATTTTACCTGTCCTATCAACAGTCCCTGATTTCGAATCTAAATGTTACTTTTTCAAAATTTATTCAAAATTTATGAATTTTGGAAAATTAACATCAGATTCGTAATCAGCGACCCCAAAAAACCCTCCAAATAAGGAGTAACAAGCAAATTGCATTAGATTTTTAAAAAGTCGTCCGCCATATTGAATCAGCCATTTTGAATTTTTGAAAAAGTACAGAATTACCACGCTTTTGCTCATTTCAAATGCCCCTGACTTTTCCAGATTTTCCAGGTTAAAAAATGGAATTTTTCCAGTCTTTTAAAGTTACATTTATATTTTTCCAAATATTAAATAACTTCCTGATTACCAAACAAAACTGTAACTTTTTCTCTGACTCTAACGAATATTCTGATTCACCCACAAAATAATAAGATACAAAAAAAATATTGTATTACATTTATCTAATAATTTCTTCAAAAGTAAAATTATTCGAAAATATCAATAACTCATTCTCTAAATAAATATTCAAATAATTATTATTTTTTCATAGAAATTAAGATTTTCAAAATTATGAAATTCAATAACTTGATTAAAACTTGATAAAGTCATAATTTTATATTATAAGAATATTATTACTGTAACTTCTTTAAAATTATTTTCCTCATTTCAATTCAATTATTCATTTCTAGAATTTTTAACTAAAATTCTTCTTTAAATCAATTTTTTAAAAATTATTTTTGAAAAAGTTCTTTGAGAATTTTCAAATTCTTTTGTTTACAATTTAATTTTACGAAATTTCGATTATTCGAAAATTCTTCAATTAAATATCTATTAGAAAATAAAAACTTCAAGTAAATGAAAAAAAACTCAATTAAACTTTTTAAAAATACTAATTCGACAGAATTGTTAATTAAAAGTATGAAAAATTCAAATTTTCAAAACTTTTAATTTGAAACCTTTTCAGAATTCAATTATTTCTAAAAATCCAGGCTATACAGCTTTTAAAATTCAATTATCAAAAATTTTAATTGAAATTCATTTTTAAATCAATATTTATTTTAAAAAATCTACGAGAATTCATTTATTTAAATAAAAATGTAACTATTATTGAATGTTTCTTAAAATGCAATTTTCATAAAGAATTTTATCAACAAATTTTTAAATAATTAAATTCTCTTGACAAATTTTAATAAAATTTTTAAGAATAATTTCATTTTTCGAGAAATTTGATTAAAATATTCTATTAACAATAATTGAATTTCTCCAAAGAATTGTAGAAGAGTTTTTGAAAATAATTGAATTGAGGAAAGTTTTTAAAAATAATTGAAATTTTGACAGGAATTCTATTAATTTTTAAAAATAATTGAATTACTACACAGAATTTCATTGAAATTTTTGAAAATAATTTTTTTTTTAAAGAAATTTAATTAAAAATGTATTGACAATAATAATTAAATTCTAATAAATAAATTATAGGAAGGCTTTTTAAAATAATTGAATTTCTTTGAGGAATTTTAATAAAATTTTTAAGAATAATTATATTTTTCGAGGAATTCTATTAAAATTGCATTAAAAATAATTGAAAGTCTGCAATGTGTTTTATTATTTAATGAAAATAATTGAATTCCAAAAAAGAATTTTATTATTTATGAAAATAATTGAATCCCTGTAAAAAATGTTCTTATTAAAAAAATAATTTCTAATTAATTCGATTCCTGTGAAATTATTAGATATTTATGAAAATAACTAAATGTTTGCGTAGAATTTAAATAACATTTTTTTTAAAAATTGAATTCTTTTTCGAAATTTTTCACGATTTCGATCAAAATTCCCTGACTTTTCCAGGTTTTTTCAAGGTTTATAAAATTCCCTGACATTTTTAGGTTTTCCAGGTTTCCAGGTTGTAATATCAGATTAGTATAATCATTCCAAAATTTCTGAGTACGAACGAAACTTAAACAAAGTTCGCCATATTGGATCCGCCATTTTGAATTTTGTGAAGCTAAACATAAAAAGAAGTGACCTTAAATTATTATAACTTAATAATTCGTTTTCAATTTATTTTCAATTAATAATAATAATAATAAATCGAATGATTGAAAATGAAAAAAATTCAATGACTTTTGCAAAAAAGAAATATGAATAAAAAATGAATAGGTGGGCTTATATGATTGAGAATCACTGACCTATTCGATAGGATCGCGTGGGATTAGACTGGTGAGTGGCGAACTCACTGATGAAGCTGATGAAATGATTGAGGAAATCTTTATATGTGACTGATGTGCCAGTGCAAAATATGTAGCGCCTCCGACATTCCAATTCATAGTCGATTGAACTTGGGAGGGCTTAGTTAGTACACAAAGCACGTATGAATCTACCCAATTGCACTAACCGAGATTTAGATGGGAGGTGTGAATCATATCAATTTAGAGAGAGAGAGAGAGATAGAGAAATTGCACCGGCAGAGATTTCATTTCAAGATATATAGCTCTATATTTATTGCAAATTTTCGCAAAAGAAATTCAAAAACTAAAATTACAAAAATTTCACATTGTAATTTTATAATTAAAAGTTATTTTTATTTAATTTACTATTTATTTAAATAAAATCAACACACAGAAAAAACGATAATCTAATTTTAAGAAGAACCTACCTTAATAGGAGCCAAGAATATTCCCTACTCAAATTAAGTGGGGTCACTTAATTTAAGTCGGGACACTTAATTTAAATAGGAAATATTCTTAATTTTAATAGGGCACCACTTAATTTAAGTAGGGAATATTCTTAATTTTAGTAAGGCACCACTTAATTTAAGTAGGGGCACTTAATTTAAGTAAGGCACTACTTAAATTAAGTGGGGCCACTTAATTTAAGTAGGGAATATTCTTAATTTAAGAAAGTCCCCACTTAATTTAAGTAGGGAATATTCTTAATTTTAGTAAGGCACCACTTAATTTAAGTAGCGAATATTCTTAATTTTAGTAAGGCACCACTTGATTTAAGTAGGGACACTTAATTTAAGTAAGGCACTACTTAATTTAAGTGGGTCCACTTAATTTAAGTAGGGAATATTCTTAATTTTAGTAAGGCACCACTTAATTTAAGTAGCGAATATTCTTAATTTTAGTAAGGCACCACTTGATTTAAGTAGGGACACTTAATTTAAGTAAGGCACTACTTAATTTAAGTGGGTCCACTTAATTTAAGTAGGGAATATTCTTGGCTCCTATTTAAGTAGGTTCTTCTTAAAATTAGAGTATCGTTATTTCTGTGCATCAATGAACAAAATTGTAAAATTCTTGAGAAATTTCTCCAAAACTCTTTCAATAAGCAATAGAGATATGAATGAAGGTAACTTTTTTTTTCTTTTTCCATTATTCTTTTTTCCTCTCACGCGGCGAGGTCATTAGCTCAGTCTACGCGGTTGTTCTAGATCTTGATCAAAAGAATTTTTCTCTAGAAACACGAGAATTTCTGATTGACAAAGGAGAGCGAGTTAAATACCATTGCATTGCGCGCAGCTTTCCCTCAAAGGAGGGGCTTCTCCTCTCACAGTCGGTCCATCTAAGGAAGCTTGCGACAAGTCTTTAGTAGGATTGGTATTTTTGCAAACTCGAACACACATATTCGAGTGGTTTCAAGCAGCGAAGTTGCCTTGAACTTGATATCTAGGCTTCGCAGACATTCATTACTCATCATGTCACAAGACAAGATTCACTCTATCTCATGGAACTTACAGATTATTTTACACTATTAAAAATCATTGAATTTATCACTTTGAGAACTTTTATTTTGCAATTTACAAGACATTTAATTTTAATTTATCGTCAATGACTATAATTTATGTAATCCACAATTTACCCCCGTGGAAAAAAACAATAAATAAATAAATAATGGAAAAAATCGAAAATATATATTCGTGAAAAAATGTTTATATGATGGATAGGTGGAGGGAAAATAAAACAGTCGTCTCATTGAGGAGAACTTTCTTACAACAAGATTGATGGATTTCTGTTTTGTTACTTTCATTTTTGTGTGACAATTTATAATTTTTGCAGATATTAAAATAATTTACCATTTTTTTTTGGTTCAGAAAATTTTGTTGAACTAATGGAAAATTTGTTTTTATCAAGAAAAATTGTCTTTCAATTTTAAGCAAACTAATTTTTATCTAATCTCTTATTGAAATTTATTCCTTTAATTTAAATTCTTTCCTATTTTTTAAACTTCATTGAATTATTTTTTTTATCATTATATTTAATTAATATTGAAATTCAAAATCGATCTAAAAATCAAAATCAAAGTGAGATTTGAATTTAAAGTAAGAATGTAAATTACAGTGAAAATAAAAATTAAAGTAAAAAATCAAAATCGAATTCTAAGTAAAAATCATAATCACAGTAAAAGTCATATTCAAACTGTAAATAAATATTAAAATACAACTGAAAATCAAAATTATAGCAAAACTTAAAAATGAAAATAAAAATCAATATTAATATTCAAAATTAAAGTAAATATGAAGATCAAAGTGAGAATCAAATTGAGATTAAATACTGAAATTAAAGAGAAAATAAAAATATAAAAATCAAAGTGTACATATCTCAAAATCAAAATCATATTATAAAAATTAACCTCAAAGTAAAAATAAAAATAAAAATAAAATTCAATAATAAAGCTCAAAATCAACATAAAAAAGCAAAATCCCAATCAAAACAAAATCAAAGTAAAAATCAAATTAAATATCAAAATAAAAAACAAAATTATGAATCAAAATCTAAGTTAAAATCATAGTCACGGTAAAAATCAAAGTTAACCTGTCAATAAAAATTAAAATCGAACATAAAATCAAAATTATAAGAAAAATCGGTCTTACAGTGAAAATTAAAATCAAAATAAAAATTAAAATTAAAATTCAAAATCAAAATTATAGTCAAAATAAAAAGCAAAAGTCAGAGTCAAAATTAAAATGAAAATTAAATCCGAACAGAAAACTTAAAATCAAAGTAAAAAATAAGAATAAAAATAAAATTTTAAATAAAAAAGTCTTAATCACAGTCAAAGTTAAAAACAAAGTAAAAATAAAAATCATTTGCAAATTCAAAATCAAATTAAAGTGAAAATCAAAAATAAAGGAAAAATCAAAGTGTATATCAAAATCAAAATCATATTATAAAAATCAATCTCAAAGTAAAAATCAAAATAAAAATAAAATTCAATAAGAAAACTCAAAATTAAAATTATAATCAAAATAAAAAAGCAAAATCATAGTCAAAATCAAAGTGAAATTCAAAATCAATATTACAGTCAAAATAAAAAGTCAAATTCAAAGTCAAAATCAAAATCAAAGTGAAAATCGAAATTAAACCCTAACAGAAAACTTTAAATAAAAGTAAAAAAATGAAGGTCAAAATCAAATTTAAAATAAAAAAATAAAATTCATAGTAAAAATTAAAAACAAAGTAAAATTCAAAATCATTGTCAAATTAAAAATCAAAATTATAGCCAACATTAAAATAGAAATAATAATAGAAAAATCATAGTAAAAATTAAAGAAAAATTCAAAATCAAAATTATAGTCAAAATAAAAAGCAAAAGTCAGAGTCAAAATGAAAATGAAAATAAAACAGAAAACTTAAAATCAAAGTAAAAAATGAAAATGAAATTAAAATTTTAATTTAAATAAAAAAGTCAAAATCATAGTCAAAATTAAAATTAAAAATTCATATTATTATCAAATTCAAAATCAAACAAAAATCAAATTTGAAATTCAAATGAAAATCAAGATAAAATCGAAAGTTAAAAATTTAAAATTTAAAATTGTAATAAGGTGTACCTAATTTTTTTCTTATTTCTCAAATAATCCCTTTGATTTCTCTCTCCGATTAAATACGAAAAACAAATTCCACCGAAAAAGATCCCTTATACTCGAATTATAAACGAAAATATTGCAAAATAAAGCAATTGACCGCCTTTTATGCCTCCAGTAAACATCAATTACATGGTTTGCATATTATAGTAATAAAAAAATTGAAGCACTCCAATATTGACGAGGTTGAAATATAAATTTAATTTCCACGAGGTGGATAATATTTTCAACCGAAACTGATCCGACGAATCAAATATCTTCGGTTTTTCGGGTTTGAAATCACTTCCAACAGCAGCAGCAGCAGCAGCAGAAGTAGCCGCCACTAACTTTTTTTATATACACACAACTTGGTCGTTCCAAGAATATGTCAGAATATAAGTTAAATCGCTTCCACATTATGAGTACTGCTGCTGCTCACTGCTGCTGCAGTACATATTAAGCTCCAGGAGTTCTTACGTGCACAAGTAATCGACAGTGTATCGAGTTCAGTGACGTCATAATTTAAGCGGATTCGGTTAATGGGAGAACGTTGTCGATAAATATCAAAAAGGAAGAAGAAAAAAAAGAGGAAAAATTGTCGGTGAATCCTCTTATACAGTTTTATACATCCGCATATGTAAGATTGAGATCCAATGCGAATATGAACTCTTTATGTGTGTCTTTAGTCGTATGAACCATCAGAAGTCCATTAAGTAGTACTTAAAGTATGTGTGGGCATTTATATACACTCGTCCGTGTCCTCCCACGTGGGTCACGCCTTTCGGAACTATTGCCGAAAGAAAAAAACTTAGTTGCACATATTTTTCATTTTTCGAGTTCAATTTCTTCTTTTATTTCAGAATCATCCTAATTTAGTTTTGATTTATAATTTTTTAAGTAACTAACTTTTCTATACAAATTAATGATTTGTCGACTATTGTCAAGGTTAATTTTATTTGTTTAATTGCAAAATTCCTAGGGTTCAGGTTGACGATGAATAAAGTTTGGAGAGTTAGCGTTGAATTAAAGGGAAAAAGTTATAATTCTTTAATTACTTTTTTAAAAGAAAAACCACAAAATTGGAAAAATTCAAAATTCTAAATCCAATTGTTGAAAAGAGACAAATTTTTGTTCTCCAATTTTCACTTTTTGTTTGAAAATTTTTTGACAACATTGTTGAACATTGTTAATTAATGTTTGGCTGTTATCTAATTTTGAAAATTAAGAAGTAAACTTTTTTTTCCCCTTGAGTTTCAGAGAGAATAATTTACAAGCTCTTTGATCGGGACATTTTTCTCGGAAGCCCAACATATATACCTGAATCATAATATTCCAATTGGTAGCATCTGAAATCAGCCTAATGGATTTCTCGCCGAACCTGCTCCTGACAATAATTATTATGCGAACTGGTTTCTCTCAGTGAAAATTGGGTTACTTAAGTGCGGGTGTCACAGAAACTTCACGAGTCCATTAAGAGTCCAAATCAATCTCATTAGGTCATCAATCACACTCATTTCCATGTATAGAGTATAGATGCAATTCAATCATATACTGTCAAGCTAATCAATCGCTTTAATCGAAAAAACAATTATTGTTTATTTCTTCAAAATTATTCTATTTATTCCTCTAATTATTCTAGGAACAATAATAATTGCTTTTAAAATTTTTTCTTGATACTCAACAAAATTTTGAAATTAGGTAGAAGCGACGAAAAAATCATCACTCAATGATATAGAAATTATTTAATTTTCAAGTATAAATAAAATAATCATAAAAAATAAATCTTGAGGTCAGTTAATTTTAATTTCATTAAAAATTTATTATTACCGTTAATTAATTTCGACCTAATTAATCGACAAAATTTCGTTTAGTTTTTTAGTTATTTTTTAAAATTTGTCATTACTTCAATCAGAATCGTAATTATTTACTTTCACTAATTGCATGAAGAAAAGAAGTCAAAATTTTACTGACAAGTTGTTAATTGATTTTAAATTAATCCAGCTAATAATTTCATTAGTAGTAATTAATAAAAATAAATTTTTCTCTTTCAGAAAATCATGGGACGAATTCGAACTTTTGGAATTATTCAGCATAGCATATCAAAAGGGTGAGTTTTAAAAAGAATTTAATATTTGAAAATTGTACAATTTTTTCAAAAACTATATAAAATTACAAACATTGAGATTTTCAAAAAAAGGAAAGTAATTAAAGTAACTTTCCTGGAAAACTTCAAAAGATTCTAATCAAAAGCGATGAAATAATTGATATGTACACAAAAAATATGTTTTTCTGGAATTATATAATTATTTCGAAATATTTCTCCAAATTCTTGGAAAATAAAAAAAGAAAATATTGTATATCAGGATGGATGCCAAAAACAGCAAATTCATGGAATACTTCCAAATAATATGCTAAAACCGCGTGTATTCGTTTTTGGTGTGAGGTAAAGTGATCTTGACCTTTAGCGTGGTCATAAAATTCGAGATTTATGAATAAGGTTTCAATCTTTGTGAAAATAGATTTCTTATAATATTTACGAGTATTGCTTTTCAATTTGTAAATCCTTTAGGAGTATTTTACATTTTTTTGGGTTTTTTTTTTCTTTTGAACGAGCTTTTAAGCTAAAAGGGAAAATATTTTGGAAAGAAAATACAAAGTTCAAGTTCAAATCAAATGTTTTAAACAACTTTTGGGAAATAGCAACTATTTATAAATAGTTACTACAGTGATTGCTAATGTAAATAAAATTCTATTTTTTTATTTATTTAATTAAATATTAAATTCTATGCAATCTAAATTAAATAATAAATTTCTATGAAATAATTTTTTAGGGTGCAATTAATTCTTTTAAAGACGCAGAAATGTTTTATAATTTAAACAAACGTCACTGAAAATCATTACGACTTTTTTTTTAATTTCAACTTCAATTTTTATACAGATTTTCAATGATTTTTAGATAAGTTAAAAAACTATCATTAATTTAAATTTAACTGACTTTTAGTTACCTTCGTCTTACTTTAAGTAAACTCATTGCTCTTAAATAAAGTTTAAATCTCTTTCATTAAATTTTTGTTTTTGATTTTTTTAATTTTCTTCTATAATAAACAACAGAAAATGAAAATCGAAAAATATAAATATATAAAAACAATAAAATAGAAAAATAGTAAAATTATAAAAATAAGGAAAGAAAACTTTTTTTTAAAAAAAACGAAAAGAGTCGTGAAAAAATTCATTTATGTATATTTCCCAATATACTGAAATATAGGACAAAATTGTTTTGAATTCGCCTTGTCCCGCGATTGTTTCTCTTCCCCTTTTTTTCTCGATTTTGATAAACATATATATATGACGCTTTTACTTATCTTTTATAATACTTGCTCGACTTCTCGCCTGATCGCATCGATCCTCCAACGAAGACAGGTTCCCCAGTCTCTCATAAAGAGTTCGATGCCCTGCACATATCACGCATACATCGATGAATCATAGCGATGGATGTTTTATTATGCAAATACATTTGCTTTGACACGAAGAGGGATTCGCCTCTGCATATAACGCCGACGTTATAGTTGCTCGTAAACAAAACAAAAAGAAAAAATTCTTTTTTTGATAGTCGTCCCTCAACGCGCGCGCACCTTTCACAGAAAAAAATGGCCTTTCACATTTCTAAAGCCACAATATAAACAAATAAACCTTCGAATTCCAAAACTGAACCCAAAGTGAATTATTATTGCTATTATTGCTTATGAGAAATGGCATAATATTATATTTATGCGAGGGGAAAAGAAAAGAAACCAAAATTTATTATTTTCTCAAGAATTCACGAATTTATCGTTTTTTAATTTTTATATTAGAAATTCATTTCTGTGAAGAAAAAGTCAGGGAAAAAAATTAAATTTTTAGGACAACACTGTTGTTATTTCTGTTATGGAATAGGTCAGGGAAAAATCAGGAAAAGTAGAATTGGTCAGGAAAATCAGAGAAAAGTCAGGGACTTTTATTAAAGTACTGAAAAAATTAAAAGTTTAGAATTTATAAGAAAATTCTCAATTTTTGTGTGCATCATAAATTATGAAATTACCACGAATTCTAATAAAAAATCCTACAAATTTTTCTATTTCTGACAATAATTTCTCACCAAATAACTTAATTATATTGTAAAAGTAACATAAAGTTATTACATAAATAATTTAATCAAGTATTTTTTTTGAAGAACTTTTTTGTTTTTTGTTGCACAACAAACTGTCTAAAAAAAAAGGTTGTTTGTTTTTGCCCAAAATTTAAGGACTAAAACAGAAAAATAGATTTTATTCAAAATTAAAAAAGATACCAAAGTTTAAAAATTTCAAAGACCATAAATCCTACTTTTTTGTACTTTTATGGTAAAAGGGTGATAACTTTTTTGAATTTTGTTTTACAAAAAAGTGCCCAAAGGACAAGTTGTTTGTTTTTGCCCAAAATTTAAGGAATAAAACAGAAAAATAGATTTTATTTAAAATTAAAAAAGATACCAAAGTTTAAAATTACCAAAGAAAATAAATCCCACTTTTTTGTACTTTTACGGAAAAAGGGTGATAACTTTTTTGAATTTTGTTTTACAGAAAAATGCCCAATGGACAAGTTGTTTGTTTTTGCCCAAAATTTAAGGAATAGAACTGAAAAATAGATTTTAATCAAAATTAAAAAAGATACCAAAGTTTAAAATTACCAAAGAAAATAAATCACACTTTTTTGTACTTTTTTGGAAAAAGGGTGATAGCTTTTTAGAATTTTGTTCTACATAAAATTGCCCAAAGTAGAAGTTGTTTGTTTTTGCCCAAAATTTAAGGAATAGAACAGAAAAATAGATTTTAATCAAAATTAAAAAAGATAGCAAAATTTAAAATTACTAAAGAAAATAAATCACACTTTTTTGTACTTTTATGGAAAAGGGTGATAACTTTTTTGAATTTTGTTTTACAAAAAAGTGCCCAAAGGACAAGTTGTTTGTTTTTGCCTAAAATTTAAGGACTGAAACAGAAAAATAGATTTTAATCAAAATTAAAAAAGATACCAAGGTTTAAAATTACCAAAGAAAATAAATCACACTTTTTTGTACTTTTATGGAAAAAGGGTGATAACTTTTTTGAATTTTGTTTTACAGAAAAGTGTCTAAAGGAGAAGTTGTTTGTTTTTGCCCACAATTTAAGGATTAGAACAGAAAAATAGATTTTAATCAAAATTCAAAAAGATACCAAAGTTTAAAATTACCAAAGAAAATAAATCCCACTTTTTTGTACTTTTTTGGAAAAAGGGTGATAACTTTTCTGAATTTTGTTTTACAGAAAAGTGTCTAGAGGAGAAGTTGTTTGTTTTTGCCTAAAACTTAAGGAATAGAACTGAAAAATAGATTTTAATCAAAATTAAAAAAGATCCAAAAGTTTAAAATTACCAAAGAAAATAAATCCCACTTTTTTGTACTTTTATGGAAAAGGGTGATAACTTTTTTGAATTTTGTTTTACAAAAAAGTGCCCAAAGGACAAGTTGTTTGTTTTTGCCCAAAATTTAAGGAATAAAACAGAAAAATAGATTTTATTCAAAATTAAAAAAGATACTAAAGTTTAAAATTACCAAAGAAAATAAATCCCACTTTTTTGTACTTTTACGGAAAAAGGGTGATAACTTTTTTGAATTTTGTTTTACAGAAAAGTGCCCAATGGACAAGTTGTTTGTTTTTGCCCAAAATTTAAGGAATAGAACTGAAAAATAGATTTTAATCAAAATTAAAAAAGATAGCAAAGTTTAAAATTACCAAAGAAAATAAATCACACTTTTTTTACTTTTATGAAAAAGGGTGATAACTTTTTTGCATTTGGTTTTACAAAAAAGTGCCCAAAGGACAAGTTGTTTGTTTTTGCCCAAAATTTAAGGAATAGAACTGAAAAATAGATTTTAATCAAAATTAAAAAAGATACCAAAGTTTAAAATTACTAAAGAAAATAAATCCCACTTTTTTGTACTTTTATGGAAAAGGGTGATAACTTTTTTGAATTTTGTTTTACAAAAAAGTGCCCAAAGGACAAGTTGTTTGTTTTTGCCCAAAATTTAAGGAATAGAACTGAAAAATAGATTTTAATCAAAATTAAAAAAGATACCAAAGTTTAAAATTACTAAAGAAAATAAATCCCACTTTTTTGTACTTTTATGGAAAAGGGTGATAACTTTTTTGAATTTTGTTTTACAAAAAAGTGCCCAAAGGACAAGTTGTTTGTTTTTGCCCAAAATTTAAGGAATAGAACTGAAAAATAGATTTTAATCAAAATTAAAAAAGATACCAAAGTTTAAAATTACCAAAGAAAATAAATCACACTTTTTTGTACTTTTATGGAAAAGGGTGATAACTTTTTTGAATTTTGTTTTACAGAAAAGTGCCCAATGGACAAGTTGTTTGTTTTTGCCCAAAATTTAAGGAATAGAACAGAAAAATAGATTTTAATCAAAATTAAAAAAGATATTAAAGTTTAAAAATTTCAAAGTCAAGAAATCACACTTTTTTGTACTTTTATGGAAAAAGGGTGAAAACTTTTTTGAATTTTGTTTTACAGAAAAGTGCCCAAAGGACAAGTTGTTTGTTTTTGCCCAAAATTTAAGGACTGAAACAGAAAAATAGATTTTAATCAAAATTAAAAAAGATATTAAAGTTTAAAAATTTCAAAGTCAAGAAATCACACTTTTTTGTACTTTTATGGAAAAAGGGTGAAAACTTTTTTGAATTTTGTTTTACAGAAAAGTGCCCAAAGGACAAGTTGTTTGTTTTTGCCCAAAATTTAAGGACTGAAACAGAAAAATAGATTTTAATCAAAATTAAAAAAGATACCAAGGTTTAAAATTAGCAAAGAAAATAAATCACACTTTTTTGTACTTTTATGGAAAAAGGGTGATAACTTTTTTGAATTTTGTTTTACAGAAAAGTGTCTAAAGGAGAAGTTGTTTGTTTTTGCCCACAATTTAAGGAATAGAACAGAAAAATAGATTTTAATCAAAATTAAAAAAGATAGCAAAGTTTAAAATTACTAAAGAAAATAAATCACACTTTTTTGTACTTTTATGGAAAAGGGTGATAACTTTTTTGAATTTTGTTTTACAAAAAAGTGCCCAAAGGACAAGTTGTTTGTTTTTGCCTAAAATTTAAGGACTGAAACAGAAAAATAGATTTTAATCAAAATTAAAAAAGATACCAAGGTTTAAAATTACCAAAGAAAATAAATCACACTTTTTTGTACTTTTATGGAAAAAGGGTGATAACTTTTTTGAATTTTGTTTTACAGAAAAGTGCCCAATGGACAAGTTGTTTGTTTTTGCCCAAAATTTAAGGAATAGAACTGAAAAATAGATTTTAATCAAAATTAAAAAAGATACTAAAGTTTAAAAATTTCAAAGACCATAAATCCTACTTTTTTGTACTTTTATGGAAAAAGGGTGATAACTTTTTTGAATTTTGTTTTACAAAAAAGTGCCTAAACGACAAGTTGTTTGTTTTTGCCTAAAACTTAAGGATTAGAACAGAAAAATAGATTTTAATCAAAATTAAAAAAGATACCAAAGTTTAAAATTACCAAAGAAAATAAATCACACTTTTTTGTACTTTTATGGAAAAGGGTGATAACTTTTTTGAATTTTGTTTTACAGAAAAGTGCCCAAAGGACAAGTTGTTTGTTTTTGCCCAAAATTTAAGGACTGAAACAGAAAAATAGATTTTAATCAAAATTAAAAAAGATACCAAGGTTTAAAATTAGCAAAGAAAATAAATCACACTTTTTTGTACTTTTATGGAAAAAGGGTGATAACTTTTTTGAATTTTGTTTTACAAAAAAGTGCCCAAAGGACAAGTTGTTTGTTTTTGCCTAAAATTTAAGGAATAAAACAGAAAAATAGATTTTATTTAAAATTAAAAAAGATACTAAAGTTTAAAATTACCAAAGAAAATAAATCACACTTTTTTGTACTTTTATGGAAAAGGGTGATAACTTTTTTGAATTTTGTTTTACAAAAAAGTGCCCAAAGGACAAGTTGTTTGTTTTTGCCCAAAATTTAAGGAATAGAACAGAAAAATAGATTTTAATCAAAATTAAAAAAGATATTAAAGTTTAAAAATTTCAATGTCAAGAAATCACACTTTTTTGTACTTTTATGGAAAAAGGGTGAAAACTTTTTTGAATTTTGTTTTACAGAAAAGTGCCCAAAGGACAAGTTGTTTGTTTTTGCCTAAAATTTAAGGAATAAAACAGAAAAATAGATTTTAATCAAAATTAAAAAAGATACCAAAGTTTAAAATTACCAAAGAAAATAAATCACACTTTTTTGTACTTTTATGGAAAAGGGTGATAACTTTTTTGAATTTTGTTTTACAAAAAAGTGCCCAAAGGACAAGTTGTTTGTTTTTGCCCAAAATTTAAGGAATAGAACAGAAAAATAGATTTTAATCAAAATTAAAAAAGATAGCAAAGTTTAAAATTACTAAAGAAAATAAATCACACTTTTTTGTACTTTTATGGAAAAGGGTGATAACTTTTTTGAATTTTGTTTTACAAAAAAGTGCCCAAAGGACAAGTTGTTTGTTTTTGCCTAAAATTTAAGGACTGAAACAGAAAAATAGATTTTAATCAAAATTAAAAAAGATACCAAGGTTTAAAATTACCAAAGAAAATAAATCACACTTTTTTGTACTTTTATGGAAAAAGGGTGATAACTTTTTTGAATTTTGTTTTACAGAAAAGTGTCTAAAGGAGAAGTTGTTTGTTTTTGCCCACAATTTAAGGATTAGAACAGAAAAATAGATTTAAATTAAAATTCAAAAAGATACCAAAGTTTAAAATTACCAAAGAAAATAAATCCCACTTTTTTGTACTTTTTTGGAAAAAGGGTGATAACTTTTCTGAATTTTGTTTTACAGAAAAGTGTCTAGAGGAGAAGTTGTTTGTTTTTACCTAGAACTTAAGGATTAGAACTGAAAAATAGATTTTAATCAAAATTAAAAAAGATACCAAAGTTTAAAATTACCAAAGAAAATAAATCACACTTTTTTGTACTTTTATGGAAAAGGGTGATAACTTTTTTGAATTTTGTTTTACAAAAAAGTGCCCAAAGGACAAGTTGTTTGTTTTTGCCCAAAATTTAAGGAATAGAACAGAAAAATAGATTTTAATCAAAATTAAAAAAGATATTAAAGTTTAAAAATTTCAAAGTCAAGAAATCACACTTTTTTGTACTTTTATGGAAAAAGGGTGAAAACTTTTTTGAATTTTGTTTTACAGAAAAGTGCCCAAAGGACAAGTTGTTTGTTTTTGCCCAAAATTTAAGGACTGAAACAGAAAAATAGATTTTAATCAAAATTAAAAAAGATACCAAGGTTTAAAATTACCAAAGAAAATAAATCACACTTTTTTGTACTTTTATGGAAAAAGGGTGATAACTTTTTTGAATTTTGTTTTACAGAAAAGTGTCTAAAGGAGAAGTTGTTTGTTTTTGCCCACAATTTAAGGATTAGAACAGAAAAATAGATTTTAATCAAAATTCAAAAAGATACCAAAGTTTAAAATTACCAAAGAAAATAAATCCCACTTTTTTGTACTTTTTTGGAAAAAGGGTGATAACTTTTCTGAATTTTGTTTTACAGAAAAGTGTCTAGAGGAGAAGTTGTTTGTTTTTACCTAGAACTTAAGGATTAGAACTGAAAAATAGATTTTAATCAAAATTAAAAAAGATACCAAAGTTTAAAAATTTCAAAGACCATAAATCACACTTTTTTGTACTTTTATGGAAAAAGGGTGATAACTTTTTTGAATTTTGTTTTACAGAAAAGTGTCTAAAGGAGAAGTTGTTTGTTTTTGCTTAAAATTAAGGGAAAAAATCTGAGAAACATATTTTATTGAAAATTGACAGAAATACCAACGTTTGAAATTTTCAACGGTAATAAATCTCAATTTTTTGTACTTTATTGGATAATCTTAGTTGAATTAAATTATTTTCTAAATTTTCAATTAAAATTATTTAGAAAACATTATTTCGGAAAAATTTAATGTAACTCGTCAAAATAATTTAATTATTCATAAAAACTTTGATAAAAATTTTGAAAGCCTTTTGTACATTTATTTATGTTGGAAATCAAATAAATTTGACGAGAAAAAAACCGGGAAAAATTATGTCAAAAAGGAATTTTGTAGAACGAAAATAGTAGACACCCTTGATTTTTCATGACAACAAATTGTTGTTGCTATTGTTGTAATAAAAAGAAGGTAGTGAGTCGCATACAGTCTCTTGCCACGATGTCTCACTTAGCTCTTTTCGAGATCGCCTTTTTTCTCTCTGCCTCTCTGTTTTTCTGTTCTTTATACAACCGTTAAGAATATTGTATATCAATGGGTTTATGCCGGAAATGGCAAAGGTCGCGGCAGAACAAAATGTTTCCTGGTCCATGTATATATGTATAATACGTGTGCAAAAGGCCAGTAACGAAAATATTAGATTGCACGATATTTCAAAGGCGGAGGCTTTGCATCAAGAGAATCGACGAGAGCAAAATCGAGATGAGTGCAATCGTTTTGCCGAGTGTCTCATAAGAAATATGATTTTATCGTTATGATCATCAGGGATGTAGAATATGGCTGAGCAAGTTTCTTATTCTTACCGCGTTTCTCTCTCATCCCAAAGCGGCAGCGATTCTCATTTTGAAAAAGGGCCGCGCGCGCTCGCTCGTTCAAGATAAGTACCAACTATTATTATATATGCGAGAAAGGGACTCTCGACTCTTGAATAGTAATTAAGTTCTAGGAAATTCAACATACACTCATGTCACATATATATACATACGAAATATATTCCATTTTTTCATTAACAATGCCTTGAATGTGCCTCGAAACACAAAAGAATATCGAATTTTCTCAAATTTTTTTTTCTTGTTTTCTTTTTTTAACTTTTGGTGAATTTTTCAAAATTAATTGAATTTTTTCTCAAACAATTTTTCAATTATTATTAAAAATAATATTGATTTGAAGAAGAATTTTAGTTAAAAATTCTTGAAAATTATTATTTTCTAGATTTTAATTGAATTGATTTTAACCAAAGTAAATATATTAATGAAGATTTAGAGTTGAAATAATAAATAACAGAAAAAGTGCATTATACTTTTCATTTATTGAGAAAAATTGTCAATATAATATAAAAATGAAGATAGATTTTTGTATTTGATTCAAAGTGACCAAAAAAGTGAAAAATTTATTCAACTTGACTGTATCTATTCTCATTGATTTGGGAATGATACGGTCAACAATGATGATTTATTATTCGAGAATGATTTCTAAGAATTTCTTTAAGAAGATGGACCGCATCATTTTTCAACTGTCTTTTGACAAATGCCAAAGGGTGTACAATGATGTATAAAAAGATGAGTACAAATGACCTTAGAAATTTAAAATACAAAGAGACATCTGGTCATAATGAGACGATAAGAAAAAAATATTAAGAGGAGAAAACTGTACTCGAAATTAAATCGGAATTAAAAATTAAACTTTTTTTAAATTGAATACTCGACGAATAAAGTATTTTTTTTATTGATATCCAAAACTGCAATCTGTAAAGTATAAAGATCTTTTAATTATATTTATAAAAGAACAAGAATAATAATATTATTATATTAATAAATTATAACCGTGTTTTACTCCTGTATCAAAATAGATAAATAACACTACGGATTATTTTGTGATTCTGTGAATAATTATTATGAAAGACGTAAATTCTAGTCATTTTTTATTTTGCTCTCGAATTATTTCTTGTCTCGTTAAGACCCTTGACATTCTATTGGCCTTCGAACATTCTGCTTCCCCGGGCGATTGTAAACAATGAAAATTATTACTCTGAATATGGGTCTAGAAATCGGTCCATTTTACTCCTGGACATATGCAAAAACGTGTATATGACAAAAAAAAGTCGATTTTAATTCAAACACTTGACAATTTTATAATCTCGTGCGACTTAATATATTTATGCCAGGCTTTCACTTCAAAACGTATCAGAATATTTTTCCCTTTTTTTTGTATTCTTGACTAGAAAACAGATTATCAATATCAATGAATACATTATTAGTATAATTTTATTACACACCTGATTTGCGTGTATCCTTTCTTTAAAAATTTTTAAAACTATTTACATTCTTTAATTTTTTATTTTATTTACTTACTAGTTGCACCTTTTTATTTATAAAAAAAATAAAAAATACTAGAAAATTGTTAATTGTTAAAAAATTTTTATTAAGAAGTAGGAAATGCATAATTTTTATTTCTCAATAACAAATTCTTAAAAGTTTGAAAAAAATTTCAAACTTTTTTATTAAGTAACCGTTCTACGCAGAATTTGAATAATAAAAAATGTTTCAAACAGTCGTTGTACTATATAGGCATATCTCAAAATGCCCTAAATGGTATTACTATTGTCATTTGTAGAAAATTGCGGTGCGTGTTATGTCCCTTAAAAAAAATCTTTTTTTTTCATCGAGTTCGGAATATTGTCTTTTACTGTGACGCGGTTTCTTTTGAAGAGTCTGCGTCATATTCTCATCTCGAGCGCGCTCAGTCTCTTCAGTTTCTTTTCTGTTATCTTTTACTTCTATCTTGGCTGAGAATTTTTTTTCTTGTATATCGTCGTGTGTACTGTATACTTACTCCCACATTATAGTCTAACAATGGTAATAGTTCTCACAAAAGTGCGACGACGACGACGACGACGTTGTGAGGATTTGAAAAACAGCAGAGATCAATATAAATGACACTCGAGTGTCAAGTGCTACTTTATTTTTGTGCCGCAATTCTAAAACTGGAAAAATCAAATTTTTCGTTTTCCAGATCGAATAAAATGTTTTGACCAAATATTTAATGAACAGTTCAGTGTTTTTTTTATTTGATTAAAAATATTTCACTGTTTAAAATTTATACCATTTAGTGTGTTGTATGAGTATAAATTTCCATACAGAAAATATTTTCTTTTAACTTTTATTTAGTTCTTTTGCTTTCACGGTTGGCAAATATTATTATAAAACATGAAGAAATCGATCACTCCGAGTCTTCGACTCGGAATGATAGATTTCTTCATGTTTTATAATAAATTTAAGATGAGAACATAATTGAATTCTTTGCAATAAATTTTATTAAAAAATTTTTGAAAGAATTGAATTCCCATGAAAAAAATTTATTTCTGAAAATAATTGAATTCTGGAGAAAAATATTATTATTTATGAAAATAATTAATTTCTTGTGAAGAATTTTATTAAAATTTCTTTAAATAATTTAATTTCTCAGAATTTTTTAAAACTTTTTGAAAATGTTTAAATTCCATCGAGAAATTTCATTAAAAAATTAAAAATAATTGAAATCTGGCAAAGAATAAAAAAATATTTTTTTAAATAGTTGAATTGCTTTGAAAATGTTTATATATTTGAAAAGAATTGAATTCTTGGGAAGAATTTTATTTTTTACGAAAATAATTGAATTGTTTCGAAGATTTTTACAAACATTTTTGACAATAATTGTATTCCTAGGAAGAATGTTATATTTTACGAAAATAATATTGTATTCTATGATTAATTTGATTATAATTTTTCAAATTTCTATAAAGCATTTTATCAACATTTAAAAAAAAATAAAAAAAAATAATTGATAAAAAAAAATAAAAAAAAATAAAAAAAAATAATAATTAAAAATACTTAAAATTAATTAATTAATTAAATTAAATTAATTAATTAATTTATTAAAATAATTGATTTCTTGCGAGGAACTTTATTCCAATTTTTTTTTAATAATTGAATTCTTAAGAAGAATTGTATTAAAAATAATTGAATTGTATAGGAAAATTTTATTAAAATTGCAATTTTATTAACTAAATCTTGTAAAGAATTTTGTCAACATTTTTTTAAATAATAGAATTTTTAAAAGAATTTTATTTAAATTTTTCGAAATAATTTTTGAAAACGGATTTAAAAATTAAAACTTCCGGTTCTATTTAGGTCACAACAGAGAAGAAAATACTGGTGAGAATATTATATCCGCAAAACGTCATTTTTTGTTCTGACTCGCGTCAATGACACTTTTTAGCTTTTTATGCGCAAAGCCTTCAACATCTGTTGACTGTTTCTTCCAACCTTTTTTTTTTGCTGTTTTCAAATTAATTGACAATAATAAGAAATTTAGTTTAAATTGATATTTTATTAAAATTTAATGCTAATTTGCTGTTTCCTTTTTTGTTTCCTAACTTTTTAAATAATTTTTTTTTTAAATGTTTGAAATTTTAAAATTAATTAATCATTGAATTCTTGTAAAGTATTTGTAACAAAATTTGAAAATAATTGAATTTTATGCACAATTCAATTATTTTCAATAATTGTAATTAAATTCTTTAGTCAATTTGTAACTAATAAAAATCTTCGTAAAAAATTCAATTATTTTATATGAATAGTAGAATTCTTTTCAAAAATTCAATTATTTTTTAAAATTTTGCAAAAATTCAATTAATTGTAGAAATAATAAATTTTTTCGCCGAGGTTCAGTTATTTAAAAAAGTTTTAATAAAATTCTATGAAAGAAGTCAATTATTTTCAGAAATAATTAAATTTTCGATGTACTGAAAATCATTGAATTCTTGGAATGTATTTATAAAAAAAAAGTTTCAAAATAATTGAAATTTACAAAGAATTTTATTAAAAACTTCTTGAGAACAATTGAATTGTTTAGAAAAATTTTATTACAATTTTTAAAAATAATTGAACCTGTTATTATGAATTTTTGAAAATACTTTAGTTTTTTGATGGAATTTTATTAAAAATTTTGAAAATAATGATTTTTTAAAAAGAATTTCATCAAAATTGTTAAAAATAATCGAATTTAATTAATATTTTTAAGAATAATTGTTTTCTTTAGAGAGTTTCGAATTTACAAAATAATAAGAAATGTCCGTTTGCTAGTTAAAAATAAAATTTAATAAATTTAATTCAAGATCCATAAAATCATAAAATGTTCTTCTATAATTTTATTGTGCAGTAATTTTTTTGAACTTATATTTTCTTTGGAGAATTTTGCCCAGGAGATTAATCCGAAGATTAATGAATTCCATTATACATAGTCGAATGAGTAGAAAATTTGTGGTAAAAAAGTTTTTTTGCTCGATTTTAGTTACGAGTCCCATGGATATTAAGTTCATTAAAATAGTAGATAGAATAGTATTGTGTTACGGTAAAATGCTTATGTGGAGTGATATCCATGACTTTAGTGGATAAATGCCGAGAAATTGCACGACGCTCGTTTAAATAGACAAACGCGCAAAGATGACAAAGAGAAATTAAATTCATGTATGAGAGGCTTTTACTTTTTATAAATAAATTATACTTATGTGTGGGAAGTAGACTTATGAGGGGGAACTGAGGAGAGAAAAAAAAATGATGAGAGATCTCAAAACAATTATATACTGAACACATTTCGCCAAGATTCGTTACGGTATTGTACCGCATAGACAAAAAAAAAAGAAATAATCCCTTCCCACGAGCATTAGAATTTTCTTCAAAAATCATTTAAATCCTTTCAAGGAAGCGTCTCTTCCTCATGTACTTAATCAAATGTACTTAATCTACTGTTGAATTTTACCTTTTGTCTCTCGATTAACTCTCTCGTTATACATTTTTTCGTTGTAGTAATTTAAAGAAAATTGTTTTCTTAACTTCTATTTTATTTATTTTTATTTTATTTTTATACTTAAATTACAGGCTACAAACAAGTAAAATTCATTTATTTTCTATTTAAAAAAAAGAACACTTTCTCATGTGATGAAAATGTAAAACTTTACGCATTGAAAAATTTGTTACGACTATGAGAATAAATATGAAAATAAGTTCACTTGACCTTGAATATTTTTTCCTTTAAATTTTTCGGAGGGGGATGAAAGGGGGAAAGGGGGAAAGATGCATTTGTCTGGAAGTAAATTGTTTTTAGCATGCGAAACTCGACGTTTGCTTGTCAAGTATAATCTCCATAAGCCCCATTCAACAATGGGGTCTCTTCCATTAGAAAGAAAAATCGCCACACACGAAGCCGTAAGCATCTGTAAAGGAGCAAAGTTGCATTAACAAACAATGGTTTCGTAGTTTCGTCTCCTAACTCCTCCCGGAAGGGGGGAGGGAGGGAGGGAAATGAATGACGTTTAATACCCGTCGGGCACGTCCTGAACGGAGGAGAAGTGAAACGGAAGCCATGAACAACCGTCTCAAACGTTGAGTTGTAGCCTGCTTCTTTTAACAAGCCTCAAGGAAATGTGTGTGTCTGCTCATTTAAATCCCGCAACTTGATTCAACATTAGCTTCTGAATTTCATATTGACTTCAATGCATTATCGTGTGCAGAAGCAGAGAAAAAAAGATTGATGGAGAAACTCTTCTTGATTTCTCTTTTTTTTTTGCAATTATTTACACTTGGTGAAAAAAAAATTATACCTTCTTGTGAGAAGAAAATATTGATAATTTTCTTCGGCACTCTTTTTTTTATTTTTTCAATTTTTAACTGTATGCTAAATGTAAGTTTTAGACATTCTATTAATTACTATTTGATTTTAATAGACTTTACAGTAGTGTAGTGGTCTTGGTCTAGTGGTTAGCGTACTCGACTCGTGATCCCGAAGTCAAAGGTTCGAATCTTGGCGGTGATAATTTTTTTAGCGATAAAAATTACACAGTAAAAATATATGTACTTTCAAAAAGCGGCCATACCTTCGATTCTAATATTTAAATTTATCCGAATGAAATTAATCAATTACAATAAAATAATTGAAATTTATAACAAAAGAGATCATGAAAATATATATTAAAATTCTTCAAAAAATTAATTACACATTTTTTAAATTAAAAAAAAAATTCTTTTACACTGGAAAACAAATTTAATTGATTCAAATAACCGATTAATTGACTATTATCAATTAAATATTTACTTGAATCAAATAATATTTATTAGAGTCAATTAAATGGTATTTGAACCAACAATTTCAGTATTTGAAGCAAATATGAATTGAACCATTTAATTGACTCTAATAAATATTATTTGATTCAATTAAATATTTAATTGATAATAGTCAATTAATCGGTTATTTGAATAAAATAAATTTTTTTTCAGTGTATGAAATCCAATTCGAAAAATTTTAATATTTTTAAGAAAATAATTGTTAGAATTGTTTTATCAACATTTTGTAAGATTCAATTATCTTCGAACAAAGTAAATTTAAATTTTTGAAACTTTACTGTTTTAAATTTATTAAAATTTGGGAAAAATCATGTATACATATTTATAATTCGAATTTTTTTTTAATTTTATTTTTAACCGACAAAAGCGATTTTTTTTTTGCTCTTTATAGTCGATCCCAGGCCTGAATATAATTGAGAATTATTATTTTTCTGGATTACAGGAAAAAAAAATCCAGTCTTAAAAATCCAGACCGAAAAATCCAAGAAAAAAGTCCAAAGTACAAAAAATCCACAATAAAAATATCCAAAGTCAAAAAATCAAAAATAAAATAAAAAGTCCAAAATAAGTAATGAAACATGTGAAAAAGCCACGTTTTTACTTTTTACGCTATAAAATCGGAATTCTAAATTGTTAATGATTTTAATTATTTACATAAATAATAAAATTCTTCACAAAAGTTCATTATTTACATAAATAATAAAATTCTTCATAAAAAATTCAATTATTTTCATAAATAAAATAATCTTCACAAAAAATTAATTATTTTCGTAAATAAAAAAAATTTCCAGAAAAATTTCAATTATTCGATAAAATTTTTAAAACAATTATTCAAAATTCTAAAATGTTAATGTTAAAATCGCAGGATCTTAATTATTTACATAAATAATAAAATTCTTCACAAAAATTCAGATATTTTCATAAATTAAAGAAATTCTTCACAAACAATTAATTATTTTCGTAAATAAAAAAATTTCTAGAAAAATTTCAATTATTCCATAAAAATTTTTAAAACAATTATTCCAAGAAATATACAATTATTTACAACAATTTTGATAAAATTCTTTATACAAAAATTCAATTATTTTGTTCAATATTATTCCAATTTAATTTACTCGATTAATTTAATTATTTTCAGAAATTACAATCTTTATCTACTTTTGATTCACAGTCATCAAATTGAGCAACTAAAAAAATGACAATTTCATTTAAGGCAACCATTTTAATTTTATATCTTAATTTTTTTAATTGGATTTTTAATTTCTTTGGACTTCAAAAAATAAGTCCAAAGTGAAACTATTTTTTTTTAATATTTTTTTGGATTTCATTTAATTTAGATTTTTTGGTTTAGACTTCTTGTCCGGATACCATTTTTCTGCTCTAACCGTGAAATTTGTAAATTTAGAAAAATTTTATTAAAGTGAAAGTGAAAATAGAAGTTAAAGTAAAAATGAAGTTACATAATCGACACCCCTGGTTTAAGGAAAAAAAAATTCCTAGACTCATTGATTTTTTTCCGTTTCAGTAGTGAATACTTTAGTTAGTTAACTTTTAGTTAATATTTATAACAATTTTGTTTATAAAACGAAGGAATTTTTGTAGTTGATTCATAAATAAATATAAAAACAGTCAAAAAATTTAACATTTAGTTCGAAAAAATTGGGGAAAAAAAATTCGTTATTATCAATGATGTATATGTTTTTTTGAGTGTGTAATTAAATTTATAAAAAATTGAATGTACGATGGGTTAATGGTCTGGCAAGAGTGACGAACTCAACTGTATGTATGTATATACGATGGTTTATACGTGATCAGTGTACCTAATAACTGACACATCCTGTCTTCTTTAGCCACACCTGCTTTATACTCGAGAGAAAATACTCGAAAAGATTAAGTATCGACTTGTATTCGCATTGATTCTTCGACATCTCATCCGGTATGAGACTTTGGAAAGAAATCAGATTTACTAATGAGTTTCCTGACAAAAACAAATTTCCGAGTGTGTATATTTCATTTATATGAAAGTAAGGTAAAAAGTAGAAGAAATAAAAAAAGAACACGTTGGCATTGGAAAGCAAATTGTAAAAATTGACAACATGTGGAAGTTGAATTTTTGATTACAAAATTACTGCTATTATTATTTTAATCAAGTTTTTAGTTCCGGTCGTAAATAAAATACAGCAGCTAACATTTAAATATCTGTGTCTTATCTGAATATTCAATAACAAGATTAAATTCATTTAGAAATTATTTTAACGCGCCAGTTTTATTTATTATTTCGTTTCGTGAGATAAAATTATGCATTTTCAACATACACTTGATAATCTAATGCTTTATGAAAAGTGACAATTTTTTTAGATTTTAAATTCTTTATGAGCTTATTATACAAAGAGAGTGTTTGGTACGATACAAAATGAGAAATACAGAAAGACCAGGTGTTAATTTTGTTATTGTATTTTCTGCCCAAATAGCACGTAAATTCAAGTTTTTCTATCTTAAAATGTTCCACTATATATAAATTTAAAAAAAAAAATGTTTATTAAAATTTTGAGGATTGAGAAAATTGAGAGAAGAATGAACACTTTTATTTGAAATAAAGAAAGAAATTTTAATTGAAATTAAAAATTAACGTGCATAGAGTTCGACGATAAAATTAATGCCATGTCCTCGTTGTGATTTAAATCTCAATGTGGCCCTATCACTTCCAGGACCTCCATTAAGAAGTGATGCGTAAGCTCCATTTCCATTTGATTTTTGGTCGTAGGCAGCAACTTGAGTAATCCTCTGGTATTGTGTTGTATTAAAAGTTTTCTCAAGAGTCACAATTCTCATCCAACTGGAATTTTTCTGGATATTCTGCCTGAGAACTAATCTGTCGCCTGTTAATCGTGATCCAACAATAAAATTATGTGATTTATTTCCCGTTGCTCTTGCAAATCGATTATGCTCTTTTGGTATCGCATAAGAACTCACTGACAGTCCAACAATAAATGTTAAAATAAGCAAAATAAATTTTTTCGTTTCCATTTTTTGTTTCTTATTGCATTCAGTTGGTAAACAATTTTCTATTTTAATAGAATTTTCGAAATTTTAGAAGAACTTTTCACTTTTTGCTTTATGTACTTTTTTTACTAAGTGCAAACGGAAAGTGCTTCCGTTCAAGATAGTGGCACTTGACTAAGAACAATTTGTCGAACGAGTGCGATGTTTTATACTATTTTATACTTATCGCACCTTATCTGATTCTTGGTTCTTCAAGAATAATGCATTATTTAGTCATATCATTTTTTCTTTAATAAAGACAAGGGGAAAAATGAAAAACTAAAATTTACTTTATTTCGTCATAAGATTCTCGGCAATTTGATAAAAGATGATAATCCAAGTACTGGGAAATTTCCTTTTAATTTTAAAAGTACTTTCAATCATACACACAATATTGAATATTAGTAACTATTCTTTGAAAAACAATTATTATTTATCCACTTTACTTCTATTTTTTAACATTTATGTTTCGTTTTGTTCGATACGAAATAGCAAAGTCTATTCAACCAAGAAAAAAATAAAAAATACGTCCACTTTATAATTATCATTATTATCCTCAGAACGTCATATATAATTAGAAATACTTGTTTTTAACACAATTCTTCATAATTTTTACCATACATCAATAAAGACTTTGTTTTTAATTAATTTGCAGTTTGGTGAACAAAAAAAATTTCGAGCTTTTTTTTTCTTTTTGAAATTTAATAAAAATTCTTCATTTTTTAAAAAATATAATTTTTCCAACAGTTTTTCTTTAAATTTAATTCTTTGAACAACTCTTTCTATAGAAATCGCCAAGATATTTCTAACAACAACTTGAACGTAAGATACCTATTTTTGATTAAATAATTGAACTTTCGTGTACCACTGGAACAATTCACTCAAATCCAATGAAATTTGACAAAATTTTCAAATCTTTCAACAATTTTTTTTAAATTATTTTCGGAAATGCAATTATTTAGAAAAAATATTTTAATTGCATTTTTTCAAGAAACAAATTGTTACGGAATTATTTCTAAATTAAATTATTCATAACTTTAATATTTTTTGTTAAACAAAAATTTAAATAGGTACTTTTTCTTATTTATTTTTCAAAGGGAATTAAAATTTTTAATAATTTCAATGAAAAACATTTTGAAATTTAATTATTTCTAAATAAAATGCAACAATAATTCTTCCAAAATTCAATTATTTTTTTAGAATTTTTAAATAAAATTATTCCAAACTTTAAGAATTTTTGTTGAAAAGTAATGTATAATTGACAATTTTGTTAAATAAAAATTTTAATGTTTTTAAACTTTTGCTTCCCTTAAATTGTCAAAGAATTTAATTTAAAAATCTTTTAAAATTTAATTTTAAAGATGTAAAAATTAAGTTCTTTTATTATAAAAATTTACAAAATTTCAAGTTGTTTCATTTTTTGAAAATTATTTTCGTGAATTCAAGTATATCTTCAAAAAAAATTTAATTACTATTTTTCAAAAACCTAATTTTTTCAGAAATTCTAAATTATTTTTTTCAAATTTCAATCTTTTTTTGTAAAATAATATTTAAATAAGTACTAATTGTTCTTTATTTATTTAAAATTTCAAAATACTTTTAATGTAAAACCATTTGAAAATTTGAACTACTAGTCTTCCAAAATTAAATTATTTTTTTAGAATTTTTAAATAATATTATTCAAAACTTTTAATTTTTAAGGAAGCTAACAAATTAATAATAATTTGTTATATTTAAAAGCTTTTTGAAATTTAATTATTTTCAATTTCTATAGAGTATCCTACTTTAACGCTTCTAATTATTTTCTAAAGTTTTCACTATAATTCTTTTTTAAATCAATTCTTATCAGAATTCAATTATTTAAATACAAAAATAAGTCATACACAAAATAATTAATAAATTAATTAAATTTTTTGTGAACTTCTACTCGTGTTTTAATAACTTTTAACTCAAATTAATACAAAAATTTCAGGGCAATAATAAATAGCAAAGCACAAATGGTTCTTTTAAAGTGTTAATCTTTTTTTTTAATACTTTTTACTTTTTTTTGTCCATAGTCTCGAACCATCATCAATTGCGCATAATATTAATTTTTTTATTTCCAAATTAGAGAAATTAAATTTTTATCTTAATTTTACTTTCATATTTATAATACATGAGTGAAGCAAGCAATTTTAATTCGTTTTTATTATGAGGGTAAAATTGCAATTTTTTTTTCAAAACCAACCCCAAGTGTATAATTTTGGAAATAAAATGTAGAGAACTTGGTCATGTGTGGTTCAATTTTGGTCACAAAATAAATGCCTGTTTGAGAATTAGAAGTTAAAACTCTATTATTAGTGAAATTATTTCTGATTACGGAATGAGCGCGTGCTTTTTGATGTATATTGTAAAGAGAGAGGGGGGACAAGTTGGTCCAGACAAGTATCGTGCGTGCGGTCTCTCTCATCAAGACCACCGATGGTGGTCTTCTTTTCTGCAACACACACTTATATCGAATTAGGCTCTATGTAAATATATGCATATCAAAATTCTTCTTTTTCTTTTTTCTTCTTTTTACTTTAATTAAATGAATATAATATATAATTTCATTCATCCCTGCAATATAGCACGATTGATACAGATTGCTTTTTCACTCTTCAACATCACTTTTCATACTTGTAAATCTGTATATGCGTATATGCAAATGATAAGAACTCAATTCACCAATATGTTTGCATAAATTAACTCGAGATTCGATATACGAATTTTTTTTTTTTTTTATTTTTCTTCTGCTTTTTTTCTTAGCTTTGCTTCGATCTTTGCTTCGATCTTCAAATTTTAATGAATTTTCAATCGAGGCAAATAATAATTTTCTGAGTGGTTTATACAATAGCCTCTCCATAAATTGTTAAATTTTTTTTTTATTTTTTGATGAAATTTACAAATTTTGCCCCTTTCAGTGCAATTTTATCGTGGAATTTTTAATCTTCGTGAAGATTGTAATTGTGTTTTTTGTCTTTTTTTTTAATTTTATCAAAATTTGTTATTTTTGAATGCTTGCAAAA
Organism: Leptopilina heterotoma; assembly: GCF_015476425.1. Classification (NCBI taxonomy): domain Eukaryota; kingdom Metazoa; phylum Arthropoda; class Insecta; order Hymenoptera; family Figitidae; genus Leptopilina; species Leptopilina heterotoma. The sequence goes on from NW_025111202.1 coordinate 685,075, forward strand.
TGCTTTTGAATTTATTTGTGTTTTTAAATACGTAATTGAATTCTAGTAGATTTTTCTAATAGAAAGTTGATTTAAAAATGAATTTCATTTAAAATTTTAGATTATAATTGAATATTTAAAGCATTATAGCGTGAATTTTTAGAAATAATTGAATATTTGAAATGGTTTCATATTAAAATCTTTGAAAGTTTGAATTTTTCATACTTTTAGTTTTAACTAACAATTCTGCAGAAAAATTAATTTTTTCGAAAAAGTTTATTTTAAATTATTTTTTTCAAGTTTTTATTTTCTAATATGTATTTAATTGAAAAACATGCGAATATTTAAAATTTACTAAAATTGAATTGAAAACAAATGAATTTGAAATTTATTAGAATTTGAGTATTTTTTTCATTAATTATTATTTCATTATTTTTTAATTAAAAATTTCTTCAAAGAATTGAATTATTTTCAAAAATTTCAATCAAAATTCTTTGTAATAATTCAATTTTTTTCAAAATAATTTTAATATAATAACTAATAAATTATATAGTAAAAGTAAATAATTAATCAATAAAATAGATGTTAATTAGGAATATTTTTAAACTCAGGGAACTAAAAGAGGGATAATTTTAAATTGAAAATAAAAATTTGTCTAATGAAGGCACAATTAAAGTGTATTGCATAATTTAAAAAAGAAAAAGATTCACTATATTTACTGAGTAAACAAGTATATATATTTGAACATATATAACTCTCTCCCTTTTCATTCACAATGTCGTTGACACAATCACTTGACATTTTAATCAATCCACTTCTCTAATTTTCAACCGACTGCTATCATTGTTAATGGTCTCAGCCGCCTTTGATCACACTGACAATATTTTAATCGTCTTTCAAAAACAACTGCACATTATTTCCGCCTTAAACAAATGCCAATCGTTTTATTCGATATTATATATATTATCTTATACAACATCACAATTTAATTCAGATAAACAAAAACAATTCTGAAAATAATTTTCTTTTCAAATATGAAATTTTATATCTAATTAATAATTTAATAGAAAACAAAAATTTTGATAAATTTGATAAATAATATTTTTCAATATATTTTATTATAACTGAAATATATGAGAAGATATTGAGTTTAATTGGGGAAAATTTTTAAGAGGATCACTTTCCATTTTATTGTCATGAAAACGATCCCAGTGTTGTTTACACATTAACGCTTATTTCACACGCTAGATAATGGTCCACAAATGACTAGACGACGCTAATTGTGCTATCAAGTAACATAACATTTATGCACCGCGACGATAATTATGTCTAATGAGTCGTTTAATTGTTGAAAATTGTTCACATTATTTTTCGCTTCTTATCAATCAATTTTTTTTCATGTTTTTCTTTTTCCTGGAAAACGTGAAATTATTCAATTTCCTTAAAAAGTTTTTTTAACTTTCAGATAAAAGGAAATTATATAGTTTTACCATGTAAATAATTATTTTTTGCAATTATTTTATTTAAACGAAAAATAAAATAAATTATTGCAATGTTTTTTATTTTCCGACAATTTCAAGAATTCTTCTTTTATATAAAATTTGTTTTTCTAATACAAAACTATATTAAGTCTAAGGATTAAATTAAAACAATATAATAAAATTTTAAAAAGTAACTAAGAAATCTAAAAGGAAATTTAATCTTGCTTTATTTTATAAGGAAAAGAATAAGATAAAAAAAATAAATATTCGAATCACTATTTGATTAAAATAAAAATTATTCAAGTAAATATTTATTTGATAATAGACAAGTAATCGATTGAATAAAATAAATTTTTTGTTGAAAAATGATGAAAAATTTCTCTCTTTTTCTATTTTAAAGAAATATTCGTCATATTTCTTCAAGTGTATATAATATACATATTACTATTCATAATCTTCGAATGTTTCTTCTTTTTTTTCTGTAATTTTACGTTCGTGACGATATCAATGCTCAAGATCATATCAATTCATTTAGATCGTATTTTGCAAGAAAAGGATAAATGTCTACGCGATGAGATTAAATTTCCTTCTCATGCAAGAAGACATCAAGGTTCGCACATATACAAGATTAGTCTTCTTAACAAAAAAATCATCTTTCAACTTTTTTTTTAACATATATTTTGCATTTTAAATTATCTTTATATGGCTTTCATTAATGTTACAAATGAGATAAATACATTTCTTAAATGTTGAATGATATTTTATCCTTTTTGAATCAAATATTAAGGTCTCTAATCCACAAGAGAAATGCGCGGCTTCAAATCATCGAATAGATTATAATTTTGAACTAAGCATATATACATACATATATATAGAAATCTACTATATGAATATATAAGTCCTATTAATAATCATATGCCATTATTTATCATTCTACTCATCGCGTTTACAATAAGAATAAGAGAGACCCTGTCGAATGATTAATCGCGAGAATTTAAATGAGGCGAATTCGGTGAATTTACAAATCGAAGTGTTAAAAAAAAGCCACGTATCGTAACACTTTTTTTTGGAAGGGGAAGAATAAATCAATCAATTTTTCTGTGGCGAGAGATTTTTTTTTAAATTTATTATTTATCGGCACATTTACTTATTCAAAAATAACAAATGCTGCTAAAATTGAAAAAGAAAATAAAACACAATTACAATCTTCACGAAGATTAAAAATTTATTTTTTTTATTAAATATTAATATTATTATTAAATTACTTAAAACTATAAATTAAAATATTGTTTTAATAATAATTTAATTTCTCTCTAAAGAATTGTAGAAGAGTTTTTGAAAATAATTGAATGCCTGTGAAATTTTTATTATTTATGAAAATAATTAACTGTTTGCGTTGAATTTTAGAAAATTTTTTTTTAACTAATTGAATTCTTTTAGGAATTTTTATTAAAGTAGTAAATATTTAAATTCATTGAATTGGAGAAATTTTTTGGGAATAATTAAAATTTTGTCAAGAAATTTATTAAAATTTTTCTTAAATAATTGAATTTCTAAGAAGAATTTTACTATTTTTGAAAATAATTGAATTTCTGCAATCATATGTAATTGCTTCAAAATTCAATTTATTTTAGTGTTTTTAACTAAAATTCTTCTATAAATCCATTGTTTTTAACAAAACTAGTTAAATATGTAGTATATTAAAAAATTTAACTAATTTCAGAAAAATTTTAATTTAAAAAATTTTGTTTAAATCTAAGTTTTTTTATATTTCTAATTAAATTCACTTAAAATTGAAATTTTACAAAATAAAATAGAAGGGGGGAAATTTTGACTATAAAACAGACAAGGGGTAAAAAGTTTGACTAGAAAAAATAGAAGAGGAGGAAATTTTTGACTATAAAGCAGAGAAGGGGTAAAAATTTTGACTATAAAAAAATAGAAAAGAGGGGAAATTTTTACTGTAAAGATATTGAAAGTGGAAGATTTTGAATATAAAACAGAGAAAAGGTAAAAATTTTGACTACAAGAAATAGAAGGAGGGAAATTTTGACTATAAAACAGAGGAAAAGTAGAAATTTTGACTACAAAAAATAGAAGGGGGAAAATTTTAACTATACAACAAAGAAAGGATAAAAATTTTAATTGTAAAAAATAGAAGGGAGGAGGGGGGGGGATTTTGACTTCAAAAAAAGAAGATAGAGAAATTTTTACAAAAAAAAAATAAAAGTAATAAATTTTGACTATAAAAAAATAGAAGGATAAAAAATATATGTGATAAAGACTTTTCGAGGAAATGAATGTAAAATTTGAGTAATATATTAATCACGGAAGCTTTACATAAATTTATTTTATATCCTGAATCTTTGACATTTCCGCCCCCTTTTACAGTCTATAAAGGACGTTGACACCGACAAGCAACACTTCTGTCTTCGCCGGTTGTTGCCCCGTCGTTGTCGAGTCTAGTCTCGTCGCATCCCATCAGGATCCGGCAAATCGCGTGTGCATACATATATATTCGCGTGTGCCTCTATGTTGCATGTTCAACACAAATCATTCAACAAACGATGATGACGCTATCGCTCTAGGAGAACGTGTTAATCCGTCTCAAAACTATGCACACACACACATACACTCACTCACACTAAAGTCTTGAATAATTAATTAAAATGTCATTTTACTCATCTCTCGTTACCGTTACCTATATATACAGACATATTTCTTTCTATTTTTGTTATTCTACTTTTTTCTGTTTTATAAAAACAATTTATATGTGTGTCATAGTGGCACAATTATATACACAGGACAGAAAAAATTATACTTCATCTGCAACAGTTATAAATTTCTCTATATTAACAAAACTTTACTAAATTTCATACAATTTCCTTTAAAGTTCAGTATTTTTTCAAAATTTTCCAACCTTTTTCTTTACAGTTAAAATTTTTACCCTGTCTCTGCTAGTCAAAATCTTCCTCTTTCAATTTCTTTACAGTAAAAATTTTCCCTCTTTTCTATTTTTTTATAGTCAAATTTTTTACCCCTTTTCTGCTTTATAGTAAAAAAATTTCCTCCTCTTCTATTTTTTGTAGTCACACTTTTACCCCTTCTCTGTTTTATAGTTAAAATTCCACCCCCCCCCCCTTCTATTTTTTATAGTCGAAATTTTTACCTCTTCTTTGTTCTATAGTCAAAATCTTTCCTCTTCAATTTTTTTTATAGTCAAAATTTTTATTATTATTAAATTAAAAAATTGAAATACTTTCAATACTTTAATACCATCGACAGTAAAAATTAACTCCTTCAGAAAATTACAAAAATAATTATTCAAAAAAAATTATTATTATTGTAGAAATTATTTTTAATTTTAATATTTATTATTTATTTAAAATTTTTAATATTTGCGAATTCGTCAAGTCTATTTTTTAAAATAATAATAATAATAAATTACCAGTAATAACTTATTTAAATCAATTATTTTTTGTTATTTTTTAATAGTTAATTTTTATTGCCGATCATATTCAACAAGCACCAGTCTCGTTCCATCATCAATTTCATGCCGTCAATTTTCAATTTTGCACTCTCGAGCTTATTTTGCATAATGTGACTTAATTTCCTTGTTTTTATTCCTCTTTATTTCTTTCCTTCTTGTTGGAAAATTGTTGATTTTCGAGTAAAGTGACTCTAATTGGTAATTTAATTAACACATTCAAAATAGAATTGTGTTTTTACTCAAAATCTATATTAATAAAACCAGACTTCTGTCTGTACATTGCTCCAATCTTGAAAATTCTTATATATTTTTTCTTCTTGAGACATGAGAATTCGAAAAATGTAAAAAAAAAAATGTCTGTCTGTCTGTCTATCTGTCTGTCTGTCTGTCTGTCCTTCTGTCTGTCTGTCTGTCTGTATGCAAAACTTTGTTCGCGCATCACTTGAAAACGGTTCAACCGATTGAAGTGAAACTTGGCAGTCTATTAGGTATTAACGTAACTTAAAATCATAGCCTTATCCGATTAAAAAATATTAACTTAAACGAAAGTTACGACATTTTTTCAAAAAATTCGAAAAATCAAAAAAATGAAAAATTTTTATTTTTTATAAAATGGATGAAAAACTATCCTTAACTAACTTTTTAGATAAATACAACCCATTTCTATACTAAAATTTCAAAAAAAGACGTATTTTGAAATTTTTTTCGATTTTTCTGATCAAATTTTTTCTACAAAAATGATGATTTTTGATTTTTAAACAAGCTTTTTATGGAAAGTTATTAAACTTTTTTTATTTAAAGACCAGTATTTAAAGCAAGAAATTTGCCTCATTTGACCAAAAAAATTGTTTCAATATTCAGTTTTTAAAATCAAGAAAGTTATACAGAAGTTAACAAAAAAATGTTCATATAAATTAAATGTATCACTGCTACTCAAAGGGTTAAATATTAATTAATTCTTGCATTAAGTTGGTATTGATATTTTCTAATTAATTAATTAATTTGTTTTCTTGGTAATTTTAATTTCAATTTTATTATAAAAATAGAAAAAAATAGGAATTTTAAATATAAAATTTAAAAGTTTAAATATTTTTACCCATAAAAATTGAAAATATTAATATCTAATTTTTTTGATTTTACCTACTTATTACTTCTAAATAAGATGTTTTTTGTTTTTACAAATTATGATCCAAGATAATTTAGTAATACTGAAATAAAAATGTTTCATATTTTTTATCGAATTTAATTAACAAGAATTTTTTTTTAGTTTTACAAAGCTCCTAGAGAATAATCCCGAGTAGAAATTTTGACAGGGGCCTGGCCGGGTCCAGACAGGGGTGAAACAGGGAACCCGCCCAGCGCCATGACGAAAAGCCCGATTGGACTAGCTACCAGGCCGGGGCCCGGTCGGGTTCCCGGTTTCATGCGGGGTCAGGGCCCTGTTAGGGCAATTTCTGCACGGGATTTAAAAACTTGCCAAAAACAACCAATAGTGGTCACCTCCACGTGGTGCTTCTCGGAAAAAAGATAATAAATGGTTTTTTATAAGCTCCAAATGCGAAATTCTAAGACTGCAAAACGGGCCCGTCAGCACTGAAAAAATTACATTCTAATTTTAAGAAAAACTTCTTAAATATGCGCCAAGAATATTCCCCACTTAAATTAAGTAGGAAATATTCTTACAATACTAATTTTCTTCTTATTGTAAGAATATTTCCCACATAATCTAAGTGGGGAATATAAGAATATTAAGATTTTAATATTAAGATTTTCTTAAAATTAAAATGTAATTTTTTCAGTGAATGTCTGCAGAAAACTGGCAAAAACTACTGGACCTATACTGGCATTCAAAACGTCTCATTGCTGGTAACGGGACTTAGCACGGACCAATAGTGGCACATTATTATCAGACTATTAGGCTAAACTTTTCTATTTATGATGGAAAGTTGTAATTGAAAGTATTGGATAAAACTGAATTCTCGGATTTTTGGAAAATCCGTGACAAAAAAATAAAAATCACAACTTTCCTCGCCTCGAATCCTCTTGCAATTTTTTTAAATGGATTCTGATTATTAAGAGAAAAAAATGCTTGCGAGGCGAGGAAACAATAATTTAGTTGAATTTCCAGGAATTTCGGGAAATCCGTGATCCTTTTGTAATTTTTTCAAAAGGGTGTTAATATTAAAATAAGCAATTAGCTAAAGTAAAAATTTTCGTCGAATGAACGTTGGTATTTTCAGTTTCAGAATATTGGGACGTTGATCGGCTCAGTAATGGCACATTAATAGTAAAAATTTTGTATCTGCAATGATGGCAAAATATAATTGCCAATATTGGGACGTAGTTAATTAATAAAAAATGGAATAATTTATATTAGTTTTTGTATTTTGCCAATACTGGGAAAGTAATGGCAGTGAATATTGGGCCGTTAACGTCTGCCGACGTCAAACCGAAATTAACACCACGAGAGTAGTCCCAATAATATCGACCAAGACTAGGTGACAACTTTGCCAGTACTGGGCCGTTATTAAGCCATGATGGTTTTTACATTTGGGAGATTTTAAAAATTGTAAACATTATCATTTTTCTTTCCTTAAAATTTCGTTTTCTTCTTCATTAATTAATATTAATAATCATCAAGAAAATTATTTTCAATGTAGTTGGTTAAATACCAATCAATACTCAATATGGAAAACTATAAAAATACTAAGAAACACGTCGAAGACGGGTATCGCAGCTATTAATATATAACTAGGAATAACAATAACTAATAACCCGTCGAAGACGGGTATCGCAGCTAGTCATGAATATTATACGTGACTGCCATTAAAATAAATATTTATTTTGCAACAAATAATATTTTTATTTTTTCTTTTATATTGTTCCAATTCTAATTTATTAGAAACTTTTTAGTTGAAGAAATTTATGTTTCATTCTTAAATAAATAAATATGTTTATTTGTTGAATTAACTAATTTTAAATAGTGTGACTGACTTTTTGCTTTTGAATTAATAAAAATTACTATTTATTAGTAAAAATTATTATTTATTAGTAAAAATTATTATTAATTAGTAAAAATTATTATTTATTAGCAAAATTCACTAATTCAAAAGGAATAATAAATAAGTTACTAATAAATTTAAATTAACAAATATTTTTACTAATTAAAATTTAGAGATTAATTTTATTGTCAGTAGAAAAAGTCAATTTTTAGTCAGACCAAATATAATATATTTTGTTCATTTTTGTTTTTGACGAATATACCAATTTTTAAGTCAGACAATTTTCAATTTGTTTCTCAAAAAAATAAATCAGTAGTAAAAACAGTTTTTAGTCAGACATATAGTAAGCAATTAAAATCAGTAGTAATAGTCTTCTCTAATCAGACATATTTTAAAAAATTTTTGCAAAATGTGATATGAATAAAAATTGTCTAGTAGAATCTGATTACAAAATATTATTAATTAGTATTGAAACAATAAATTATAGACGCAGACAGTATTTTTGTTTTAATTTTTATTCTAATTTTCGCGTTAGTAGTGAAAGTCATTTTCCCTCGGACATTTACATTCAAATATCGATAATGTTAGTATCAGTAGTAGAAGACAGTTTCAGTCAGACAAGAGTTTTGTGTACTATTTTTACTAAGTGCAAAGGTGGGTTGCCTACCGTAAGGCTCGTTTTACAAAGATCTTCTGTTTACTTCATAATTGAATTTTTTTTATTTGGGTAGAATTTTTAATAGTTTCATTAAATATTAACAATATAATTAGTTAATTACGTTCTTAATTAATTTATTATTCATTAAGATTTGATTAATAATAAATGAATAGCAAAAAAATTAATTCTGTTCGAAATTAATTCCCATTCTTTGATTTTTTAAATATTTTATTTTTATCCTATAAAATTTAAATTTTTTTGCGTTATTAACAATTAACAATTACAGATTAGCTTTTTTCTTCGAATTTTAAAATATTTTATTCAAATTTAATCAAAAATGAATTTTCAAAATTATTTATTGTATTATTATAATTAATTAATAAACGGAGGTTAATTTTTTTCTAATTTTAAAATATTTTACTTTTACGTAAGTTTTAACATTTTAACATAAGTTTTCGAATTTTGAAATATTTTATTTTTATCACCAACAAAATTTTCAGTTTGTTGTGATATTAAATAATTAACAAATAATGATTCGTTTTTCTCTTCGAATATTAAAATATTTTATTTTAACTGTAAAACCAAATTAAAAATTTTTTACTTTGTTATTTCATACAATTTAATTAAAAGGCGGAAAATAATTTTTTCCTTCGAATTTTGAAATTTATTTTTACTGTGAATTTGAATGTAAAACAAATTTTCCAATTTGTGTAAAATTAATAATTTTAATTACTTAATTCATCTACTTTTACAGTTTAATTTCTTTTCTTTGAATTTTTAAAGATTTTATTCTCATTGAAAAGAAATTTCCAAATTTGATTTTTTATTGTATATGTATTTTGTATTTGAAAATAAATTTTTAGCAATATCTATTTTTTTACACATAAAATACCTTAAATTCCCTAATTTAAATATTTATTTATTTCAATATTTATTGACATACCTTTAAATTTAAATCAGTAGAATTTTTTTTCTCTGAAACTCAAAAAACCAGTTTAGATAGTAAATTAAATATGGATTAATTTTATAGCTATAATAAACAGAAGTAAACGAATTAATTAGAAATTTAATTTATTTAAAAATTCAACGTGAATAAATAAAAAATATATTTACATTTCTTAAAAAATAAATATAGGCAAGAGCCTCAGCTTTTTATATAAAGAAGTACAATTCACTATATTATGATTCTTCTCTATAATTTCGCAACAGTGAATACTTAATCTTTTGATTAAAATTTTATTAACACGTTTATTATCGATTTTATTGCTGCTATCGACACTGTAAGTTATTTACTTCGATTAATTTTTTTTTTCAATATACTTTTACTTACAATCTTGTCACTAAATTTTTAACTCTGTCACGCAATCATTTATATATCACTAATTCGCTAATATTTCTAATCAGAAAATGTCGTAAATTCCCAAAACCTATATGTAAAATACGAAATCTTAATTGTCATTTATAGACAAGAATTGAATTTCTAATTAATTTAACAAAAAAGAAAAAAAATGATAAAACACTTTGTTATAAAATGTTAATTTTTCTCTCGATGTTTTTCGATTAATTCGAAGATAATTTCAAGAAAGAATCGAGAAAATGGAAAGGAAAACTTCAAATTTGAAAACTTAGTGTAAAGAGTAGAAAAAAATTCATTACAAAATTCTCTATTAATAAAATTAAATACTTTTTTTAATTACAAATAATTTAAATAATTACTAACAGAATTTATCATTTTCACATTTATACAAATTACTAAACTTAATAGAAAAATTGAAAATTTGGGGAAAAATCTTCGACACTTGATTTTCAACAATCAGGTGACAAGTCAATGAAGATAAATCTAAATTTATTTGAGCAATTGAAATGGCGAAACGATCATAAATTTTTTTTTTTTTTTGAGCGTTTTTTCCAATTTCATGAGAAAATATTTGTGAAATATGTATATATAGTACATTTTATTGTCTAAACTTGTGACTTTCAATAATTGACAAAGTCATTGTTTTTAATTAATAATTTAATGGAGGGAAAAAAAATTTATCTAACTTTCACACAATCATTCTCAATTTACTAAACACTTCTTGCTTCTTCCGTTTCTGTTTCTTGCATGGTACTGTTATCGTGATTTTTATAGGCCGAGAAAAACGCCAATGCTTTCATGAGCTGGTAACTTTTGCTTATTGGAATGTTGCTGTCGTAGAGAGTTTTCGATGATTTGCAATCAACATAAAACCACCAGTTGCATTTTAATATTGTTTGATCGAAGAGAGTTGACTCGGGGCACAAAAAACTTTTCATTATAAGACCATCGTCGGTTAATGCGCAGACATGGAAGACCTGTAACAAAAAAAAGGAGGATATTAATTTTGCATACTTTTATTATTTTTCAGGTCCCTGAAGTTAGCGTCGATAAATATTTTTTGTTTTTTTTATTATTAAAAATGTTAATAATTTACCTCCTTCAGTGAGAATTTATTCTAAAAAACAAAAAAACCAAAAATTTGATTTGAAAGACCAGGGTTGCTTTTTGAAATTAAACGATTTCTAAAAAATTGTTATAAAACATAAAGAAATCGATCACTCCGAGTCTTCAACTCGGAGCAATCGAAATAATTAAAAATAACCGACTGATAAAATCATTATTTTATATTATAAGAATATTGTTACTGTAATTTATTCAAAATTACTTTTCATACTTCAAATTCAATAATTTATTGTTTTCCACAATTTTATACTAAAATTCTTCTTTAAATTAATTATTTTTAATAATTTTTGAAAAATTTCCAAATCCTTTTGTTTACAATTCAATTTTACGAAATTTCATCGATTATGCAAAAATTCTTCAATCAAATATGTATATATTAGAAAATAAGAACTTCAAATAACTTTTAAAAAATTCAATTAAACTGTTTTAAAAAAATTAAATCTACACAATTTTTAGTTAAAAGTATGAAAAATTCAAACATTCAAAGATTATAATTTAAAACCTTTTTAAAATTCAATTATTTCTAAAAATTCATGCTATAATACTTTCTCTCTAAATTTGAATTATTAGTAAAAATATTTACTAATTTGAATCAGTGACTGACTTCTTGCTTTTGAATTAGTAAATTTTACTATTAAATTAGTAGAAACAACTTTAGAGAGTTTAATATTTAATTATCTAAAATTTTAACTGAAATTCATATTTAAATCAATTTTTATTAGAAAATTCTACGAGAATTCAATTATTTAAATTCAAAAATAAATAATTTATTTAACAATTGAATGTTTTTTAAAAATTGAACTCTCGTTTAAAGAATTTATTATAAACAAATTTTTAAATAGATAATTAAAATTCTTTTGAGAAAAAAAAATTGAAAACTGACGAAGAATTAAAAAAAAAAAATTTTTTAATAATTGAATTGCTTTGAAAATGTTCATTTTTGAAAAGAATTGAATTCTTGTGAAGAATTTTATTCAAATTCTATCAAATAATTGAACTTCACAGAATTTTTTAAAACTTTTTGAAAATAATTAAATTCTATCGAGAAATTTTATTAAAAAATTGAAAATAATTGAAATCTGGTGAAGAATAAAAAAATATTTTTTTAAATAATTGAATTCTGAAGAAGAATTGTATTACAAATAATTGAATTATATAGGAAAATTTTATTAAAATTGCAATTTTATTAACTAAATCTTGTAAAGAATCTTGTCAACATTTTTTTAAATAATAAAATTTTTAAAAGAATTTTATTTAAATTTTTCGAAATAATTGAATTCCTCAGAACTATTTTTTTCAATTTTCTGAATATATTTGAATTCTTTCGAGAAACTTCATTAGAAAATTAAAAATAATTGGATTGGTTCGAAGAAATTTATAAAAAAAAAATTGGTGAGTAATTGAATTCCTGTGAAACTGTTATTAAAAATTTTGTTTAAATAATTGAATTCTTTTGGAAAATTACATTAAAATAGATATTAAAAATAATTGAAATGAGGAAAATTTTTGGAAAATAATTGAAATTTTGCCAAGAATTTTATTAAATTTTTTGAAAATAATTTAATTTCGGAGAAGAATTTTATTATTTATAAAGATAATTGAAATTTTGACGAAAATTTTTTTTAAACTTTAGACCATAATTGAATTTCTGATAAGAATTTTATTATTTTTGAAAATAATTGAATTCTTGAGACGAATTTTTTAATAATATTTCTTTTTAAATACCTAATTGAATTCTTTTGTGAAATTTTATTGAAATAGTAGATATTCAATATAATTGAATTTTGATAAATTATTGAAATTAATTTAATTTCTACAAAGAATTTTATTAAAATTATGTTTAAAAAATAATTTAATTGTTAAAAAGAATTTTATTAAAATTTTTGGAAATAATTTAATTCTTTCAAGAAATTTAATTAAAAATGTATTGACAATAATTCTTAAATTCTAATAAATAAATTGTAGCAAAGATTTTTAAAATAATTGAATTTCTTTGATAAATTTTAATAAAAATTTTAAGAATATTTATATTTTTCGAGAAATTCGATTAAAATTTTCATTAAAAATAATCGAAATTCTGCGATGAGAAATATAAAAATAATTGAAAACCTATAAAGTTTTTTTATTATTTATGAAAATAATTGAATCTCTATAAAAAATGTGATTATTTATGAAAATAATTGAATTATTGCGAAGAAATTTATAAAGAATTTGTAAATAATACAATTCTGATGGAATTTTTATTATTTAATTAATTCATTCAAAATTGTAATTTTACAAAATTTCAAATTAAAACCTTTTAAGATTTATCTATTTATGAAAAATTGTAAACGCAACTCTTTTAAAATTGAATAAATTTTGAAATATTTAAGAAAAATTAGATTTCAAGAATAAGCACAATAATTTTCCACACGGAAAAAAATAGTCGCAGAAATTTTCAGCGACTAATCAAAGACTCTCGGATATGAACGAATCTTTTATAGACTTTTAGAAATGTTCTACGATTTTAGCAGAAATTCTCCAAAAAAAGTCGAGGACTTTCTAGAAACCTAGTAGCGGAAAACAGTCTCGGAATTATTCTAACACTTCATAGAAGGTTTCGTCGACGAGTCGCGGAAAATGGTGCGCACAAAAGTTGCGCGCGTTAAAACCAATAAACACTGTTTTTTTAACATTTTTTTTTAACAATTTATGACAATTGATTGTCAAGATTATTATTATTTTTATTATTCAATGTGTCGACATTAATATATACATTAAAAAATTCTAAATAATTTCCGCGACTGTCAATTAAAAATTAGAACGCTGTAGAGTAAATTCAGGTTTGTAATTTTCCGCGACTGTGGCGGAATCGGTTACATGCGCGTGGAGTCTTCATTTTCTTCGACAGTCGCGGAAAGTTTCTTCAAATGTAGTCTATTTCTTCAAAAACTGTGAATATGATTTTTAAAACACTTTCCAATAAATCCGAGAGTCTTCAACAAAGTCGAGGAAAATTTCCGCGACTTATTTTTTCCGTGCAGGATTCCGATAAAGAGAAAAATTATATAAAAAAATTTACCATGCAACCAAGATCTTCATCCGCATACAATCCAGGAAAATGCTTCTGATCCCCACAATAGAAACTCGTATCAGGCAAATCCACTCGACTGGCAAAATTATCATCAAAATTCTTATCGTATCCAACTGGATAATATTCCCGTGGAGCATTCATGACTTTCGTTGTTCCAGAATAATTATTGTTATTATTATTCTTTCTAAAATAAAGATAGCAATTCAAAATATTGGCACATCATTTACATTACATTCTGTTAAAAATAAAAATTTACTACATACACTGGAGATAATGTGGTAGTAGTTGTTGTTGTCGTTGTTGTTGGTCCCTCCTGCTTCTGCAACAATTGCTGCTGCTTCAAGAAAATAGCCGCCTCTAATGCTTCCAAGGTAATATTACTAGCTTCAGCTAAGGCCTTTAATGATGTCTCCATACTCTGAATGGGTTCCAACGATGGAAGAGAATTTCTAATCGAGGATTGAAGAGAATCCTTATTGGAGGATGAAAGAGAATTTTTTACTGACGATGGTACTGATTGTCTTTTTCCGTTTAGTTGTTCAGGCAATGATTGATCAACAAATGGTTCTACAACCACTTGTGGAAAAGACAAGAGTGTTAATTTATGCGATGATGATGTTGGACTATCGTCCCCTGGAATTGGTAGCTGCAAATTTTTGATTGTTTTATTAAATCTGTACTTATTCTGTTATCGTTACTTATAGTGTTATTACTACTTATTCTTATTTTTATGTCGTTATTGATAATTATTCTGATACCACCACAGCATCTTTTGCAGCAAAATTGACAAAATTGCTGCAAGTTTCAGAATATTAAGGCAATGTTGTCAATGTTGCTGCAAGTTTAGATGCTGTTGGGGTATTTACTTATTCTGATACCCTCGCAGCATCTAAACTTATTATGTAAATAATTTGTTCCATAAAGAGTAACTGAGAACTTACTTGCTTATCATCATCTTTCGAGACTTCATTAACAGAATCCTCCAATATTGTTGGACTATGACTGATTCTGTTTGTCAATTGAGCTGAAGATTTAGGCATTGCTATAAACGGTGGCAGTGCACTATTAGGAATTACAATACCAGCAACTGGTTTTGGTAGTGGATCATTAACAACACTTCCAGCAGGTGGTATTGCTGCAACAATTGTCGGCAGTCTTGCAACATTACTCGTGGATCCTTGGACCACCTGAAAGATTTCAGTTCATAATATAGACTTCTATTGATAATTAACAAAAAACAAACAAACAAATAATTAAAATAAATAAACAAAAATTTTGATTCTAATATTAAAATGAAGTTTACAATTTGAAAATAAAAATTTGATTAAAATAAAGTTTGAAATTGAAATAAAAAGCTTTGAAATTATCATTTGAAATTTATATTTCAAGGAAAAAGCAAAATTAAATTTTTGTGGCAACCCTGATTATTCAAAATGCTACAAACCTGCATTCGTTTGGTTTGCATAGCTGCTATCTGCTGTTGCTGTTGTTGCAACTGTTGCTGCTTCAATTGTTGTTGTTGTAGTAACTGCTGCTGCTGCATTTGCTGTTGCTGCATCTGACTCTGCTGTTGCATTTGTTGTTGCTGCTGCTGCATCTGTTTCTCCTGCTGTAACTGTTGTGGTTGTTGTTGTTGCTGCTGTTGCTGTAGTAGTAGTTGTTGTTTTTGCTGCTGCTCTTTCATCTGCTGCTGTTTCACTTGTTGCTGTTGCATCTGTTGCTGCTGCATCTGTTGTTGAGCAATTTTCTGTATTTGCTGCTGTTGAGCCATTTTTTGCATCTGCTGCTTTCTCATTGCCTCCTGTTGTTGAAGTCTCTGCTGCTTCAGCATTTGCATCGCAAGTACCTCCTGCTGAACTCTCTGCTGTTGCCTGGCCTTATCCTCTTCTTTCATTTTTTCCTGTTGCCTTATAATTTCTTCATTTCTTATTCCACCTAATGCTGGTGCTGGAATTGTTTTTAATGCTGTGGAATTTTGCTGTACAACTAATCTTTGGCGTTCGGGTTGTGGTGCCATTGGTCGTGTACCACCCGGTGGTAGTGGCTTGAATGGTGGCACCACTCGCTGTCCATCGCGATTAACAGCCTGAAATATCAATTCATTCATTATTTATTGAAATTATTGAATATTAATTATTATATCAAATTACATCATTATTATCATTAAACTATTGAATGTTAAATTAGTTTTAGATTATTAGTGGACACTCAAAAAATTAACGCTCTCAGGGGAGAGAAAGTAACATTTTTAAAAAATCGTTACGAATTTTTGAGTGGCTCCTTAAATATAAAATTGTTATTAAATTATTTAGCATGATTAAATATTTAGTGCTAAGTTATAAGTTATTTTTTTTTTTAATTACGGTTAAATAATGAACCATAATAAATTATTCAATTATTATTGTTTTGCTTCTATTATTTTTTATTGTAACAATTTTTTTTCTCCCAAGTGTAAAAAAATGAGGCTAATTTTTAAAATATGTATAAAAATAAATGTTTATTATTAGATATAATATTTTTAAAGATTTCTATAATTATATTTGTGTTTCGAAATTCATTTTTGTTTTGTCTCATAATTTTTAAATTCCTGAACCTTTTGACTTGAGGTTTTAAAATTGAGTTCTTCGGAACCTATCAGATTTCTAAGCATATTATTGCGTTACTTTCAGTTGCGCGTTGTTAATCTTTCACAACATCTCGGTCCATGGTTCATCCCCT
Organism: Leptopilina heterotoma; assembly: GCF_015476425.1. Taxonomy (NCBI): domain Eukaryota; kingdom Metazoa; phylum Arthropoda; class Insecta; order Hymenoptera; family Figitidae; genus Leptopilina; species Leptopilina heterotoma. The sequence continues at coordinate 701,958 of NW_025111202.1, forward strand.
TTTATCCATAATAGTATGAATGTCAAACTCGCTTGACAAATAGACAATCTTGATTTTTATATTTTAATTCAGTAAAATATTGATTCATTAAATATTTATACGAGATGAGTGAACGCTTTCTATTCTAATGTTTATCATAAATATTAGTAATGAGATTCTAAATTATAGTTTGCTCTTTCATTTTTGAAACTACATTTTTATTTTTTTTTCTATTTTCTCTTTCTCATTTTTTTTTCCTTTTTTTATCCTCTATTTTTTTGTTTCTAAAGACATTAAATTTTAAGAAATTTCTTTTTTTTAAACTTTATTAATTACCTCGTCCTTGAATGATGCTCATTAATTTTTTGTACATAATAAATGTTTATACGATAATGCTTTGTCACTTTCGAGAAGATTGTGCAAAATTTGAACCTTGAATTATTGCAAAACTATTTGGCACATAGGTTAAATGTTTTTGCAGTATTTTTTTTTCGTAATTATTCAGATCATTAAAAATGTATTTTATTTTTTGTTACATCCATAGTGTAAGTACAATAAAAATAGAAAATTTAAGAAAATTTAAGAAATAAATTAGCAAATAAAATAAAAATATTTTGTTACCGTGATTAATTTTTTAATTTTTGTTATAATGCAATTACAATAAAAAAAACAATAGAAAATTTAGGAAAATTTAAAAACACGTAAAAATGAAAATAATAATAGAAAAATTGACTTTAAAATTAAAATATTTTGTTACTGCAATTAATTCTCTTTAATTATTTGTTACAGGAATCAGTGATGAATCTGGTGAGTAATTAAAATCTATTTCTTACAATTTTTCAAAAAAAACCTATTTTTAATTTAAAGAAAAATATTTTCTGATCGGAAATCTTCACGAAATCATAAGAAAGTAGAAAGGAAAAAATATAAAGTTGTAAATTTGATTGAAGGCGTCTCTTTATGTCAAAAGTACTAGAGTGTAACGATGGTCATGAAACAGTCTAAGGAAACGGAAAATCAACCAGATTTATATTATATATAATCACATATCGAGCGGTTTAGTTTTTTTTCAATTTTTTTTTTCAATTATTTTTGTCCAGTACGCAATAGTATTACAAAATGAAAGTATTTTGTTCGCTTGCGATATATTTCGATCATATTATCAAAGGAAACCTGAAAAATTTTGACGCAACTGCAATTTTCCAAACTATATAATAAAGATCATTTTCTAAAATTGCAAATTCTCAAATGGATTTTAAATGCGATTTGAAATTAACGAGGAATCATCTTATGTGATCGGGAAAAAATTATAAAACGCTCAGACTCGATTAATTTACGAGTTGAAAGTAATCAGGCAATTAGTGAATATCGTTTTATTAATTTTTCTTTTTTGCGCACGAATTTCAGAGAATTTGTTGATAAATACTAAATAATGAGTTTTAGAATAAATTGCAAATAAAAATGTAAACGAATTAATTGAAAGTATATTTTTTAATTGAAATGCAAATTAATTATAATTAATTAAAAGTTACATTTTAATTTTTAATGAATTAATTTTATTTTAATTTCTAGAATTAATTTTTCGAATAAAAAATTTATTTATTATCAATTTTATATACTGGAGAAAGAAAAATATTTTCAGTCGATTATAAATAAATTTTCCAATATAAAAGGAAGTTAATTCACTCGATATTTAAAAGAAAAAGTGAGATGAGTTTTACGAAAGTTGAATTGCAGTTTAGTTTCCGAATAGGACTCGATAACGTAAATATAGATCGAAGTATAAAAGTTTACATTCACGCGCTAGTTACGACAAGGCCAGTACAAAACACAAGTGTCTGATGTCCATTAAAACAATGATAATTTCACCCATAAAGATTTGAGAAAAAGTATATTATTAAAAAAAAAAATTTCTATTTTTACATTTGTAATTGTAAATTAAATTTTTCATTACCACATTTGATGGATTTATGGCAATGAAATTTCCCCTTCCATCTTGAACACTTCGCCTCTTGCTCAGTGCTTCTGTATTACTTAAGGAATCACGGAATCCAAGTTCGTCTCCAACTGAAAATCCTGTATTGCAAAAAAAGTAGATTAGAATTTAAAACAATTGGTAAAAATTCTCCTGATTATAAATTATGAATAATTTTTTAAAACCCTCTGGTTTTTGTATATAGAAAGAAATTTAAAATACCTTTTCTCTTTACAAATGAAAATTTTCTTTTGAGAAGAAAATACAATTCAAGAAGAGATCAGAGATTTAGAAGAAAAAATTTAAAAAAAGGAAAAGTGGAGAAACGATTTAATAATTTTTTAATATACAATTTATTATTCGAGGTGTTGAAAGAATACTAACGAGAAATGTTATTTGTGTCATATTTTTCTGTAAACAAAGAGTGGATAAACAAATTATCAAAGATTATAATTTGTACTATCAACTTTTCTTCATACGCAGTGTCAATTTCTTTTCAATATACCTGAGATGCAAATAATAGAAGGAAAAAGATATTTATGCATAAGTGCAATCTGTATATTTCCAGCAAAAGTAGGTTAAGCAAAGGATACATGAATTATTAATTTGTCGTATTAGATTGATACCCAAAGAAAGAAAACAGGCTAACAAACAATCAATTTTTTTCTTTTTTTCTTTTATCTATAGTTTAATATATACACAAATCTGCCTTTTTTTGTTTTATTAGTTATATAATACACTATAGGAAAAAAAATTTTTTATTCAAATAATTGACTAATTAAATTATCATCTAAATATACTTATTTGCCACAAGTAATTTATATTTGCAATAAATAATATTCATTTATGACAAATAATATATAATCCTACTCTCTAAATTAGAATTTGTAAAAATGTTTACTAATTAAAATTAATGACTAACTTTTTGCTTTTTAATTAGTAAATTTTATCAATAAATAGTAATTTCCAGTAATTTATTAGTAAAATTTACTAATTCAAAAGCAAAAAGTCAGTAACTGATTCAAATAAGTAAACATTTTTACTAATTCAAAATCAGAGAGTAAGTATTTACAATAAAAAATAGTTATATGGAAAATAATTATAATTTACTCACAAAAATAATTATAATAGCTATTTTTATTTATTTTTTTATTTTTATGTAGATTAATAATAAAATTTACAATTTATTAATTGTAAAATAGTTATTTATGATACAAGTGCGTAAAATCGTTGATTATACGAGTGTGACGTTTGCAGCTCGAGCCGAAGGCGAGTGCTGCAAGTCACACAAGTATAATCTGATTTACGCACGAGTGCCATACGAAATTTTTTGCAACACTACAACAACTAAACTTGCAGCAATATTGCCAATATTACTGTAACTTTAGGTGTAGTGGGGAACTGTTAAATGAATTTTTCTAGAAGCTAAAATAAAAAAATGTGATTGTAAATTGTTAATTAAAAGCATTATTTCATTGTTTCTCATCAAACAGTCACAAGAATGCGTAAAGTAACCTTTTTACGCACTGAAAATCACTTTACACACTGGAATTCACTTTACACACTGCTAGCGGTGTGTAAAGTAACACTTTACACACCGCTATAAAAAGAAGTACTTTACACACAGTTTTCTGTGTGTAAAATTCAATTTTACAGGTTAGTGTTGCAAAAAATAATATAATACGTAACAAATATTTCTTATAAGAAATTTATAATAGAAAATAATAACTATTTGTAGGAAAAAATTATTATTTATACAATTTTTTTTCTAATATATACAATGATCGAAAAAATAAATTATTATTCGATCCAGAAATATTATTTTAAATGTTTTTATTTATATATATTATTTTTTATATATTTTATAAAATTTTATATACTTTTTTATATTTGTGAAATAAATAGAAATGTAAAATTAAAAGAATTATTAATAATAGAATAGTATATTTAAATATATTTTTACATATATAGTAAAATAATTATAGCATTATATTAGATATTATAAGTATCATCTGTATTTTATAGCTTATTAATATAATTTGTACTTATGAATAAAAGATAATAATTACTAGAATAGATTAAAATTTATAAGAAATGTGAATAATTATTTAAAGTAGATCAAGGTCATCTTATGTAAAATTATGTACGATTTTAGTTGCTGAATATAATCAATGCTAGTTATTAAAATATAATATTAAATTAGTGATGGATCACTGAACAGAGTTTTATTATTTATAAGAAAGTTATGTAGGTTTGTGATTATAATCAAAATTTGATAATATTACTATTTTTTCGGGGGTTTTTAAATATTTTTTCATATTTTTTTATTTTATTTCAATATAGTTTGATTTTTTCGTATTTTTCATTTTTCAATTTGATATTTTAATTTTACATGTTTACAATTTTGTTTTTTTTTATTAACACTGATATTTTGCTTTTTTCTATTTTTATTTTTTACATTCTGATATTTTACTTTCTTACATTTTTATGTTTTATTTTGTATTCACTTTGATATTTTTCTTTTTAACTTTTGTATTTTTTATACTTTGATTGTTTATGTTTTACATTTTTCAAGCGTGAAATATTGTAATCGCGGGGGGAAATGTGCAAATAATTTTTACAGTTTTATTTTTTCCTTTTTGATATTTTAATTTAAATTTTTTATCACATTTTTTAAATGTTTATAATATTCTTTACATTTTTATTTATTGTTTTTAGTTTTACATAATATTTGTTTACATTTTCTACTTTTAATTTTACATTTTTTTATCGTATTTTTTATTTTTATACAATTACTTTTTTTTATATATACTTCTCCATAGTTATTATTTTTTTCTTTCATTTTTATTCTATCTTTTAATTAAAAAAAAAATTTTTTTGTTCTTTATTTTTCAAATTACTTTGGCTCCTTACATGTCTAAACGACCCTAACTTTCTATGCCAATCATTACGACAAATGCAATGCCAATTATTTTCACTGATAGACGATATGTCACTTATTAACTTCTCAATGTAAAGACACATTTTTATTTCATTCTTTTTTTTGGTTTAACTAAACTGACACTTTATGCAACTTTGCGTGCAAGGACCTCGGAAAATTATTATATTAAATAGAAAAAAGCGCATGCAAACACGGGAAATAAGAAATTTTTTCTTTTTTTTTTGTTCTTTGCTAATAGTACCCTTGACAAAAATGAAAGTTAAGGTGCTAATTAGAAGGTCCAAATGACTATATTAATGAGTTTTAATAGCTGTAATTTGTCGTTTAGATAATAAATTTTTTATTCTGTAAAACATTTGACAAATTCTTGCTTTGAAAGTATGTTTAAAATCTATTTGTATAAAAAACGAGGGAGAATGTGAAAAAATTTTAAAATTTATAAACAATTAGATAATTTTCATCTAACTATTTTTCTTTTTTTCTGTTTATTTTCTTATTATTTTTTTCTGTTATTTTTGTTATTTATCTATTGAGTATTTTTTATTATACTTCCTTTTACTTTTTTATTATTTTTCATTATTTCCTATTATTTTCTACAATTATTGTAAAATTATTTCTTTATTATTTTTCTATTATTTTCTATGATTATTGTCCCATTATTTATTCTTTTTAATAAATAATTTTATATGTTTAGTAAAACAAAATACTAAATACTGAAAAGTTTAGTTTTTCTAACTAATAAAAAAAAAAAGAAAAAAAAACGTCTAAATTGTTTTTCAGTTAAATTTCTGTACAATTATAATTACATTCAATTACGTGTAACAAATATTCACGCTCCTTCAAATGTTATGTAAAGATGTTGGCAAATTTTTTTCCTTCATTATATTTTTCACACATGCAAGTACATTGATTAAATTAGAATTATCTAGTTATAAAATCTGAACTTAAAGATCAAGATGCATTTCTGAAATACTGATTATTCATTATTCTCTATTTAGGTGTAGTTGAAAAAATATTATTTCATCGATTATGAAAAATTGGTTGAATTTTTAATTATTATTTTATATATTTAATATAAATAATCAATTATTGTAAATGATTTATTATTAGATAATTTATTAGAACAGGAAATTTATCATTAATAATATTTTAAACAATTATATTACAAAAGAAAATTTATATCATCAAATTTTATTGTTATTTATCGCTTCTTTGGGCATTAATCTTTTTTTGATTTATTCTCCACACGCAACGATACCGAATTGAGAGTGAAAGATATTTTGAATTTTGCATTTATCAAAGGATTGCCTCTCTCTATATAAAGATATTAACACCTGTTGAAGGATGACTTTCATAATCGAATTCCGTTCGAGTATTACTTTATCACTTGTGGCTCATATTCAGGCCGAAAATTGACTGAGAGTTTTGACAATATAATTCATAAGGTTTAAATTGCGTGGAAAATTGTCAAAAAAAATTTTTACTTGAATAACTTATTTAGATTTTTATGACTTTTTTACTTTAGAATTTTAACTTCTTAATTGAAATAATTAAAATTGTGTCATATTAATTAAGTAATTAGTTAATTAATTTTTATGAGACTTATTAAAAAGTATTTATTAACTATAAAATTGTTTGCACGACAATGAAGCAACACGAGAATGTTGACTATATTGAACTAAAAATTGCAGCTAAATATGATGTCAATATTTGACCAATATTGTAGTTAATGTTTTGTTTGGAGAAAATGAATTTTATCGAATGATTTTTTTTTTTTTTTTTGATGGAATGGTGAATTTTCTTTTCTTTTTTTCGGACACTCACCGAGTCCGACGTAACCTTTAACACCTCCCAGATTTCGAACCCGGAAGAGACCGGATTTTTTGAAGGCACAATTAAGAACGAAACCAAAGTCGGATTCCAATACACATGTGTTTAAAGCCTCCCGCCACGTGCAGCCTAGAATCAAATTGGAAATACCATCTCTTTATAGCTTTTTAAAGCCTTTTTTTAAAAGGGTGTTTATTTATTTACGTTTCATTTTTTTTTTATTTTTACTTAATATAAAAAACTTTTTTTTTTATCTCTGTGCTATTGATTCCGACTTTAAATCACTTTTCTTCCTTTATTCCAAAAGGATTTTTTCTATAAATAACTATTTTTTACCTATTTCATTATTATTTTTATTATTAGGTATTAATTTTTTTTATTACATATTATTTTATTATTGTTATTAAAGTTATTTATTTTTATTATTATTTAAAGTAAGTAGTAACTTTTTCAATGTCTGCTTTTTGGGGTTTTTAATTAATTAGTAAACAATGATTATAATGAATTAACAATTAGTTATAAATGTTAATTAAAAATTAGAGACGATATTAATGAAACAAAAATGATAAATTTTCGACCAATTAGTTTTGAATGCAGAAAAAAATATAATTATGCAAATTGAACCGGTTTGAAGTATTTTTTCCACTAATATAATATTATTTGTTTTTCCGCCTACAAAAGAAGATTTTGTAAAGATTTTTTAAAGGAGGTTGAGTAAATAATAATATATGAATCAGGAATAATGTGAATGCTTTTTGGAATACTGATGATGATGATGATGATGATGATGATAATTTCTTTCTTTTTTTTGCCCTCAGCAACCTTTACTTCTTTCTTTCAGTAAATTTCAATAGTTCTTTGAAAATTTATTTTCAACGTGTTTAGTTTTTTTAATTTTACATAAATAATGAATGAAACCAATGACAGTAATTTTTACTTTGATGAATGTAATTTCAACACATGTTCACATTTCAAAATGGGAAAAAAAAAATTTTCTTGTATTTACATTTAAATTAATTTCCTTTATTTTTACTAATTTTTCAGAAAATAAAAAAAATTTTCTCTATTTTTTTATTCCAACCTTTGTAAATTATAATTGAATTACAAAAATACTTCAAAATTTAAAAGTAAATAATACTTTTTAAAACTTTTATAAATACTTTTGAAAGAAAAATATTTGAAACTAAAAATACTTTTTAAACTTTTGTCAACTATTCTATATTTAGATAGAAAATACTTTAAAAAGCGCGAGTTCCCTTTTGCTTAGAGTGATGAGACAATAGTAAATAATGTTTACTTTCAATATTATTTTACCCCATATATAAATCATAATATTTTTTCCATTAATTTTTTTCTAGTCACTAATGAATCATTATCAAATATAATTAACATTTTATTTATTCGCAAACTCATGCTTCCTGCAAAAAAATTTTTTTTATTTATAATTTTCCAAGTATTGGGCATCGAAAGAGAAATCTTTATGACACGAGACTAACGTTGTTAACCTGAATTGAACACCTTCATACATCCGTGTATTTGAATTTCACATCCCAATCATTTTTATCAATTGTCGCTAATTATTTAATATTCAATTATTGTCGCTATTCCAAAAATGATTTATTTTCGAAAATTTACGATAATTATTTGGTATTTTGTCTCTTTTTTTAGTAAATTTTATTATTATAAGTTTATATTATTATAACCTTATATTATTTATTAAATAATAGGATAAAATAAACGGAGTTATTAATTATAGAAAATAATTAACCCCTAATAAATTAAATAATTAAGGAAGTGTAAATAATTTATTAATAATTAATTATTTTATATCCTACGATTGCTTGTGAAAAGTAATTATTGTCAATTAATTGTTTATAGTAATTATTTAATTATGTTAAATAATAATTTTACAGTAAATAACTATATTAAGGGGAGGGTTCACCGATATTTTAAACTATTTATTTTATTTATTTATTTATTTATTTAAATTTGAACGGACAAAAATGTCCTTAACAAAAGAAACTATTTGTCAAGAAAATAATTTAAATTTTCCATAAAATTGTTTTTATAGTAAATTTTTTTAAGTAATTCAATGATCATAAAATAAAATCGGTCAAAAAATGTTTTGATCATTTTTGAATATCTGATTTAAAAAATTTAAATATTTTTGATAAATTAAATTAATTATCTAGAGTAATGCATTAATTACTTCATAACTTAACATTTTTGCAAATTTCTTATTATTTTCATTACTGTAATTGGTTCTAATAATGTTTGCTAAAATTTTTATTTGAATTTTTTTTCTTTTAAATTAGTTTCAGATTAAATTGTGAATGGAAGAACGTTATTTATTGCGATTCATTTGACCTTAGCGCTCTTTTGAACTTTAAAATAATAGTTTATAAAATTGTTGAATATAATAGGTAAATTTTTTAAAACAGTTTTTTTCAAATAAATTTTTCCATTGCGTAACGATTCCCTTTTATCGTCTCTTTGAAGATTCTAAATCAACTACGAATCTATTTCTCTATCGGTTTTTTTTAATCGGAATTCACATTATACTATTTAAATTGACATTTTTTCTTCTTATAATCGAATTAGAAATCAGTGGAAAATTGAGAATTTGGAATTGAAAATTTGCATAATTCTCTGGAAAACGAGAGATTTTTTTTTAATTATGCAATTTTTATTAATACTTTAAAGGGATAATTAAGTATTAAATTTTAAATTATATATGACTTTCCTTGTTATGAATCTCAATTCCTACAGATTATTTTTTTTTTCCTTTCAAAATGACTAAAATTTCTAATAAATTATTATTAAATTATTAAATTGTAGAAATTTTCCAAAAAAAAAGTAAAGGTTGAAGGAAATTTAAATTTTTTTGATTTATTATTGATGATTAATCTAAGGAATCTTTTGCCAGTTTGACGAGATAGAAGTTGTGCCATTGGGCCATACCCTAGTGACCCACTTGAAACCTGACTAAACGTTCCAAGACGACCCATGAATGACCACACCATATAGTGCGTATAGCCACTCGAATACTCTCTTTTCAAACTGTTTGAAATTTTTGGACAAGTTTATCACATGATTCACTTTTTTTTCACTTTCAAAAAAATATATATACGTACATAAGCACCCAGATTTGTGCTGAGATTTAAAATCGTATTTTCAATTGTTTTTAAAATTTTTTAAAATCATTTTCGTATTTTTATAATGAAAAAAATTCTTTGGAATTTTTTATTTACCTTCTCATTATAATAAGAAAGTTTTTTTTATCTTGATATCTTTACATTTTCCACTATTTATTAAAAAGAAAATTTTTCAATATTTTAATGCGCTTTGGTCGTGATCGTTAAAGCGTTGAATTGAAGAAAGCGAATCTGACTCGTATTCGAATCTCCCTGGAGGTTGACATTTTTTTAAAAATTTATTATTAGGGACCATTGAGAAAATACTTGACGTTCTTTTTAATTTTTCGAAAATTTAAATAAAAATTTTAAATTTAAAAAAAAAATTTCATTACTTTAATTATAATTAGGGACTATTAAAAAATACGTAACATTTTTTTTTAATCCCTCGCCCCGTTTTCAGGGGTGGATTTAAAAAGAACGTTATGTATTTGTGAATAGTCCTTATAAATAACTTTTTATTTATTTATTTCTTTCATAATTATTATTATTATTATTTCTCACATATTTTTTTTCAATGGTAATTTATATACTAGATTGAAAAAAGGGAATGTAATGAATGAAACAATTTTAAAGAATTAAAAATTGTATTGAATTTTTAAAAAAATAATAAGAAATCTTTTTCATTTAAAACGGTTTTTAACAAAGATAATTTTGTACGCACAAAGAAAATTAGAAAAAGTCTTTTTAATGTTTTTTAGAGAAAATTATTTCACTCCTTTTTCATGAGATTGAAGTAATAATTTAAAAGAAAACATAAACGTTTTTGCATTTCGCCTAAATAGCTCATGTTCATAAAATTAATTCTTCGCTTCCTCAATGGTAACGCGCTATTAAGAAGATGCAATGAAATACGAATCATTATAATCTTCACTTATTTAAAATTATGCATTAAACGAAACATATATATAAAATTCTTGTCATTACTTCACACTTGTATTATCATTATTATTATTATTATTTCACACCTCTCTTGATTAATGAACATTGTGAAAGTTTTATTTATTCATTTATTTGTTTGTTTATTTATTTATTTAATTGTTTATTTACATATTTATTTGTTTTTTTTTATTTGTGTATTTGTTTATTATTTATTAATTTATTTTTTTTATTATCTATTTGTTTATCATTTATTTATTTGCTAATTTTACTTCCTCATGAGGAAGTATTTTGTTTATTTATTTGATAATTTATTATAATTTAATATATTTTCCTGCTAATTTCGAGCAAAGAACGTGTTCCATTTCACATTTTGCTATTTGTCATCGAAGAAGAACAAAATTTGCATAATATGTCATTAATATAAATGGATTTGCTAATTGCGAGCATACAAATGTAAATCCAGGTCTTCAACTCGAACATTAGACTCTTGCATTCGAGGTACAAGTTAATCTAATTGAAATCTTATTTTCCCATAATATTTATCTCATGATTTTTTTTTAAATAGAAAAAATTATTCAGATCAAGGGGAAATTAATTTCTCGAATAAAAGAAAATTTTTTATAATCAATCTATTATTTTTTATAACAAAATATTGTTTTATTCACAAATGTATTTACTGTTTATTTTACTATTTCTTATAACTATTACTATTTATAAATTAATATTTTTATGTTAATTAATTATCATTCGTGTTCAAATTTTTTAATAGTTTAAATATAGTAATTGTTTTAATAACTTTTTATTTTAATAATAATTAAAAATATTTGGTTTAAAAGGGCACACCTCGATTATTTAAAACATTTTTCAAATTTATGTTTTTCAAAAAATTTTGAAAAAAATAGTAAATTTTTTTTAAAATTGAAAATCAGTCGTTGGTCTGTAAATTCAATGGACACATGTATATAAACGTGTCCAAAGCATCGTAGAAAGTGTCTTACGTATAAACGGAACATTAGCACAGTCCGGCTGGCCCGATTCCCTAAATACACTCCACTGACAAAATATATAATAAACTTATTATAATTTTTGTTTAATGGACATTTTTTTTGCAGCAATAATAACTATCGATTTACATAAAAGCGATTCGTTTTTTTCCCTCTCTGTAAATTAACATTTACATCGTTGCTAATTTACACATTTGCATAGCGAATTTAATTATCATTTAATTCGTTCACCACAAATCACATTTCAGAAATTTTTCCCCAAAAATTTTTGTTAGTTAATTAAATTATAAACTAATTAATTTACAAACAAAAAATAAAACCAGCAATAAATACAGCGATAAATAAATTATTATATAAATAAATTGATAATAAAATTATCACAAATAAATTACTAAAAATTTTCAAATGTTTAACTAAAAATTTTCAAATAGATTCATAAATAAATAAATTAATAACCAAATAAACATAACTTCTTGAAGAATGACGTCACAGGTTTAAAATACTTGCTTTGAACAATCTCTTCAATTAAACAAATAAATTAGTAAATAAATAAATCTGAAAAAAAATTTATAAACAAATAAAAGAATTACTTTTTTTGTTAATAATTATTTTTTATAATTATTTTATTAATTTAAAAAAAATTTGAAAAAATTTAAACAGTATGGAAAAAGTGAAACAAAAAATTGACTAAATATGTATTAAATAATTTTATTGATAAATAAATAAAAAAAATGTTAATAAAAATGTAAAATAAAAAAAATGTTTCTTTCTGTAAACTAGAATAATAATGACAATTGAATGAATTTCACTATGGTTGATTACCCATTAAAGAGGTTTCGGTTTCTACAATAATATCCTCCCCTTTTTTCCAGAGAGTGAATCAATGATATGATAATTATCGACTTTCGTTATCGATGTGTCCTATTTTTTTTCCTTTCTCTCTCTTTTTTTTCTCCCAAGACATCAAACGTCCTCGTGTACATTTTTTTTTCTTTTTTCTAATTGATATATATTGGTTACTGACTATATATATATTTTCTCACTTTCTACCGAGATCATCGTTCCTTGACTATGTGTATTTATAGTCATTGCTTTCGATGACATCTTGTTCCTTTTTTTCCATCTCTCCCTCTTTTTTTTTTAATACACTTTCTTTTTTAGATCAAAATGTACATCATATATTATATTGATTTGCACTCATGCGAATATAATAATAGTGCAAAAAAAATGAACTTATTCTTGAATAATCTAGAAAGAAATTATATGATGTTCACATTCTATAGTCAAAGAACCGTTAAAATTGCACGACTGTGATACAAAATAGGAGTCAACATGCGAGACGATTTTTTTTCCATAGTTTAGTCGCATACTCGGTCAATTTTATGTATTTCAATATTTTTAACTTCTTTTTATTGTTTCGTAAATAATTTTTTCCGTTTTCGAAATATTTCCTCATTTTTTAAAGTTTTTTGTTTTTTATATTACTTTTATTTTTACCAGTTTTTTTATTATATTACTAAATCTAGTTGGATTTAGTGATGAATAGTTAAATTTGTTAAATTTATTAAATATTTAATGAATTTTTCATAATTTTATAAATCAAACTTTATAATAAATTAACAAATTAAACATTATAATTAATTAAGTAATTGAACTTTTATAATTAACTAATATTCAATTTTAGAATTAATTAATTAAACTTTATAATTATTTAACTAATTAAACTTTATGATTATATTATTAAATTAAATTATCATAATTAGCCAAAAATAAATAAAATTACAGATTTAAACTAAATTACATACAAGCAAGTACCCAAAAAGAATATATTTTTATATATTTACAATTTACATTGATGATTAATGATAAAATATTGTTAGTAAGGAAAAGAAGAATGAATTTTCAAATAATATAAATAATAATAAAAATGTTATCAGATTCGAGTCAGAAATCAATAGCACAGAATTAAACAAACTATATATGTAAAGTTTTTTTTATATAGAAACACACCCAGAAACCTGAAAATTGTTTAAAAGGCTATTTTATACATTATCAGTAAAATATATGCACAACAATTTTTCGTGGATGCTGAAAAAAAATTGGAACACTGAATATCCTTTCACTGGAGATATAAAAGAGAGATATTTACATTTTGAGATATGAATTTTGTTTCCCATCAAATTATAAATATTCATTTATTTTTATTTAAAAAACGTCACAATTTTGTAACCATTTTTTTTTTTACAAATTGTTGACAATTTAATAAAAATAATTTTTAAAAAATTTAAAAAAAATAAAATAATAAAAAGAAATGAAATAAAAGTAAAATAATAATTTATATATTCCAGAGAAGAGGATTTCAAATGTTACTTTAGTAATTTGTGTGATTCAGGAATTTGACAATTTTATAAATTTTTCAACAATCAAGTGGATTCAAAATTTACAGTATTAAAAATAATTAAATAATTATAAAGATAAATGTTTAATTAAAAATTAAAGGAAGTAATTTTTTGTGTTAAAATTTAAGTAAATTACAAGTATAAATTAACTAATTCAAATAATAATAGTCTCTTAATCAAATAGTTAATAATGGATAATTAAAATTCACTATTAGGTTGTGTCAAAATAACTAAAATTTTCTGAAACTAATTCAGTTAGTGAATTTTTAATTTATTATTAATTAATTAATTATAGTAATTATTAAATAACTATTCATTAATTATTATTTATTAACTATTTTTATTTTATCTTTGACTATTTTTTATTTGCTAATAGTTATTTTCTACTTATAATTAGTTATTTTTTACTAATCGCTGAGTCAAAAATTGAGCAAACATTTTAGTAACAATTAATTATTTTAAACTAATTCAAATTTAGAGAATAAATAATGGAATTTATTTTTATTTATTTACAAAGATAAATTTAATTTTTTTAAACTAATTACTCAAAATATTGTTATTTTAATTGCAATAATAACTGTTACTATTATTATACAAATTTTTATTATTGATATTGTTATTATTTTTTTATTACTTTTATTATTTTTATAATTAATTAAATTATTCAATTTATTCACGTACAGAGTTAAATCTCATTTGATGAAAGTAACAATTATCGATAATAATTAATCATTTATTTTGCTGTAATGTCTCCTTGATCCACTATTAAGTTTTTGTCATCCTCCTTTCATGTTTCACACATCTGATTATCATATACTAGATGAATCTATGTAAATAAATCATTTAAGGCTAGTCTACATATTTATATGATACAACTTATTAGTAGAAAGAAAGAAAAACTGTAAATAAAAAGTATCAGTTCAATTATACTAAGTACTACTATTGAAAAACACAAGCAATAAGAGAGTTATTTTAAAAGAAATTGAAAATGTTATTCAATAGAGAAGGAATTATAATAATTTATAACTTATGTACAAAAAACAATTATTAACATTACATAATCAAGATACTTTTCGAATTATTTATAAAATTATTTTTCACAGTATGAAAAACAATTTAATCCCGAAGTGAAAAAATTATTTTTTTTTTATTGAATATTGAAAACAATTCAATATTCAATAAATGAATAAAATTAATAAACTTAATAAAATTAATAAATCTATTTAATATAGTAAATATAATTAAGTAAATATAATAATAAATTAATTATTTAAATCAAATTAATTTTGTTACAAAAAAAACAAATTCGAACAAAAAATTTTGTTCGAAAAAAGTACTATAAGTTAAAAGTATTATAATTAACAACTACTGATTTTAATTGAAAAAATAATTTTACTATCGCATAAAATATGAATAAAAACTACTAATAACGATGTTATTAATGAAAAAAATAACAAGAATTGTAAAAATTAAATAAAAAATGTAATAAAAATGTTTTTCTACAGGACTAAATAAATTGTTTGTTTATTTTAAACTCAATACTTTTATAGACTTGCACAAGAGTTGTCTATGAAGAAATATACAAAACGTGATTCAGTTGCTATAGCAACTGATTCTGTGTACAAATCCACACACTCTTTACATTGATTGCAGAATTATAAAAAATTCCAGTTTTTATTTGAAATATCCAAATATAAAACTAATTTTATATAGACATAAAAAATAAATACCAAACGAGAAAAATTTCATGAAATATTCTTAAAAAAACATTACATATTAATTGGAATAAATTAATAATTATTTTGAATAAATTATCATTTAAAATACTAATTAATATTTAAAATTTAATAATTAGTATTTTAAATATAGTATTTAAATTGACAAATTATTTGAAGTAAATAATTATTAAAAGTGTTTTTTTTAATGTAATATCATGAATTACTAAATTAAAAATCCAAAAAAGAAAATAACATTAGGGATGATAGTCAATTATGACTTGAAAAGAAATATTCTCTAGAATTTTCAAAAATACCCAAATTTCTTACTTTTTATTTATAAATTCCGTAAAGAAAAGAATACAAACAAAAAAAAGTCCAAGTAGAAAAATTGAAATAAATTCTTAGCTTTTAAATAGATTTTGAAGTGTAATTTTAATTTGAAAAAAAAATTCCGGAATACGCACCAACGACGACGAAGAGAAATAACGTCGTGGCAATTTTCATCTTTGTAGATCCAGTTTAAAAAATTGTGTTTTAAAAAAAAGTCAGACAACTCCCGTCTGACTAGCAAACAAAATTCTCCAATTGAGAATCAACAGTATTTTCCAATTTTTTCAAATTTAAAAAAGAAAATAAAATTATTTTCCCCGAAAAAACACTTCTTTTAAAGACAATCGTCACTTTTTCATTATTTTCAACAAAAAATGCGCTTAATAATAAAAGAGGAAATAATTATAGAATAATAATCGTAAAATAACAAGAGCTCGAGATTTTACACGCGACACGTTGCTCGTGCTCACAGTTACTAATATCCTATGATATACACTCGTTGGAAGAAAAGCATGTCTGGCCGCACTTTCAGATCGGAGAACACCAGTTTGTTGGATAAAAACGAGGTGTAGAACGGCGAAGCCCCACTAAAGTCCCATGGCAAGGCCCCCGCTTCTGCGGGTCAATGATGCGAACGCACTTTGGGTCCCTATGTGACGACCAATGCTCGTGATCATAAAATAAAAGTTGAAAGAAAGAAGAAGCAGTGAAGAAGAGGAGAAAAAAAAGAAAAAAGACTGTATGAGGGTAAGAGGTGCCACTGACCCACTCATTTCACATGATAACGGGATCGTTCACTTGGCGTAGAACTGGAGAACGAAAACATTTGTCTCTAATCCGTCGTTTAGATCTAGAGGTCGAGGATTCGCTGAAAACATGTCAAGAATAAGCGAACGAGGAGGCAGCAAATTCACTCATAATTAAAATTATCCTCCGAAGAATCGTGTACCTAGAAAAAAATACTGTAAACTGAAAATTAGATTTAAATGATTAAAATTTTGCCCAGAATTTTATTAAAATTGTTGAAAATAATTGAATTTTTGTGAAGTTTTTATTATTCATGAAAATAATTTAGTATTTGAGTAGAATTTTATTAAAAAATTGGATTTTTGACAAGAATTTTATTAAAATTGTTGAAAATAATTTAATTTCTGTGAAATTTTTATTATTTATGAAAATAATTTAGTGTTTGTGTAGAATTTTATTAAAAATTTTTTAAATAATTGAAATTTTTCCAAGAATTTTATTAAAATTTTTGAAAATAATTGAATTTCTGTAAATAATTTTATTAGTTATAGAAATAATTGAATTTTTGCGAAGAAATTTATAAAAAAAATTTGTAAATAATTGAATTCGTTTGGAAAATTTAATTAAATTAGTAGATATTGAAAAACAGTGAATTAATGAAAATTTAATAGTGTAAATAACCTAATATAAAAACCTAGTAGCATTTAAATGTTTAATAAAATTTTTAGCATAAAGAATTTCGATTTTCTAAAAATCAATAAGTTATACCAGATGGTTCAGATACAAATTTATAATTTATTAAACACAATCGCATTAAATTTGAAAGTAACAGCAGAAAATATTTGTTTTCACAAAAAAAAGAGAAAGATAGAACTGTTGACAAAATAAATAACCGAAGAGATCAAAAAATGTTTATATACACTACGTATACAATTTGTTCGAGCAAAAAATTATTTTTACTTGTTTGTATTAAAAAAGAGAACAAGAACAACATCAACAACACAAGACAATTTGCACGTATCGACTAGTATTAAAGCGAAAAATTTTTAGAAAATGTAAAACTGGCAAGAATCACTATTTTTTTTTTTGTCGTCAAGACGTTTTTATATTATTATTTAGAAAAAAAAACAAGATTAAAAAATTTGTTTATTATGAAATTATGATATTTTCTTTTTGCGTAAACTGTAAATGAAAGACGTTGAAAAAGAATCGAAAGAATTGGAGATAATTTTAAATCTACTTTTGCCTGCGTTCAATAAAAAACACTGTTTTAGAAAAACTTAATGATATCAGTGTTCCTGATTGATTAAACTCGCATTGAATGAAACTTACATTATTTTTTTTCAATAGACTTAGATCGTAAGGGAAGTGGTTAGAAGAATTCTTCGTTTTTCTCACTTCTTCTTCCTCTTTGCTTCCTGAAAAATAGAAAAATTTGTTAATATTTTTTAATTAATTTAATTTTTAAATAAATATAAATCGAATTTTCGATTTTTGATGGATTGGAATTTGACTGATATCTAACACTCCTTAAAGTGAAGTAACTATAATTTAGAAGAAAATTTAAAAATCTAATTTATTTTCAAACTAAAAATTAAAAAAAATTTGATTCAATTTTCAAAATTTTGAAACTTGATTTTTTAACGGAAAAATAATTCACATTTAAATAATATTCACCTTTCCTTTCTTCGCCATCATAGGACATGACGTTGTTTTAATTTGTACATTTTCTGAATTTGTCAAAACAGTCAGTTCGGAAATATTTTCCAATTTTTCCGATTCAGTTTGAGAATTTTCTGTAACAGTGCAATTCTCCTTGATATTTTCTTGACAATTCAAATCACTTATTAATTTATTTTCAAGACACTCATTATTTTTGGATTTTTCATTTAAATCCGTATTCTTTAATGTTTCACTTAATTTATCTATTTCATTAGTGATTTCAACTTTTTCAACGTCTACTTCTAATTTATCGCTGATAATATTCTCAGTCTTATTATCTAGAGGCAATTCTACATCGTTTGATACTTGATTTATACTTTCAGAATTTGTTAAACAATTTTTTTCTAAATTCTCATCGTTTTTTGGTAATTCTGAACATTTTGATGTATCATCTGAATTTCTTTCCTCTATTTCTTTAATTTCGGAATTTTTAGTAAAATTATCTGAATTTTTATTTATTTCTTCTAGTTCTTTAGTTTCGGAATTTTTAATAGTCTCTTGTTCTTTTATTTCTTCGGTTGTTTTTAATTCTTCTTTAGTTTCGACACTTTCGACTTTAGTGTCTTTATCTTGTTTTTCTTGATTAATTTTTTCGTCTGCTGTTGTATTTGTTTGGACATTATCCTTTTCGTCACTTTCTTTAGTTTCGTCTTTCACTATTGAAACTTCGTTTTTCTTTTGCTTCGGGTCTTGTTTCTTTTTTTCTTTTCTCTTTGTTGTTTCTGTTTTTGCTGGTGGATCGTCTGCTTTTGGATTTGTTCGTTTTGCTTCTTGGGCGGCGATATCTTGCATTAATGATTCCTGCGCTTGCGATAAATTATTGCCCAATTTTTCAGAAACTTGAGTGAAATTTTCAATTTGTTCGATTGATTTGACATTGTCTTGATTTTCACATTGAACGGAATTTGATTCAATGGTTTTTTCCTTTAATTGCAAAATGAGTGTTGCACGTTCCTGTTGGAAGGCTTTACACAATTCGAGAAGAAGTAATCGTTTACGATTGAGATCCTCGATTTCGGCATCACGTGTTTGTTTATCGGCGGCCATTTCGAGGAGAGCTTGGTGACTCTTCTCCCAACGATGCTTCCATAATCCTGTCTCCTTCTCGAGTTTGTGGATTTTCTTCGACATCTGAAATATCAATCATTTGTTTCAATTAAAAATACATAGAAATTAAAAATATAAAAACGTTAAAATAGAAATTAAATTTGTTTACAAATTTTAAATGGTAGACTAATGGATATTTATTTTTGTCTGATGTTTATCTTACTTTTTCCATTTCTTCGTTAAATCCGCCGAATACTTGATTACTTTTAGTCAAAGCGTTTTGGAATTCGTCGTATTTGTCAGTGTACATGCTTATTTGACTTCTCAGTCCCACTTCCTGGGCCTGCATTTCTTTCAGCCTCAATTGATATTCGGCTAATTTCTGAAAAGTAAAAAAAATTATTAATTATTTGAAAATCCAAAGAGAAAATTGTTCTTTTGATTTAAACTCACAGCCAAGAGTTGTTTTTTCTCATTGAGAAGTGCCTCCTTTTCGGATGTCATTTCTAAAGTGACTTTTGCCAATTTAGCCTCGGCCAATTGAATTTCAAGTTGCATTTGTTGATGAATTTTCTCAAATTGCTGCTCCCTTAATTCAACTTGTTCACAGAGGGATTTGAAATTTTTACTCATTTCCATATTGTCCTCGTAAAGTTTTGTATTTTTTTCATTATTTTGACTCATGAGGGCAGTAAGTTCGCCGAGGGTACTTTGAAATTTAGCCGACACTTCCTTGCGTTTCTCCTCTTCTTCACGAAGTTTCAATAAACTCTCCTCTTTAACGGCTTTATTTTGTCGTTGTAATTCACGACATAAACTTTCCAATCGACTTCGAGTTAAAACAGCTTTACTACGTTCCGTTTGTAATTGATCTTTTTCACGTTGTATCATTTGAACCTTTTTCTCTGATTGCTTCAATGACAATTGCAATTTACGATTTTCATCAATAACTTCAGAATATTTTTTGCACATTGCCGATAATTTTTCGTCAGCATTTTCAATGCTGACCAAACTTTTTAAGACCTGCTCAACTCCTCGTTCCTCCTTTTTCTTCGGTTTTTCATCCTTTGCATGCTTTCTCTCCCTGTGATGCACAGGTTTAGGCTGAAAAATTTATTTTCAAATATTAATTCCCTGTATTAATTAATAGTAATAAATTTTATATGTACAAAAAGTATGAAGAATGAACTATTCATTTTTTACACATAAATTTCAAATTTCGATATAAAATTATCCTAATTAGTCCTTGATTACTTTCAATTATTTATTTCATAACTGGATTAATTAATTAATTAATGGAATTATAATTAATAATGGAATTGACCTTTTTTTCAAGACTAAATTTCTAACCTCACTTCTAGAAAATTTTTACCACTTTTTACAAAAGGACAAATGACAAGGAGGATATTATTTAAAAGATATCATTTAAAAATGCTGATATTTAAGAGTATAGTGAATGATTATTTGTTATTTTCCAATAAACAAAAACAATTCTTTCGATTTTTGAGGTTATGTGTAGAATGTGTGTTTTGTCAATAATTTCACTCACCTCAACGGTTATATTTTCAGTTTTTTTCTGAGCATCGCCAGCTTCAATTTTAACACTTTCATTTATATCGTTATCCATTATCAAAACATCTGTAGAAACAATATAAAAATTAATTAATACAACCTCAGAACGACCTTAATTTTTGTTTGGTTTATTCCAAAATGCGTTTGGTGCATGCACTCGGTATAAACAAGAGAATCAGAAATTCGCGGCTTTATTTGAATTTCAGTTTTTAATTATTTTTAGTAAAATTCTTATTCTTTTCTTGAAATTAATTTAAAAATTTATGATTAAAAAAAATTTGGATTTTAAACAACAATTGAAATTTAAAAACAATAATTTTCGTAAACAATGTTTTATGTGAAAAGTGAGCTTTCATTTGAACACTGGAGTACAGTTTGTTGCCTATCAACAGGCGCATCTTAAAATTGTCGATAAAAAGGTATTTCTCTTATTTTTGGATTAGATTTTAAACAAATTAAAGATAAAGATTTTGTAATCAAAGAGAATTGATAATAATAAATAAATTACATAATTTTTGTAATTTTTTTTTCTTTTTTAGTTTTAGTCAATTTTAATAAAATAATTTAAAAAGAAAAATTGTTCTTTATAATAATAGAATTAAAAAATTATAATTTATAATTAATAAAAATATACTTTTTTATTGTTTAATTTTACGCTTATATTTTTACTATTCAAATGTAAAGTAAATAGTAGGTAAAATGAAATAAAAGTTACTTTACTTAAAATATAAATAAATAATTAACTAAAATAAATAAATATAAATAAATATAAACAAATTAAAAAATGAATAAAAATTAAGAAATTATAAAATACATAAATGATTAAAAATGATTATAAAGTAAAGAAATTAAAATTTCGTTAAGAAAATGTTGAGGAAAATGTTAATAAAACAAAAAATCAAATTAGTAAATGCAGAAAAGTTTCTCAAAGAAAATTTGTTTTAATTTTTGTCAAAAAAAAAATAACAAAAACCTTTAAAACAACATTTTTTTAAACAAAAATTTATAAATATTTCACAAAAAAAATCTATTTTTGATACATGCAAGTTTGTCTCTCTTTTTTTTTGGTTGCTATTTTTACAAAAGTAAAACGTTTGAAAAATTGTCTATTGACACTCACGAATATTCGATGCGGACAAAAAAAGTTGAAGGACACTAAATAATATTTGATCACAGTGATTGAAAGAAAGTAAAGTTCCTTCTATAATGAGATTTTTCTCCTTTTTTTTTATCTCGAAAAAAATTGATATGAAAAAAGAAACTTTTTTATTTTCCGGTATGCGGAAAGAAAAACTCGTGATATTCAGATGAGAACAGAAGATGTGTGCCGAGAAAGAAATCTGAAAAAGTCACGTCAGAGGTACAACAAAATGGTACGGTATGAGAGAAAAGAGGGAGGGTTCAACATAGTAGTTATTTTGGGAATATATCTAAAGTTAGATACCTATATAGCAGCTTCTAGACCAGTTTCAAGTATATGTACTTACTATAATCACGTCTCTCACAAAAGTATATATCCCAATGAAATCACATTATTAAATAACAATTCAATTTTTCCATGTTGAAAACAATTATTGGCATTTTTTTTAATTTTTATTTTCTGTACTTTAAAAAAATTTATTTTTTATTTCAAGTCGAAATAAATTTTTCCTATCGTGGGGAAATAAATTTATAGAAAATTACAAATTTAAATAAAGGCGATTTAATTTTTTTGTTTAAAAAAAATAATTATTGTCATTCTTTATAAATCTTTACTTTCAGTATTTTAAAAAAATTCATTTTTTTATTTCAAGTCGAAATAAATTTTTCCTATCGTGGGGAAATAAGAATAGAAAATTATAAATTTAAATAAAGAAAATTTAATTTTTCTGTTTGAAAACAATAATTATTGGCATTTTTTATCAATTTTTATTTTCAGTATTTTAAAAAAATTCATTTTTTTATTTCAAGTCGAAATAAATTTTTCCTGTTGGAGAAATGAATTTATATAGAAAAATATAAATTTACACAGAAAAAGCAAAGCCTGAAACCAAAATAATTGAAAAGTAGTCTTTTTTTAAGCTTGAAACTAAAATAAGTCAACTTTAGAACTTAAAATACTAAACGCTAACGAAAAAAAAAACATTTAATTTATTAATTAATTTGTAAGTAATAAATTATTGAATATTTATATTACTTTTTTGATTTAAGAAAATTTTCTTATGGAACTTTTTTCTTTCAAAAGAAAAGTATTGATAAATGAAAAATGAATAAAAAAGATTGATTATTAAAAAACTAATAAGAAAAATTGATTAATATAATAAAAAAAATCTATTACTAAAAACTTGTTTAGTAAAATATTAATAAAAAAATATATTTGACAAACTTAGGAAATAATAAAAAAAAATATAAATAATGACAAATTAAAAGAAAAATCAGATTGAAATTAATTTTTTTTTGTCAATACACTTTGGTCTTGCAGGTAAGTTTGATTTTGATATTCACATTGTGAACTTTTCGTGAATTAAATTAGCAAAGGAAATAACAAAGAATGATTCTTATGCAGGTTTGGTGCCATTTAGTCAGGAATTATTGTAATCAATTTCCTGATCATTTTCTATATTGTCCATTGTATGTTTATAGAAGTCCATTCAAAGATGAAGGAAATGCTTCTTATAAATAGCACTTGTCTTATAATTATTTGCCACTTGGAAAAATACTCGCATTTTTAATCATCCCTTAAAAAAATGAGAATGTAATATATTTTAATTTACATTTTATGTTCAATTATTTCTTAACAATTTAATTTTTTTAAATAACAAATAAAATTTACTTAACAAACTTTAAAAAAGTTGCTCAACTAATTAATTATAAATATAAATAATTAAAAATTAATTACTCTAATTTTTATTAAAAAGGTTTTATTTTAATTTTTTATTATTTTAATTAGTTTTTACTTTTGTCATAATTTTCATTTTTCATTTATTAATTACATCGGGGTTGTGATTTAAATAAATAGATAATTAAAATTATTATTATTAACTAATTATCTTTTAAACTTCTGGTTACTAATTAAATATTTTCCCATTTTTTTTATTTTTTAAATTTATTTATTATTGAAAATAATTGAAAAATTATTGAAAAAAAAATCATTAAATGATTTAAAGTGAAAAAATTATAATTGCTTACACTTCGCCTAAAATACTTATTTTTTCGTTATAAATTTCCTTTTGATTAAAAAGTACAAAAAAAAATTATTTTCCTCTAAAACTTTTCCTTTTGATTTTACAATTCGTCAAATTTTTTCTTGAAAAAATGATAAAAAAAAAGTTTTTATGAAAAATACGGTTTTTTTTCAACACTCGCATTTCCCTTTTATTCGCACAAATGATAAAGAATCCTGTAATTATTTATTAATAGAATAACTGACAAATTTGTGATGATTCACATAAAATGAAAGGCATCAAATCTTAATAAAGGATCAGAAAATTGTTTAAAGGAAGAGAAAAAAAATAAATTTTTTTTCCTGACGTGAAATTATGAAGGGTATTTGACCTCAAGCTAAAATCGATATGATATTTACGTGATTCCATCTCTTTCTCTTCAAAATTTTTTTTTTGTTTATCAAAAAAAGAGAGCAAAAATTTCTATTCTACTTTATATGTGAAGCTTATAGTTTAATATAGAGTACACATTTATTCTTGATAAGGTTTTTTAAAAGTATGTACTTGTGGGTATAATTAGAATATAAGATTATTGTTGATGGAGCGCTGAGAACATTAAACATTTTATTACTATTTTTTGTAACAAACGAGAACAAGATTCATATCATATTCTACACGAAGAAGTTTTGAAGATTCAATAAAACGGTCAACAGTTTCGTAAGAATTATGATATTTGCATTGGCACGCACGTTTTACGCGAATTGTAATATTTCAAAAGGGTGTTGAAAATGCGAAGGTATCATACATACATTTGTTCTTATTTCAATTTCGATGATTAATTTTTGTAAATTTTCTTTTCAAAAATTGGTATAATAAATATTTCTGCAAAAATTAATTTACAAGTGCTTCTAATTGTATTTTTCTTTTTTTTATTATTTTATTAATATTTAAATTCGAGTGTAAATAAAAAAAATTATGAATACAATAATGAACGCTTAAATAACGATTAAAATGAGTTAACGTTAAACATTAACGTTAACGTTAAAAAAAATGTTGAATATAGCTTTTAAGAAATTGAAAAATTAAGAAAAGTATGAAAATCAATATTTTTTTATGTATCTAACAGAAAACTTGACTTGACTCTTCTATTAGGTGTCACTTTTTTGTCATAATTTTATTAGCTTTTAGGAAAAAAATAGAGAAAATTTGTATTCTTTTTCTTTTCTGCGCCTAACGTTTTTTACACTATAAATGAAAAATGGGTGTCTTATTCAATTATGGACCGTAGTCTACTTATTTATATTTATTTATTTATTTATTTATTAATAAACGGCTTTGCAAAAAAATTAAAAAATGCCCTTTGTTTACTCTCTTTATTTAATTATTTATATATTTTTACTTTTTTACTTATTTATTTTCTAATAAAAGAGTTTACAAAAGATCAATGATAGTTTAAATTTACGTTTTAAATATCTAAGAGTACAATGTGTTTTCTGTGAAATATAGAAATATAATGGATTCTTGCCCTCATTGTCAGACACGCAAAAAAGTTGATTAACAATTTATTTCAGATCTACATAATGATGACCGAAAAACGAGAAAAGAATAATTCTTGTCAAGTGATAGATATATATAGATATTATTATTATAAATTAATTATTTATTTAGGTATTTAAATTTTATGACTTTCTTTTTAATTGAATTATTTATTAACAAATCTAGTAACAAATTACAAAACTTTAAATTTTTAGAAACTAATTAGATAACTTAAAAAACTAATTAAAGAATTTGTAATACTAATTAAAAAACTTATTGATTAATTAAGTTATCAACAAATTAGACAAATTTCTAATTAATCAAACAACTTATCTTCATTTTTCAATTTATATTCATTTATATTCTTAAATAAAAATCTTTACCTTTAGCGGGATTCGAACGCAGACGAATTTACGCTTTTCAATGCTTCAACGACTACGACCAAGACACTTTTAATTTCCATCCTATTTAATTTGAAAAATTTATTTAATAATAAAAATAAATAATGCTATGATTAGTATAAGTTAAAAAGCCTAATAAGTACAGAAATCAAAATAATTATCGTAAAAATAATTTGTTTAAAAAGTACAATTAAAATTTGAATGAAAATATTGAATTTAGAATTTCACTTTGTTTTCAATCGCTATATAATATGAAAACATTCAAGTAAAATTGTGTCGACAATAATTGCGGATAAGATATTTGTGTATACATTTATTGAAAATAAAATTAAAAAAAAAGAATAAAATCAAGAAGAAAAAACAAAAATTCATTGTATTATCACCAAGAAGATTTGCGAAGATGCGCAAATTGTTGCGCGGTGACCCACAATATTATCAGCAATGTTCTCTCTATAAACAAAACCGCTAGGACCTCGTGTTTTTGATCAGTGAGGCGGCAACTGTCTTATTGGAAATATTCTCCACATTTTTTTCCAATTCTATCAATTCCGCAGTCATTTCCCTCCAAAAAAAAAGAAAGAGAGAAAATAAAATAAAAAATCATCAATTTTCATCAAATAAAAATTTTAATACAACGGGTACAAAAAATTTAAAAAACTAAATGTATTTTCATTCAACAATAAACTTTTGAGAAGAAAAAGTTTCTACAAAAAGTGATTGTGTTACATTTAGTTAATCAAAAAAAAAAAACTCTTTCAAGTTTTCGATTTTTGTATTTACCACTCATCAAAAAGTGATTGAGAAAATTATTTTGTATTCCAGTGATTTTTATTTGTGATTTTGATCTGCATCAGTGTATTTTTTGTATAATTGAGAACTATAATCATCGAAAAATTACTTCTGGCCACAGGTATAAAATAGCAGAAAAGGGATTTTGACAATGTTGCCAGATTGAGAATAATATGCCCGAGAAAAAAAACAAAGAAATAAATGTTCAAGATATCAAAAGAAGTTTAAACCCAAAAATAAACCGGTTCATTGAGAAAAAAAGATTTTTATCTTCAAAGGACTTTCATATCAACAAAAATAAAACAAAAATACTCTCATAATATTTTGTTTTATCAAAAAAATAAAAATCTTGAGCAATTCCAAAAAAGAACTAAACAATTCCAAAAGAACTAAACAATTCTGAAAAAACTAAACAATTCCAAAAAAACTAAACAATTGTGAAAAAAAATTTGTAAATTCTTTTCGCATATTTATTTTGCAAATATGATCTTCTCTCTAAACTTTCCTCAATTCTCTGTTGAATAATAAAAATCCACTTCCTGTACAGAAATTTAATGAATTATTTAATTTTGAAATGAATTCAACACACCTATGTTTTATCGTCAATAAAAAATTTCTTCAACTCTAGCAACTAAATAAAAAAAATTCTTAATCAGTTTTACGTTTTTATCACACAAAGATAATGGAATTAGAAGAACGAGAATTTTCTCCTAATTATCAATGTATCATCAATGACGAATATTCGTGATAACGTAAAGGTTTTTAAAATAGTTTATAAAAAATAAGAAAGAATTTCAGTGAAATTAAATGTTTGCGTAGAGAGAAAAAATGAAGATATATTTTAATTGGAGTGTATGAGGAAAGAAAAGAAAACTTATTTTCGACAATAAGTTATCGATTGACATTAATTGGTTGAATGAAATAGGGGTAATAAGAAGGAAAGAAAGAGAGGGCAAAGTCATGGAATATACAACAACATTTGATCATTTAAGCATGATAAACGCTACAAATGATAAAACTGTGCCCCATGTGAGTTTGGCTGCACAAATTTTGCTGACTATGGTATACATTGCGGGTGTTGTTGGCAATGTTTCGGCACTAACAATACTTTTTCATGAAGACAAGGTTAGTAGTAATTTACTAATAAATAATTAAACAAACTGTAAATAAATAATTATAAATAATTGTAAATTTATAATTTATAAATTAGTACTTGTATAAATAAAAAAATAAGTAATTGTAAATTAGTCATCATTGTATAATGGTATTTGTAAATTAATGATTATAAATAAATAAAAAATTATAAATATGTTATAAACAATTATAAATAAATACTTGAAAATAATAAGTAATTATAAATAGATAACTACAAATAATTAATAATAAGTAATTATAAACTCTTTACATTTGAATTATAGTTAAAATTTAAAAATAACTAATCGTTAGTAAAATATTGACTGACTTTTTGTAAAAAAGTAAAACTTTTATTTAATGAAAAATAAGTTATTATAAGTAGCAGAAAATAATTGATTATTAGTATAAATGAACAATGTTGAAAAAAGTCAAATTTTACCAATTATTACAGGGTTGCTGCAGGTCAGGAAAGTCACTATCTAAATTTGAATCAGTTAAAAATAATTGAATCAGAAGCAAAAAGTCAGTCACTGATTGTCAGTTAAAACTATGATTTTTACCTGATTTTTCATTTCTGACAATAATTTCTTCTTAAATAACTTCATTCCTAATTCTTGAAAAACTATTATAAAATTATTACTTGAAAATTATTTAATGAATAATTTTACTTCAATATTTCAAAATTAATTGAACTTTAGAATATAAATAAATAAATAGATGAACTTTAAAAGGTTTTAATTTAAAATTTTATAAAATTTCAATTTTGAATGAATTTTATTAGAAATTTTAAAGAATTTAGATTATTGAAAAATTTTAATAATTCTAATTCTTCTGAAATTATAGTTAAATTCTCTTAAATTTATTTAGTTAATTATTCAAAATAATGGATTTATAGAAGAATTTAATAAAAAACACTAAAAAAAAATTAAATTCTGCAGAAGTTGCGCAAATTATTGCAAAAATTCAATTATTTTCAAAAGTAGTAAAATTCTTCGCAGCAAAAAATTTTAATAAAATCCTTGACAAAATTTCAATTATCTTTATAAATAATAAAATTCATCCCCGAAATTCAATTATTTTCAAAAATTTTAATAAAACTCTAGGCAAACTTTCAATTATTTTTAAAAATAATATAATTCTTTGCAGAAATTCAATTATGTTCAAAAATTTTTTTAATTTCTGGTTACAATTTAAAATTTTAAATAATAAAATTCTCCGAAATTCAATTATTCTAAAAAATTTTAATAAAATTCTTAGAGAAATTACAATTATTTTCAAAAATAATAAAATTCTTCGCAAAAATTCAATACAAAAATTTTAAAAAATTCTCGTCACAATTTAAATTGTCTTTATAAATAATAAGATTCTTCGAAATTCAATTATTTTTAAAAATAATAATATTCTTCGCAAAAATTAAATTATGTTAGAAATTTTTTTAAAAAATTTTTGTTAAAATTCCAATTATCCTTATAAATAATAAAATTCTTTCCCAAAATTCTATTATTTTCAAAAATTTTCCTCAATTCAATGATTTTCAATAAATAATTAAAATTTTACAGGAATTCAATTATTTACAAATTTTTTATAAACTTCTTTGCAATAATTCCATTATTTTCATGAAGAATTACATTTTTACAAGGAATTCAATTATTTTCCAAAATAATAAAATTCTTTTTAGAAATTCAATTTTTTTTATAAATAATAACTGTTTGCAAAATTTTAATTATTTTTAAAACAATTTCAATCAAATACCTCGAAAAATGTAATTATTCTTAAAAATTTTATTAAAATTTGTGGAAAGAATTCAATTATTTAAAAATTTGTTGATAACATTCTTTATGAGAATTCAATTTTAAGAAACAATGAATTATTAAAAAAATTATTTATTTTTCTATTTAAATAATTAAATTCTCGTAGAAGTATCTCATGAAAATTGATTTAAAAATTAATTTTAGTTTAAATAAGATAATAATAAGATAATAATTCAATATTAAAATTATAGCGAGAATTTTTAGAAATAATTGAATTTTGAAAAGCGTTTCAAATTAAAATCTTTGACAATCTGAATTTTTCATTCAACTATCAATTCTGTAGAATTAATTTTTTTGAAAAAGTTTATAGAATTTTTTTTTCAAATTATTTCAAATTTTTATTTTCTAATATATATTTAATTGAAGAATTTTCGAATAATCGAAATTTTGTACAATTGAATTATAATCAAATGAATTTTAAAATTGTGAAAGAACTTTTTCAAAAATTATTAAAAATAATTTAAAGAAGAATTGTTGTTAAAAATTCTAGGAAATAATAATTGAATTAAAAAAATGAAAATAATTTTGAAAGGTACAGCAACAATATTTTTATAATATAAAATAATGATTTTATCAATCTGTCATCTTTAATTTATTATATTATAAAACACGAAGAAATTAATTTAATTAGAATTAAATCGAAGTGCATAGAGTAGAATTAGTATTAAATCGAATTATTTGGAATTTTTAATTAAAAATTAGAATTGAATCGAATTAAATATGAATTAAGTAAAATTAGTATTAAATCGAAGAATATATTTAGAATTAGTTATAAAAACCGAAATTTTATCTATTTTTAAATCCATTTCGCTCGAATTCCATTATTTCAATAGTGCAAATAGTAGTCAATAAACATATTTTTTTCTTTTTACTATTATTGACTAGTTTTTATTAATATTTACTAAATGATTCAGAAGGTATTTATATTTTCTTTTCCTAAGAGAAAATCTATTTTCTCAACAATCGTTTTTTCCTTCTTTTTTGTATACAAACAATATACCGCATGCGTATATTATTTTTGTGGGGAAAAAATGCTCTTTGGCACGTTTCGTAAAGTGTCATTTTTTACAAGTCCATTAATTTTAATTTGAATAATTGCCTGGTTTTGTTTCTTTATTAAAAGAAGACAGTGACGAATACTGTCTATAAGATATATGTTTTTTAATGGTTCATTGAACAATAAACGAGGACGAATTTAGATTAGGGCGAATTTGATGTGAAATATAATCAATAATGGAAATTAAATATTAACGGGTGCAACACAACAAAGTGTGTCTAATGCGTGTTAAATTTTATCAAGATGACAATTAATCGGCTATCAAAAGGATAATATCAAAGTTTTATGGAAAAAAATTTCTTTTGTTTTGAATTAATTGAATTAAAATAAAATAGGAAATAGAATAAATGAATAAAAGCTCAGGGAAAAGTTTGATTGAAACAAATAAATTTTGATTAAATAAACCAAAATATGCATTGCACTGAAAAAAAATTTTAAATATTTTTTTTCAGAGAAGAAATCCAAAGCATCTTTTGATGCTTCGGTGTCTCGCTACTAACGATTTGGTGGCATTATTGGGAATGTTGATGCAAATGTACATGACAATTTATGTTAATGACATGCAAACATCTCAGGTGGCTTGTTCATTTCGTGTGATTTGGAGACTTTTTGGACTTTTTAGTGGATGTGTTGCCATTGTTATGGCAGCAGAAAGATGGCTTGCCCTAACCAGACCCTTCGTCTATCAAAAGGTACGATAATTTTACGATTATTCTTCATTAAATTCTATATTAAAATTTTTATTTTGTATTAATTTTAATTTAGTACCTAAATTAAAAGAAATTCATTAAGTTTAATTAAGTTTATTAATATTTGGATATTTACGAACTTATTGGTTTTATTAATCAATTTATTTTATCAAACTGATTTTTCTTAATTCATAGTAAATAAATTTATAAAATTACTGAAAAGAAATTAACAATTAATTTCCTTTTAATAATTTAATTTATTTATTTACTATGAATTAAAGGAAATTTTAATTTCAAGAAGCATGTCAAATATAAAAATAAAAAGAAAAAAGAAATGATAATAAATAAATAAATCAGTCTGAGAGACGCTAAAAGATGATTGCAAAGAAATTTCACGGCAAAACTGTATATATATAAAAGAAAATGAAAATATTTGTAAGGTTGAAAATAGTAAAGCAAAGGGTTTATGGGAAAAGTCGTTTTGAGTGAAATCAAATATTACTAAAAAATGAATCAGCAAAAACGCGACTTTATCACCTAGACAGAAGATTCCTGCGAGGAAATTAATTAAATCAACAGTGAAAATTTCTTGTACAAATATAACTCCATTGTCAGTATTTGAAAGCGAACATTTTACTATTCTAGATGTCAAATTCCATCAAAAAACATTATTGTTATTTTTATTATTATAATTGTAATAATTAAATTTTAATTTTAATTTAATAATTAAATTTAAATAATTGCAATTTAATAATTAAATTGTAATAATTGTTATTATTATTATTATCATTTATAATGAAAATAAAAACAATTTAAATTATAAATAAATACTGATTCTATTTATAGTAAAAATGACAATATATACATATAGAGAGAATTAGATTGAAAAAATGCAATCTATACTTGATACTGTCTAATATGTATCAAATGAATGAAATAAAACCTGAAAATGAAAATAGCACAGAAAATATAGTATTAGTTCAATTTTGTCTCATTGTGATGTCTGAGGACACTAATTACCTCAGCATGAACATATCAGACAATATATTAATGATAGATGGATATAAAGAGTTAATTTAGAAAATTGGATCCATATTGGCCTGAAACTATATATATTTATAATATGTACATAAATTGAAATCTCGATTTTTTACCATTGTGTGTGTATTAAAACATCATCATTATCATAAATTATACAGAAACATTCAGAATTTGAATAAATAAAATTAATTGTAGGGTATTTTTTATCAGTGGAATTTATTGCCAATTAAGAAGACAATTATTTTTTTTATTATTAATTACTATTATAATAATTATAATAATTAGACATTTATATTAGCATATTTATTATAAATTTATAGTTTTGTTTATTATTATAAAATTAGAAATTACTACTTTTGCGAATTAATATTAATTAATTTAAATAGATTTGAATAATTAACAATAGTTATAATATCAATTTATACCAAACATATTTTTATTAATTATTAATTCTTGATAAAAATATTAAGCAAGTATTTAAATTTTCGATATCTTGAGCTAGAGCATCAATATTATATATATACAAGAGGAAAAAATGAAAAAAAAATGTCTCGGTCAATTTTTTATTCTTTAAAATTAGTCACTATTAAGAAATGATCTGACATTGAAGATACTTTTAAATTTCTTCTTTGAAGAAAAAAAAAGAATAGTAATTGAAAATTCAAGTTTAAGAATCATTATGAAATTCCTTTTTTCTCTTCAATTATTCTAAATTAAAGAAAAAAAATACAATTAATTTTTTTTATAAAATTTTCAACACTATTATGAGAGAAAAGAGAGAGAGAAAAAGAATAAATTTTTTAACAATACAAAATTGCTTCAATTTATAATACGGAGGATTATTTTTCATTTCCAGAAAGAAAAATAAAATATTTCTCTGCGTTTTCTTTTTTTAAAACTGCAAACAGGAAACTACTATTTTATTGGTTTTTATTGCAACTAGACGCATTATTTATTTTTTTTTTTAAAGAGAAAAAAAATATTGCATGAGATGCGTGAATTTTGTCATTGATTTCAAAAAGTGATGATAATAATAATAATAATTATTATTATTATTATTATTATTAAAAAAAATATAGAATAAATAATTATAATGAATACAATTTTAATTAAAAAATCGAATCAGTTTTTTCTAATATTTAATAACTAAAAAATTTTTTATAATAAAAAATCATTAAAAGAAACAAAAAAAGTAATAAAAAATCTCTTAGGCTTTTTTTGTTACAAAATAATTAAAAAAAACAGCTTAAACAAAATAAATTTATTTATTATCTACGAGAGTTTCAAAATAAAAACTTTTAAATAAATTTTGTCAAATCTTGAAAAAATGTTTCAGTATCGTCATTGAAAATTCACACATCGTATATATTATATGAGGAAAAATGTAAATTGAATTTTTATTTTCTGAATAAAAAAATCACGAACACAGAAAAAAGTGTTATTTTTCAATCAAAATGTGTTATTTTGCAATCTACCTGATACATTGTTTTAAGAATTTAGAATCGCAGACTGGATTTTTTTTATCATAAGTTCATAGGTCAGTAGCAGACAATTCTGTACACTAATAATCTTGACCTCATGCGTCAGTTATCTCACGTTTAAAATACGTAAGTTGTCTCCTACATTTAATCTTTTCGGAGCTCTCTCTCTCTCCCAATTTCCTTTTTTTCTTTTAATAATACAAATAACAATTTTACTTAATCAAAAATTATTAGCTGAAAAAAAATATATATATATATACAAAAAAATATGATTAAAGTAATTTAATTTCAACTTTTATATATTTTACTGCGAGGAAATTAAAAAAAACAATAAAAAATTATTTTTAGTCTTTTTATTATTGTCTTGTTCGTTAAATGTTATAAAATCTATATTATATTCTCTTGCGTGAGTGGTGTATTTATATGATAATTATTTTACGACATCTTTCAACGCCATTGATAATAAAAATTTTTTTTATTATACTTTTAAGTTTTTTTGGGGGAAAATAAATAATTGCAAATAGAAACGAAGGAAAATAATGGACAAATATTTAGTTTATATTAGTTTTTTTGTTTGTCTTTTTTATAAATTTTTATTATAAAGTAATATATATTTAATTATAATAATTATTTAATGTGTTATTAAAAATAATTATTTATTTGTCTTGAATCTTTCTGACGTCATCATAGTTTGAGAAAACGTCCTTTGCACAATGTGTGTCGTCTTAATAATACAAATGCCCTTTATTTTATTTCTATTTATTTTAATTTCAATATAAAATAGTAAACATTATTTTAAAAATAGAAAATTTAGTTATTTTTCTTCTATAGAAAAAATCTATTTTTATTTTAGAATCGCAATTTTCACTGTGTCAAATATTTATCCAAAGCATTTTCTCACTTTCCTTTATTTTCACATATAACACGAGAGGAAAAAGTTGATTCATTGACTTATACCTTCGAACTAAAGATGAGAAATGGACTTTTTGACACGAAAAACTTGTAATTGAATATAATTTTTCTTACTTGATTCAATTTTCGATTTTCTAAAAATATTTCTCCTAAATAGCAAAATTATATTTCTGTAATTTTATTCACAATAAAAATTTTACTAATTTATTTATTAACATTTTTGAAGTATATTTCTAATTTTTAATAAATACGTGCAATTTTTTTCGATTTTTGCAAATTTTTGTTTGGTCAATTCGCAATTTTTTTTGGTAAAAATTTTACGAGTGTACAAATTTAATGGAAAGCAATTATTAGTGTAATTAAAATAAAAATAATTTTTGTATATTCAATGTAAAGTAGAACAAATACCAAAAATTGTACAAGTTTGAAATTAGAATCAAGGATATCCTAAAAATAAAATTTTATTTACATAAAGACATCATCTGTCAATGTAAAAATATATATATATTCGTGAAAACTAATGAAATTTACCGGGAATAAATGTCATATTGTTAAGTGCATCATTAGTATATTTGAAAAGGAGATAAATTTTTTTTGTTTTTATTTTTCTTATAAATTAGAAAATGAGGAAAATTTCATTAAATGCGCAGCAAAAATATTTGACTAATAAAATCATATTTTTTTTAGGAAGCTTTTTTTCAATCACTTACCGAAAATATTTCATTAAAAAAATTAAAATCCCTAGAGTTTCTTTCATTATAATATTTATATTATAAAGAAAATTTTTTTCGATTTTTGAAAGTTGATAGAAATAATTAAAAAAAATAATTTTTTTATTTATTTGGAAAAAGTTCCTAAAGCTAAAATTGTAAAAATTGCAAAAAAATTGACTTTCCTTTGATTATTTTCAAATTTAAAAATAATTTAAGGCAGTAAATTTTACTGTTTTTTTTCTATTTTAATCTTACAAAAAATTGAACAAAACGAGAATAATTTTTATTTTTTAGATTACAATTTCCTAGGTCTAATATTTCATTTCACCCTCAATTTAAAAGCAGTTGTTATCCCTTAAGTATGCATAAATGTCAAAAAATAAAAAATTTTCCCTTTTTTTTCAATCTTGAAAGATATTTATTGCTGTGAACAAAAATTTGTTAGAAATTTAGAAACAAAAAGTATATCATTAATCTTCTTCTCTTTTATCCCATTTATATTATGTTAGACGAATTTTCTCAATAATTTATTTTATATTATTTTTTGTTTCGTTTCCTTAAATTTTTTGTCGAATTTTTCTTTTTTTTTTTCTCTTTCCAAAATAGAAGACAATTCTTTCGAAATCGATCCTTTTATTTCAGGAAATTATTGCCCTGAGTTCCGTTTGTATTTAGGGCTATAAAAAATCGTCTATTCGGCAAAATCGATGACTTAATGTACATTATTGCTGAATGGAGCTGGGTTATCTTTGAAAGAAGACAATAAAGTTTTACTATATATAGAGACTCTATGGGAATTAGATAATAATAAAGTATAATTTGTGAGATTTCACAAAATTAAGGAAAAATTTTTAATTTATTGAATTCTTTCATTGTAATTAGGGGTCATTCGTATATTACTTTATTCTTTTTCCCCTCCCCCAAAAATTAGCGTTTTAATTTAATTAATTGAATTAAATATTTATATAAAATCGAAAAAATGTAATTAATCAAAAATGGACAATAATAATTAATTAATTACCGAAAATAATAATGTGAATTTTTTTTAGCACGTGACATTCCCGGTGATTGTGAGATTTATGTTGATCCTCTGGCTGGGGGCAGCGGTACTGACAACACTGCCACTTTTTGGATTTGGTCTTTATTATCAAAATGGAAAATGCCGTCGATATAGAGAAGCGGAAGAAACTGGTGACATTGCGTACGCGTACATTTGGTTCATATGTGGTTTGTAAATAAATTTTTATCAAAAAATTAAAATTAATAAAAAAGTTAGCTCCAAAAAAATGCAAATTGTAATAAAAGATAAAATTCTGATGAATTCTCTATTTTTTTTATTAATTATTTTTTGTTATAAAGAATAAATACTTTTTTTGGAAAAAATAATGAATTTCTCCTTTTTTTTCTTTTTCTTTAGGCACTCTTCTCTGCTTTTTCATTGTGTGGTGTAATTTGGCAGTTTCCCGAGCACTCAATCGAATGGGACGTCGAACAGGAAATATAAGACGTATTTGTCGGTCTTCATCGAGAATAAAACCACTTTTAACGGTCACTGGTAAAACACAAGAGGTAGTTGCGACAGCTGAAGAACGAGCATTTTCCCGTCTTATGGCAGTTTTATCAATTTCATTCGTTGTTTTCTGGATGCCACAAATGGTGAGATTTTATTTGAATTATGTGGTCAATTTATTCACGAATCATTTCTAATTTTAGTAAATTTTACAAATTAAATTACAAATCAATTTAAAAATTGAATTTTAGAAAAATATTTCTATTAAATTGACGAAAATTTAATTTTCAATAGGAAAAGAAATTAAATACAAAATTTTTATACATTTTATACATTTTTGGATTTTTTTATACATTTTATTCAAAAATTAGTCGATTTCGAGTGAGAATGGAAAATAGATATTTTTTTTAAATATCGAAAATACGTAAAAATTTAAAAGAAATGTATTCCTGTGGTCTATATATAGTAATTTTTATCACGTACAGTGAAGTATAATTTTCATATATTCAAGAGGGAAAAACTGGGGATTCCGCCTCGAAAGATCTTCCCAAAGCGATAATTTTTCTTCCGCAGTATAATATAAAATTATAACTGGTCCATTAGAGGCGAAATGTTATCATTTTCCGTTTCAATTCAATGGTTTCATAAAGTTCGGGAAATGAAATAGAAACTTCATTTTTTTTTCTTTTTTCTAAATAAATAATTTAAATCGTACATTTTTTTTCAAGGATATACTCATATTTCCCATGTCGAGCTATAAATATATGAAGTTACTGATAAAAGATTCCCTTGAGATGAGGCACAATTTACAATTTTTTCCATATATTTTATGTGTATACTTATTAAAAGTATCGTTAAAAAATTTTTAATGCTAATTTTCTTCAAGTTCCAAGATTTATTTTTCATTTTTGAAACTATTTATTTGGTATATTATTTATTATTTAATTTTTTAAAGGGGATATTTTTTTATGTCATGTAAAAAATTTATTTTGTATTTTTAGATACAGAATTATTCATTTTTGTTTTCTAAATACACCATTTTTAGATTTTCTTCTTTATAAATACACTATTATTAATTTTCTAATGTAACAATTTTTTAATCGTATATAGAAATAATTTTGAACGAGTATTTATTTGTTACTTTATTTTGATTTAAAATTTTTATATCAAAATATTTGTACTATTTTTCATTTTATTTTTATTTTTTATTTTATTATCATTTTTCATTATTTTTATTTTTTTACTATTTTATTATAGAACAAATTCAATGTATTTCTTTATTCCATACATACCTGAAAGTCTTTTATATTATTGTTCCCTGACGATTGAAAAAAAACTAAGAGAAAAAAGTCTTTTTCTCCTTTTTGGTTTTTTCTTCTTAAAAAAAATATTGTTCATAACTAATATCCAGTCAATCAAAATTTATAGTCTGGACTTTCGCTTTTACGAAGCAAACAAAAAAATAAGAATACCCTTAGGTCAAGTGTATTATATCTAGAAGAAAATACAATTGTCGTGGCTTGTTCCATTTTCGCGTTTTTTGCTTTCTTCCTCTCTTTCTTTCCTTATTTTGTACGTCTGGAAAGAAATCTTCGAAATTTCACAAAAGTTCCATACTCGACTTATGTCACGTAGTCAAATTAAATTTGTAATTTTTTTTTAATTCGAATTAAAAAAAAAGAAAATAGGAGAAAAAATAATCAGTTAATTATTATCCGGCAATTAAATTTATTTTTCAGAAAGAATTTACTAAATATCTATTTACTGATTCCTCATAGTGTTAATTTAAATACAGAAAGGCAAAAATAACAAAATCTTTTACTTTTGAGTCAAAAATTTGCTGGAAGTTCCTTTGATTAATTTTGATGAATTGAATATAAAAAAAAAAAAGAATGAGCGGAATACAAAAGTTGAATGTCAATTCTCTTTTATCGCGAGAGTAATATTTCGCGTTGGAACAATGCCCCAGAGGGGAATGTCGTTGATGATGTGCATGTAAGTTTTTATGATGCTTGAATTGCACCGGGTGACAATGACAATGAACCGATAAACATAAAAAAGGACTCTTTAATCATTCGCTCTGTTGATTTAATAAAAGACACTCCAAGGTTTTTTTGATTTGAGATTAATATTTGTATACTGTATTCGTGTGTACTGTATTTCTATATACTGTATTTGTATAATTTATTAACATTTCATTACAATAGATATTAATTATTAATTTTTTAATATATACAGAATGTATGATAATTATTCATTTTTCAATAATACAGACATTAATTATTAATTCGTCAATATACAGAATTAATAATTAATTTTATAGAGATGATTTATTTGTTTATTATTAAACGTGTGATTTTATAATTTCTTCTTTTACTAATTTTCACCAATTTATTACAGATATCAATTCCATTGACGCAATATGAGCATACAATGAATGACGATGGAAAAATTGTACACAGAATTTTTCGTATATTTTATGGAATTGCTGATATACTTTTGTGCGTCCACTTTACTCTGGATCCATATATTTACGTAATATTGAGAAGGCGACATCCGCATTTTGGCTTTTTCAAGCCATTGTGCCGTATTTGTTGGACACCAAGAAGTAGATCGAATTCATTGACAGGTAATAATGTTTTTATTGTTGTTTTCGTTCATCCTTCGATTATCAATTTTTCTATGTTTCAAATTACCTAATTAGCATTTTAATTTTAAATTAACACAATTCTTTTATTTCTTAATTTATTATTACTTGGTTTCTTTTTAATTGGCTGCTTAGAAATTCATCTAATATGATTATTTCGTTTTCGACTATTTTTTTGAATTAATTATTTAATTATTAATTTTTGAATTCATTTTTAATTGATTAATTGACCTTTATTGCGATAAATGTTAAATTTTTTTTATGCTTTTACTAATGAAATCAATTTAAATTTTTATAGTTCTATTTGTTCCGGAAATTCTGAACGTTCAATTGAATGAAATTTATTTATTTCTTCTTGAAACTAAAATTTCATTATAATAATTTTGCGTCACGTGTAAAAAAATAAATTATAAATTCAAGGCTGCCACAAATCAGGGAATTAAGGGAAAAATCAGGAAAAAAGAAAATGCGGTCTGGGAAATTAGGAAAATGTCAGTAAATTTCATCAAAAGTACTGGGAAAAATTCAAAATTAAAATACTTCTAAGATTTCAATTGAAGTGACGAAAATTTATAATAATTCAATATCAACTTAAAAAATTATTTAAGTTTTGAATAGTTGTTTCTTTTAAATTAATTTTAAATAATTAAATGTCGAAAAAATTAGATTTCTGAGAAATTTTTAATCAATGTTTGAAAATACTTGCATTTTTCCAAATATTTTATTAATAAGTATTTGTCAAATTAATTTAAATTTTGTGAATTCATTAATTTAAATTTTAATTGAAAATAATTTTTGGTAAAGAATTTCATTGGAGATTAAAAATGTAATTTTTAAAGAATTTTAATTAAATAATTGGTCTATAATTGAATTTTTATAATGAAATAAAAGAGTAAAAATTGAATGTATTCATATGTTTGTTAGTGTATAAAGCAACATTAAAGAGTCGAAATTGAATCTAAAATCATTTAATTTCGAAAAAGTTACAATAAAAATTTTTAATAATTAGTGAATTTTAAGAAAATTTAAAATCAAAATTTTCTCTAAAAATTAAAGATTTGCAAAAAATTTAAATTCTCAAAAATTAGTTTTCAAAATATTTTAATTCTAGTTTTCTCAAAGAATTTTTATAAATTTAGAACCTCTGAAATACTTAAAATTTCCCAAACTTATACCAAAAATATTATTCAACTTTTTAAGAATTTTATTGAAATTTTTATAGAAATATTCGAGGGAAGTTTTTTATAGTTTGAAATCATGTGTTTGTTTTATAATAATCTTCTCTTTTTATAATTAAACTCCTCTTAAATTTTTCCTTTTCATACGTATCAGGAAAAAAATAAAAATTCTGTCTGGAAAGCAGAGAAAAACAAAATCAAATTTTTGTGGTAATCCTGAAATTTTAGTAAATAACAAATATTATTATATAAAGTGAAAAATTTTTGCAAATATTTGTAATGAAAAATATTTCGTTCATTTGAACGTTCAAAACTTGTGGATCACTATTTCTATCCCTTTTTTGATGAAAGGGAAAAAAAGGAAATTATATTATGTATAAACTGTGTAATTTTATATAATAAAAAATGCTAATAAATAAAATTCTAAATTAATAAACAAATGGCTGTAATTAATATTAATTTACTTTTCAATTTCGTTAATTTCTTTATTTTTTAATTTTAATTTTCATTAATTTTAAAAAAATTTATTTTTCAACAACTAACCAATGTTGAGATTATTAAAATTTTTAAATTGATTTAGGAACAACTGAGAATCATTGTAGTAGTGCTGATTTGCCAACACCTATTACTGAGGCTCCATCAACACCAGTCAGTGAGGTTCATGAACCTCAATTAGTTTCTGTTGCTGTATAAATCATAATTAAGTGGGAAAAAGAAATTATATTAATTCTAGGTGAATTAGATGTACAATATTTTGATCCTGACAAATGGAAACATCAATTTATTATTTCTTTTATTACTGGTACTATTGGTATTATATACTTAATACTATTAATATTTCTATTTATACTATTATTAGTATAGTTAGGAATTTTTCGAAAAGTAGAAAATATAATTTAATCTTTTTCATCACTTTTTTTTCATCTGCAGTTGACTGGGAAATTTTGTAATTATATACAAATACGCAGATGAAAAAACAAGTATTTAAAAGAAATTGTAAAAAAGGGATTTTCAAAAAGATTCCAAAAAAGATTTTTTAAATTAGATTTTTTATAATTTCTACACAAATTTTTTTTAAATTAAATTTAAAAAAAAATTTTTATGGAATTTACGTAAAAAAGAATTTAATTCTTATAAAAAAAAATATTGTCAGTTATATGATTTGAAAAATGAAGTATTTGTCGAAATATGAGAATTTTACTGCAAGCAGGAAGAGAGGAGTTAATAAGACACGAAATAGAGTTAATAAGTTCAGAAGAAGTTATTGGAATAGTTGTCAGAAACTAAAGTCCTTACTTAATTACTTCAACGAAAACTAAATACTCTTATTAGATTCTCTT
Source organism: Leptopilina heterotoma (assembly GCF_015476425.1). Lineage (NCBI taxonomy): Eukaryota > Metazoa > Arthropoda > Insecta > Hymenoptera > Figitidae > Leptopilina > Leptopilina heterotoma. Next base: position 744,680 of record NW_025111202.1, read on the forward strand.
CTAATCTGTCTTCGAAACAAACAAGATCCTTATGGATTTTTTATTACAAGACCTAATCATCATAAATAATATTTATATATATTTTAATTTAGTTTCGATAAATTCTGTAATATTAAGAGAAAAAAGTTTGTAAGAAGAAAAGTATATTTTGATAAACTGATATGAAACTTATTTTAGGGGTTTGAAAGTGTCAAACGAATTTTTTTAAAAATTAAATTAGATTTTTTCTTAATTGGTCGATAACATATTGATCGATGTTCATCTTTAAAAATTAAAAAAAAATTTCTACTTCTATTGTAAATAATTAAGTTACTTATATACAAAAAATGACAACAATATTTTTTTAAATTTCTATTTTCAACGTATTTATTATGTGAATGATAAAATTTTCTCTTGATATTAACGTATTATTATTCTTATTCTTATTATTATTTTTATTATTATATATTACCATTATTAATATTATTTCTATTATTTAATATCAAGTGGAAAGTTAAATTCTAGAATTTGTGATCTAAAAATTGAGATTATAAGGTGCAAAGACTTTGTAACACATTCCATCGAATAGTTTATAATTTACAGTTATCTATAAAAAAAAAGAAAAAAAATTAATCTATTTAAAATGGATCGAAAAACTCCGATCATTTGTTTTTTGCAAGTGAGAGTGACGTTTTTGTTTTAAAATTTCTAAAATTAATATTTAAAAAAATTTTAGTTAAAGAGAATTTTTAATCAAAAAATATATCTCATTCTTCAATTAAATATTAGAATTAATTTAAATTAAATTAATAAATTTAAACTCACAGTCAACATGTTGCGATTGTAATTTTTTACTCTATTATCATTTTCACAAGTATAATTAAGAAAACTGCAAGTTTCTTCTTTTCTTATTCCAAATAAACACTAAAAATAAGATATTTATTTTTCATGACAAATTTATACAAATCATTGTAAGTGATAATGATCTTTGTGATTAAATGTCCACTTATCTAGTCAATAAATGTATCACTTTATGAAATAAGGTAAAAATTATGAAATTAAGATTAAAAACTAGAATTAGATATAAATGAATCTGTATTTTAGTAAGAAAAAAATCAATTTTTTTAAGCGTTCGCTTTTTTATTTTAAGAGTAGGTATGTCATTATTTAATAATTCTTCTCTATAAAAAAAAAATTAATTCATCGAATTTTTAAATTTTGACAAACAAAAATTGTCTGCTGATTAAATATTACAATTGTTTTTATAAAACAAGAAGTATCGAAATTTAAATAATTGAAAAGTTTAAAAGTAATAATGAATATCTTTATAATTGAAATTATAAGATATATTAATACGTTAAATAAATTAATTAACGAATATTGAACAAAAAGAAATTGTAAATTCAGTTCTGTAAATATAATGTGAATATATATTTTTTTACTATTTGTCAATGCTATTCGCAAAATTTGAATTTAATTGTATTTTGAATTAAGTGAAAATTGTGTCTGAAAAGAGTTAAATATTGACGTGAATAAATTAAGAAAAAGACATAAATGTGTCGTTCTTTTTACATCGTCATGTGAAAATTGTGCAATTCTGTAATAATTAAGTATTAATAGTAGTTTTTTTAAAAATATTTTTTGTGCTATTGTTTACTGTTGTTCTCAGTCAGTGTAATATTAATTTACTAATCATTTTTATATTTTTCATTTTTATTGATTATGTTTTTATTAATATTAATAATATTAATATTAATTATAAATAATGAAATTCATTGTAGGAATTTAATTATATTTAATACAATTTTAATCAAATTTCTAGATAAAATTGAATTATTTAAAGAAAATTATTAAAATTCGTTCAAAAAGATTCAATTATTTTCAGAAATTTTGGTAAAGTCTTTGTAGGAATTCAATTATTTTTAGTTGACTTGAATTTTTCTTAAAGAAATTTTATTATTTTCAAAAATTTCAATAAAATGCTTGTAAACAATTCAATTATTTGCAAATATTTTAGTAAAATTCTTTGTACGAATTCAATTATAATATTCCATACAATTTTAGGCGAATTTCTGGATAAAATTCATGTATTAAAAAAAATTAATAACATTCTTCGAGAAGATTGAATTATTTACAGAAATTTTTGGTAAAATTCTTTGTAGGAATTTTGTATTTTCAATAAAATTTCAGTTAAAGTTCTCAAAGGAATTTTATTACTTTCAAAAATTCAAGAACAATTCAATTATTTAAAAATTTTTTTTAATTCTTCGAAAGAATTCATTTATATTTTTAAATTTTAATTAAATTGTACGAAAGAATTAAATTAATTAATTTTTTTAAATTATTTAATCTTCAATAAATTTTAAAGGAAAAATTATAAAAAGGAGAAAAGAAAAAATAGAACAAAAACTAACTGCAAATAGACGTCCGGAATACAAAGATTATTAATATAGAAGAGTATAATAATATTTTTATTTTCAACAATCACAATTATTATTTAGTAAATCGTTTTAAATATTCACATAATAATAATTATTATTAAATTTAAAATTATACATAAAATTATAAAAAGGTAATTATTCCGAAAATTTTTATAATAGTAAAATTAGATTTTTACTAGTATTGGATTATTCCTAATTCAATTATTATTGAAATATATTAATATATATCTATATATTAAATAATATAAATATTGTATTTAAATACTGCTTTTATTTAATACTATTTCTAAATATTGTTTGTAAATATTTTTAAAAATCGTCATTTTATATTATTTTTATTTAAAGTGTAGAAATTTCCATTATTAGTTTTTTGTTTTTCTTAATAGTAAGAGATTTAAAAAAAAATGAGGAATTGTTGAGAAATGTAAATTGAATAATAAATATACGTATATAGTACAAATATATTTAGCAGATATGCACTTCGTTCATTAGACACAAACATTGAATCGTTGGAAATATAATTTTATCGTCATCATATTTTACACAGATTGAATAAAAATGTATAATATATGGCTATTTATAGTCTTCTTTTGTTCAGTTTTACAATTTTTTTTTTCATTAATTATAATTCATTATAATTATAATTATTTTAAAGAGAATTCTATAATAATAATTGTGCTATTATAAATTTTTCTATTTCTGAAGATTCTTTGACTTTTTTTATTTTGAAGAAAAAAAATGAAAATTTGCACGAAGAAAGCTCTACTTAGGCAATTTTTCTACCTGTTATACTCTTCTTTTTTTGGCACATTTTTTTTTATTAGAATTTTAGGCGCGCTTTTTCAGGTACTGCATTTTAGATTTAAATCAATATAGTTTCACTTAAATTTAGATTTAAATCGTGTAAATTTTAAATAAATTTTATAATTTATAATTTATAGTTTCACTATATAATTTAGATTAAAAAGTAATTTCACTAGAATTTGGAAATAATTTTCGCTAAATTTCGCTATAATTTTGTTCTAAGAGATTGAATAATGGCGTGAGATTTGAATTGAAGAAAAAACAGTATATATTGTCTGATTTGAAGGCAGCAGTTGATTTTGAAATTTCGTCGAAAAAGGTATATATTATTATTATTATTATTATTATTATTTGTAATCGTTCTTAATTAGAATAAAGAAGTTGAAACATTTATTGTTATACAATATACACAATAGACAATTATTTAGAGCTTTAAAAGCTTTCTCGCCCTTCGTTTTTGTTTTTAGAAAACTTTGTTTTTTTCACTACGAAAGGTCTTTCATAAAATGCTTCTTTTTGTACAAAAATTTATACGTATAGCAAAAAAGAAAGAATAACTTTGTTCGCACGACAAAGTTTTATTTCACAAAAAACACGTATTTATTTATTCGATGGTAGAAATAATTAGTTAAGAAGAACTAGATGATTTTCATTAATTAAGGAACAATTGTGTAAAAACGATACAATTATCGTAAAATTCTTTGCAGGCAGTGCGATAAATTCTTTTCAGAACAAAAAATAAACACATTCCCTAGTATTCAATGGTGGCTGTAAATTAATTTTCCAAATCGTAAATTTTCAAATAAAAAGAAAGGGAAATTTATATTTGTTGAATTTATTTCCAGGAGATAAAGAAAAAGGTATGAATCTAAAAATAGTTCGATACTTGAAATACTGATAAGTCATGTCAATGAAGAGTTTATCGAACTTTTTTTGGGGATGTAATTTCACTTGAAGTAAAGTTTCTTTTTTTTGGGGGAAACGCACGTCTTTGGAAAATTAGCTTCGGATGTTTCTTTTTTTTCTGGGGGGTAAAATTTACAGCCCTCTCCTTTCATTCCCTTATTTGCTTTCTTTTTCGCCGATAAAGAAATTCGCTAGGGATTTGACTTCAACAGTGGACCCCAAACCATTAACTAAACTTTTTTTCCTCTCTTTTTTCTTTTCCTTGTTCAACCAACTGGCCGTCCATTTTAACTTTGCAGGAAGTAAATCGCTTCCTCCAAATGGCAAAGTTGTTTCCATTGGTTCGAGAAGCAAATTCAGTAATCCCAAGGATTTATCAAGAACCACTGGGACTTCCTTTTGTTGTCAAACGACGTGACTCGATTCACTCGACGACGTGTCATGACGAAATTCAGAAATTATTTTCCGGACATTATGCCGGTTTGTGGTGTATCAAACTTTCCATAATAGAAGATGATTTGTCGAGTCCTCACGACCGGCTTGAAGTTCAGCTGACGCTTGTGGTCCACGAAAGTCCTCGTAACCATCGCCTCCCGATATTACCAGAAGTTTTCCATGATTTATATTATTTTGTTGAACATTGCCCGTGTCATAGGTGTAGCGACTCATTTTTGGACGAGTATCATTTTTTGATTGTGTCGACATTTCGACGCATGTTAAAAATCTCACGTGGCCAGTGTGTCCATGAGGAACGCCTGAAATTTTTTAAATTATTATTTTTTATTTAATTTATCAGAATAAATTTTCATTATTCTTAAATTTTACAAATGTTTTACAAAATTCTTACGAAATTAGTTAAATTTTTTAATATATATTTAACTAGTTTTATTAAAAATAATGGATTTATATAGAAGAATTTTAGTTAAAAACACTAAAACAAATTGAATTTTGAAGCAATTATAAATGATTGCAGAAATTCAATTATTTTCAAAAGTAGTAAAATTCTTCTTAGAAATTCAATTATTTTTAAAAATTTTAATAAAATTCTTGTCAAAAGTTTAATTATTTTCATAAATAATAAAACTCAATGCTGAATTTCAATTATTTTTAATACAATTTTAATGGAATTCCTCGAAAAAAGTTATTATTCTTAAAAATTTTATTAAAATTTATCAAAGAAATTTAATTATTTCAATAACTTTTGCTACAATTTATTTATTAGAATTTAAGTATTATTTTCAATAAATTTTTAATTAAATTTCTTTAAAAAATTAAATTATTTTCAAAAATTTAAATTAATTCTTTGCTTAACAATTCCAAATTATTCTATTATTTTTATTAATTATTTCTATTATTTTTATTATTATTCCATTTAATAAAATTCTTCGCAGAAATTTAATTATGTTTAAAAATTTACAAATATTCTCGTCAAAATTTTAATTATCTTTATAAATAATAAAATTTTTCTCCTAAATTCAATTATTTTTACAAATAATAAAACTCATCGCAGAATTTTAATTATTTTTAATACAATTTTAATCAAATTTCTCGAAAAATGCAATTATTCTTAAAAATTTTATTAAAATTTGTCAAGAGAATTCAATTATTTAAAATTTGTTGATAAAATTCTTTATAAAAATTCAATTTTAAGAAACATATTCAATTGTTTAATAAAATATTTATTTTTATAATTAAATAATTGAATTCTCGTAGAATTTTCCAATAAATATTGATTTAAAAATAAATTTCAAATTAAAATCTTTGAAAATTTGAACCTTTCATACTTTTAAGTTTAAGAATTCCTATAGAATTAATTTTTCTCAATAACTTTAACATTTTTTTTAATTATTTGAAGTTTTTAATTTCTAATATATTTAATTGAAGAATTTCAGAATAATCGAAATTTCGTAAAATTTAATTGTAAACAAAAGAATTTGAAAACAAATAATTATAAAAATTATATTATTATTGAATAATAAAAATTTTTATTAATTAATTAAATAATTTTAATTTATTTTATTAATTTAATTAAATAAATTATTTATTATACAAAACCTTTATAATTTAATTTGTTTCATTATTATAAGTACAAAATATGATTAAACAATAAAAATATTTAAAAAAGAAAGATTGAAAAATGAAAATATATTTGATTTGATTATTTGAATATTTGAATTTAAAAATTCGTGAAACTGCGCATGCGCAAAAGGTCACGTGATCTTTTAAATTTTAACTCTAGTATAATATTAATTTACAGAAAGTTTATTACTTGAAAAATAAAGAAAATTTGAGTATTCACTTATTTAAATAATATGATTTATTATTAATAAGCTTTAACAGTCTGAAAAGTGGATAAATTCGTAAAGAAAGTGTTATTCGAAAAGTGATTCGTTCATTTGGAGTTATGAATAGTTGGCAACAGTGCTTTGAAAGCGCAGCAAGCTTCACTTGCTTTGCGCATGGTTTTAACTGTTTGTTGTGCTCCCGTTTTGCTGATTGTTTTTTCTTTAAAAATTATGTTTTAAACGAGAAGTTTTTCATAAACTAACTTAAAATCCTAAAAATTAAATCAAGTGTAACATATATTTGTGCAGATGCAATTGTGGATGAAGAGGATTCTCATTAATTCACTCCATTTTCTTTTTGGATCAAGTGATGAACGCAATCTCATCACGTGTCTACAATGCCGGTAAGATTATACATTTTACAATAATTCTAATAAATTGTTTGAATTATTCAATAATACTTTCAATTACAAATTTTGATTTTGTCGCGTGTATTTTATTTACATTCGGGATTGTTAGTTCAAGAATTAGAAAATCTGCATTATTGTCAATGTTTTCCACGTGTCGTAATGTGATGTGAGAAAATTGATTGTTTTTTTATGGTTATTTCTCTCGATTTGATTTATAAATTATAATCATTTCGGATTAATTACTTTTAATACAATTTTTTACAAATTAAATTATTTACAAAATTTACTTAAATTTTATATAAAAAAAATGGTGTAATAAAAAGTTAGGTTATGTGTACTGCTGTTAATAGTCTAAAATTATGCAAAAATTATTTCCTATAATATAAATTTATAAATTATTTATTACTTTATAAATAATACAAATTACAATATTCACATCTTTTAATATCGATTTTTATTGCTGTAATTCGTATTTAGTTAAATTAAATCGTAAAAGTGCAAAAATTACGTTTTAAAAAATCGCGCCATATTCGATTATATTTTTCAAACGTTGGCAACACTGACATGCAAGCTGCTGCCTGATGGCCTGCGTCACTTGCTTTGCGCATACTTGTAACAGTTGTAACTGCTTATTGTGTTTATGTTCTCAATTTTCTGATTATTTTACATAAAAAATGTGTGTTTATCGAAATATTTTTCTCGATTTCAACTGGAATAGTGAAAACTCAAATAAATATGAATATTTTGTGCAGATGTCTTTGTGGATGACATTGATTCTTATCGATTTGATCCTGTATTGTCAAGTTACGACGCATTCTCATCGTTTACGATGCCGGTAAGTTTACTTTGCACATATAATCAAATATATATTGTTTAATTTACTCATTAACCTGACTCACCTGATTTAATTTTCTTTTTATAATATTCCACTTTTGTCTTTCCTTTTATTTTTAAACAAGATTCTTTTATTCTAAACCTAACCTTCTTTATTGTTGTTGTCCATTTTCGCACATCGTGCTTCTAATTTCTAATATTTGGCGAAACTATTTTTGCTTTTTTCTACTTAAAAGTTTATTAATTAACTTCCATTTATTAATCAGAATTTTTTTTCGTTACGCATTTACTAAAAATATCGACTTGATCTTTATACTTTGTAATTTAAAAAGAAAATTTTTATTCTTAATTCGTGGAATTCGTGTGACAAAAAGTTAGGTTATATTCATTGTTACTAAAATTGTAATTGTTTTTTTTATCAAAAATATCAGTTTATCGATATTTTTGGTTTAATCCGTTTAATTTTAGCCGGAATTTAAAAAATTTAATCAATTATATTGTTTTTTTCTAGATTTTATTCCGAATTAACGACAATTATGATGGACTTTTTCCTCTTTTTTGTCAAGTGACGACGCGGTCTCTCATTATCCAGAATGCCGAGTAAGTTTACTAATATATTTTAATTTTAATATATTTTTTGCTTCAGTTATTGTGATTTTATATTTTTTTCTAAATGTTAACTTTTTTTTGCATAACAATTTTGACATTTCATTTCATTTTTACATTGAAATTCTACTCATGAGTGAATATTTTTTAAATATTTTCTTGGAGTTTTCTAGTTTATATTGAAAATATTATAAAATTCCGCAGATTAATTAATAACTTGAACAATGTGAATTAAATAATTTTTAATCGCATTAATTTATATTAATTAAAACTATATTAATTAATTAATATTATATTAAGATTAATTAAATTTAATATATAAATTAACAGAAACATAATAAACAAATGATCATTTCATGATCATTTAGCTTCCTCAATACAATATATACCTATTGTATAATTTTTTATTTTAGAATAATTATTTAAAAGTGTTAAGATACACATGCTAGTGTTCAGTCTGGTTCAGTCCCTACTAGAACGCTGGTAATTTTCAGATGATTAGAATTGTTAAATTTGGAAGAAATAAATTTTTCTTTTCGTTTTTACCAAATTTTGATTGTCTGATGGCGTACGGGTGGACCTGCTACTACTAAAAAGTTGAAATAAAATTCTCTATTCTTCAGGATTGTGTAGGTTTCAGTCCCTACTAGAACTCTGGTAATTTTCAGATGATTAGATTAAATAAATTTGGATGAAATAAATTTTTATTTTCGTTTTTACCAAATTTTGATTGTCTGATGGCGTACGGGTAAACCTGCTACTACTAAAAAATGGAAATAAAATTCTCTATTCTTCAGGATTGTGTAGGGTTCAGTCCCTACTAGAACTCTGGTAATTTTCAGATGATTAGATTAAATAAATTTGGATAAAATAAATTTTTATTTTCCTTTTTATCAAATTATGATTGTCTGATGGCGTTCGGGTGAGGGTGCTACTACTAAAAAATTCAAATAAAATTCTCTATTCTTCAGGATTGTGTAGGGTTCAGTCCCTACTAGAAGTCTGGTAATTTTTAGACGATTAGATTGAATAAATTTGGATGAAATAAATTTTTATTTTCGTTTTTACCAAATTTTGATTGTCTGATGGCGTTCGGGTGAGGGTGCTACTACTAAAAAATGGAAATAAAATTCTCTATTCTTCAGGATTGTGTAGGTTTCAGTCCCTACTAGAACTCTGGTAATTTTCAGATGATTAGAATTGATAAATTTGGAAGAAATAAATTTTTATTTTCGTTTTTACCAATTTTGATTGTCTGATGGCGTACGGGTGAACCTGCTACTACTAAAAAATGGAAATAAAATTCACTATTCTTCAGGATTGTGTAGGGTTCAGTCCCTACTAGAACTCTGGTAATTTTCAGATGATTATATTAAATAAATTTGGATGAAATAAATTTTTATTTTCGTTTTTACCAAATTTTGATTGTCTGATGGCGTACGGGTGAACCTGCTACTACTAAAAAATGGAAATAAAATTCACTATTCTTCAGGATTGTGTAGGGTTCAGTCCCTACTAGAACTCTGGTAATTTTCAGATGATTAGATTAAATAAATTTGGATAAAATAAATTTTTATTTTCCTTTTTATCAAATTATGATTGTCTGAAGGCGTTCGGGTGAGGGTGCTACTACTAAAAAATTCAAATAAAATTCTCTATTCTTCAGGATTGTGTAGGGTTCAGTCCCTACTAGAACTCTGGTAATTTTCAGATGATTAGATTAAATAAATTTGGATAAAATAAATTTTTATTTTCCTTTTTATCAAATTATGATTGTCTGAAGGCGTTCGGGTGAGGGTGCTACTACTAAAAAATTCAAATAAAATTCTCTATTCTTCAGGATTGTGTAGGGTTCAGTCCCTACTAGAACTCTGGTAATTTTCAGATGATTAGATTGAATAAATTTGGATGAAATAAATTTTTATTTTCGTTTTTACCAAATTTTGATTGTCTGATGGCGTACGGGTGGACCTGCTACTACTAAAAAATTCAAATAAAATTCTCTATTCTTCAGGATTGTAAAGGGTTCAGTCCCTACTAGAACTCTGGTAATTTTCAGATGATTAGATTAAATAAATTTGAATGAAATAAATTTTTATTTTCGTTTTTACCAAATTTTGATTGTCTGATGGCGTACGGGTAAACCTGCTACTACTAAAAAATGGAAATAAAATTCTCTATTCTTCAGGATTGTGTAGGGTTCAGTCCCTACTAGAACTCTGGTAATTTTCAGATGATTAGATTAAATAAATTTGGATAAAATAAATTTTTATTTTCCTTTTTATCAAATTATGATTGTCTGAAGGCGTTCGGGTGAGGGTGCTACTACTAAAAAATTCAAATAAAATTCTCTATTCTTCAGGATTGTGTAGGGTTCAGTCCCTACTAGAACTCTGGTAATTTTCAGATGATTAGATTGAATAAATTTGGATGAAATAAATTTTTATTTTCGTTTTTACCAAATTTTGATTGTCTGATGGCGTACGGGTGGACCTGCTACTACTAAAAAATTCAAATAAAATTCTCTATTCTTCAGGATTGTGTAGGGTTCAGTCCCTACTAGAACTCTGGTAATTTTCAGATGATTAGATTAAATAAATTTGGATGAAATAAATTTTTATTTTCGTTTTTACCAAATTTTGATTGTCTGATGGCGTACGGGTAAACCTGCTACTACTAAAAAAAGTGAAATAAAATTCTCTATTCTTCAGGATTGTGTAGGGTTCAGTCCCTACTAGAACTCTGCTAATTTCCAGATGATTATATTAAATAAATTTGGATGTAATAAATTTTTATTTTCGTTTTTACCAAATTTTGATTGTCTGATGGCGTACGGGTGAACCTGCTACTACTAAAAAATGGAAATAAAATTCACTATTCTTCAGGATTGTGTAAGGTTCAGTCCCTACTAGAACTCTGGTAATTTTCAGATGAATAGATTAAATAAATTTGGATAAAATAAATTTTTATTTTCCTTTTTATCAAATTATGATTGTCTGATGGCGTTCGGGTGAGGGTGCTACTACTAAAAAATTCAAATAAAATTCTCTATTCTTCAGGATTGTGTAGGGTTCAGTTCCTACTAGAACTCTTGTAATTTTCAGATAATTAGATTGAATAAATTTGGATGAAATAAATTTTTATTTTCGTTTTTACCAAATTTTGATTGTCTGATGGCGTACGGGTGGACCTGCTACTACTAAAAAATTCAAATAAAATTCTCTATTCTTCAGGATTGTAAAGGGTTCAGTCCCTACTAGAACTCTGGTAATTTTCAGATGATTAAATTAAATAAATTTGGATGAAATAAATTTTTATTTTCGTTTTTACCAATTTTGATTGTCTGATGGCGTACGGGTGAACCTGCTACTACTAAAAAATGGAAATAAAATTCACTATTCTTCAGGATTGTGTAGGGTTCAGTCCCTACTAGAACTCTGGTAATTTTCAGATGATTAGATTAAATAAATTTGGATGAAATAAATTTTTATTTTCGTTTTTACCAAATTTTGATTGTCTGATGGCGTACGGGTAAACCTGCTACTACTAAAAAAAGTGAAATAAAATTCTCTATTCTTCAGGATTGTGTAGGGTTCAGTCCCTACTAGAACTCTGGTAATTTTCAGATGATTAAATTAAATAAATTTGGATGAAATAAATTTTTATTTTCGTTTTTACCAATTTTGATTGTCTGATGGCGTACGGGTGAACCTGCTACTACTAAAAAATTCAAATAAAATTCTCTATTCTTCAGGATTGTGTAGGGTTCAGTTCCTACTAGAACTCTTGTAATTTTCAGATAATTAGATTGAATAAATTTGGATGAAATAAATTTTTATTTTCGTTTTTACCAAATTTTGATTGTCTGATGGCGTACGGGTGGACCTGCTACTACTAAAAAATTCAAATAAAATTCTCTATTCTTCAGGATTGTAAAGGGTTCAGTCCCTACTAGAACTCTGGTAATTTTCAGATGATTAAATTAAATAAATTTGGATGAAATAAATTTTTATTTTCGTTTTTACCAATTTTGATTGTCTGATGGCGTACGGGTGAACCTGCTACTACTAAAAAATGGAAATAAAATTCACTATTCTTCAGGATTGTGTAGGGTTCAGTCCCTACTAGAACTCTGGTAATTTTCAGATGATTAGATTAAATAAATTTGGATGAAATAAATTTTTATTTTCGTTTTTACCAAATTTTGATTGTCTGATGGCGTACGGGTAAACCTGCTACTACTAAAAAATGGAAATAAAATTCTCTATTCTTCAGGATTGTGTAGGGTTCAGTCCCTACTAGAACTCTGGTAATTTTCAGATGATTATATTAAATAAATTTGGATGAAATAAATTTTTATTTTCGTTTTTACCAAATTTTGATTGTCTGATGGCGTACGGGTGGACCTGCTACTACTAAAAAATTCAAATAAAATTCTCTATTCTTCAGGATTGTAAAGGGTTCAGTCCCTACTAGAACTCTGGTAATTTTCAGATGATTAAATTAAATAAATTTGGATGAAATAAATTTTTATTTTCGTTTTTACCAATTTTGATTGTCTGATGGCGTACGGGTGAACCTGCTACTACTAAAAAATGGAAATAAAATTCACTATTCTTCAGGATTGTGTAGGGTTCAGTCCCTACTAGAACTCTGGTAATTTTCAGATGATTAGATTAAATAAATTTGGATGAAATAAATTTTTATTTTCGTTTTTACCAAATTTTGATTGTCTGATGGCGTACGGGTAAACCTGCTACTACTAAAAAATGGAAATAAAATTCTCTATTCTTCAGGATTGTGTAGGTTTCAGTCCCTACTAGAACTCTGGTAATTTTTAGATGATTAGAATTGATAAATTTGGAAGAAATAAATTTTTATTTTCGTTTTTACCAATTTTGATTGTCTGATGGCGTACGGGTGAACCTGCTACTACTAAAAAATGGAAATAAAATTCACTATTCTTCAGGATTGTGTAGGGTTCAGTCCCTACTAGAACTCTGGTAATTTTCAGATGATTATATTAAATAAATTTGGATGAAATAAATTTTTATTTTCCTTTTTATCAAATTATGATTGTCTGATGGCGTTCGGGTGAGGGTGCTACTACTAAAAAATTCAAATAAAATTCTCTATTCTTCAGGATTGTGTAGGGTTCAGTCCCTAATAGAACTCTGGTAATTTTCAGATGATTAGATTGAATAAATTTGAATGAAATAAATTTTTATTTTCGTTTTTACCAAATTTTGATTGTCTGATGGCGTTCGGGTGAGGGTGCTACTACTAAAAAATGGAAATAAAATTCTCTATTCTTCAGGATTGTGTAGGTTTTAGTCCCTACTAGAACTCTGGTAATTTTCAGATGATTAGAATTGATAAATTTGGAAGAAATAAATTTTTATTTTCGTTTTTACCAAATTTTGATTGTCTGATGGCGTTCGGGTGAGGGTGCTACTACTAAAAAATTCAAATAAAATTCTCTATTCTTCAGAATTGAGTAGGGTTTAGTCCCTACTAGAGCTTTGGTAATTTTTAGATGATTAGCTTAAATAAATTTGGATGAAATAAATTTTTATTTTCCTTTTTATCAAATTTTGATTGTCTGAAGGCGTTCGGGTGAGGGTGCTACTACTAAAATATATTATTATATATAATTTTAAAAGTTAAATAATTATAATAGTTTATTAAATATAATTAATAAATCTTCTTTTTAATAAATCAAAATAAAAATTAATGTTTTAAAGTATTAAGATAAAATTTCAAAAAATACAAAATTTCAATTTTTTTATGAAAATCTAAAATATTTATTAATTCTATAAATATTGATAAAATATATACTTTATATACATGAATCGATTCGTTTTTATGTCAGAAATGCAATTTTGACAAGAATTAATGAAATTTTTAATATAGAAAAAAGTTATTTTAAAAAATCCAAAAATTAATTTTTTCAAAAATTAAAAAATTGTTGAAAAAATTTTTTTTTTAGATATTTTTGAAAATCCTTCTGTCTGATTTTTAGTATTCATGACCGTAATAAACCTACAAAATTTTATCAAAATCCGTCAAGACGTGTAAGAGAAAATTTGTCCACAAGAATCGGTGACATACACACACAGACACACACACACACATACATACACACATACATCCGGACATTTGTTCCTCTCGACGAATTATATATACTACACTTGAAAATTTGTAAAAATAATTGATTCTAAAAAATTCGGAAATCGACTTATAGTGATAAGGCTTCCTTTATGAGGAAGCAAAATTATAAATTTAATATATTTATAATTAAATTTACATTTAAATTAAATTAAAATTAATCATAATTAAAAATTTTTTTGAAAATGACAATATTAATTACTATTTTAAATAATTTACCTGTTACAATTGGAAGTTGGGTCATTCTTTGCGTGGAAGGTTTAATGTGAGGAATAGGCATTGTTAAAAGAACTCCTGCACTCGTTCCAATCCATAATAAGTCGTTGCAAGCTAAAAGCGCCGTGACCCTCAGACATGCGGCTTTATGTTGTCTAATTATGTCATCGCAACCTGCAACAAGATTAATATTTTCGTTAAAATAAATTTCAAAGAATTTTCTTCTCGCTCTTTCCACTCGTCCATTTGTTTCAGATTGTAGAATATAAAAATTTCTCCTTTTTAAACTTATTTCAAATGACTAAAATTAAATAAATTTAATTTATTGTAATTAGGTTAAATTTAATTAATTTTAATTCAATTAAAATTGAAATAACTTTAATTAAATGTATTTTAATTAATTTTAATTTAATTTCACTTGAATGAATATTAATTTAATTAAAATGAAATTTCGCCAGACTTAATACTTACTAGACAGCATTTTCGTTACAGCCGGGGCAATATTGATGTCCGATAAGCATTCGTAGCTGGTTGCATGAAAAAGTTTAAGTACTGCGCTATTGTGTAGGGAAATCCAAACACCCAAACCCCCTGAACTTGCCATACACGATACCGTTCGACTAGCATCATTGTTAACAGTAAAAGTATGTTCTATATCCAAAGAATAAGTGTTCAAGACTTTAATTGTATTGTGACAACCACACCACAACTTTCCCGAAACTGATAGCATTTTTGTAACAGGCGAGGTGTCTGTACTGACCGATACAGTCATAGGATCTGTCGTGTTCCAAATTCCCACTAAAAAAACAACATTTTTTTGTTACTATTATCCAAGGATAATCCTTTTTTCTCAATTTCTAAAAATTTATTTCTATTATCTCACATTGATCTCTCGAATACACTGTGACGTCCCCATTTGCCAAGGAAACAAATACTTTGTTGTCTAGATAACTGTAAAAAAAATTCAAATTTTAATCGGAATTAATTTTTATTTAAATGATAACAATCAAACTATTCTATTACTTTTACAATAATAATAATAATTACTATTATTATTATCTGTTTACAAATTTTTTTATTTTTTTAAATTACCTAATTGACATTTTAATTTTTAATTTATACAATTCTTTTATTCCTTAGTTATAAAGGAAAATAATTAATTGGCCGATTAGAAATTCATCTAATAAGATTATTTCGTTTCCGAGTATTTTCTTTTAATTTAATTAAATATTTATTTATTAATTTTTTAATTTACTTTTAATTAATTAATTTACCTTTATTGCGATAAATGTTAAATTTACTTTTGTGCTTTTATTAAAGCAATCAATTTAAATTTTCATATTTTCATATGTTCCGGAAATTCTAAACTTTCAATTGAATGAAAATTATTTATTTCTTCTTCAAATTAAAATTTGATTAAAATAATTTTGGGTCACGTATAAAAAAAATTATTAATTCCGGGTTGCCACAAGTACTGGAAAACTTTCAAATTTCTTGAATTACTAAAAAAGTTCTGCTTTCTATTATCTAAACATTTTTTTGAAAAACTCAAAAATATTTCATTCTTTTTGAATTATTATTTCATTTATTATTAATAAAGAATTGTTATTAAATAATTAATTTAGAATAGTAAATAATAAGTGAATAAAAATAATTAAATTATATAAATGAAATAATTTAAATTATTCTCTGATTAATATTTTAAAATTACAGTTGCTCTATTTTCCAGTTTATAAAATTTTCAAATAATAAGTGAATAAATAAAAATTTTAATCAAAAAAGAAAGTTACGTGAAATGAAAGTTTACTAAATAAAAATATTTTCAATTTAGATAAAAGAGAGAAAAAAAATTGATGGAAAGTAAATTAATTTGCGGGAAAAATAAACTTCACGAGAATATGGAGATTCGAAGCTTTCACAAAGGGTAAAATAATTCTCATTCAATTAATTGTTACAGGTGTTTCTAGATATTTATATTTCTCTTTAAAGATGAAGTTTATTTTATTTTATTTTTTTTTTAGAATATCAAGCAACTTTTATTGAAAGATAATTATCAGTGTTTTCTAGTCGCGGAAAAATTAATTATATATATATAAAAAGAAGCAGAGAAACCCACGTGTATGCAGCGTTGACTGTAAAAAGGGTTTAAATTTACACCGTTTATAAAGAGGTCGTTTTATGATTAAAATAGAATAGAAAGAAGAAGAAGAAGCAACCCTTGTAACGTCGATACTTTTTTACTAAACACAAAACTCAAAAAAGGGTGTGAATTAAAAATTGCTTTTCTAAAAAGTATTTTTTTTAGATTCAATTTGGAATATTGTATAGAAAACTGTCATTGAAAAATATGACAGAAATTTGTGGAATTAAAACTTATTTTAAATATCGTTAATCAATAAACATTCCCGTTTTTCTTCATCAGCAGGTCTTTTTTCACTTTAGCGTTAAATTATATAATTTTCAGTGTCGTAATTTATTTAAAATATTATGTTAATATTAAGTTGATAAAAATTAAGAGAATATATTAAATTGCGTAAATTTTTAACTCTGAATAATTCTTAAAGAGAATTTCTTACATTCTCATCACGTGAATCCTAAGGAATTGAAAAATAATCCAAATTTAACGTTTAATTCAGTTAAGAATTTTTTTTTTTTTAGTGTAAAGAATATTTTTTATTAAATACTATTTAATTAAATTAAAATGCATTAGTAACAAAAATATCGACGTTCATTACACAGAAAAAAATGTAGAGTAACTATTGCTATGTACAAAGTAATTTTTTTTGCAAGCGCATTTCTGCTTCGCAACTTTTAGAATATTTCTAATTTTTACAAAAATATACCTCGAACATAAGAACTTTTTCTCTGAAAATAGTAAAACTTGACAGAAATGGGCAGAAGTTCCTAACAGTTGAGATTTTACTTTGAAAGTATAGTAAAAGTTACTTTATTCGTTTTTTTTTCATTGTAGAGCGTATAAAACTATATAGGGGCATTTTTTTCTTCTTGAGTGTATATAGTTTTGAAGAGAAAAGAAGTTTAGATGAGGAAATCTTACATTATGCAGTTGACGTTACTGCCGTGTTGAATTTTGACTTTATTTTTCTTGATTCGAATATTGTCGCTACAATTATAGACGTGGATGCAACCATCCTCAGTTCCCAGCCACATTGTTGGCTGATTAAAGTCTTCTTCGATGGTTGCTCCATCGATACTTGACACGTCACCACCTAAAGAGGTACTCGCTGCGTCCGCGCATGGAATGTCGTCAGAATCCGAATCTTCGGAGCTCGAACTACTGAAAATGGATTAATACAAGTCAAGTATATATATATATATATGTATATACATATTAGTCAGTAGTTCCTCTTTAAGAATCGTTCATTCACCTCCTCACCACAGCATCCCTGTCCTTAATCCCTTGGGTAAAGAGCAGAAACGCAACTTTCGAGAAAGTATATTATATACTTTTTTCTCACTTCCTTAATTCTATTAATTAACAACGGAATAACAGTAATTGCCCTCCCGAAAAGTTAATTATTATTCGAAACATATTTCGATTAATCGGGGTTGCTACGCAACCTGGAAAAGTCAGGG
This sequence comes from Leptopilina heterotoma, assembly GCF_015476425.1. Classification (NCBI taxonomy): domain Eukaryota; kingdom Metazoa; phylum Arthropoda; class Insecta; order Hymenoptera; family Figitidae; genus Leptopilina; species Leptopilina heterotoma. Next base: position 762,926 of record NW_025111202.1, read on the forward strand.
AATTTTTATCGAAATCCTGGAAAATTGTTGTTTTCTAAAGTTATTGTGTTTATTCTTGAAATCTAAATCCACTTAAATATTTGAAAATTAATTCAATTTTAAAAGAATTGCGTTTACAATTTTCATAAGTACTAGATGAACTTTAAAAGATTTTGATTAAAAATTTTGTAAAATTTCAATTTTAAATGAATTTAATTAGAAATATAAAAAAACTTAGATTTAAATAAAATTTTAAAAACTAAAATTCATCTGAAATTAGTTATATTTTTTAATATATATTTAACTATAGTTTTAATAAAAATAATGGATTTATAGAAGAATTTTAGTTAAAAACACTAAAACAAATTGAATTTTAAAGCAATTACAAATTATTGCAGAAATTCAATTCTTTTCAAAAGTAGTAAAATTCTTCTAAGAATTTCAATTATTTTTAAAAATTTGAATAAAATTCTTGTCAAAATTTTAATTATTTTCAAAAACTTTCCTCAATTTAATGTTTTTAAATATCTACTACTTTAATAAAAATTCTTAAAAGGATTCAATTAGTTATAAAAACAAATTTAATAAAATGCTGAATTTCAATTATTTTTAATACAATTTTAATTAAATTTTTTTGAAATAATTCAATTATTCTTTTAGATATTATGAAAATTTTTCCCAAGAATTCAATTATTTACATAAAACATTCTTCGAAAGAATTAAATTATTAAAGATAAATAACAAAATTATTCCTGAAAATTCAATTATTTTGAAGCATTTTAATAAAATTCTTTGCAAAATTTAATTGTTTTCATTAAATTTCTCGAAAAATGCAATTATTCTTAAAAATTTTATTAAAATTTGTCAAGAGAATTCAATTATTTAAAAATTTGTTAATAAAATTCTTTATGAAAATTCAATTTTAAAAAACATTTAATTGTTTAATAAAATATTTATTTTTATAGTTAAATAATTGAATTCTCGTAGAATTTTCTAATAAATATTTATTTAAAAATGAAATTTAATTAAAATCTTTGAAAATTTGAACTTTTCATACTTTTAATTAAGAATTCTATAGAATTAATTTTTCTCAATAAGTTTAATGGAATTTTTTTTAATTCTTTGAAGTTTTTAATTTCTAATATATATTTAATTAAAGAATTTCAGAATAATCGAAATTTCGTAAAATTAAATTGTAAACAAAAGAATTGGAAAATTCACAAAGAACTTTTTCATAAATCATTAAAAATTATTTTAAAAAATTGAAGAATTTTAGTTGAAAATTCTAGAAATGAATAATAATCGTAATGATGAAAATAATTTTTGAAAAACTTACGATAACAAAGTAGCAAGTTTTAATTGTTATAAAACATGAAGAAAGCGATTTTCTTCCTATTTTATAACAATATTCTTATGTTATTGAATTTCAAATTTTTTAATATTTTAATTTCTATAAAAAAATAATAATTAAATATTTATTTAAAAATGAAGTTATTGATGTTTTCCTGGAAAACCTGGAAAAGTCAGTTGATTTGAAAAGAGCAAAAGCGTGGCAACCCTGATTAAATAAACTACAAATTTATACTTCGAATCAATATTTGCATGAATATTTATGTAGTCGAATTATAATTTATCTGAATTATTATTTGTTTAAATTGTAATTTATAAGTTAAAAATCGAAAAACAAAAATAGGTTAATTTTAATTATTATTAAATTTTTAATAAACGTAAATCTGTTGGTAAAGAAAATTAATTTCTAGAAATTCTCATTTATTTATAAATGATATTGATAAGAATTTTCAGATTATAGAACTTATAAATTGCAGCACAATTATTTAGTATAATTCGAAATTAGCAGAATTTTTTTCAATGAATATTAGGTCAAATATAAATTTCATTATACAAAAATTCTGTCAATTTTAAATTATATTAAATAGTAGTGCTGCAACTTATAAATTCTGTAACCTAGAATAGATTTTTGTTTAATAGAAATTCGTGATAAATAAAAATCAGTTATTTTTATATTCTTCGCTTTTTAAATTAACATAAATTATATTTATACAATCTAATTATTCTTATGGGATAATTAGACATCACAAAGTAAATACTAATATTAAAAAAATTATTGAGGAAAAAATATCAAAAATTAGTTTCAAGTTTATGAAATGAAAAATTTTGCACCACCTTTATTTATCTATTTTTTTTGTTATTGATAAAAAAGAGGAATTGACAAACCTGTCGAGTTGAATGTTTCCGCTGCTTGTTTCCGTGTCCTGAATTGAGATACTAATTCCACTTTTATTATTGACAAAGGTATTGTTGTTGGGTAGGGAACACGTTCTAACGAGGATAGAAAATAAAAAATCAAACATTTGTTTTTTTGTTCATTCGCGAAAATTATTTAATTTTTTGTGGTAAAAAAAGAGTTTAGAAGAAAGTAGATATATATATATATATATATATATATTTACCCAGAAGTAGCGGCGGGAATGCCAGCAACGCAGAGAATTCTAGCATTGCAAACACCATTGCAAGAGGTGACTTGTGGTGGTTCTGGACTAAGACTCAAGACACAAACTTGACCCACGTAACCGTCACTATTGCAGACCCAGACATCCCTTATTCCCTGCTCGTTAGCTAAAGTGGGTGCTGCACATGTAAATTGAAGGCCAGCCCGGGTCTTTCGAATTGGCAAAGGTCCTACGAATTCAGGACAAGGTCTTCGATCGGCTGACAAAGCTGAAAAATGGATGATTTTTTCCCTTCAATTATCGAAATTTGAATTCTGTATCTGCCAAAAAAAGAAAGTTCGTTATTTAACTGCAGCGTTTGCAAATTCTCACCTTTCTGTCTCTTCAACAATTATTATTATTATTATATTTTTGTACAATTTTCCACCTTTTACCAATTTTAATAATTTATCTATTCATGCCCCTAAAGTTTTGAATATACAAAAGAATGACGTTATTTTTGTTACTACTCTTAATTTGTATTTTATTACAGACTTCGGACTGAATTTATTTAGGGAAGAAATTAATTCAAAGACTGAATAAAACTAGAGACCATTAAAAATATCGCAAATTGAAATAGATTAAAAATTGAAATCCATTTATACTAATTACCAAATCCTCTAAATTTTATTATAATTAATTAGAGAATTACAAATATTGACGAACATCTTGAGATTCAATATGGAAATGCTACTCTCCACCTGCGAACGCCAAGGTCACCGATAGATGGCTGCTGAGTTGTTAAAGTCATATTTCTCGCCACCTAGTGTCAATCTTGGCGTTCTCAAGTGGATAAATCCATTTTATCCCTCAAAAACTTTTTTATAATTCAAAAAATGTTATTGTGAGAATAATTTAAATTGTGTTTTTAGTTTTATTTTCTAGAATTTTAATAAATCCTTCGAAGCAATTTAATTATTTTTTTTTTAATAGTAAAATCTTTGCAAAAATTTAATTATCTTCAAAAAAAATTTCTCGAAAGAATTGAATTTCTTTTAAATTCGTTATAAAATATTTTAAAAGAATTCAATTATTTTCAAAATTTTTAATTAAAATTATTAACAAAACTCCATTATTTTAAAAAAATTCAAAGAAATTCTTCAAAAAGAATTTAATTAGAATTTTCAAAAATTTTAACAAAGTTTCCTAAATAATAAAAAATTTTTCGAAGAAATTCTATTATTATCAAATTTTTTGATAAAATTCTTTGCAACAATTCGATGATTTTCAATACATTAATTTCAAAGTTAAAAATAGTTAATAAGAAAAATTATTAAAAAAGTTTAGAAACAAAAAAGCTGTGATGTGATTTAAATTCACATTTCTCTGAATATACAGTTTTCTTTTAAAAAAATTTCTCTTTTTGGCAATAATAGCACTGATATAGCATATTTTTCTCAATTTAAAAAAAATTGCTTACCCAATTTTTGCTTGGCTTCATTGAAACTCTCCTCCCAACTTGCCCGTTTGTCCGGCTTCGTAAACATAATTGAAATGTTCTCGACTCCTGCTCTAAAAGTAAACAACCATTTTTCCTTTTTATTGTTTGCTTGAATTTCGAATAGTATAATCTTCATAATTTATATGTGACTTAATATATATACGCCGTAAAACGGAGTTATTTCGCTCATTGATGCGTATAAATTCGCTCACCGATTTATTTCCTCATATTAGCTTTAAACTATAGCATTAAATTAAATTTTGATATGTTTATAAACAAATTAATAAATAATTAAAAAAACAAATTTATCCACAATGAAAGAAATAACTTGGCCTTACGGTAAATAGCAGTAATTTAACATTTAATTTGAAACAAAATTTTCCTTTTTTTCCATTCAAAAAATTATTAAAAATAATTGATTTGAAATGATGAAAATAATTATGGCAACCCTAATGATTTAAATTATGCCTGGAAATAAAAAAAAAAAAATTATTTTGCATGACCAGGCTTCCTACAGAATCAGGAAATCATGGAAAAAGCCTGGAATTTTAAAAAGTTTCTAAATTTTTCCTGTTTTCCATTTTAAAAAATTCGGTTTTTTAAATTTTTGGTAATTTTTGATAATTTTAGATTTTTTGCTAAAGGGTGGAGACTATTAAATAAGTAAACGTAAAGTGTTTTTAAAGAGCCCAAAAATAATGAAGCTAAATGCCATAAAAGATAAGAAAAAATGTTGACAAAGAAAATTGTTAGAAATCCCTGTTAATTAATTATAATTTGAATGTCAATTATCTAATTATAATTTGAACGTTAATTATTTTACTGTGTATTAAGAGTGAGTTCCAGGCATGCCAATTGAGAATGTGCCGCATTCCTCTCTGCTAATTGTCTCTGTGACTGACAAAGTAATTCTTTTATCATTTCCTCCAATTGTTGTTTTGATCCATGTAAAGACATCGATAATTCTTGAAGATGAGTTAATGTCGCGCAATCCTCTCGCAAATGGTCCACCTCACGTGCCATTCTTCGTAAATTTTCATCCTTGGCTGTAAATCAATTTTTTTCCTTTTATTTCTTCGCATTTTTTTTCGCACGTGACAAAATTTTTGTTGATAAATTTTATATTTATCTATCCAGAAAATATTGATAAAATTTCGCGAGAATGTTTTCAATTTTTGCTTTTTTGCTTCCATTAATTTTTTTAATTCATCAATTGAATTCTTTAATTCATTAATTTTTTTGTAAATTAAATTTTTTAAATCATTAATTGTTTTGTTAGTTAAATTCCTAGATTCATTAATTTTTTTGATAATTAAATTTTATAATTTATTGTTTCGTTAATTAAATTCTTAAATTCATTAATTGTTATGTTTATTAAATTTTTAATTAATTGTTTCGTTAATTAAATTCTTGAATTGATTAATTGCAGTGTTAATTGATTTTTTTTTATTATTTATAAATTGTTTTTTTAATTAAATAACGAAAATTGTAGAAACACAATGGGAAAAAGAAATTTACTAAATGGATTTATCGAATACTTTAATCAAAATGTAATTATTTGAAGATTTTCGAAACAGTAAATTCTTGAACAGCTTCACTAACTTTGTTCATTTCAGAAGCTTCTTTAGTTACAAGAACTTTAGTTGACTATAGTTTCAGTAGCTTCTCAGGTTTAGTAATTAGTTTAATTATTAGTTCTATTACAGTTCCATTAGATCCATTACCTTGATTACGACTAACCTTTTTACTATTTTTGTTGTTTATGTATTATTTTTTATTAAATGTATTTTTCATTTATTTATTTACTTACAAGATAAACGAGATTTCAAAAAATTAAAATTCCCTTTTGGTACAAAAAAATATCATATAATAATAATTGTTATTAAAATTATTTTTATTTTTACTTTTATTATTTATTTATTTAATTTTTATTTTTATTTATTTAATATTTTTTTATATTTTATTTATTATTATTTCTTACTTTTTTCCAGCAGTAAATTCTCTTCTCCCCCTACCCCTTATGTAAATGAGTTAAATGATAATTTTTTTTCTGAATTTTTATGAGATGAATTCGTTTACCTTTCATCACTTCGAGATCATCCAATGAAATTCTCATTAGCATTTTGTACTTATTTGCTTCCAAAAGGCCAACCAGACTATTTGGACACGAACTTCTGTATTCATAATGAAATAATCGGGACTAATTAAAATAATTAATAATGTAATTATTTATATATGTCCAATTAACTCACGTTGATGGCTTTCTTATCGTTCCACTTCTTCGTTTGATGCTCGTTATAACTAAAAGATCGGAAAACAAAAATAGGGCCCTCTCTTTTCGAGTTCCTTGATTTGACGCTATTGTCACCAGATCGTGTCGAATAAATGCTCTGAAAAATTCGTTATTTCGACTTGTAATAATTTATTATTAATTACTATTACATTGTTAATATAGTAGAAATTTAGTTAGTCAAACCTATCATTAGCAACAATTCCCGCGAGTCCCTCAACAAGTGCCTGAACTTCTTTCAAAGTCGTTTGCTGTTGTTCCCATTCGAGACTCTCCCTCTCGGTGCAATTAATTTTCACCACCAATTCGTGAACTTCTTTTTGAGCCGCTGACAAAAGTTCATAATCCGGATGCGATGAATCGGTATGTTTCAATAGTCTCTGAATTAAAAGTTCGTAACGTGGAATTTTTTGAACAGGCTTTATCAGCAATTGATCTAATCCAAGTTTCCCTTTATGCTCCCTTTCCATCGTCTATATTTATAAAATTATAATTATTGATCAGAAGAAGCTAAATATGGTTTATATATGTGACACGCTTCTCCAAGAAAGGTACCTAAGAAGCAACAAATTTTAGCAGGTTATGTTTATAATTTTTTGAATGAAAATGCAGAAAGAAAATCAATTTCTAATAATTAAACTTTAATCAAGACAAATCTAATACAAACATGACCAATAATTCTTTTGCTGCTTAGGTACTTTTCTTGAGAGCGTCACAAATAAATAAATAAATAAATATATATTTGTTTGTGTATTTATTTAGTGATTGATTTATTTATTTATATAAAATAAACCACTTTTTGGAAGGAAGTGAAAATAAGTTGAGGTCATCATTTTCTAAATTTGGCATTTGTCAAATATGGCCTCGACAATATAAAATGAGTTCCAACTTTCCAACTCTTGTGTTTTTAATATATAATAAATATAAACATATATGAAAAGCTAATTCTAGAAGCTCTTGGGCATTTTTGGGTTTGGTTAGAGGAATAGTGGGAGGAGGGTGAGAATCTTGACATGCCAACTTTAGATAGATAATAAATTATTAGAAATTTATTGAACACAATTATTATATCTCAACCAGTTTTCAATTTTGTTTTAACAGATTATATAGACATTGTTTCTCGAGGTATAATAAATTTAAATAAAATATTTTCAAATTAGAATAAAATGAATGCTTTTAAAGAGATCATGATCTTTTTTTAAAAAAAGTCTCACCTCTAAAAATCGTGCAAAAGCTGGTTTTGAATGACAGGTATTTTTAATGGCTGTCTTTGCAGATTTCCAATTATCGAGAAATAGTGTGTAGGTTTCCAGGACAACTGGTTTCATAAACTAGAAAATAAAAAATTGACAATTTGGGAGATTTATTACTATCAAAAATAGTAGACAGTTTATTTTTTGAAAAAAAAATTAGTAACGTTTTCTTCATTTGTAGTAAAATTGACTTTACAAATAGTAAAAGTATGAAAATAGAAAAATTTGTCAGAAATATCCTTACCACGTCAAGAAACACATCTCCTATTGTTTGTCCAGGTTCCCATGTTTCCAATCGTTTTCGTAATTCTTCGAGAAATACTTCGTGGTGACTGAGTATTGCTGGAATCTATAATTAAATTATTTATAATCTCTATATCACAAAAGTTTTCTTCTTAAATCCTTTTTATAGAATTCCATTCTTCTTTTTCAAAAATCAACTTTTGTTTCACCATTTCATGACTATTTGATCAGTTTTAGTTTCTATACCAGAGATATAGAAATATAAAGTTTAAAAATAGAATCTCTGCTATAAACTCTTTAAATTCGAAGTGTATTGAAAGTTTATTTCGATTTTTGTAATCGATAAAATATCCGTTTAAATTCTTTTGTGTCTTATTTTATATAAAAAATGTACAATGGAAATTTTTTTTTCTCTTTTGAGGAAAAAAAAGCTTTTTCTACAGGTACTCCCAAAAATTACAAACAAACAAAAATCGATTATTGTAAAACTGGGAAAAATAGCGTGTTTTGTATAAAAGAATTTGTAGAAAAAGTTTGTAATTATATTCTCTGATATAAATATTATCGAGTTACGATACACTAATTATAATGATGAAAGAATATAAAGGAGATAAAAAGTACCTGATAGAATATTTCATCGACTGTCGCTGAATCCACAAGACCAGCATTTTCCGGACTCTTGAGTGGTTGCAGATATTTCTGCAATAATATTCAAAATATTATCCAATTTAAAATGATAATAATAATAATAATAATAATAAAAATTATTATTATTACCATCATTATCATAATTATAATAATAATTCCAATAAGTTATGTATAATTTATTACCTAATATTAATTTTTTTTATTTTTCTTATTATTATTTTTATTTTTATCACTCTTTATTATATAAAATTTCGATCAATATATTTCACAGTCATTTAAAAGCAATATAAAAATAATTGAACTCGAATTTCTTTTCCCTTGTTTCCAATTAGAAACGAAGATTTTCCCAATGATCTCCAATTTCATTTTCTCTTGTTACCAATTAAAATAAAGTAGCATTTTATAGATATTCTTGAAATGCACTTTTCAAATCATTTTTCATTTAACGTCCCATTTCTCTGTAGTTAAACGAGTCCATTCTTTATAATCTTTAATTCAGCTGCTCTTATTTTATCAACGAAAATAAAAGAAGAGAAAATTTAGTTTTGAGAATTTTTTCTAAACTTTTATTCTTTTTGAAAATTTAAGTTTTTTTAGTCAAATTTAATTTTTCGATAGCTACACGATAGTCAATACACGGAAAAAAATTAATTGTTAATAGAAATTTTCATTTGCTAATAAAGTAAATTTTTTGTTGTCTCAACAATTTGGAATTGTTGTAGTAACAAAACCACTTCAGGTGATTGCAGTGAACACAAACTTAATTGTTGATTCTACTGCAGCAACCAATCAGATTTGTTAGTTCTATATTAATAATCTAATAATAACAATATTTTTTTAAATGGATAAATAAATATTTAAATTAAATAAATTAAATTTAATTTAGTTGAACTAAATATAAGATTTATACAACAAAATAGTGTCTTTGATTGATTCAGATATATAATTTTCTTCTGAGTGTAGAGTCATAACTAAAAAGGATTATTATGCGCCTGAGGGATGAGTATGTTTACGGAAATTGTTTCGCTCCTCTTAACATATTTTCCGTTACCTACTCTCGTGTTATATATCTACTCTTGCCTCTTTTTTATTATCAAACTTACGTGCGTTTTCTTTATTTTATTTATTGATTGGAGAGGTTAAAGGGTTTTATTAGAGTTGTTTTCTTTTGTTGGATAGTGTAGGAAAAAAAGAATGCGACAAGGACATGATAGAAGATGAAGACAATGATCCTGAATATAAAAAGATCCTTTGTCCTCGCACTTATAAGTCCATAAATGTTTATGTGTGTCGCAGCTGCCCCTGAGATGTTACCCTTGAATGGAAATGCAAGGCTCGCATGGCCATTCCCTTGAGACAATAAAACGTCACATTACGTATACCAGTTACTCATATGCTTATGTTTATATCCTCTCTCGAAAATTTTCACACTGTATAACTGAATTTCTGAATTTCATTTTCGTCTCCCCTCCCGCAACTTTGGCGCCTTGTCCGCCCAAAACACGTCACTGTTATTTACATGGCGCCTATATTCCCGCAGATTTATCATTCAGGTATTTCCATTTCGATAGATTGATTTATTAAATCTCATCCTTTTATTTTGTTTTTCTTTTATATATAAATCTCACTCAAAATTTAATAAACGAACATGTGTTGCCCATATGGAAATTTATTACGGCCTCAGAACGTCTCGCCCTAGATTGGCTATTTGCTGTAGTGTAACTTAATAGTCTTGAAATTAAATCTACTCATCAGTGCTTGACAACTAAATTATTTTTTACTATTTTTTGTGTCCACGAAAAAATCCGCAGTCGCCAAGAATCGAACCTCGGTCCCCCTATACTGCTTTCGCGAGTCTAGTAGTGAAGCCACTGAGCTATTGCACTTGACAATGTCTACAAGTTAAAAATTTGAGAATAAAATTAAAAAATTTCAATTTTCTGAAGTAGAACTTGTTATAAACATGGAATTCATATTAGAAATCATAAAACTTAAAAATAAAAACACATGGGACGGGAAATTTTGAATAATTTAATTTTCTGAAAAATTGAAAGAGTACAAAATTTTTGTTGAATGTATAATTTTTTTTTGTGTTTTCTTGATGAAAAAGAAAATTTTTTACGAAATTGAAAAACAATATTTAAGTGTAATCGAAAATTGAAAACAAAAATGAATATTAATTTGCAATTAATCAATATTGGTTTGTCGTACGTCCTGCACTTAACGTCCAGGGTTAATGAGAAACTTCAGGAAATGAGTAGTTATTGAATGAATCTTATGTATGATCATAGTAACGTCGCTACTCGTTCAACTGGAATAGTTGTTTTGTTGTTGTAAATAAAGGGAGCTTGTTGACAAAAATCTCAGTTACGCGCAATTTTCAGTAAATGCGTATTATTTCATACCAAACTTGAAAAAAAACCATGCAGTTTTATTAAAGGATCCATAAGTAATTGGAAGCATTCCCTAAAATTGATTTTTAAAATTTCCCAAAGTTTTGAACGTTCAAGTGAACGAAATTTTTTTTGTTTTTAAAAATTCACTAATTTAATTAAAATGTAATATAAATAAATTAAACACTTTAATTTAGTTAAGAAATTAATTTTTTAAGTAAATATACAAATTGAATGAAGTAACAAAAATATTGTCATTTACTTGAACGTTCAGAATTTTTTTAAACTTGTTACTGTTTACTTTAGAATTTTCAATTCTTTTTACTAAAATTTTAATTAAAAATTACTACATTTTAGTAAAAATTCATATATACTAATGCAGGGTTGCCACAGGTCAGGGAAATCAAAGAAGAGTCAGAAATTTTTATTAAAAGTACTGGAAAAAATTTTCAATTATTTCCATAAATAACAATATTCATCACAAGAATTCAATTATTTTCAAAAGTAATAAAATTCTTCGAAGAAATTCAATTATTTTTAAAAATTTTAACGAATATCTCGTTAAGAATTCAATTATCTTTATAAATAGTCTTTATAAATAATCTTTATAAATCTTTCGCCAAAAATTCAATTATTTTTTAAAATTTAAATAAAATTCTTTGCAAAATTTAAATTAGTTTCAATAGTTTTTCGCAATTCAATAATTTTCAATATTTACTATTTTCATAAAATATATTAAAAAATTTAATTATTGCAAAAAAATTGTTAATACAATTCTACGAAAACATTCAATTATTTTCATAAATAATAAAATTTTATTTAGGAATTCAATTAATTTCATCGCAGAATTTTAAATATTTTTAAAACAATGTTAAATAAATTTTTCGAAAAATGCAATTGTTCTTAAAAATTTTATTAAAACTTGACAAAAGAATTCAATTTTAAGAAACATTCAATTTTTCAATAAAATAATAAAATTCGTTGCAAAAATTCAAATATTTTCATAAAAAACTTGTAAAACTTGTTTCATAAAAATTCGTTGCAGAAAATCAATTATTTTCATAAGTTAATATAAAATTCTTGGCAAGAATGCAATTATTTTTATAAATAATAAAATTCTGTAAAAGAATTCAATTATTTTGATAAACAACAAAATTCTTTCCAAAAAATCAATTATTTTAAGGAATTTTAATAAAATTCTTTTCCAAAATTCAATTATTTTGATAAATTACAAAATTCATCACGAAAATTCAATTCTTTTGAAGGGTATTTTCAAAAATTGTGATAAAATTTTTAATTCAATAAATTTCTATAAAATTTTAATTAATTTCCTTAAAAGAAATTAATTATTTTGAAAAAATAAAATTTAAAATTCTTCATAAAAATTCAATTCTAAAAAACATTCAACTATTCAATGAATTATTTAGTTTTGTATTTAAATAATTGAATTCTCGTAGAATTTTCTAATAAAAATTTATTTCAAAATGAATTTCGGTTAAAATTTTGGATAATAATTTTATAAAATAAAGCTCATGATTTTTTAGAAATAATTGATTTTTGAAAAGCTTTTAAATTCAAATCTTTGTAATTGTAAATTTTTCGTACTTTTAACTAATAATTAATTTAAAGAAAAATTGTAGTTAAAAATTCTAGAAAATATTAATTGAATTTAAATGATGAAAATAATTTCGATGAAGTTAGAGTAACAATATTCTTAAATAAAAAAATAATTTTATCACTGGGTTATCTTTAATATTTAATTATTATAAAAACATGAAGAAGTCAATCACTTCGAGTCGAAGAATTTCAAAAAGGTTTAAATTTGATATTTTTGAAAATCTTACTTCCCAAGGAAAAATAATATAATCAGAATATTCTTAAGGGTCAGGAAAAATGTCATAATTCTCTCTGGAAATCAGGTAAAAGTTAGGGAAAAACAAAATTAAATTTTTGAGGCAACCCTGTAATGTGAAACATTACTAATTATTTATTAATTAGCTATCAACAATTAATTCTAACAAATTGAATAATAACTAATTTTAATAATTATAACTAATAACTTATTATTAATTAGTTATCAATGAAACAGACAACAATAAATTATTTATTAGCGTATAAATGTACAGTTAATTAATTATTTATTGGGATAAAGAGGAAAGCAATTTGAAAAGCAGGAGGACTTCCGTAGTGATTTCTACTTAAAACTTTAAAAGTTAGCTTGCAATTAAAACTTGAATACAACTTTAATATTGTATAGAGAATGAGATTAAAATTTTAGATAGAGAAACTATCTTCTTTGGAATTAGTAGAAACATATTCTTATAATTAACCTTTTTTTTTGTCGAGGATTTAAAAAAAATTCTAATTATTTAAAATTATTTTTATATTGCAATAAATAAATTCAGTTAACATATGGTTTTTATATGTTTTGAAATGTTTTTTCCATGTTTCATATATAAATGTCGGGAATTATGCAATAAACTTACATTGACTAGTATTTGTAGAGCCTCGACGTAAGATCTTTCTGTATCATAAAGTTCAACGACAACGTGTGTTCTTGTATCCTGCAACAAGAAGAAACAAATATTACCATTCATGATAAATCTCCCTTTTTTTATGATATAAAGTATTTTATGTGGAAACTATTCAAGTATTTTTGTTATTTATTTTTCAATTTATTTAAATACATTAATAAAATAAATTAAACTAAAATAAAATTTTAGTTCAGTCACTAAAAGCTACTATTTCTGTTTTTTTTTTGAGAATTTCCACTACTTTAAATTCGCTAATACTATAAATCAAAAATATTCTCAAAAATTATATATAATTAAATTCTTTAAAATTATATAAATTATATATAATTAAATTCTTTAAAATACGATTATTTTCAATCTCTAGTATTTTCATAAAATTTCGAAAAAATCAATTACTTAACAAAATTTGTTCACTAATATTAATAGAAATAATAAAACTCATAGAAGAATTTCAATTATTTTTAATACAATTTTAATCGAATTTCTCGAAAAATGTAATAATTTTTACAAATAATGTAATACACAAGAATTTAATTATTTAAAATAAAATTTTCATAATATTTAATATATTTCGAAAAAATTAATTATTTAAAACAATGTTTATAAAATTTAGAGCTGTGCCAAATAATTCGAACCGAACTGTTCGAATTTTTTCGCCTAGTTCGAATGTCGAAAATTCGACATTCGAGTTAGCTTAGTACGAATGGAGACGCATGCTTATTCCCGAAATCTTTTTTAACCAAATAGTTATTTGATATAAAACTACTTAACTTAAAATTCACATAATATGCACATTACTTGACATAAATTTCATTGCACACAAAAACCATTTAACATAAATATCATTTGTCATAGAATTCATTAAACAGAAATATTATGTTACATAAAACTCAGTTTAACTTAATTCCCATTTGGCATAAAAATTATGTAACATAAATTTCTATTGACATAAAAATCATTTAACATAAATTTCTTTTGACATAAAACTCATTTAACGTAAATTTTATTTGTTATGAAATTCATTTGACATCAATTTCATTTGGCATAAATGTCATTTAACGTAATTCTCATTTGACATAAATATCATTAGACATAAAGTTCACTTGATATCAATTTCATTTGACGGATAAGTCATTACACATAATTCTCATTTGACATAAAATTCATATGTCACAGATTTCATTTTACAAAAAGATCATTTGACATAGAAATATAGGCGCGAATTTCAAAATTGGCGAATCACAATGTTGTTGATTATATCTAATTGGTTACTTTTAAAATTGGCGCCGATATTTTTATGTAAAATGTAATTTGTGTAAAATGATTTTTATGTCAAATGAGAATTTTGTTAAATGACTTTTATGACAAATGAGAATTGTGTTAAATGTCTTTTATATCAAATGAACTTTATGTCAAATGAAAATTATGTTAAATGGGATTTATACCAAATGAAATTTATGTCAAGTAAATTTTATGTCAAATGGCATTTATGCTAAATGAAATTTATATAAATTTAATTTTACGTTAAATAATAATTATGTTAAATGATATTCACGTCAAATGAAATTTATGTCAAGCTAATTTTATGTCTAATGATATTTAATATGTCAAATGAGAATTACGTTAAATGATTATTCGACATTCGACATTTCGGCGCCTCAAAACCGAACAAAACTCGGTTCGGTTCGAATTTTGCACAGCTCTAATAAAATTCTTATGAAAAATTCAATTATTTACCAAAATATTAGAATTTTTCATAGGAATTCAATTATTTTCAAATATTTGAATAAAATTTATAGAAAAAAATCAATTATTTAAAATAAAATTTTAATAAAATTTTTTTGAAATAATTCAATTATTCTTTTGGATTTTAGTAAAATTCTTTCCGAGAATTTAATTATTTACATAAATAATTCTTTGAAAGAATTCAATTATTAAAGATAAATAACAAAATTATTCCGGAAAATTCAATTATTTTGAGACATTTTAATAAAATTCTTTACAAAATTCAATTATACTTTCATAAATTACAATACTTATCACAAGAATTCAATTATTTTTAAAAGTAATAAATTTCTTTTTGGAAATTCAATTATATTTAAAAAAATTCTAATTAAATCGTTCGCATTAATTCTATTATTTACACAAATAATAAAAAAAATATTACGAATTCTGTAGCGTAAAAGTAAAATAATGGCTTTTTTTTGACCCACCACCCTATTCTACTAAAGTTTACACTGATAGTTTATAATTGTTGAATTATGAGAGTCACGAGTTTTTATAAAATTGTTGCCCGCTAAAAAGTTGTCATTAGTGAATTATATAAGTTTTACGAGTTTTATATATGAATATTAATAAACATAAAGATATATTAATAAATGAAAGATAACAAAAGGGGTCTACACATATATGACATTTTGAAAGTGTCATTCTCTGTGTCTAACTTGAGAATATAACTGATTTGTTATCGGGAACAATTGTCTCAAGGACAATCCTATTGAGGAAAGCTCGGTACTGGCTTTAACAACTTTGTTGCTTCATATGGCCTCGATACTCATATATATCACGTTGCAGGCCCAAAACAATGCTTTATACATTTTAGCACGCGCGAATTTAATTTTGCTTATGGTGCTCGTATACACTATATACGTATTTCGAACGTGTAAAAGACACCCACCCCTAAAGGCACGTGCTGCGTGTACGTCCAAAACAAAAGTTCATGGTTATTGAAAAGCTTCGCGAATAAAAAGACAAATCGATATATAAAAGTGAATAATCTCGACGAACATATTGACATTGATTGATATTTAAATGATTGTATAAAATAAAAGTATTTAACCGGAGAGAAAGAGAAAGAGAGAGAGAGAAAAAGGGGAATTTTTTTTAGAAAAATTATAGAGAAAAAAATTAGTAATGAAATAGTTGACGCAGTTTGATTTTTATTTCACAATTTATGTCTCCTTTTTTAAAAAAAGCAACCGACGAGTTTCATACAGAATAGATTTTTTTTAAAATAAATTAATTCAATTTAGTTCGTATATTTTTTATAGCGAAAAAGAAAATAAAAAAGCCAAGATTCAGTTATTTATAATTGATTCAATTTGAGCGGAAAAAAATTGAATGTCTAAAAATTTTATTTTTATTACACTAGAAAAATCTTTATTTTAAATAGAAAAACGATGAAATTTTTTAAAACTTTTATATAAAGTAGATATATATAAACGAAACTTTTATATCAACTATTTTAAACTCAAAATTTCGTAAATTAAAATTTTGAATTTAAAATTCAATATTTGAAAAAAGTTAAATCAAACATTTCGAAAATTTAAAATTAAAAAGTTGAATTAAACATTTTGAAAACTTAAAATTAAAAAGTTGAAATTTACGTTTTGAAAATTTAAAATTCAAAACCTAAATTTAACAAAACTTTGAGAATTTAAGTTAAAAAAGTTGAATTACCAACATTTCGAAAATTTGAAATTAACATTTTGAGAATTTCAGTTTAAAAAGTTGAATTATAAACATTTCGAAAATTTAAAATTAAAAAATTGAAATTAGCATTTTGACAATTTTAGATGAAAAATTTTGAAAATCTTAATTAAAAATTTTCATACATGCTTTAAAATAAAAATTTTTTACACATTTAAAAATTTTTAATTTTTGAAATAATTTAAAAGCATAAACTAAATCTTTTATTTAAATTACCTGATTATTTGAAAAAAGAAGTGCGGGACGCTAAATCTGCATTATGAGAAATGAATAATTTTTTAAATGATGTTATAAATTATTTACCCACCACTAATTTTAAGAAACAATCACCATCATCACTTCCTTCTGAAGATTGACTGCAGAGTCTTTCTTCCACACTCATACTTAATTTTTATCAAAAAAATTTACAATTGTTTTTTATTTACTGTTTCGTTAAACACAGTTGAAATTTTCAATTCTCATCTATTAGTGATTTCTTAATTTTTTTTACTCGACACAACACTTCTTTTTATATTAAATCATTCATATTATTTTTTTTACATTTTATATATAAAGTCACCTGAAGCTGAAAAAAATTCATAATAGAACAATTATAATTTATAACATTTGTTGCTTTAGAAATGTTTAGTTGTACAGTAAATCTTTTATCTACTGCAGGTTGTTTTGTTCTTTGGTTTCAGTTTAAATTTCATAAAACATTTTTTTAATTAACATTTTCAATTTTAATTTAATTTTTAATTATCAGTCTATAGAATTTTATTTATTATAACTTTAATTATTAATTATTACCCTTTCGTCTGTTTCTATTTTTTTGTCTTTAGTTAAATTTTAAGGAAAATAAAGTTTAAATGCTTTTTATTTTTTAAAGGAATTTACAAGGAATAAATAAATAAAAATATAAACTATTTACATAAATGAAACCATTTCTTTATTTAAGTAATTTAAATTTATAAACTAAATTAAATTCCTATAAATTAATAAAATTCTTATGGTTAAAATTTCAAAAAAAAAATAAAATAAAATGGATATAAGTTTAAAATAATATTACGAAAGTTTATCATTTATTTATTTTAAAAAATCAAACAAATAAAATTAAACTTCTATTAATTAATAAAATTTTTGTGGTTTAAATTACGAACAAAAATAAATAATGAAATAAATAAATTTAGGTAAATTTCTATTAATTAGTGTAATTGTGATTAATCTTTGTAATTACAAAGATGAAGAGTAAATAAAAAACGTCTGAATTTGGAACATTTCGAAAAATTTGAAAATTTCGTTTTTATAGAAATTAAAGGACTTTAAAGCTTACAACACCAGAGCAGGCAATGTTTACATTGTCTACTTTAACCGTTACGCAAACGCAAACATTTGAAACGAGAAGTGCTTCAAAAATGTTTAAAATTCGTTTGCAAGTGATTAACATTATATTTACATTTTCTAAATTCATAAAACCAGTGCTCAGCGTTTTTTTAAATTACAATTTTTTTACATCCCTTACTTTTAAAGTGACAACTTTTTTTCATTTCAAGAATTTATTTTTGGTCCTCTCTTTGTTTAATGAGATGGAATAAAATTCGAAAAAATTGTTTAAATTTTTAATACAACTTTGATTACTGCTAAGTTCTTTTTTTGACTATTTTTATTTATTATTTATATTGATTTAGTGTTTATTATTTATGCTTATTTATTGTTTATTACTTATATTTATTTACAGTTTATTATTTATTTATCTACTTCTTATTATTTGTATTTATTTACTGTTTAATATTTATATTTGTTTACTATTTATAACTTATATCTATTTACAGTTTATTGTTTATATTTCTCTACTGTTAATTATTTATATTTATTTTGTTTATTATAATTATATTTATTTGCAAAATATCACATTTTTCACAGCAACGTTTATTCCACCACCAAACACGTGTTCTCCTCGTTATTCACGCAAAAGAAAGTCACGCGCGTTTAATTGCTGGAAAAATAAAAAAAAACCTTTTTTCTCTATTACAAATTTTGACTATCTGAAAATTATAAGAGAAAAAGAAATTTTTTCCAGTCTCTATTAAATAAATCGAATAAAAATAGTGAAAAAGAAAAATTTCTAAATTTTAATTTAAAAAAATTCGAATTTATAGAGAAAATTTTTTTTTTATTATTTATTAAAAATTAGTTTTTTATATTTCAATAATACCGTAAGAAAGCGCGAACGGGGATGAAGCGTGCAGCAACAGGCATTACATCCCAGATACTATTCCTCCCAACGCAACGACTAGATACAAGGGGTTGATCGATGCCTTTAAGTGGAAAAGAGAAGGAAAAGGCGCAGCATCGGAACGCCGGCGCGTAATTTAACACTTTGTTGCTTTTACGGAAAAAAATATTATATATATATACACTAGAAGCCGATACGAGTAAAAAAAAGTAATCGCGCACTATATATATATGCAAACAAACAAAAAAATATGTTCGTGTATTAATAATTAAAAGTGTTGAGTTCATAATGAAATTATCAAAGGTAGCACTGGAAAACGCCGCAGTTTTTAGATCAAAGTGAATCAATATTTTTTTTTCAATTTTGCAGAAAAAAAAATTGGTTTTTTTTAAAACAGAAAACTAATATCTAATATTGGAAAATCGTATTCACCTGAATATGTTTTTTAAAAATAATTATTTTTATGTCACTCGGGAAAAAATTTATTTCAAAGTACCAAATTTTTGTTCAATTATTAATGGAATAAATTCGCATTCCTGTATAATTAACAAAATGTTCAAATTGAAAAAAAAATTTTATTGAATTTTGATTTAAAGTTCGTAAATTGTACGATATAATTTGGAGAATTTTAGAGAAATTACAAATGATTGCAGAAATTCAATTATTTTCAAAAGTAATAAAATTCTTCTCAGAAATTCAATTATGTTCAAAATTTTTTAAAAATTCTCGTCAAAATTTTAATTACCTTTAGAAATAATTAAATTCTTTTATGAAATTCAATTATTTTCAAAAATTTTAATAAATTGGCAAAATTTCAATTATTTATAAAAATTTTCCTCAATTCAATGATTTTTAGTATCTACTATTCTAATAAAATTTCCCAAAAGAATTCAATTATTTAAAAAAAAATTTAATAAAATTCTACACAAACTTTTAATTATTTTCAAAAAATAATAAAAATTTCACAGGAATTCAATTATTTACAAATTTTTTTATAAATTTCTTTGCAATCATTCAATTATTTTCATAAATAATAAAATTTTTACGCGGGCATTCAATTATTTTTGTAAATAATAAAATTCTTTTTAGGAATTTAATTATTTTCATAAATAATAAAACTCATTGCAGAATTTCAATTATTTTTAATACAATTTTAATTGAATATCACGAAAAAAATCTTAAAAATTTTATTAAAATTCGTCAAAAGAATTCTGTTATTTAAAAATTTACAGATAAAATTCTTTATGAGAATTCAATTTTATGAAACATGCAATTATTCAATAAATTGTTATTTTTGTATTTAAATATTTGAATTCTAGTAGAATTTTCTTATAAACATTGATTTAAAAATGGATTTCAGATCAAATTTTAGATTATAATTGAATTTTAAAGGCTTTAGAGCGTAAATTTTTAGAAATAATTGAATTTTGAAAAGGTTTCAGATTAAAATCTTTGAAAATTTAAATTTTTCATATTTTTAACCAACAATTCTGTGAAATGAATTTTTTTGAGAAACTTTAATTGCGGATTATTTTGAAATTATTCAAAGTTTTTATTTTCTCATATATATTTAATTGAAGAATTTACGAATAATTGAAATTTTGTAAAATTGAATTGTAAACTAAATATAAATTCACTCTACTTTTGAATACTTAAAAGGAAGTGACACCTCTTTCAAAAGAGTAACGAGAGTATATAATTAAACTATAAACATCCGGAAAAATGACGTTGATAAAGAGGAATGTGTTTTTCGAATTTTATTTATTTATTTTTTTGTGCACGTTACCAAAAATCAGGATACAAGAACGATTTAGACAATTACGAATTTATAGTTGTTGGAAAAATAAAAAAAGAAAATTGAATATAAAAATATATTCTATTTTTCGCCCTGTGTTGTGAAGAGTAGTAGTAAATATTTGCGGATCATCACTTGATGATCATTCATTCATCCTGTGAATACGCGCGCATTACTATCTCGTGCGACCAAGAAATCCGGATCGAACGACATATATGTATATAGACATTTGTCGGTTGTGTTCTAATTTTGAAGGAATGAATGCTTGATGTATTGAAATATAAGAGTAGGAGTTTTGTGACGTTGGCCACCTGGTGGGCGATGCCGGAACTCACACCTGCGTCAATGCGAATCACGCGTGCTTTGTCTATTTCAGCCCGTATAACTGTCATTCAAAAAAGTCTTTATTCAACTTTTATACAATGATATTATACTACTCTCCATTATTAGATCACATTATACATTCTGACAATCCTTTTCAAGATATTCATTAATGTATAACTTTAGATGCATATAATATTGACAAGTTCGCGGAATAATATTGCTCTTCAAGTATTTATAATATATTATACACGAGATCAGGAAATTTTCATATTTATGAAGATATTGGAGAAACAGAATTAGAATTCAATGTTCGATACTGTGTTTCCTACTTTAATAATGGTGAAAAATAGAGCTTCTTGCATGGAAAAAAAATATAGGGGAAAGTGGGGCAAAGCTGGATACTCTTGTTTTCCATTTATAGGTACCATGGAGAATAGACTACAGGAGACCAATCTAATGTATTTGAAATCGAACACTTTTGCGTCTGAAGTTAATTGTAGTTCACCAATTTCTCGCCTGTAGCGTATGTATCGGTCGTGTAAGTTGTGAATAAACTAACCAAACTTAACCTCTAAGCACTTTGTTTTTCTAAATATATTCTATACATTTTACTTTTATTTGTAAAATAAAAGTAATATTTATTATTCTTCTACATTTTAAAAATTTATTATTCAATTGTTAATAAAATTTAAAAACAAAAATTTGAATTTTGTATCACAACTTACACCACCGATTCATGCGACACAGACGGAAACTTTTGAACTAAGATTAGCTTCCGACGCAAAAGTGATCGGCTATATTGAAGTACGAGCATAGCAGTTTGGTCTCCTGTAGTCTATTCTCCATGATAGGTACTTTCAAAATTTAAATCCATTTATATTAACTGTCAAACTCTCTAGATTCAACGTCCGATCATAAATAATCATAAAATTACGAATATCTTGAGAATTAATATGGAGATGCTATTCTCCACCTGCGAACGCCAAGGTCACCGCTAGATGTCAGTATAGTTGATAAAATCGAATTCCACGCCATCTAGTGATCACAGTAAAAAGTAAATCTTAAGCTGCCTTAAATTCAACACTGTCTGCTATAATGTTAAAGGATACGAAAAACGTGCGTAAATTCAACATTGACTGTCTTAAAAATGTTGCATCTTAATTTAAGGCAGCTTTCGTGCCTTAAAATAAGATTTTCTTTTTACTGTGATGATCTTGACGTTATCAAGTGGAGAAATTAAACCACCATTTTATCCATCAAAAAATTTGTTATAATTAATAAAATGCAAAAAATGTTATTGTGAGAAAATCTTATTAGTCTTATTTTTAAGAAGTTAATTTTTATTTATCAAAAGTTTTCTAGAATAATTATTCTATTATTTATAATTGTTTTTTTTTTGGGAATTATTTCAATTATAAAAGTTTTTTTAATAATTGTAATTTAATTCTTTTATACAAAATAATTATTTAATAATTCTGAATAAGCTTTTGATTTTTTTTTTTTTGAAAACTATTTTCTAAATTAAAAAAGAAAAATGAATTGACAAACTTTTAGTACAATATACATTTTGTTTCTCATTATTGCTAAACACTGTTCAACTTTCAAATACTGATGTGCACGTGCACATCAGAGACACGTTTTTGCTTCATATATGTTTTAAAATTACGCAATTTGGCAACAATTTTCTGCAGGTGGAAAAACAGAAAATTCTTGTTCCTGTAGAATGTGTGTGAATAATAAATTGAGTTCTGTAACTATAGATAGTAGCTTCTTTGTATTTTTAATTCATAATTTCTAATTTTTGAAAAATAATTTAATTTTGATTTTTTTTTTTTGGTTTGTTTTAGAAACACACAAGCCCCATCGCGATGCTTGGAAAGATTCTCTGACAGTCAAAGATGTTTAAAGGATCGGCAGTCAAGGTAGGATTTTTAATTACATATTAATTAACATATTAATTCTCTTCAATTTTGATGACTTAAAAATTTGAATTTTCGAAAAGGGAGGTGGGATTAGATAAAAATTAGAAAAAATGTTCTTAAAAAAGAAAAAACCCAGTTAATTCTTACACGGAATTTGTTATATTTAAAAAAAACTAAACTAATTATCAAAGTTTGTTAAGTAGCGAGAATTAACGATAGAACTGAAGTTACAAACATTCTTTGTCGACGCAAAAAGAGAAGAATCTTTCTTTTTAAGAGCAAGAAGAAAATAATTTTTTATAAAAAAAACTTAATTCTTATTCCCATTACGTCCTAAACAGATTTTCAATCCAATCGATGCGGCGAAGACAATACTGGAAAATTAAAGCTTTTTTTATTTAATTTCGTCGACCTAACCGTGTCAATAACTTCAGTTTCATAATTAAAGTACTTAATGTAATAATACTTTCTAAACGAATGAGAATATGTATATAAAAGTCGTCCAATCGTAAATTAGATTTTCTGATTTAGTGAAGGAAAAGTTTTTGGTAAATTAATCATTGGGAGAATGGCAGGGAATTTTGAAATTGAAATTTTACTGCTACAAAATAATTTTTTTTGTCACTCTCAAAGATGTTTTGAAAATTGGCCATTCCCCTATTCCAGGCTTGCTTCCAAGTATTGCTGAAAGCTATTTTTAAGAAAGTATTCGTCAATTTTATTTGGCTTGGGTCACAACTAAATTTTGTGCATATTTTAATTCCAACACGGCGGAGGGCACATCTCCAGAAAAATGTCAATGACAATTGATAATAATAATTACTTGTCGTTTAAATTTATCTATTTTTTTGCAAAAAAGAAAAACTGCAGACTAGAAAAATAAATCAAAAATATTTACATTAATTAAAAAATTAAATAATTTGATTTAAAATATTTCATATTAGAACAATTTTCTGAAAATTATACTATTTTTAAACGGAATCCTTTCTTGAAAATCGAAATCCCAATTGAAAAAACGTAATCCCGCTTTTTAAAAATTAAAATATATTTTTTTTGGCATAAATTGCTATGAAAAAGAAAAAGAAACAAACAAAAAATAATTTATATTTTCTGCATGAAGCAGGTATTATAATAAAATTTTGAACTTGAAAAAGAAATAAATAAATTTCGCTCATTTAAATATTTCGAACTTTAGAAACCTTTCGAAACTTGTAACAGAAGAAAAAAAAACAACAAATAATAAAAATGTTTGCTATATAATGGCAATTTAAAAAACTTTGTTTTCTCTAAAAATAGAAATTCCTGATGAGTCATTTTCGCTCCAGTGATTTTACACTGGATTCTCATTCTCTCTCTCTCTCTCTCTCTCTTTCTTCAAGTCAACAAAAGTTGGTCTCGTGCAACTATAATAAACTTGCACTAGAAACAATAGGTTTTCGACCTACCAGGAGGTCTTTATGTTGAACGATAACTCATCAGAGGAACATGTTCGCTTACACGCTTCATTTAAAACGTCGTAAACTTTTTTTCTCCTATGCAAGTAGAATTCATCACTTGTTTAACACATCTCTCAATAGTATAATAAATTCCTTGTGTGAATTTTTATCACTTAATCCAACATGGGGTACTGTTCGTTTATTTATAATTTTCGGAAAATTAAACAGAATTCGAAGAACAACTTTAGATTGAATCGGAGTGAAATTTACTCTGCCGGGAAATAACGAATATAGTAACTTTTACTACATTCATGAAATCTAAACAGTTGGATTTTTGAAATACTGAGGAATTTCTCACTATTTTTGCGATGTCAATTTTTCCTATTTTTTTTTTTTTTTGAGTAAATTTTATTTCTTTCCAAGTAAAATTTGATAAAAATTAGTAAAATTTACTTCCGACGTGTAGTTAAGTTTATTCCGCACGGAAGAAACAAAAATAAACTTTTATACTACTGACCGGAATTTATGCATTTCTGGCAATGTTTATTATTTCCGGAGTAAAATTTACTACTTCCGAAATCAATTTTTGTAAAAACAATTAGTGAATTTTACTTTCGAGGTATAGTAAAATTTACTTCACTTAGAAAAAACGAATATAGTAACTTTTACTATACTTTTATAAAATCTAAACTTGTCAAGAATTTTAAAGTATTTTTTAATCTGCAATTTTTACTATTTTTGGAGAGTAAATCTTACTACTTTTGAATTTTTAGCATAACTTATTGTTAGTGAAATTTACTTTCGACATATAGTAAAATTTACTTCGCAAGAAAAAAACGAATATAGTAAATTTTACTAATTTTATGAAACCAAAACTTTTAGGGATTTCTGTATATTCTTAAGATGGTAATTTTCATTTTATCCGAAGTAAATTTTATTACTTTTCCCATGTTCCAAAAAAAAATTTTAGTAGACTAATTTTTTTCTTTTTTAAAAATAGTTTCAATCTCGAAAAATAGTTTTGACGCTGAGCGTGAACTAACTATATAGGAACTTAAAGTTACTCAATTTCCATTCTGAAATAGTAAATGTTGATGTTGCGAAATTCGCAATTCGCAATTCGTAGTTTTTTATTTATTAGTTGAAGAGTAACTTACATTCCGTTGAGCCGGAGCTCGAGCAACTCTTTCCGAGGAGCCTCGAAGAAGTTCTGCTAAAAGTTCCGGACTTGGTCCAGGTAATCCTTCCAATTTACTGGGACTGGATGTTGTTCTGTGATGGCAGGGCGTAGGTGGTCCGGAATTGCTATTTGTACTCGAATTAAAGGAGAGATTCGCTGAAATTTTTCTTCTTGGGTGTAGTCCCTCCTCTAGACTCATGTCCGTTGTTCGTGGCTTTGCCATTTCTGCCTCTAGCATCTGACCATAGGGACCTCTTAACGGCCTCTTACTGTATCTAAAAGGAAAATAGTTTTTCAATATTTGTAATTTAAAATTTTCTCTCCCTTCAGAATTAACAATATTTTGATACTCAAAAATCAGAAAACAATTATAGTTTTCGACGCCAACTTTAGGGACCCAAAGCTGTTGGTAATTCACCAATTTTTAACACCAAGATTCTCTTATTTTTATTTTTATTCAGTGACAAAAACTTTAGGGTTTCTATAATTTTTGTTTCGATTCTGTAAAAATTTTTTTTTGTTGGGAAAATAGAATGAAAGTTTAAAGCAATATAACAAAATAAGAAGATAACAGAAGATTTGATCGTTTTGCTCACCTTCTGGGAACTTGTCCCTCACAATCGGAGAGATCGCTAGGCGTTGCTGGGGGATCATCTTTTTCTTCGCTACTCTGAGCCACGAGTTTGCTCCGATCGATGTCTGATGGTTCTGGCCACTGAGTTATGTAGACTCCTTTTCTTCTTTTACTCGTGTCTCCGCGATATCTTCTCACTTTGCCTGAAGGCGAAGAGGTTTCAGAAGCTGCTTCACTTGGAGCTTCACTTCCTTCACTGGCTTGACTCAGCCTTGGCTCCTCGGCCGGTGGTGTCACTATTACTTCGTGCGGTTCCAGTCTCATCTCTGTGAAAATTCATTTTCCCTCCGTTAGAATTCCAAAAATTAAAAATGGCTAATCCAATATGGCTACTAACATATTTCAATAAAATCACGCTATATTGCTTTTAATATTCAATTATTATCTAACATTTTAACTGAAATTAATTTTTAAATCAATTTTTATTAGAAAATTTTACTAGAATTCAATTATTTAAATACAAAAATAAATAATTTATTAAATAATTGAATGTCTCTTAAAATTCAATTCCCGTAAAGAATCGTTATCAACAAATTTTCAAATAATTGAATTCTATCAACGAATTTTAATAAAATTTTTAAGAATAATTACATTTTTCGAAAAATTCGATTAAAATTGTATTAATAATAATTGAAGTTGTGTGATGAGTTTTATTATTTGTGAAAATAATTGAATCCCTAAGAAAAATTCGATTACTTATGAACAATATTTAATTTTTGCGAAGATATATTATTACTCTTGAAAATAAATAATTGAATTTCTGCAATAATTTGTAACCTTTCAAAAATTGAATTTTTTTCGTGTTTCTAACTAAACATTTTCTATAAATCCATCATTTATAATAATTTTTGAAAAAGATCTTTAACAATTTTCAAATTTATTTGTTTACAATTCAATTTTACAAAATTTCAATTATTCGTAAACTCTTTAATTAAATATATATTAGAAAATAACAACTTCAAAAAAAATTCAATTAAACCTTATGAAAAAAATTAATTGCACAGAATTGTTAGTTAAAATTTTAATTTGAAACCTTTTCAGAATTCAATTATTTCTAAAAATTCTATGTTATAATGGTTTTCATATTCAATTATTATCAATAAAATTTTAACTGAAATTAATTTTTAAATCAATTTTTACTAGAAAATTTAACGAGAAGTCAATTATTTAAATACAAAAATTAATAATTTATTGAATAATTGAATGTTTCTTTAAATTAAATTCTCAAATGGAATTGTATCAGAATTTTTTAAAATAATTAAATTGATACGAAGAAATTTATAAAAAAAATTTTAAATAATTGAATTCTTGCAACGAATTTTATTAAAATTTTCAAAAATAATTGAATTCTTACGAAGAACTTAATTATTTTTTTTTAATTAATTAAATTCTAGCGAAGAATTTTATAAAAATCATTTTAAATAATCGTTTTTTTTCGAAAAATTTTATTGTTTGTTTGAAAATAATTAAATTTCTGTGAAAATTTTATTATTTAAGAAAATAATTAAATGCCTGTAAAAATTTTATATTATTTATGGAAATAATTGAATTATTGCGAAAAAATTTATAAAAAATTTGCAAATTCATGTTTGAATATCTTTTTGACTTAAAATTAAACTGTAATTTCAAAAAGTAATTTTTTAAAATAGTCAAATTATAATTTTAAAAATTTGTCAAAAAGAGTAAAATAATTAGTACAATAATTATACAGACAAAACAATGTGTTAAATATTAAATTTGAAACGTCAGATTTTATTTTTAAATTCCAACATCTTTTTTGACCCCTTGTCCCTGAATCTGTAATAATATTAATTTTCCAACTAATACCTATAATCTATTCACAGAAAATCATTAAAATATTTTTGGTATCAATCGTGTCAACCGAAAGAAAGATTATGAAATTCCACATTTCAGAATCGATTTATCTTTATGAGGGTGAAACTATTTTCAGTGCATCATTAGTACAAAGGTTCCAAGTTTATTTTGTGTGAAACTATTTTGGCTAAGGTCTCAATGCTAAACGAACTTTTTTTTTTTTTTTGAAGGAATTATGAAAAATAAATGATGGACAATCAATGAACTAATTAATGGTCACATAAATACCTTTAAACAGAAGATTAAAAAGTATCATGAAACCATTTTTTCTCTTTAATATATTTTTTTTCAATTAAAAATTTCATTGCAATTAAAAAAAAAAATTTTAATGGCGTTAATTATTTAAAAATGAACTGTCAATTTTTTTTTGCTTTTGATAATAATGAAAAATGTTTCACAACCAAGTCTTTGAACTTAGTGTCGGCGCTAAGCGTCGAAAATAACTTTTTTGCGAAATCGGAAGAGAATCAAATTATTTTGATTCATGAATTGAAATGAAGTAATAGTCAAGTGACAATGAAATCAAAGTGAAATAAAAATGAAGTGAAAGTGAAATAAAATGCAGATTTGACACAGGTCAGGGAAAAGTCAGGGATTTTTATTAAAAGTACTGGAAAAAATTAAATTTTTAGAATTCATAAGAAAATTCTGAATGTTTGGTGTTTTTTTTTGTTTTAAAACTTTTAACGCAAATAACAAAATTCTTCACAGAAATTCAATAATTTTTAGATTAGAACATTTTTTTGAGTATCTAATAATTTTTGGAGTGAATCAGAATATTCTTCAGGGTCAGGGAAAAAGTCAAAATTTTGTCTGGAAATCAGGGAAAAGTCAGTCAGGGAAAAACAAAGTTAAATTTTTGTATGGCAACAATGGAGTGTCAATGCCAACTTGAGGGTCATTACCAACCTTTTATTAAAGAATCGGAAATTCGTGTTTCGAAATGTCGATCGTTAGCCGATGGGGAATCGTTGTTAACTTGAGGTTGCACCAACTCGATCCGTGGTTCGGGAATTTCGTGAACTTGCGGTTCGGGACTCGTTAAGGCGCTTGAAGTTGCGAGACTGTCGGAGCCATCACTTCTCGGTCGAAGTTCACTGAGACCAATTTGAGGTACACCAAGTCCTTCGGCCGATCCAACTGCACTATCAAGGCTGGGCGTTGAAGCTCTTGGACTTTGGTGATTTGGACTACTGCTGTTTCTCGATGTCGACACATCTGGACTACTAACTTCTCCACGACGTCTTGGCAAAGTGCTCGCTTTTATTTCCTTCTCCTCTGTTTCATTTGAATTGTTCGCTTGTAATTTCTGTCGATTCGCTAAAACTGAAAATAATTGCAAATTTTATTAAAACCGAATTTTCTCAATATTAAATATTTACATTTACGGGAAAGTGTGACAACAGGGTTGCCACAGGTCAGGGGAATCAGGGAAATCAGGGAAAAGTCAGGGATTTTGATTAAAAGTACTGGAAAAAATTTAATTTTTAAAATTTATAAGAAAATTCTGAATTTTTGAGTCTTTTTTGTTTGCCTCATAAACTATGAAATTGCCAAGAATTTCTAATTCTAATTTTTCTAATTCTATGACAATAATTTCTTTTTAAATAACTTAATTCTTGAAGAACTGTCATAAAATTATTATTTATAAATTATTTAATGAATAATTTTACTTAAAAATTTCAAACTTAATTTGATTTCAAAAAAGTTGCAAAATTTCAATTATTTTCCAAAAATTTTCCTCATTTCAATTATTTTTAATATCTATTTTAATAGAATTTTCCAAAAGAATTCAATTATTTAAACAAAATTTTAATAACAGTTTCACAGGAATTCAATTAACCAATTTTTTGTATAAATTTCTTCGAACCAATTCAATTATTTTTAATTTTCTAATGAACTTTCTCGAAAGAATTCAAATATATTCAGAGAATTGAAAAAAAATAGTTCTAAAAAATTCAATTATTTCGAAAAATTTAAATAAAATTCTTTTAAAAATTCTATTATTTAAACAAATATTGACAAAATTCTTTACAAGATTTAGTTAATAAAATTGCAATTTTAATGAAATTTCCTATACAATTCAATTACTTTTAATACAATTCTTCTTCAGAATTCAATTATTTAAGAAAAATTGGAATAAAGTTCTTCGCAAGAAATCAATTATTTTCATAAATAATAAAATTTTTCTCGAGAATTCAATAAGTTATAAAAAATGTTTGTAAAAATCTTCGAAACAATTCAATTATTTTCTTAAAAAATAAAATTCTTCGAAGGAAAATCAATTATTTAAGAAATTTTAATAAAATTCTTCCCAAGAATTCAATTCTTTTCAAAAATAAACATTTTTAAAGCAATTCAGTTATTTAAAAAAAAAATTTTTTTTTAATTCTTCGTCAGATTTCAATTATTTTCAATTTTTTAATGAAATTTCTCGATAGAATTTAATTATTTTCAAAAAGTTTTAAAAAATTTTGGGAAATTCAATTATTTTTAAAAATTTGAATAAAATTTTACACAAGAAATTAATTATTTTCATAAATAATATTTTTCTCCAGAATTCAATTATTTTCACAAATAAATTGTTTCATAGGAATTCAATTCTTTAAAAAAATTTTAATTAATTTGAAAATTTGCAATTAGAAATCACAGAAAAAAATTTTAAAATTTAATTTTGAAATTGCTATTTATAATTTAAAAATGGAGAAATAAGAAGATCAAATTTAAATCAAGATTTTTAATTGATAGTTTTAATTTAAAATTGTAATAATAAAAATAAATTTTTTAAATTGAAAAAAATTCAATTTGAAATTATAAAGTTTTGAAGTTCAAGTGGAAAATTTCAAATTTTATAATTTTGAGTTTAAAAGTTCTAAGTTGAAATTTTACCAAAACTTGAATTTTCATTTTCCCAAATTATTTGAAGTTAAACCTGAGATGCTACATTAGATTTCCGGTCAAATTTTCATCAGAAACATAAACGCCGTTTGCTTTCTCTCTTGTGTTATAAAAATAGACACGGGGGTTTTTCAATCAGTAAAACCCGCACTCTGAATAATTCTATTTTCGGAATATATAGCTATAGAGAATTAATTTCGGAAAGTATATTTCAAATGAAGAATCTTGCAAAACTAGAGACCAAATTATAATTTTTTTTTTTGTTTTTTTGTTGAGACGAAAGAAAACGAGAAAAAAGAAAGAAGAAAGAAAATCGACATTCTCGCTAAATCTTTTTTGAACTCGACGAATTTTAAAATAGTGTATCCATAAAATATTTCCTAAGGTTCATCAATTTGAAATCTTGAATCCCGATTTTATTTTTAGAAACTGGAAATTCTTTCCGATTCAGAAATATAAAAATTCTTTTTTATCTCACGTTATTATATTTCTTTTTCGAATACCTATATGTTTAATAATCGAATTGCCGATAAAATTTTGTCAATATTTTTAGTATTTTTGCATGAAAATTGTTTTTGAAAAATTATTTTAAAATTACATGAAAAGTTAAAAACAAAGTTACGAAAAATTTGTGCATTTTTTGCAAATGTTTTTTCTTTGTAAGAGAAAAAATTTTTTTTGTTTAAATAAAAATTGTTCGATATAAGTAAATATTAATTTGATAATAGACAAGTAATCAGTTATTTAATTCAAATAAATTGTTTTTATTGGAGGTAAAAAAAATTTGGAGTAGATATTTTCGAAAATTTTTGCATCTGGTTTGAGAGATATATTCTAATTGTTGATAATGAATAATATAGTTAATATGACTCTCGAGGAAAGAAAATACAGAAAATTTGAAAATTATTTAGTTTTTTCCGCAAATAATAATAAGTAATTTTGTAGAAGAAGAAAAATGATTTATTTTTTAATAAGACGCATTGTTTTTAACTCGAGTCAATGTCACAAGTTCAAGATTCTTATCTTAGTATCACTCTAAACTTGTTGATGTTATCTGCTTCAAAAGCTTTTCATTATTTACAATCGTAGCATCTCATATCACGTTGATTGTTGATAACGACAGCCACAAATTTGCTACAATTTTTTTTTTTAAGAATATTCGTTTCAAAACAATTCCATATTCAAAATATTATTTTCGAAAATGCACTTTAAAATTTTGAAATTTAAACTTTACAATTATTTTACAATTTTTTTTTTAAATAATTGAAATTTCTTTACATTCTATTAAAAGAAGTTAATTATAATTTCTTTAAAAAAATTTTATTTAAATTTTTGACAATAATCAAGGGAAGTTAGTCACCGTAATTATAATTTTATTTTAAAAAATTTCTTCGCAATATGTATTCAATTATTTTCATAAATAGTAAAAATAATTGTAGAATTTCAATTATTTTTATAGTACAATTTTAATAGAATTCCTCAAAAAATGTAATTATTCTTAAAAATTTTATTAAAATTTGTCGAAAGAATTAAATTATTTTTAGAAACTGAAATATTATATTATTTTTAAAAAATATTCTTCACAAAAATTCAATTATTTTCATAAATTTCTATAAAATTCTAAAAAACAATTCAATTATTTTCAAAAGTAATAAAATTCTTCGCAAAAATTCAATTATGTTTAAAAATTTTTTTAAATTCTCCTCAAAATTCCAATTATCTTTATAAAAAATTAAATTGTTCTCCACATTTCAATTATTTTCAAAAATTTTAATAAAATTCTATGCAAAGATTTATTTACTTTCATAAATATGTAATAATATTCTTTAGAAGGATTCAATTACTTTTATAAATAGTAAAATTCGTTGCAGAAATTCAATTTGTATCAATACATTTTAATAAAATTGAATTAATCAAATTTTCAATTATAATTATGAACAGACCAATTATTTTCCAAATTTTTAATTAAAATTATTAAAAAAAACATTATTTTCAAAAAATTTAAAGAAACTTGTCAAAAGAATTGAATTATTCATAAAAACTCTAATAAAAATTTGGAAACCATTTGTAGTTTTATTTATGTTCGAAATCAAATAGATTTAAATTTTTAAAAAAAAAAAAAACTGGGAAAAATTTGGATAAAGTCGGGAAAAAACCGGGAAATAACCAGGAATTTTGTTGAACGAAAATAGTAGACACCCTGGATTAAATAGATTAAGCTAAACAAAAGTACTCAAGTAATTAAATACTGAATTATTTATTTGTTTTTAATAAAAATTTCATTTGATACAAATAACTTTTATTTTAAAACTTTTATTTTCACATATAAAATTTATTTGAACCAAATAAAATTTTCGTTTATTAAATGTTAACATTTAATAAATAAATTAGAATCTGAGTCAGATATGTATATCTTTTTTCTGGTTATAATTTATACACTCAACAGCTAGGAGTATCTTTTTTCTAAAGTGTAGAAATGAAAATTTGTTGGTTAATTTTCTAACATAGTAGAAAATGCGTGTCTGTAACTACGAACTCCATCTGGACTTAAAGCGTATTAAGGACGTCTAAAGTTGAGAGACGAGGCCGTTTGTAGACGACTCGTGAATGTCTTTTTGCTTCGCGCTGTCTGGGGCCAAAACGATGTGTAGTGAATTTCGACCACGCTGTTGATATTCGCGTTCATAATGCTTTTACAGAGTAGGGAAAGAAAACAAACGTGGCTAACGATTGAAATGAACGCTTAATGCTTGTTACAAAACGGTGTGGAACAAATCGAATAATTTTCACTATTAAATTTAAATCCCTCACGCTTTCATCTCAGATCATAATTGAGAAAAATCGAGAACATTTTCCAAGGAATCAAAAAGAGAAAAGAAAATCTAAATAATTTTCTAAGATGCAATCGGATTATTTAGGTTTTCATTTTTTTTTTCTTAGTTTTCTCAACAAAATATAAATTTGGTCCGTGAAATTTAAGTTATGTATACAAAATTCCCCGGAAAATGACATTTGGAATTTCTACGAAAATTCTGATGTGAGATTCTATAATATTTGTATGGAATTATTTTGTAATTATAGATTTAAAAAAAATTAATTTTGGCACAAGTCGAAAGCAAGCATAATAATTTATTTTGAAAAGTTTTAACTTTACTGGTGATTGTTATTTAATTTTTCAATATCTCTGAAGTTAGCGTCGAAAAGTTTTATTAGACATTATTAGAGAGTATTTTAGAGTAATTTTTTGACCTAAAATCTTTGAAACAATTATTTGATTCTTTTCGATTTTGTGAAAAAAATTGTTGTTGACGCTAACTTCAGGGACCTATATTTTTATGGAATTTCTATTGGAGCTTTTATGGAAATTGCAAACTTTTTTCTTTTCAAGGAATTATAGTTATAGTTGTGAGTCGAAAACAATTGTAAATTGTCACCTTGATTGAAATCCGCTTGTCCAAATGAAGCACTTCTATAAGGTGTATTCGATCTGTGAAAGCAGAGAAAGGGCCCACGTGGTTCTAATCTCGTGATCGCATCTCTTGCCTCGCTCTCGTTACTAACAGGTTCATGAAAATCGCGTCTTGTCACACCTTTTGCACTGTCCACCAAAGAATCACTGTACTGCCTCAAATGCCTTCCACCATTGTTTGTTTCACTTAAAATACACTTATCAATATCACTCACATCGGCACTATTTCTTTGCTTTGATTTACTCAAATTTGAACCATTTTTTGCCCACACCATTGAATCAACACTCGCTGATGATTTTCTATTGGGTTCCAACAATTGATCACCATAAAATTCTTCACTGACACTTTCACTTCTGGCAAATGTTTTCGCATTATTCCCCGACACATGACTTCCTTCACTGTAGGTGTTGCTTCGACATGTTGGCAGACCGTCGTAGCGATTACAATCATCAGAGTCCGCCGATTGTGGAGACTGAAAAATTATTTCGAAAAATTATTTATTCGTGGAGGAGAAGAAAAATTTGTTTATTTCATTTTAATGTGTTAGTGGAATTTCAAGTTTCTTCCGGGATGATAGTTGGCATGAGATGCTTAAGAGTGATTAGCGTCATTTTTGATCATAGCTTAGGATGAAATTTATTAAAGTTGGATATTAGAACACGGAGTCGTTGAGTGAGTGTCGTTAGTTCATCTAGACTCTATTCTTTGTTTTTGAAAACGTTTTTTTTCTGTTTTTTGAAACTAAGTTTTGAGTTTATTAAAGTGATCATGAAATTGCATTTTTGGATCTATTTTCCTATTGCTATTTACTTACTGATTGATCTATTTACTTTGACATCTGATTAAACATCATTAAATCTAGAAACTTTGATGATGATGATGACTAATACATAACCCAAACAATGATCAGCATAGATATAAAAAAATAGAATCAAGATCCTAACAAATCTAAGATCTTTGAGTTAATCGAAATGATTAGAAGAAACAAATAATTTTTATGAGAAGAGGATAATCAGTTTCTTCAAGTGGATTAAATTGTTAAAAATTATCATAAGAAGCTTTTCAATAATGATAATCATAATGACCGGATTTAATTTTTTCGAGAATCTATAAATCTTTTTGGGACTGGTAATTAAAGAATGATAGTTTAACTAGGAAGGGTCTAAAATTTAAAAAATTCCCATGATGATGATCATTACTTAGGTGTTCTTGAAGGTATCAAACTGATACCAAATTATATCAAATTTCTAGCAAATTGATACAAGTGAGATCAAATCGACATCGGATCTAATTGATACAAAATTTGAACAAACTGATACCAGATTGGATAAAATTGATAGCAAATTAGATGAAATTGATACCAAATCGGATCAAATTGATACCAAAATAGTAGCAATTAATTACCAAAATTTGGATCAAATTATGACTATCCAAATATTGTTATTCGTTGCAATTTGATATTTTCAAGTTAACAATGAATGTCAATTATCTAATTCGTTTTAAGAGTGATCGGAACCAATCCAGAATCTGCTTCTACAGAATTAGTATAGGTCTCTAAAGTATGTAATTAATCTAACTCATCAGCTCTATAGGGTGATAAAGATCATCTTGAAAATTCCATGATGATGTCAAATTACGATGAATGTATTTATCAAAATTAACCATTTCAAGGATCATGATAAATGGAGTCAATCTAAATAATAAATGGATAAACAGAGTCTCCAAACTGATCAGAATAATGAAATCAACATCCAATAATGTAGAATTAGCAACATTATTGGATGTTGATCATTTGCTAGAATTGGGATAGAATTTAGGTATTTTTTATTTTTTTTTAATAGGGAAATTGAAGGAGAAAATTGTGTAGGGTGGGATTTGTTAAAATGTAGAGATTGCAAGTGTTGGATGTGACCAACCTGTGGATTGTTTGATGAGAGGTTTTGTTGGCATCCGCTCGAAGGTGGTGGTGATGTTTGAACACGCGAAGGTCGCCGTGGTGGTGGGACGGGTGCTGGTCCTTTGAGCTTTTCCGTCAGTTCACGAAGGCGCTCGGCCTTGTCGCTGCGGGGGCCGGAAGAGGACTTTTTGCCGCTTCCTCCTCCACCCCCGCTCCATCGGAATCTCTGAAGTCGATCCACTGCTGTCACTGTTGGATCCTATAACAAGATGATCATTGCTCTCACTAAAGTTTACGCATCTTCACTTTTCTTTTTCTTTACGCCCCTCTACCCCTTCTATTTTACTCTCTTACCCCCTTTATTTTTTACATTCTCTCCTGTGTCTCTCTCTCTCCCTTTTTCTCCTTATTCTTTTTCCTTCTTTTGCTCTCTTTTTCTCTTATTTCCCCTTTTTACTCATTTCTGTATCGTTCCACCTAGTTACTTTCTTTGACTCATGATGATGTTTTTAATGATTAAAGTGGTTATAATTAGGAGGATTATGATGATAATGATCATGATGATGATGCTCATGGTGATCATAAATACAGTGATCAGATTATATTTATGATAATTATAATTTTAGTAAAATGATCATAATAACATTGAACAGGTTGATCATAATTATGGAGATTAGGATGATTACGATTATAGTAATTATGGTAATTGTTTTTATGGTTATTATGATTACAGGGATAAGAGTGATTATTATTATGATAATTATGATTATAGTGATCGATTTAAGTGTCAGAAAGTCCCATTTTTAGCACTTTTTGAAGCACAGTAAAATAAAAATGCAACATGATAAAAATCTCCAAAAAGGGCTCAAATGAAAGATTAAATTATCAACTTTAAGGCCCAGAATTCAAAGTTGATTGATAATCACGGGGAACCTATTTTTATCAAAAGGAATCGCTACCTCAAATAGTCAAAATAGATTGGGTCAGGGATATAAAAGTAAAAATCGATTTCCAAGTAAAAAGTTGCATTTAAGAATTTTAAAAGCCAGTAATTTTTAGACATTTTGGGCGCCAGTATAAATTCGACATTTTTAATTTTTTAAATCTAACTTTCGGCTTATCATTAACAACCTCAGAAATCTCCAAGTTTCCTGTGATTATCAATCATCTTTCAATTCTGGGCCTTAAAGTTGATAATAATTATCAACTTTAAATTATTTAAACTTTTATTTGAGCCCTTTTTGGAGATTTTCATCATATTGCCTTTTTATTTTACAGTGCTTTAAAAAGTGCTAAAAATGCGATTTTTTGATACTTTAATCTCGTTTTTTATGGTACTGACCGAATAAAAGTAATTTATTTTTGTATATTCTTATACAGTGACACTTAAAGTAAGCCAGTGTTATCATCATCATTACTATCATCACTATCATCATAATTATCATCATCATCTTCATCATTACTATCATCACTATCATCATCATTATCATCATCGTCATCATCATCATCTCTTTGCCGATCACTACTTGGAATTCGCACAAACCAGACAATCATTTCGCTCGATCAGACAAAGCCAAAAGTAAATAAATAGTCTAGAGTAGTTTGAAGATAAATCTTTGTGAAGATGAGAATGTAATACCTGAAGTTTAAGAGTTTGATGTTTGGTCCATTGAGCGAGTTGTCGCGGCACAGAGACGGAGTGCGATACTGAAGTTGTATTCGCCGGCGAGGTTGACGTTGCCGTCGTCGTTGTCGTCGTTGTCGTCGTCGATGACGAGACGATTGTCGGTGAGGAAGAGGTGGAAGTAGAAGAAGAAGAAGATGAAAATGATATCGGCACTGATGATTGTGAGTGTGGACTGTGGCCGACGTTAAAGTTGGTACTGATGCCGCTACCCGTTTGCAGCCACCCGCAGTTATTATTAGAGTTTGAGTTTGGCGGCAGTTGCGTCGCTGGATCCGCAGTTGCCGCCACACGGGTGGGAGGTTGAGGTTGAGGTAAAGTAGGAGAGGTCGGACCCACGTTTGACGATAATGGAATTCGCGATAGAGGCAGTCGCGATCGTGGACCAATGCAGCAGCAATCTGTCACACTGTTGACAAATTCAATCGACGACGATCCACTCTTTTCACCTGCTGATGATGATGATAATAATGTTCTGTCGGTTAATCGTTCACGAGATTCGCTATCTCGCGAATTTCTCTTTCTTCTTCGATCTTGACCCTCTTTCCGCGAGTTCATCAATGCTAAACTGTCCTGCAATTGAAACATTTTTCATTTTATTATTTATCTTGTTACGATCTCATCAGTTGTCACCCTAATTTCAATGTTATCTTTGAACTTAATAGTTAGTGAAGTTAACGTTTATGATCAACATTTCAGAAGAAATATTTTCCTTAGCGAATTTTGTTTTCTGTGTGAAAAATCTTTTTTCTTCAATCGTTGATTATAAACGACAACATTTACAATTTATAAAATTGTAAATTATAACAAAGGTGAAAATTATTAATAAAAAAAGATTGTGAATTCATATTTATTACAACTGTTAACAAAAATGGAATCGTTTTAAAATTGTGCGAAGAAGAATTGCTGCGATAATAACTAAAATGTATGCTTATGGGCATCAAGATGTGCACACGCGAGTACTTGTTAGTTCACTGTTTAAGATGAGATGGTAAGGTGACGCCGTCTCTTCCCGTGAACTCGTTTCAGATAAACTCTTCTGAAATGTATCTCTTGCACATAATGCACCATTCCTTTTGTACAAATTAAGTGCAACATTTTTTTTCTCCCTTCGTAATAACAATTTTGCGTCTTACAATAATTCTTTTCTCGCTATTCATAATCTAATTTTTAATTCTTTTTATTTTGAAATTAATAAAACTTGTAATAACTTTTAATATTAAACTAATTAATAAATTATTTAATAACTCTTTTTAAATATATTTTTCATTTCAAAATCAATAAATTGAAAATTGAGAAAATTGAAAGAATAGTAAAAGAATATAAATTCGTGAAGTGATTTTAAATCTTTTTTATTTCGAAATTACTGACTTTGAAATAGAAGAAGGTTTTTTCTTAAATAGTAAAAAAAAATTAACTCTTAAAATAGTTTTCAAACTTGTTTTATTTTATAATTTAAATAAATTTGAAATAGAAAAAGATAAGGGGCCGTCCATAAACTACGTTACCAATTTTTCAAACTTTTTAAACCCCCTCCCCCCTCGTTACCATTGCGTTACAAGTAAAAATTTCAATTTTTGGACCCCCTCCCCCCTAATTTGGTAACGTAGTTTATGGATGGCCCCTAATACAAAATGTGTTAAAGTAATTAAATAATGGTTCAAGAAAGTGAAGGTCACAATATAGTCCCAGTCGTTAAAAGTCTAAGTTAGTTGTTAGATAAAATAGTGCGTGTTAAGGGTTCGATCCCCGCTAGAATTAAAAAAGAATAATCATAAGAATTATAAGAAGAATCATAATAAAATAAGTTAAATAGTAAACAAACAGTGAAATACAAAAAGAATCAACGAAAGAATTGTTTTTTTTCCATAAAATTATAATTTTTGAGCTTTTTGCAATAATTGTAAGGAATTATTTATATACTTGAGATAAATGTAAACCGTAACGAGGACCACCGAGAACAACGTAGCCAGTCCCGCTGCCCCCTGTCATGGCCCTCGCAGCACCTCCGAACCATCCACCAAAACTGCTTCCCGTCTTCTCCGCATTGCTGCCGCCTCCGCCTTCGTCTTCGCCGACGCGGGACATTCTTCATCCTTCCTTCACACTGCAAAACAAATGAATTCACCATTTATATTTCTTAATCATTCGATCCTGTTCTCGAGACACTTTAAGAAAACAAAAAGAGACAAAAAAAATTGCTTGCACTTTCTTTCTCGTGCGATTGCAAATTATAAATTGCATTTAATAAAACAAAAGAGGTCATTTTTATCGTCATAATAATATGAACCAAGGTCACTGACCTCTCGCGGAAAAAAGGCAAAATTAATTATTTTTAATATTTAAAAAATATTTTAATTATAAAAATATCGTAAATATTATTTTGAGAATAATATTTTGAATTGAATTTCTGCAATCATTATTATAATTGCTTCAAAATTCAATTTGATTTAGTGTTTTTAACTAAAATTCTTCTATAAATCCATTATTTTTAATAAAACTAGTAAAATATATATATTAAAAAATTTAATTAGTTTCAGAAGAATGTTAGTTTTTAAAATTTTTTGAAATTTATAAGTTTTTTTTATATTTCTACTTAAATACATTTAAAATTGAAATTTTAAAAAATTTTAAATCAAAATCTTTTAAAGTTCATCTACTTAAATGAAAATTGTAAACTCAATTTTTTTAAAATTGAATTAATTTTGAAATTAGATTTCAAGAATAAACACAATAATTTTAGAAAACAACAATTTTCCAGGATTTTGATGAAAAATTCCCTGACTTTTCCAGATTTTTTAAAGGTTTATAAAATTCCCTGACATTTCCAAGTTTTCAGGTTGTGTAGCAAGCCTTGATTTCGAACTTTTTAATTTATTAGAAAACTACTAATTCAAAATTTAGAGGGTAAAATATTGATAATTCTAATGCAGAAAGTATTAGAGTTTTCAATTAATTTTTTTTTACTATTTAAGATGCAGTTGTGTTTCATTATTTTACGATTGTCCTAAACAAGGTTTGTACTTCCGGTGATGTAAACTAACAGTTTGTGAATTATAATAGTGTTGCAATTGTTTGATTGACAGATGCGGAAGCAATATTACAATTATTTTATTGTATTAGAAACTTTATAATTGTTTTAAACTGATAATCTAATACAATTAGAAATGTAAACAAATATTTCATAATAGGATAATTAAACTATAAACACTCAGAGAAACATTTGAATTTTCATTTAACAAAATTATTATTTAACGAAATTGTTATTTTGAAAAATTCTTATTCAGAGGAATAAACTAAATTTTCATTTAACAAAATTTTTATTTAACGGAATTTTCATTTAACAAAACTTATTTTAAAAGATTTTTTTGTTAAACAGATCTTTTTTTTGACAAAAATTTTTTTATAACAGAATTTTAATTTAACAATAAAAATAATTGTATGTAATTTCCATTTTATCGAAATTAAAAATAGCTGGACAAAAAATTGACAGAGAGATTTTAATATGAATGTAAAAAATTGATCAACAGTTTCAAAGTTAATAAACTTTTAATTAGTTTAATTATTTTTTTTTTATTTTTAAATTCAAAAAATAAAATTGGAAAGAAAGTTTAAAAAAGTTTTCAACCCATGTAAAATGAATTAATAATGAAAAATATTACTCTCAATTTTTTTATTCTCAAATTTTAGGTCAAGAAAATATTTTTCCTTTATTTAGAACGTGAAAGGTTTATATATATAAAAATTTGTAACTTTAGCAAAGTGTCTGACTCGCAGTCTTGCGATGCGTGCTAGAAACGTTGCAATTTGCGAGCGTAGGCACATTCTCTCTTTTTCACTCTCTCACTCTCTCTTTCTCTTTTTCCTCAAAGTACATTCATCTGTCAAAGAATTTATTTATTTACCTAAAGGAAATGCGCGCGCTTCCAATGAATGATCTTGAACCGTGTGTTTCGAACGTGAATTCCAAACGAGAGGGGTATAATATTGGCATTCACTGCGCAAAATCTTGTTATGATAAATTCCGGAAGTGCGCGGAGAACATGAAATCTGACGAAATTTATTTCGAAAAATCAACGAACAGGAAGATGAATATTTTGCAAACAGCAAAATTCTTCAGAGTACTTTAACATTTACATAGTCCATCATTTTCATTTTTTACTCATTTATTTTTAATATTTGTGCCATTATTATTAATTCAATTAATTCATGTTTTTAACAACAAACAAATATATATATATTTATAATAAAATCGATTACCGCACTCTTTAATTAGCAGAAACCTACTAATTCATACTTAGAGAATAAATTACTAGAAATTTATATTTAGAAAAAAAAATCAGTAAAAAAGAGGAAAATTAAAAATGAAATTTTACAAAAATGAAGTGGATTCAATAATAAACGAACCCTCATTAATATTCACACTTGCTAATTTGATATTAACACACCCAGGTCGTTAAATTCCGCCTATATTTTTTTTTACACGCGCACATATTAAAGGTCCAAAGTTGCACACGCCCAGTGAGAATTTTAAGCAGGATATTGGGAGGCTCGCGAGACTTTGTTGGAAAATAATGTGCGATAAATATAGTGTAATTGGTACTTAAAAAGTGAAGGCATTTCGATTTATATAAAGTTTTTACTCAAACTTGCCCGATAATAGAGTTATCAAATTCTTTCTTATTTATTTATACGTATATCGTGCAATAATTATAAAAAGAAAAGTAAATTCCCTTGTCATTTATGAGAGCACATATATATTTCTTAAAAAATATTACAATTTTGTATTATGAGGATTTTTGCTCGTTACGTAAATTATTTTTGACTCCTCTTCTTTTTTGTTTTTGTTTTTGTTTTATTTTCTGCTTTTTTATTTAGCTTTGCATATACATTGCGACAGAACACGCATCTTGAATTCCATTCGAGTAAAATTATTTGTTTTTTGGAAAAGGTAAAAATCTTTTCACGATTTGCCGATAAATACAATATGTTATTTTTTCAGTTTGTAAATTACTCGTTGAATTGATTTTGATATTTTACTATTTTGTAAAATAAATAATTTATACATTTAGTTAACTATTTTCATGTTTTTCGTTTTTTTTGTACTTAGACTATATGTTCGTTTTAATTAAGATTATTTATCCAGTAGTTTGAGTGGAGAGTAAAAATATACACATTAGTAAAACTATATTCGTATTAAATGTCGCAGTAAAATGTAAACTTTACGTTTTAGAAGAGAAAATAAATTAGTTAAGTGACTGTATGTTTTAAACAACTATTCATTATGCGTTGAAATATTCGACTTGCATTAGTATTCGTATTCACAGCTTTCATAAATTTCAAATATTTATCGTCCACTCTGGCGCCTCGTGCCACAAAATAAGAAACAACAAAAAAGAAACAGTTGAAGATTCGCGTCAATTGCTTTTAATTGCCGAAAAAGCATTTGTCCGAACGTGATACAAGTTGAAGAAAATCAGATTCAATTGTGTGTGGAAAAAAAATCTCTTCTTATATCTCTTCTTGTCAACATTTTTTATTTACTCAAAGTGATGTTTAAGAAAATATAAATTTAGCAAATCGTTTTTCATGTCAAATTTTATTTAATTCTTACAATTTATTTCGCATTTTATTTGTTGTAATTTTTTTACATTTAATTCTTACAGGGTTCAAACTAGGTCCATAAATTTTAAAAGGTTCGTAATTTGATTGAAAAAACAATAAAAGTTAGTAAATTTAACGATCTAATTTGGAGAATTTTTGTAAAGTTATAAATAATTGCAAAAATTTAATTACTTTCAAAAGTAATAAAATTCTTCGCAAAAATTCAATTATGGTCAAAAAATTTTAAAAATTCTTATAAAAATTTCAATTATCTTTATAAATAATAAAATTCTTTTCCGAAATTCAATTATTTTCAAAATTTTTAATAAAATTCTTCTTTCATGAAAGAATTGAATTTTTCTTTAATTTTGAATAATATTTTTCGAAGAAATTCAATTATTTTCTAGAATTTTAATAAATCCTTCT
The DNA here is from genome assembly GCF_015476425.1 of Leptopilina heterotoma. Lineage (NCBI taxonomy): Eukaryota > Metazoa > Arthropoda > Insecta > Hymenoptera > Figitidae > Leptopilina > Leptopilina heterotoma. The sequence goes on from NW_025111202.1 coordinate 807,066, forward strand.
AAACAATTCAATTATTTTTAAAAGTCATATAAATTCAATTACTTTGAAAATTTTCAATTAAAATTATTAAAGAAACTCCATTATTTTAAAGAAATTCTTCAAAAGAATTGAATTAGGATTATAAAAGTTTTTAATAAAATTCTTCTCAAAAAATCAATTATTAACATAAATAATAAAATTCTTTGAAGAAATTCAATTATTATCAAATTTTTTGAATTTTCAAATAATTGAAATTTCGTAAAATTGAATTGTAAACAAATGGATTTGAAAATTGTCAAAGAACTTTTTCGAAAATTATTAAAAATAATTGATTGAAAGAAGAATAATTTTAGTTAAAAATTCTTGAAAATAATAATTTATTTGAAACGATGAAAATAATTTTGAAGAAGTACAATTTTCTTATAATGTAAAGTAATAATTTTATCACTGGGCCATCTTTAATTATTATAAAACATGAAGAGAGTTGTCGTTTATTGTTAGTTTTACTTAGTATCATTTTTTTTCTCAGTGTTAATTGTTTTAGAAAAATTTTCTTAAATTTACTGAAAATGCAAATAGTGGAAATATATATATTTTTTTGTACAAAAAGAAAAACAAACACAAAATGATTTATGATTAAATTGAATTTACAATGCGCACATGTAATATATATTTGCAAAAGTGTGAAACCGTTGGGACTGCGTCGTATTTTGAAACAGTGGTGGCATTGAACGGCGATAGGTCTATATGCAAGTGTATAAAAGAAACAGCCAAAAATAAACTTTCAGATATTGGAGAAATATCTTAAGAAGAAACGGACTTTAAGAAAAGATACACAGCTTCACTATATATGAATATTCGGCTAAAGGATAAATGCTCGTTTGATGACACACAGTGAAAATGGGTACATCCGTTTTCTATTATAAGCATTTCAAAATTCGCGGAATTTTCTTTTAGGCCAACTGTTGAAAGGTACCTTTAATCTAAAATTTATTTTCATTAATCTATCATTAGATAAAGTTGGATTATGCTTTCGAATTTTCTTTTGGAGAGAGGCCTCGGATCGACTTCCGTGCTTGGAAAATTTCTAAAACTCTTTTAGACCTCTGCTTCTGAATGCAGAATTTCTATAAGAACTCAACATTTTAATTAAGACTTAAAACTTATAAATTTTCAATTTTTTAGTAGAGACAATAGACAATAGACAATAGAAGTAGTTAAATTTTACTGTGAATTCTATTCTAAAATAAAGTCAAGCCCTTTTTCTACAAGTGTAAATTTTATTGAATTCTGTTATGAGTTAAAATTAACTGCATTTTTTCAGTGATAGATTTTAATAAGGATTATTTTAATCGTAGTTAATTTGTTAATGTTTCAGATGTGAACGGCATAAGGACTTTGGTATCACGCGTGTGGAGGAGAACGAGAGACAGGAAGCTTCACTTGCAACGATAATGTGAGTTTTATAAATGAAATATTACCGTTAGATTATAATATCGAAATGTTTACGGTGCCTCCACCACACCTACACTCCCAACAAATGAAAGACGTATTTGGTTTAACTATTCCGTACACTGAAAATTTGATCCAAATAATATTAACTCTATCAAGTATATAAATATACTACAGTAGTAAGTATATTTAACTTCAATAAAAATTAGATTAAAATTTTATTAATTCTAATTAGTGGACAAATTTTTAGTTATTCAAATTTTACTTTTTAAATCTGAATTAATTAAAGATAAGTAATTGTTAATTTAAGCTCTTGACAGACCCTTTGTTGTTTTCCAAAGTTATTGTCTTTATTCTTGAAATCTAATTTAACTTAAATATTTCAAAATTAATTAAGTTTAACGGAATTTTTTAAAATTATTTGATGTTTTTAATTTCGAATATATTTTATTGAAAAATTTCAGAATAATCGAAATTTCGTAAAATTAATTTGCAAACAAAAGAATTTGAAAATTCACAAAAAACTTTTTCAAAAATTATTTTTAAAAAATTGAAGAATTTTAGTTGAAAATTCTAGTAATGAATAATCGTAACGATGAAAATAATTTTAAAGAAGTTACAGTAACAAAGTAGCAAGTTTTATAATAATATTCAATATTATTGAATTTCAAATTTTTGAATATCTTAATTTTTAGAAAAAAGAATTATGATTAAATATTTGTTTAAAAATGAAGTTATTGACGTTTTTGAATAATTTTCGTTTTAAAAACCTGGAAATATTTTGTTTTTTAATCTGGAAAACCTGGAAAATTCAGTGAATTTGAAAAGAGATAAAAACCGTGGCAAACCCTACGATTTTTAGTATTTTCTTATTATTAATTCAAGAAATGTAAAAAATTTAAAACAAAGACTTGGAATTAAACGGACAAAATTATCTTTTTTTTCTTGATTATTTTTATTTTATTTTATTATATTATAATTTATTTATTCGAAGTCCTTTTTTATAGTGAAAGAAAAAATTAGAACTTCATGTTATCAACATTATTAATGTATGAACTTTCTTTACATATGGATTTGAAAAACAAGAATTCTAAATCCACTAATTGAGACATATAATGATGAGATGAAAATTATCAAACGTACTTTCGAGATTTATCCGAAAAGTATAAATTTACCTAACTATGAAGTGAAATCAATGCATTCGAGTTGCTGACAGCTTGATAATAAAGTTAATGGAATCCGGTCTCATTGATCAATGCTGTGTGTAAACCCTTTTCGCGTCTTCTTTTACCAGTAGATCGAATATATAAATGGAATACTGAGACGATAAGAGAGGAAAGATCAGGAAAAGCTGGTTACTCCACTTCTCGCTCTTATTCCTTTCTATTATATCAAATATGTCGTTCTTCTTTAAATTTTTTTATCAACAAACTATATAACATTAGTGGTGAAGAATGCGCACTGGAAGTTACAGTTTCTGAATAGAATTTTTGGAAAAATTTACAGAGATCAGAAAGTCGCTAATTTTTATTATTCTCCTCTCTCAATTGTTTTATAATAAATGTTATTGTGAACATCAACGCTACGTAAACCATTATTAGCAGATTTCACGGATTATTTTTGAAATTTGTTTGCGCTACTTTGTGGAGAGAAAAGCGTTTACATGGAATAATGGACTATGAAATAGGGAAAATTAATTGAAAGATAAATCTTATGTGATAAATTTAGGTAAATTATTATCAAGCACCGTGAAAATAATGATATATCAAAAGTGGTGGGAAAATAGAACAAACAGGTGGTCGCTTTATATAGTAATTCTATAATATGGTGTCTCGGTAATTACAGTGTATTTACATTTATTTTTATCAGCATTTTTTTGAAATTTACAATTGTGCTATAATTCTCCTGTATTATTTTCTTTATTTTAAGGAGAGGGTCTAACTATATTTTCAACATCAAGATCTCTTTAGGGAAATAAGAAAATTGACTATATTGAAAATCAGAATTAATTAATTATTTATACTTTAATTATTACACAATTCTTATTTTTATTTATAATAGTTTAAAAATTAGTCAGATTAGCTTGAAACTCGTTAGTCGGGAATATTTTATAGTTGATAAATTTGAAAATTTTCAACAGAATTTAAAAATTCAAAATGGCTGCTTCAATATGGCATCTAGGAAGGCAATTAGGAAATTTTTATTTCCTAATTAGGTTTTATTATCTCGATTTTTTAATCAATCTTTATTAAGTAATTAATAACTTAATTAAAAATTACAATTAAAAGAAAAATTTCTCATACTCGTTTTTAATTTAATACGAAAAAGAAGAGTATAAGGAAAAAAGAATCACGAGTTTCTGTGTATGAAATTGTTGACAGAATTGGCTGAAAAACAATAACAAAATTTACCTTTGATTTCGTTGCATACCGGATATTTCGATTACTTTCGCTGTTAATTTTTTCATTTAACTGAATCGTTTATATAAATGTAAAAATTCACGACACATAATTAAAATCGTGATTAATAATAATTATTTCACAGCACGTCAGAAAATGAATGTTTGCAAATAAACAAACATATATGAAAGTGGAGAATTTAATATATATAATAAAATATCGTGTTGTGTGAATTATAAGAATCGTGTGCACCTATTTCAAGGCTGTTTTCATCGCGAGGTTAATGCAAACGGGATACATCGTGGCATGCGCCAAAATGTGAACTCGAACACTGGCGGTGAATACGAGTGCAAGATCGAGGAGGATAAGAAGTTGGATGAAGAGAGGGTGGAGGTGGTGGAACAGAGGAAGAAGAAGAAGAAGAAGAAAAGAAGAAGAAGAAGACGAAGAAGAAGAAGAAGAAAAGAAGAGGAGGAGGAGGTGCGGCCACCTTCTTAAGTGAAAGCCATGCACGAAGATGCTCCCTTGCATTCAAGTACCTCCCGCTAAGCGAAAGATTTTCTAAATAGCGCAGACTCCGGCTATAATATGTATATATATATTGAAGAAAAAGAAACATCATGAGCCTCTGCAATCATCCAATGCGATATTTATATACATTGCATGCATATACAAACTTTGTCGTGTCATTTAAAAATTAAGTCAATTTCATACAGTGTGCAACGATTCACTTGATCCTCAATTTTTATATTATTCCGCGCGGCGACAATGTGCTCTTTATGAGAATTTTAACCCTTTACGAAAAATTTATTTTATAAACCTTTTTCTTCTTTTTGAAAACAAAATTTAATCTCCTTCAAGAATTTTTATTTCATACATTTTAAAGGAATTTTAACAATACTTTTAAGGTATTTCTGACGAATCAAAAAATTAAATAGCTATTTTACATCAACGCTAAAGTCTTCTTCCCTATTTTGAAATATTTTTTTTCGAAAAAAAATTATAATCACATGAAAAAAGATTTTCTTCTAACTGTATTTTTCACTCTTTTTAGTTTTTAACTATGAAAAAATCGTTTTGGGAGAAAAAAAGTTGGTCCAAAAAATAGTTTCTAAAGAAATTTAATTTAAGTTTTATTAAAGAGACGAAGGAATAGTCCACAAATCCAGGGCTTGAACTAGGTCCGTAAATCCCGTAAAAGTTAGTAACTTAGCATGGAATCCGTAAAAGTTCGTTTTTTTTTAAAAAAGATCCGTAAAGTCTGTAATTTCATTCAAAAAAGATGAAGAGTTCGTAAATTGTGCGATATAATTTGGAGAATTTTAGAGAAATTGCCAATTATTGCAGAAATTCAATTATTTTCAAAAGAAATAAAATTCTTCGCTGAAATTCAATTATGTTCAAAGATTTTTTAAAATTCTCATCAAAATTTCAATTATCTTTATAAATAATAAAATTTTTCTCGAAATTATTCAATTATTTTCCAAAATTTTAATAAAACTCTTCCCAAAAATTCAATTATTTCTAATACAATTTTAATAACATTTCATGAAAGAATTCAATTTAACAAAAATTTTTCGAAATAATCCAATTATTTTTTAAAATTTTAATAAATTCTTCGAAACAATTCAATTATTTTTATAAGCAGTAACATTCATCGTCAATACAATTATTAAAACATTCGATTCTATTCAATAAATTAAAGAAATTTTTCGAAAGAATTCAATTATTTTCTAAAAATTTTAATAAAATTCTTCCCAAAAATTCAATTATTTACATAAATAATAAAATTCTTTTTAGGAATTCAATTAATTTCAGAAATAATAAAATTTTTACAGGAATTTAATTATTTTCAAACAAACACAATTTTCATAAAATTTTTCGAAAAAAATCGATTATTTAAAATGATTTTTATAAAATTCTTCGCTAGAATTCAATAATTTAAAAAAAAATTAATAAAGTTCTACGTAAGAATTCAATTATTTTTTAAAATTTTAATAAAATTCGTTGCATTCAATGATTTTCATAAATAATAAAACTCATTGCAGAATTTCAATTATTTTTAGTACAATAATTTTAATCGAATTCTTCGAAAAAATTCTTAAAAATTTTATTTTAAATTCGTCAAAAGAATTCAGTTATTAAAAAATTTTATAGATAAAATTCTTTATGAGATTTCAATTTTAAGAAACATGCAATTATTCAATGAATTGTTATTTTGTATTTAAATAATTGAATTCTAGTAGAATTTTCTCATAAACATTGATTTAAAAATGGATTTCAGTTCAACTTTTAGAAATTTTTTGAAATAATTGAATTTTGAAAAGGTTTTAGATAAAAATCTTTGAAAATTTGAAGTTAAAAACACGAAAAAAAATTCAATTATGTAAAAGTTAATTGAATATTATTCAGAAGTAATAAAATTCTTCTTAGGGATTCAATTATTTTCACAAATAATAAAACTCATTGCAGAATTTTAATTATTTTTAAGAAAATTTTAATCGAATTTCTCGAAAAAAATGTAATTAATCTTAAAAATTATATTAAAATTCGATGATTGAATTCAACTATTTGAAAATTTGTTAATAACGATTCTTTATGGGAATTGAATTTTAAGAAACATTCAATTATTCAATTGAATATTGTAAACAAATGGATTTGAAAATTGTCAAAGACCTTTTTCAAAAATTATTAAAAATAATCGATTTAAACTAAAAGAAGAATTTTAGTTAAAAATGCTTGAAAATAATAATTAAATTGATAATGATTTTATCACTCGGTCATCTTCAATTATTATAATACATGAAGAAATCGATCACTCCGAGTCGAAGACTCGGAATTATCGATTTCTTCATGTTTTATAATTATGAAAAATTTAATTTTTAATTTTAAGTAAAATTTTCTCTTATTTGGCTCGGACTGGTTATATTTTTGTCATTAATTGGTTAAATTTCATTTAACAAAAAATTCATTTTGACATAAATTTCATTGGACATAAAACACATTTAACGAAATTTCCATTTGACATAAGCGCCACTTGATGTAAATTTCATTTGACATAAAATTAGTTTAACATAACAGTTTATTTAACATAAATTTCATTTGGTGTAAAACTCATTTGACAAAAATTTCATTAGTCATGAAAGTCATTTAACATAATTCTCATTTGGCATAAAATTCACTTGATATAAATTTTATTTGGCATAAAGATCATTTAACAAATATAAATATAGGTGCCGATTTTTTAACTGTCCAATCTCAATTTTCTTGATACCATCTAATTGGTTACTTTTAAATATCGCGCCGATATTTTTATGTCAAATGAAATTTATTGTTAAATGAATTTTATGTCAAATGAAATTCATGTTAAATGAATTTTATGTCAAATGAAATTCATGTTAAATGAATTTTATGTCAAGTGAATTTTATCTCAAATGAGAATTACGTGAAATGACTTTCATGTCAAATTTAATTAATTAATAAACTTTAATTAATTTAAGTCGTTTTATAAGAAATAAAATTAAAAAATTAAAAATATGAGCGAGAAAAGAATCAAGTATTTTTTTTTAAAGAATAAATTATTTGTGGAATGCAGAGTAAGTGAATAATAGGCTTATTATTTTACTGACAAATTTTTGAAATAAAATCATGCACCTGTGCAAACCCAACAACATGTGCCAATATTAGTCGCAGCGGACAGGCAATGTGCCTCGGAAAGTCGATGAGTTAATTAACGGTAAAAGAATTTATTTCACTCTTCTTTTATATACATTACGTATATATACATATAATCTTCATGAACCAAAAGAATATTATTGTCCGTTATAATTGACTCCTTTATTATTTTTAAAACATATTAAATATTAATATTACCTTGAAAAGAAACTACAAGTCATTGTTTTTTTTATTTCAATAAAAGATTAATAAACGAGAATAATATAATCATATCATTTAAGTATAAATAAAGCAGATTCGTTAAAATTGATATACGAAATAGTGCTTTAAAAATTAAAATATAGATTACAAAAATTACAATTTTTTTTCAATTAAAAGCTTCTTTTAATTAAAAAAATTTGTTTCCCTAAAAAGTACACATATAAGGAAATAAATAAAAGTTGATAAAGAATTTAATTAGCTTTTAACAAGTTATTTAAAAAAAATCAATTCCAATGAGGAAAATTTTAGAAGTGAGATGCATTAAACCGGGAATTATTTTTTTTTTTAATATTAAAAGTGGGAAAAAGGAGAAATTTTAATTTTTAAATAATTCGCGAACTATGGTTTCGTTATCAATGTTGAAAAATCATTTGGACTGCATTATTGTATCTTCAATTAAAAAGGTTCGTTTTCAGAATCTCTTTTTCTTATCTTGAGTAAATAATATCATTCCTCAGTTGAAAATTGAAAGAGAATTTATGTATGAATATTTTTATGAATATAATCTAAAGATTATATTAAAGAAAACATTTAATTATTTCAAATTAATATGCAAAATTCTCATAACATTATTTCTTCAAAAAAAAAAGAAAAAAAAATGTTTTGCAATTTTTTGCCACAAAAGCAAATTTTTTTTCCAGTTACGACTTCATATGTGGTGTAATATTACACGCGTAATCGCATCTAATTTCCATTTTTCTTGGTAAAAATAACGTAAAATTTTTTCAGTCTACTCAACATTTATTAATATTTAGAAAACAATTGTTAAAATTTGTCCAATTGTAAAGAATACAATTTTATTTATTTAGGTACTTATTGTTTATATTTGCATTTATTGTACATTATATTTATAGATCTGCAAGTAGAAGATAATTAATATAGATTTTTAAAATATTTTATTTATTTATTAGATTTATATTAATCAAAAAATAAATTAGTTAAAAAATTACATAATATTAAATATTAAATAGCAATTAGGAAAAATTGTTAACTAAATTTTTATTTGACTGAATTTGTCATTTTAGAAAAAGAAACAAAAACAGTCAAACTGAAAAAAATTTTATTATTTTCTTGAATATTTTATATATTAAAAAAATGTCACTTGAAATTATAACTGCCTTTTAAAATGTTTGTATATTTAAATTCGCGCGCACAATCCGGTTTTCTAGTTCCGAGACGAAAATCGCGTTTCCCTGTTGCACATCAATGTATCGCGGAGAAAAAAAAATGGTAAAAAAAAAAGAATTGCACACCCAATAAAATGCACTTTCACGCACGACTCGCCGCACAACAAAGTGCTATGGTGTGTATATATACATATATGATCGAGGAAGCGCACGTTTAGAAATCACTGATCATATTTCAATAAAGTCTCAACATCATAAATTATTTTAACAACTGTACTCTGAGGAAAATTAATTTTTATTATGCTAATCGACACGTTAAATAAATCATGGAAAACTTGAACTTTATATAATTTATATTATACGATTAAAGTCAATGTATTTCTCGAAAACCCCGTTTTCTTACAACTTCATTTTAATTTCTTTATTTTTATTATAAATTTTAGCCAAAAAAAAAAATTAGAAAGGAAAATAATAATTGTGATAGTTATCATAATCATTGAATCGCAATTTTTACTGCGTAAAATGAGTCTCCTGCACCTGTGGACTTGTATTTTGACAAAGATATCTCACATAAAATATTATTACTCTTTCAATAATAATTATTCAATTACTTTGTCTTATTGTCAAAAATTTATCATAATTATATTAAAAAATTTCACTTGAAATTGTAATAGACTTTTATAACGTTTCTCTTATTACTATTTTTTATTACTATATTTCTTTTACGATTGTTATAATTGTTACTATTGTTGTTATATTTTAAATAACATTTTTCGTGTCCTAAATTTAGTTTATATTTCAAGTGACTGTAATTTATTGTGCTATTTTATGTCAATGTAATTTATAATGTTGAGATTAATTAGTAAATTATAATTAAACAAACAGATAATAAATGATAATAATGATTACCCGGAGAAATGTTTCACTTGAATTCAACATAATTCATTTGAGTGAAATAAAAATATACATTGTTACAGAATTATTTAATTGTTTCAAAAATAATAAAAATTAATAAAAATAAAAAATAGAATTATTTTAATTAAATAGGATTAATTTCGAAACAAATAGAGCTACTTTTAACCAAATCCAAATAAAATTTATTAAAATGAAATATAACTAATTGGGACAAACTTAAATTTATTAGAACCAAAAAGATTTAATTTGGAGCAAATAAAATTTATCAGAACCAAAAAGAATTAATTTCGACCAAATAAAATTTATTACAACCAAAAGGAATTAATTTGGACCAAATTAAGTTTATTAGAACCAAAAAGAATTAATTTCGACCAAATAAAATTTATTACAACCAAAAGGAATTAAATTGGACCAAATTAAGTTTATTAGAATCAAAAAGAATTAATTGGGGCCAAATAAAATTTATTAGAACCAAATAGAATTAATTTGGATCAAATAAAATTTATCAGCACCAAAAAGAATTTAGTTGAATCAAATACAAATTACTTGAACCATTTTCAATTTACTAGAACCTACTTCATTTTATTTAAACCAAAAACAATTTAATTAAAATAAAATAAACATTTATTGAACTTCGAGAAAACTATTTTTTTCGTTCTTGCTTTATTAATAATTAAATTATAATTTATATACAATGTTTCTAACCATTGTTTATTTGATTTTTTAATCAGATAAATATCCCCTCGAGTCTAAGGTACTTTTTCTTTTACTACTTAAATTTTTTAATCAAATAAATGCAAAAAGTAAAAGAAAAACACCAAACGAAGTTTTAAATTATCAATTAACAAAAATTATAACAATAAAAATTATCCTAAATTCATTACCACCAATTTAAAAATACAAAATTAGTAAATTTTATTATATACCTGAATTTTCAATGATAAACCCTCTTCGTACACATTTTAGTGGTACCAATGCAAAAATCACCAACACTCGCGATTATAAGAGTAACGAGAAAGAAAAAGAAAAAAAAAAAAAGAAGACAGAGAGAGAAGAGAGAGAGAGAGAAACAGAGACGTTGGCTAGACGTGATAAAAAAAACGGAACGATAGTCTAAGATAAAATTGAGTTAGAATTATGAAGAATGAAATGTAACCGGACCAGTAGACGAGAAAGGATAGCAAGACTGTGAGAGACTTACTGACAGCAGTCTTACCAACAGTGGTTTTCACCAACGTACGCGAGACGATACTGTACTGGTCGAGAGAGACAGTTGGAGGGGGGTTACATCAAAGTAAAGGCTTCGCTTCTCCGAGGCCAGACTCTGGGTCCTATATTCTCAAAGAAAGACAGTATGGCATTCGTTTTAACTTTTCAAGTTTTAAGATGAGTTGAATTCTCATATATATATATGTATGTGCGAGTGTAAAATGCATTTTGGTATCAGTAACCCGTGAATAAAGCTTCTGCAGTGAGTGTACCTAAGAAAGGGCCCAATCCTGACCGGACCCAGTGGAACGAATAAGAGGGGGAGATCACTCCTGTGCGAAACTATCTCTCGCATTCTCTCCACTTTTCTCACTCTTCTTCTTTTCTTCTTCTTCTTCTTCTTCTTCTTCTTCTTTGTCATCTTTATCTTCATCTTTTTTTTTAAGTTGTTTTTGTTTATATTCAAAAGCCAGAATTAAATTTTTAGAAAAATTCCCAAAAATATAAGATAACCCTGACGATTAGCGTTGAAAACTGTTATTTGGGGTTTTTAGAGATAGAAGTATCACTAATTTACTTTTATTCATTTTCATCAGAATTTAATAAAAAAATTTACAGAACTTTGTAAATTTAACAACTTTGAAAAACATTAAATGATTTCGATTTCAGAGGAAGAAATTTCTTTTGACTCTTAGTGTCAACGCTAAGAATTGCGTTTACAATTTTCATAAGTAGATGAACTTTAAAAGATTTTGATTTAAAATTTTGTAAAATTTCAATTTTAAATGAATTTAATTAGAAATATAAAAAAACTTAGATTTAAACAAAAATTTTAAAAATAAAATTCTTCTGAAATTAGTTAAATTTTTTAATAGGTATATTTAACTAGATTAATTAAAAATTCTTGACAAACTTTTAATTATTTTCAAAAACTTTCCTCAATTTAATGTTTTTTAATATCTACTACTTTAATAAAAATTCCTAAAAGAATTAATTAGTTAAAAAAAATGTTAATAAAATTCTACGCAAACATTTAATTATTTTCATGAATAATAAAAATTTCACAGGAATTCAATTATTTACAAATTAATTATTTTATTTAATGCAATTCTTTGCGTAGCAATTCAATTTTTTTCAAAATAATTTTAATAAAATTCTTCGCAGAAATTCAATTAGGTTTTAAAATTTACAAAAATTTTCGTCAAAATTTCAATTATCTTTATAAATAATAACATTTTTCTCCAAAATTCAATTATTTTCAAAACTTTTAATAAAATTCTTGACAGAATTACAATTATTTTTAATACAATTTTTATGAAATTTCTCGAAAAATGCAATTATTTTTAAAAATTTTATTAAAATTTGTCAAGAGAATTCAATTATTTAAAAATTTGTTGATAAAATTCTTTATGAAAATTCAATTTTAAGAAACACTCAATTGTTTAATAAAATATTTAATTTTATAGTTAAATAATTGAATTCTTGTAGATTTTTCTAATAAATATTGATTTAAAAATGAATTTCAAATTAAAATCTTTGAAAATTTGAACTTTTCATACTTTTAATTAAAAATTCTATAGAATTAATTTTTCTCAATAAGTTTAACGGAATTTTTTAAAATTATTTGATGTTTTTAATTTCGAATATATTTAATTGAAGAATTTCAGAATAATCGAAATTTCTTAAAATTAATTTGTAAACAAAAGAATTTGAAAATTCACAAAGAACTTTTTCAAAACTTATTTTAAAAAAATTGAAGAATTTTAGTTGAAAATTCTAGAAATGAATAATCGTAATGATAAAATAATTTTTGAAAAAGTTACGGTAACAAAGTAGCAAGTTTTAATTATTATAAAACAGGAAGAAAGCGAAGACTCGGAGTGATTGATATCTTCATGTTTTAGAATAAAATTTATAATAAAAATTTACAATAAAAATGATTGAAACATAAATTTCTTTTGACGTAATTTTCAACGCATATAAAATTCATTTGGCGTAAATATTTATTGGCATAAAATTCATTTAACACGGTAAATTTCATTGGACATAAAACACATTTAACATGATAAATTTCATTCGACATAAAAGACATTTAACATAATTTCCATTTGACATAAAATCTACTTGATGTAAATTTCATTCAACATAAAATTAGTTTAATATAAAACTCATTTGAGACAAATTTCATTCTTCTCTATAATTTCAGTTTGATATAAATTTAATTTGGTATAAAATTCACTTGACATGAAAGGCATTTTAATATAAATTTAATTTGACATTGAAATTACTTGACATAGAAATTACATTTGACATAAAAATGAATTTATTGTCAAATAAAATTTATGTCAAGTAATTTTTATGTCAAATGAAACTTATGTCAAAAAAAATGTCATATGATGTCAAATGAAATGTATGCCAAATAAATTTTAGGTAACAATAAAATTTATATCAAATGAATTTTATATGAAATGGCGCATTTATGATAAATAAAGTTTATGTCAAATGAATTTTATGTCAAATGAAACTTATGTTAATTGAAATTTATGACAAACGATTTTTTTAGTTAAATGTAATTTATGTCGAGTTATTTTCTCAACTTTTAGAAAATTTTCGGTGTTGTTTTAAGCAACTATTGCAAAAAATTACTATTTGAAAATAACAGAGAGTTTTATTTAAAATATTTTATTATTTATTTTTAAATTAATAATTTAAACTTTTGTATGAGTTCTAATTATAATTCTATGAGTTCCAATAAGAGTGAGTTATAATTGTAATTTAAATAATAATATAATATTTTGTTTTTATTAAATATTCAAAATTTGTTATTGTAATAATGTAAATAGTACATTTCTATTAAATAATATTTAAATATTATTCGCCACGAAATTTGTGCTACAATTTTATGGTTTTCTATAAAAAAAATCTCTTTGATCCACTGTTGTTAAAAATAATTTTTTTTTTCTCCAAAAAAAAAATGTATTACCCAGAGAGTACTGGAGTTATCTATCAAGCACAGTAAATAGTACCAAGGTGGCAGTAGTTACCGTTACTATCCCCAGCGTTCCCCTTCCCATTTGAAATGCCTCATCGTATTATCCATAGGTGTGACGCGTACACCAAGTTATGTTGTTTGTTCCCGGAGACGACGCCCAAATTTTTAACCGAGTGTGCGTGAGAAATTAAGGTTAAGTCATCACTTGTTGACAACGTTTTTACTCCAAAAAAAATAAATTTATTGACATAGAAAAATTACCCAAAAAAATGGCAATTCTCCAGTCATTTTGGACACCGTGCATTTGGACAAATGGAGTGAAAAATGGCTGTAGAGTCGTTGCATTTTATACAATCGTAAGTATACTTTATTTTATTTTTATCACACACACTAATCTTATTAATATTTCTTTAATTAACGCACGCATACTTTTCAAAGTGTATCACATCTTATATTGATAATTTTACATTTCTAATTTTTATTTCCATTCTCAATTCTTCTATTAATTCGAAAATCTGTTATGATTTGGTTTGTTTGGTTAAAAGTTTGTTTTTTTATTTGTATTTTTTTCATTATTAAAAATTCAAACTTTCTCACGATCACATAATTGAACACTACAGTTTTTGAATATAATTTTAGAATTCTTTACAGACACACATTTTTAAAATATAAATTGTTTAAATTCTGTTATAAAAATTTGATGTTTCTAAAGTTTTAAACATTCAACTAAACGACTTTTTTCTGTTATTGGTTTTGAATTTTGGCACAAAATATTAATTTGCACATTCAAACATTATTTATTTACTGAATAAACATTTTTATTTATTTATTTATTTAGAATAAAATAAATGTTAAATTTATTTTTTTATTTCTCATTGAAATACAAATAATACTGTAAATATTTAATTCATTTATTAAAATTTTTTATTTTTTTATTTCAGCTGGAATAATAAAAAAAATTTTATTTGAAGCTTTAAATTTTTATATAGATATTTTTTTTTATTCATTTTAATTAGAAATGTACGATTTTCAATTTGAAATTAATTTTTAAATTAAATTTTCATTTTTATGTTTCAGGCTGTTTGTATAATATTAATAACCCTAATAATATATCAATTAAGAGGAGGAGATTCAGCACAACTTTATAATCCTCTTTTTGAAGCTGATGTAAGAAGTTGTAAGTCGTGAAAATATTTTTTATAATAATAATATAATAATAATTTGTGTTTTGAGGTTAAGGCCAAAAAAAAAAAAAAAAAATTTTGGCCTAAACCTCAAAACACAAATTATATTATGATCCAAAAACTGACTTTTAACAAAATAATAATTATTATTATTATTATAAAATTTGTAATTATAATGATAGTTAATATTATTATGTATATAAAAACAGTAATATCAATAATAGTAATATTTTTCTAATTCAATTAAAATTATTAATAATTATTTCTCCACTCGATCTTTAAATTTATTATTTCTTTCAGCTATGAAAGTATACGGATCATTATTCATTGTATATTTCTTTTTACTTATTACTTCCTCTGGACTGATATTTTACGGACTGAGAGAAAGTGTAAGAGGCTATCTACTTCCATGGCTCATTTTAATGTTCATCGTCATCCTATTCCAACTAGTGTTTGGTATATGGTTACTTTATGGTTATTACATTTATGTAAGTATTTTTTTTTCTTTCATTAATAATTTATTTATTAGGTTTTCTTCGTATATTTTCTCCTCTATTTAATAATTTATTCGATAATTTCTTTTATTTCTTTAATAATTAAATTGGGAATCAGTTAAAAGTATTAGAAATTTTTGTTAAAAATTTCTGGATTGCAAGGAAAAGAAAAATAATTTTCACACGAAAAACAGTACAAAAAAAGTCTGTTTGCAAATTTTTCTTTTTAATGTTGCTTAGCAGACAAATTTTCTAAAGCAAATTTCATGAAAAAATTTCGTGAGAGAAAAGAATTCATAAGAAAAAATTTTTGTAGGAAATATTTCATGAGAAAATTTACAAAAAAAATTATGTAGAAAAAATATGAGAAAATTTAACAAACAAAATTATGTAGAAAAAATTTCACAAGAAAAAAACAAAAATAATGTGTAGAAAAAATTTGATGAAAAAATTAACGAAACAAATTGTAGGGACAAAATTTCATAGGAAAATTATAAAAAAAAAATTCCATGAGTAAATTTCCAATAAATATAATAATTTTTTTCCTTTATTTAAAAAAATACTTGCAATTATATTTTTTACAGCTCGACTCCGTACTTCCTGCACTGTGGAATTGGCTGTGGATGGGTTATAATGTAAGAAATTTTAGACAGAAAATATTTTCTATATAATTTATATTCCTATTTGTTTTTTCGTTTTGCTTTTTTGTTTTGTTTCATTTTTTTTAAATAAAGCATAGAAATAAAGCAAAAGAAAATTTCTTTTGTTTTACTTATGTTTTGCTTTTATTTTTTTCCAATTAACAAAAATTTTCTTTTCATTTACAGATTTACTGTTGGCTCTGCGTTTACTCGATGTACAAAATCTTTGAAGAACTTCAGTCTCCTAATATTGAATTATTATGGCCTTAGAAAAAAAAAAATATGCCATGGAAGTAAAGAAGAAAGATAAAAAAATTTTAACTAGAAAAATATTAGAACAAAGGTACAATGCCAAAGTATATTTAATGTTTGACGCAGTTACTCACGACATTTTCGAAAAATCATTTTAGGAAAGATTTTATCTTTAAAATTTTAAGAGACAGACTTAAGAGGTAGAGAAAGATTATATTTTTTAATTGAGACTTAATAAGTGCCCTTATAATTTTGTCTTACAATGACCGAAGACTGAAAGTGGCTCTAATTTTAGAAAGCCTCCCGTCCAAATTCGGTTTTCTTATACATTACACCAAATTAGTCTTTCGAGACTTGAAATTACAATTATTTGTACTGAGAAAAGAAAATAACTTTTACTACAATTTTTTTAAAGTGAATTTCTCAAATTGTTTCTAAGACAGAATTGTAATCTTGTCATTTAGTTTTTTCGCATTTTTGTTATCGAAGGTACTATACATATTTCGTTTCATTTTTTTATACTTTGTAATAAAAGTACCATTTCACATCATTTACTGTTCACCTGAAAATATTCGCCATTATAAGTTCACAAAATTTTGAATGCTCAAATGAACGAAATATTTTCGAAAGTTACTCGAATAAAATTAAATATTTTGAAATAAATTATTTTTCAATACATGGTTCAATATTATTACAACAAAATTTGAATTTGAAAAAGAAATAAATATCAATTTTGTTCATTTGAACGTTTAAAACTTTAGGGACTAATCATTGTATTTTCTGAATTAATTAATTAAATAATTAATACAATATATTTAAAAATCAAAATGTATCATAACAATTATTTAATTAATTTGTTGAATTTTGTTGATATTATTTTTTCTACGTTCAGAATATAAAAGAATATTGAATAAGAGTTTTTCTACAATACAGCCAGTGCCTTATTTTGCTGTAAGACTCAATATTAAATCACAATATATTTCGAGCTTATCCGAAAAAACTCGGAATTATCATTAAAAGAAAAAGAAAAAGGAATAGAAATCTCATTAGATTGTAAATTAGTTTTTTTGAACTAAAAATTACTTCACAATTAGTGTGAAGTTTATATTTGCAATATTATAAGAATTAAGTAGTAAGCTTCAAGCACTGCCTAGATTAGATTAATAATAATTGTTATAATATATGCGTCGATGGAAAATAATCAATGAGATATTCAATAAGTATTTAATGCATTGACTCATTGAATACATAAATTTTTCTATTATACATTTTGTAAAATTTTCACTTCCAATAGTGTAACGATTTCTTTTTTACCATATTTAACTACTTTACATTTATAAAAATTGTATTTTATAAAAGAAAGTTACAGAATTAATAAATGTACATTATTTTTCAACTTTGTAATAAAGTGCCGTTTTAAATAATTACCTCATTTTTTTAATAATATCTACTATTAATAATAATGATAGGTATTAAAAATAATACAATTAACAATATTATTAGTAATAAAACAATACGAATATTAATATTATCATTATTATGATTATTATTTTTGTTATTATTATTATTTTATTATTCTTATTTTTATTATTACTATTACTGTTATTTTAATGAATAATATAATAGTTCAAAATTTTAAGTTTAGTTACATATTTTTTTACATAACATTTGATCAAGCAACTTTTGACTTTACCGACAACTGGCTAATTTCAGTTAAATATTTGAAAATTAATTCAATTTTAAAAGAATTGCGTTTACAATTTTTTCATAAGTAGATGAACTTTAAAAGATTTTGATTTAAAATTTTGTAAAATTTCAATTTTCAATGAATTTAATTAGAAATATAAAAAAACTTAGATTTAAACAAAGTTTTTAAAACAAAAAATCTTCTGAAATTAGTTAAATTTTTTAATATATATATTTAACTATAGTTTTATTAAAAATAATAGATTTATAGAAGAATTATAGTTAAAAACCCTAAAATAAATTGAATTTTGAAGCAATTACAAATGATTGAAAAAATTCAATTATTTTCAAAAATTTTAATAAAATTCTTGACAAAATTTTAATTATTTTCAAAAACTTTCCTTAATTCAATGATTTTTAATATCTACTACTTTAATAAAAATTCCTAAAAGAATTCAATTAGTTACAAAAAAATTTTAATAAAATTCTATTCAAACATTTATTTATTTTCATAAATAATAAAAATTTCACAGGAATTCAATTATTTACAAATTATTTTCATAAATTATTCAATTATTTTCGTGAATAATAACATTTTTTATATAGGGATTCAATTATTTTCATGAATAATAAAACTCAATGCTGAATTTCAATTATTTTTAAAACAATTTTAATGGAATTCCTCGAAAAAAGTTATTATTCTTAAAAATGTTATTAAAATTTATCAAAGAAATTTAATTATTTTAATAACCTTTGCTACAATTTATTTATTAGAATTTAAGTATTATTTTCAATAAATTTTTAATTAAATTTTTTTAAAAAGTAAAATTATTTTCAAAAATTTTAATGGAATTCTTTGCGTAACAATTTTATGTTAATTTGTTTTATGTTTTATGTAATTCAATTATATTTAAAAATTTGCAAAATTTCAATTATCTTTATAAATAATAAAAATTTTCTCCGAAATCCAATTAGTTTCAAAACTTTTAATAAAATTCTTGTCAGAATTTCAAATATTTTTAATACAATTTTCATCAAATTTCTCGAAAAATGCAATTATTCTTAAAACTTTTATTAAAATTTGTCAAGAGAATTCAATTATTTGAAAATTTTTTGATAAAATTCTTTATGAAAATTCAATTGTTTTATAAAATATTTATTTTTATATTTAAATAATTGAATTCTCGTAGAATTTTCTAATAAATAGGTATATTGATTTAAAAATGAATTTTAAATAAAAATCTTTGAAAGTTTGAAGGGGTCGTTCATAAACTACGTCACACTTCTAGGGGTGGGGGGGGGGGGTGTCAAGTTGTGTATGGCGAAGTGTGGAAAAAAAATTTTTTGTATGTAAAAAATGTGACGAAGAGGGGGGGGGGGGGAGGTGGTAAAAATCAGTCCGAAAAAGCGTGACGTAGTTTGTGAACGACCCCGAACTTTTCATATTTTTAATTAAAAATTTTATAGAATCAATTTTTCTCAATAAGTTTAATGGAATTTTTTTTAATTATTTGAAGTTTTTAATTTCTAATATATTTAATTGAAGAATTTCAGAATAATCGCAATTTCGTAAAATTAAATTGTAAACAAATGAATTTGAAAATTCACAAAGAACTTTTTCAAAAATTATTTTAAATAAATTGAAGAATTTTAGTTGAAAATTCTAGAAATGAATAATCGTAATGATGAAAATAATTTTTTAAGAAGTTACGGTAACAAAGTAGCAAGTTTTAATTATTATAAAACATATGAAGAAAGTGAAGACTCGGAGTGATCGATATCTTCATGTTTTATAATAATATTCTTGTTATTGAATTTCAAATTTTTGAATATCTTAATTTCTATAAAAAAATAATGACTAAATATTTATTTAAAATTGAAGTTATTGATGTTTTTGAATAATTTTCGTTTTTAAAATACATGAAAAAGTCAGGGAATTTGAAAAGAGCAAAAGCGTGGCAACCCTGCATGGAAATATGCTGGAAATTTTAAGGACATTTTTCTACTTGTAGTAAGTTTGCACAAATTTTGCAAGTTCACTTAAAGTTTCCTGCAAGTTTTCAAGAAAACTTGGCTTATGCATAGCTTTATACTAAATTGAAAAAAATAACTCATTTAATATTAGGTATTTTTTTTAATTTTCCCAGAATTATTTAGTATTTTTCCTTTTTTAGCCGCATCTTCATTATCAGCCTGGAGCATGAGGCAAACTAGGATCTGGAAACCGAGCCATCTGAACCAGGTCTCCTTGTAAATGGTTATTTTCCAAATTCCAATTTGGATTCTAACCTAGAGGAGGGATCGCCAGGGACAGATGGCTTGGAGATTATCATTCTGCTCTATTCGGGTTCGTTTGATGGTATTCAAGGACTTTATGATGTCTTCGTTGCTTGACTGCAAAGGAGGTGGATCTTTGAGCAATGCTGCCTTCATAGCTCTTCATCGATTTCGACGCGGGAGTTGCTGATTCGGTGAGTCATTATAATCTCCACAATTCACTATAATATTTCCTTTCATCAATATAATAATAATTAAATAAATTAATATCTACACTCTTAGTTTGTGTAAACTTGTATTAACATAACATGAAAGGGTCCTTTATGAAATGAGTCACCCAACTTTGGCTCTTTTTTGGTGCATCCAGAAACCTTCTCCCCGAGAATATTATATGTGAGGACATATTTTACCCCAGAAGGTCGAACCCCTTCCCACCCACCTTTATTATAATGTGACGTAGTTTAGAATATTGCTATTTGGTTTTAAATTTTTATTTGAGTTCTGATACATTGCTTTTAACCCTCTGCCTATATACGTTAACTTATTCTCATTCCAGCGCTCTTAAATTAATATAATTTTGATGTAGTCCCCACCAGTCTTACAAATAGTCGATTAAGTTGATATTTTTTTATTAATTATTTTTAAACATTTACCGTCAAATGGGTGTTTGTGTACACATATGTCTTTCTGATTTTATACAGTTTAGTCGAATCTCTTGGATCATGGTGAAAAAGAATTTGAAGATAAGTATTACTATTATTATGTTAATTTCTTTTCGATGATGGCTTATATAAGAATTTAAATCTTGATTAGTCAAGTTCTTGTTTTAACTAAGCGTTTTTTTAATTCTTAAAACATCTTAGCTCAATTTTCGAAAATTTCTAAATTCATTTTGTTTGAACTCTCAGTTTTCTTGAAAGTACCAAATTGATGCCAAAAATTTGGATCAATTTTTTATTTGATCCATCATTTTTGGTATTAATTTGTTGAAATTTAATACTATTAAGTTAACAGTGCTGCATTTCAGGTATAGATCTCTCCGCAGTTTTTTTGAGTCCTGTTATGGTTCAGATGGAGCTTAACCCAAAGTTAAGTATTATTTATGGGAACAATCTCGATTTCTTAATTATACTCATTGCTGTACCTGTAAAAGTCCAAAAGATTTCTCTGTTTCTTCCAGCAATATTTTTCTTCCTCGGTATTTGGAGCTTTTACCCCGACTCGCTCTGCTTATGATATAGGATTATAAAAGAAAGGTTAGTAATTTCTATTTAATTTGAACTATTTCTAAGTATTTTAACCCTTTACGACAATGCATCTGATGCTGATTAGGCTTTTAAAAAATATTTAGAACAATATCTAAAATTAGTGACTTATCTAAGTGACAATATGTCACTTACCGTGCAGTTTTTCTGTTGCACTGAAAGACTTTTTGTTTTAAAATTTAATATGATTCATTTCAAGCAGGAGAAAGCGATGTTTTTAGGTTATTTAATCGTACGAACGTATCAACTTTTGAGAAAATAATACTAAAAATTAGTATGATCCGTACCAATCTTTAGTATGAAGCATATTAATAGCTGATATGTTCATATACGATTAAGTAACCTAAAAACATCGTTTTTCCTTGTTTGAAATAAATCATTGAATTTTTAAACAAAAAGTCAGTGTGTAGGACAGAACAGAGTGTTATAAAACGAACCTTAATGAAAATGAACCTCTATAATATTATATTGTATAAGAGTATTCAAATTGAAAAGGGATAACATAAAACGTAAATGTCATCTGCAATATAATCTTACTGTATAAAATTAGAGAAAACAAAGCCGCAACAATTTGAAATTGAAAAAGGAATATCCGTTATCCGCATAAAGCATAAAACGTAAATGTCAGGTGCAATAATCGTTCTGTTAATTAGTCGGGGGGAAACTAAACGATCAGTTCGCTGATGCATAAGTTAAGAGCGAAAGCTTTCGAATTCCAATACTTGGTTAAATGAGCTATAATAGTGAACGTTGTGTGGCCATTTACAACAACAGACTCAAACAGAATAATGTTTCGCAAAAGACACGAATACACTGGAAAATCTCGGCGTTTATATGTTGTATACGTATAGATAAGGACGATTGAAAATAGAATTCGTTGGTGTGTGTCTGTGTGCGAATATCTCTGTTTCTGAACTTAATGGGGGTGTAGAGGGGAGAGTTCGAAATTGAAAGGTATCAGCGTGAGCGTGTGCAGTCAGTGACAAGCGAAAGACCGTATCAGAGGGTAATCCTATTGGTGGACGGTAGTGTCGCGATGTTCGGACGTCATTGGCTCGTCGGAGGACGTCGAGGGCGTGGCCTTCCCCATATTTTGAAGCGGGGGTGGGCGCTGAACAACCCCTGGTAGCGATTACGAGAAAACCACACGCGGGGTTGCACTCCAGGGTGGATGAGAATTCAACATGGCGGCGGATGTTGCAAGCCCGAGGCAGAGGGTAAGTTCACCGTCTCACACTGCGTGTAACCCGTTCGATTCAGCCGGAAATGAATTTTCTCCCAATCCACCTTTTGCAAATTCAATTCACGCCGGCACTTCAGGAGTCGCAAGTTCGTTCGACTTTACAATTAATTATTCAGTCAGGGCTGCTCCTAATAGAGTCTTTCTCGATTTTACTGCACCCTTTTCGTTTTTATTTACGTGTTTCGAGTGCTCTATTAAAATTACGTTTCTTTCTTCTTTTTTCTCCAATTTAATTGTTTGTGAAGCACTTTCTTTTGTTAAAACCCTGTCAGAATCTAGGAAAACTGGTCAAGTCCTTATTAAAGTTATTTAGAACTTCATTAATAAACACTAAAAAAAAAGTGCCAAATTGAAGCTGACTTCAGTGGAAGTTCCACTGCTAAAGTGGAACCAAGATTTAATACCCAAAATCGGTTCTAAATTGATAACCAACTTTTTACAGTGAAGCATTTTGAACCATGGGATAGAATGGAGAATTTAGCTCCAACAGAATAAAAATTTTCTTCTGGGCTTTCTAACACTTATTGTTTACTAGAGAATTTTCTGTTTTAAATTTTAAACCAGTATCTTGATGGAAAAGCCAACGTTACCCCGAGTTAGTTTTACTTGCGATTATGTCACTTTCGTATTTCGTTGAATTTGAATTTCGCGCCATTCGACTTAATTTTATGCTCCTCCGTTAGATGGCGAAAAACTCTCTCACAAAAGAGATGAAACCGTTCGAGTACAAGAGTCAGAGACTCGTTAAGATTATAATGTTTATTTACACGCAGAAAAACAATAATTTTTATATATTTTTTAATCATAAAATAATTAATAGTAATAAATAACGTTGAAATTAATAATAATAAATTATTAATAATTTATTTATTCCACATTATGGAATAATATGACAAATTTACAAATGATTAATCCATGATTTATTCTGTACTATAGCCACACTATCCGCGCGCAAGCGCGCGGGAATGTTGTATGGAACTGCTTATTTTAAACAATTTAAAAAATTTTAAAGAAATAATTATTATTACCTAACAAAGAGATTTAACTCACTAAAATTCAAATAATTTCACTCAATGGTCTCAATTTAAATAGAATTTACATTACTAGACTTAAACTATGGATAGAACAATTCCAATTAGTATCTGGGTCATCTTTTGCATTGCTTATTTTATAAACCCATTTTAATTTAAATACTTTTTTAAGAAATAATAATTATTACATACTGAAAAAAGTTTTACTTGAAATAGCGATAAGTTTCTCTAGAATAACGAAAGTATTATTTTAAGCACTGAAAAATTTCGCTACTAAAGTGAAATCTGTAGTTTATCCAGCTAAATATTTTTTGCCGTGCATAACGAAAAAAGAATTAAATTAACATCAGATTTTCTACATTCAAAAAAAAAACGAATTCAAATAGAAATTAATCATTTTACAACTTAACCAAATTCACCCCAGAAATCACTGAATTCGATAATTTAGAAGAAAGTCAGACAAAAGAAGGGTTCCTACAGAATCTGGAAATCAGGAAAATCATGGAAACGGCCTGAAATTTTTAAAAGTTTCTAAATTTTTCAGTTTTCCATTTTTCCTCTTGAATAGAAATTCAAATAATAATAAAGCTAAATCCCATAAAAGAGAGGAAAAAATGTTGAATTTTAAGAAATTCGGATTTTTGAATTTTTGATAATTTTCGATAATTTTAGATTTTTTACCAAAGAGTCGAGGCTATTAAATAAGTAAAGTATTTTCCAAGAGCACAAAAATAATGAAGCTAAATCCCATAAAAGAGAGGAAAAAATGTTGAATTTTAAGAAATTCGGATTTTTGAATTTTTTCGAATTTTTGATAATTTTAGATTTTTTACCAAAGAGTCGAGACAATTTAATAAGTAAAGTATTTTCCAAGAGCACAAAAATAATGAAGCTAAATCCCATAAAAGAGAGGAAAAAATGTTGAATTTTAAGAAATTCGGATTTTTGAATTTTTTCGAATTTTTGATAATTTTAGATTTTTTACCAAAGAGTCGAGACAATTTAATAAGTAAAGCATTTTCCAAGAGCACAAAAATAATGAAGCTAAATCCCATAAAAGAGAGGAAAAAATGTTGAATTTTAAGAAATTCGGATTTTTGAATTTTTTCGAATTTTTGATAATTTTAGATTTTTTACCAAAGAGTCTAGACAATTTAATAAGTAAAGCATTTTTTAAGAGCACAAAAATAATGAAGCTAAATCCCATAAAAGAGAGGAAAAAATGTTGAATTTTAAGAAATTCGGATTTTTGAATTTTTGATAATTTTCGATAATTTTAGATTTTTTACCAAAGAGTCGAGACAATTTAATAAGTAAAGCATTTTCCAAGAGCACAAAAATAATGAAGCTAAATCCCATAAAAGAGAGGAAAAAATGTTGAATTTTAAGAAATTCGGATTTTTGAATTTTTGATAATTTTCGATAATTTTAGATTTTTTACCAAAGAGTCGAGACAATTTAATAAGTAAAGCATTTTCCAAGAGCACAAAAATAATGAAGCTAAATCCCATAAAAGAGAAGAAAAAATGTTGAATTTTAAGAAATTCGGATTTTTGAATTTTTTCGAATTTTTGATAATTTTAGATTTTTTACCAAAGAGTCTAGACAATTTAATAAGTAAAGCATTTTCCAAGAGCACAAAAATAATGAAGCTAAATCCCATAAAAAAGAGGAAAAAATGTTGAATTTTAAGAAATTCGGATTTTTGAATTTTTGATAATTTTCGATAATTTTAGATTTTTTACCAAAGAGTCGAGACAATTTAATAAGTAAAGCATTTTCCAAGAGCACAAAAATAATGAAGCTAAATCCCATAAAAGAGAGGAAAAAATGTTGAATTTTAAGAAATTCGGATTTTTGAATTTTTTCGAATTTTTGATAATTTTAGATTTTTTACCAAAGAGTAGAGACAATTTAATAAGTAAAGCATTTTCCAAGAGCACAAAAATAATAAAGCTAAATCCCATAAAAGAGAGGAAAAAATGTTGAATTTTAAGAAATTCGGATTTTTGAATTTTTTCGAATTTTTGATAATTTTAGATTTTTTACCAAAGAGTCGAGACAATTTAATAAGTAAAGCATTTTCCAAGAGCACAAAAATAATGAAGCTAAATCCCATAAAAGAGAGGAAAAAATGTTAAATTTTAAGAAATTCGGATTTTTGAATTTTTGATAATTTTCGATAATTTTAGATTTTTTACCAAAGAGTCGAGACAATTTAATAAGTAAAGCATTTTCCAAGAGCACAAAAATAATGAAGCTAAATCCCATAAAAGAGAAGAAAAAATGTTGAATTTTAAGAAATTCGGATTTTTGAATTTTTGATAATTTTCGATAATTTTAGATTTTTTACCAAAGAGTCGAGACAATTTAATAAGTAAAGCATTTTCCAAGAGCACAAAAATAATGAAGCTAAATCCCATAAAAGAGAGGAAAAAATGTTGAATTTTAAGAAATTCGGATTTTTGAATTTTTGATAATTTTCGATAATTTTAGATTTTTTACCAAAGAGTCGAGACAATTTAATAAGTAAAGCATTTTCCAAGAGCACAAAAATAATGAAGCTAAATCCCATAAAAGAGAAGAAAAAATGTTGAATTTTAAGAAATTCGGATTTTTGAATTTTTTCGAATTTTTGATAATTTTAGATTTTTTACCAAAGAGTCTAGACAATTTAATAAGTAAAGCATTTTCCAAGAGCACAAAAATAATGAAGCTAAATCCCATAAAAGAGAGGAAAAAATGTTGAATTTTAAGAAATTCGGATTTTTGAATTTTTGATAATTTTCGATAATTTTAGATTTTTTACCAAAGAGTCGAGACAATTTAATAAGTAAAGCATTTTCCAAGAGCACAAAAATAATGAAGCTAAATCCCATAAAAGAGAGGAAAAAATGTTGAATTTTAAGAAATTCGGATTTTTGAATTTTTGATAATTTTCGATAATTTTAGATTTTTTACCAAAGAGTCGAGACAATTTAATAAGTAAAGCATTTTCCAAGAGCACAAAAATAATGAAGCTAAATCCCATAAAAGAGAGGAAAAAATGTTGAATTTTAAGAAATTCGGATTTTTGAATTTTTGATAATTTTCGATAATTTTAGATTTTTACCAAAGAGTCGAGACAATTTAATAAGTAAAGCATTTTCCAAGAGCACAAAAATAATGAAGCTAAATCCCATAAAAGAGAGGAAAAAATGTTGAATTTTAAGAAATTCGGATTTTTGAATTTTTGATAATTTTCGATAATTTTAGATTTTTTACCAAAGAGTCGAGACAATTTAATAAGTAAAGCATTTTCCAAGAGCACAAAAATAATGAAGCTAAATCCCATAAAAGAGAAAAAAAAATGTTGAATTTTAAGAAATTCGGATTTTTGAATTTTTTCGAATTTTTGATAATTTTAGATTTTTTACCAAAGAGTCGAGACAATTTAATAAGTAAAGCATTTTCCAAGAGCACAAAAATAATGAAGCTAAATCCCATAAAAGAGAGGAAAAAATGTTGAATTTTAAGAAATTCGGATTTTTGAATTTTTGATAATTTTCGATAATTTTAGATTTTTTACCAAAGAGTCGAGACAATTTAATAAGTAAAGCATTTTCCAAGAGCACAAAAATAATGAAGCTAAATCCCATAAAAGAGAAGAAAAAATGTTGAATTTTAAGAAATTCGGATTTTTGAATTTTTTCGAATTTTTGATAATTTTAGATTTTTTACCAAAGAGTCTAGACAATTTAATAAGTAAAGCATTTTCCAAGAGCACAAAAATAATGAAGCTAAATCCCATAAAAAAGAGGAAAAAATGTTGAATTTTAAGAAATTCTGATTTTTGAATTTTTGATAATTTTCGATAATTTTAGATTTTTTACCAAAGAGTCTAGACAATTTAATAAGTAAAGCATTTTCCAAGAGCACAAAAATAATGAAGCTAAATCCCATAAAAAAGAGGAAAAAATGTTGAATTTTAAGAAATTCGGATTTTTGAATTTTTGATAATTTTCGATAATTTTAGATTTTTTACCAAAGAGTCGAGACAATTTAATAAGTAAAGCATTTTCCAAGAGCACAAAAATAATGAAGCTAAATCCCATAAAAGAGAGGAAAAAATGTTGAATTTTAAGAAATTCGGATTTTTGAATTTTTTCGAATTTTTGATAATTTTAGATTTTTTACCAAAGAGTCGAGACAATTTAATAAGTAAAGCATTTTCCAAGAGCACAAAAATAATGAAGCTAAATCCCATAAAAGAGAGGAAAAAATGTTGAATTTTAAGAAATTCGGATTTTTGAATTTTTTCGAATTTTTGATAATTTTAGATTTTTTACCAAAGAGTCGAGACAATTTTATAAGTAAAGCATTTTCCAAGAGCACAAAAATAATGAAGCTAAATCCCATAAAAGAGAGGAAAAAATGTTGAATTTTAAGAAATTCGGATTTTTGAATTTTTGATAATTTTCGATAATTTTAGATTTTTTACCAAAGAGTCGAGACAATTTAATAAGTAAAGCATTTTCCAAGAGCACAAAAATAATGAAGCTAAATCCCATAAAAGAGAGGAAAAAATGTTGAATTTTAAGAAATTCGGATTTTTGAATTTTTGATAATTTTCGATAATTTTAGATTTTTTACCAAAGAGTCGAGACAATTTAATAAGTAAAGCATTTTCCAAGAGCACAAAAATAATGAAGCTAAATCCCATAAAAGAGAAGAAAAAATGTTGAATTTTAAGAAATTCGGATTTTTGAATTTTTTCGAATTTTTGATAATTTTAGATTTTTTACCAAAGAGTCGAGACAATTTAATAAGTAAAGCATTTTCCAAGAGCACAAAAATAATGAAGCTAAATCCCATAAAAGAGAGGAAAAAATGTTGAATTTTAAGAAATTCGGATTTTTGAATTTTTGATAATTTTCGATAATTTTAGATTTTTTACCAAAGAGTCGAGACAATTTAATAAGTAAAGCATTTTCCAAGAGCACAAAAATAATGAAGCTAAATCCCATAAAAGAGAAGAAAAAATGTTGAATTTTAAGAAATTCGGATTTTTGAATTTTTTCGAATTTTTGATAATTTTAGATTTTTTACCAAAGAGTCTAGACAATTTAATAAGTAAAGCATTTTCCAAGAGCACAAAAATAATGAAGCTAAATCCCATAAAAAAGAGGAAAAAATGTTGAATTTTAAGAAATTCGGATTTTTGAATTTTTGATAATTTTCGATAATTTTAGATTTTTTACCAAAGAGTCGAGACAATTTAATAAGTAAAGCATTTTCCAAGAGCACAAAAATAATGAAGCTAAATCCCATAAAAGAGAGGAAAAAATGTTGAATTTTAAGAAATTCGGATTTTTTAATTTTTTCGAATTTTTGATAATTTTAGATTTTTTACCAAAGAGTCTAGACAATTTAATAAGTAAAGCATTTTCCAAGAGCACAAAAATAATAAAGCTAAATCCCATAAAAGAGAGGAAAAAATGTTGAATTTTAAGAAATTCGGATTTTTGAATTTTTGATAATTTTCGATAATTTTAGATTTTTTACCAAAGAGTCGAGACAATTTAATAAGTAAAGCATTTTCCAAGAGCACAAAAATAATGAAGCTAAATCCCATAAAAGAGAAGAAAAAATGTTGAATTTTAAGAAATTCGGATTTTTGAATTTTTTCGAATTTTTGATAATTTTAGATTTTTTACCAAAGAGTCGAGACAATTTAATAAGTAAAGCATTTTCCAAGAGCACAAAAATAATGAAGCTAAATCCCATAAAAGAGAGGAAAAAATGTTGAATTTTAAGAAATTCGGATTTTTGAATTTTTTCGAATTTTTGATAATTTTAGATTTTTTACCAAAGAGTCGAGACAATTTAATAAGTAAAGCATTTTCCAAGAGCACAAAAATAATGAAGCTAAATCCCATAAAAGAGAGGAAAAAATGTTGAATTTTAAGAAATTCGGATTTTTGAATTTTTGATAATTTTCGATAATTTTAGATTTTTTGAACTTTCTGGGAAATGTAATTTCATCAATTAATTTAATTTTCAAATACAAAGTTTGGAATTCCGTTTAACAATTACGGAATTTATCTCTATTCCACTGAATTTTTAATGCAAATTCGAAAATTTCAGGAGAATTTTATGGAAATATTATGGATTTTAACTTGGATTTTCTTAATCTCCAATGCAATTTTTTAAATTCTAGGGAAATGTAATGGAGATATTACAATATTTATTTAAAGTTTAAATGGTAATTTCGTGGAATTTGTACGATTCAATTAACTTTGTTTTCGAATGAAGAGTTGTGAATTCCATGGAAATTTTTTTTTCAAATATGTAATGTCCATAGAAGTTGTTTTGAAATTTCTATGATAATTCCAGTTGACAATTTCCGAGGAATTTGTTTTTCTCCATTCAACGAGTTTATGAATTAATTTTTTGAAATTTTACACAAGATAAAAAAAATTTTCTGACTTAACGTCATTTATCAGGTGTTGGAAAAAAAACATACATGACAAAATATTGAACTCTGATAAATGTGGATGAATGTTGTGATGGATAATAAATGTCGTAACCCTACCACAATTTTTTTTGCTTGTACATAAAAGATTTGAGTTTACCTGGAGAATAACCAGGACATCGATGCAGGTCGATGCAGATCAACAATTGCATGCCGTATATAATGCGCCTGATATTATTCCGTCGAGGGTGTGTGCATTGGGAGCCAAAAAGGAGCAGTAGTGGCACCGGCAGCAGCATCCGTCTGGAGAGTGGGAGTGAGAGAGGGTTGTTTTGCTATCAGACTCGATTTTGAGTCGCGCAAGCGCTGCCCCCGCGAAGCTCCTTTCGAACGCCGCACATCAAACGTAGCGGCTATAGGTTAAATCCTCGGTATTCCGTTTTTCTTGTTTTTCCCGCGTTGCCTCCTGATCCCGCCTTCAAAAGTACTCGCGGACCAATCAGTTGCCTACCGTCGCGACGCTATCCGTCGGGACGTATCTCTCTTTTACTTGTGACATCATCGTGAGTTGCAGTCAACGTTTACGAACAGATCGGCTGTCATCTGCCAATATTTTGCGATTGCTGAATTTTCATTCTTTCATATAGTATTACCTGTTTTTTTTCAACCAGTTTTTCATCATCGTCTCTGGATTTTTTTATAAATATTTCGCAATTTTGTGTACGTTGGTTTGATACTGTTGTATTTTTTCGTTAAACTGTGTTTTGTGATTTTTTTCCGAAATTTATCATTTTTTAATTGGTTTTGTTTATTGTTCATATTTTTGTTTATGATGTTCATTGTCGTAAACTGTGAATTGTGATTTATTGTGAAGTTGTTGATGTTGAAGCTTTTTTCAATTTTGAGAGTTTAAGTGATTCAGTGATGAGTTTTTGACTAATATTTTTTCTAGAGGAAAAAGAATAAAATAACTTTTACTATACTTGTACAATAAATTCTAAACTGTTTTCGCGCATTTCTGAATCTCAATTTTTACTCTCTAAATCTGAATTAGAGAAAGTCGTCCTCTAATTTAAATCAGTAAAAATTCCCACTAATTGTTATAGTAACTTCTTACTGAAACTTTAGTTAAAAATTTAAAACTAGTAAAATCTTAATAGTGAAAATTTTAATACAAGTGAATATTTATTTGATAATAGACAAATATCTTGAAAAAAAATTGAGCGCCAAGACGTTAGAATTAAACTATTAATAAAATTAATTGCAATTAATTATTCACAGTTTTTCTGCGGATATCAAATTAAGACAAAAAACGAATCAAAAGTGTTGCCACTTTTGAATCTTTTTTTGTCTCAATCGCAGAAAATCTCAATTTTATCGCAGAAAAACTGTGATAAAAATGCAAATAAAACAAATAAAATTATCCTGTGAAAGCAAAGAATTTTTAGGCTTTCACTTCGATTGTTGTCATTGAGTTCTTAAACTTTTAAAGTTCACCAATAATTAGATAAAAAAAAGGATTTTTACTTTTTTTGCAAATTTTTAAAATGTAAATTTTTTAATTCGTAAATTTTTAATAATATTAAAATTTTGGCTTTCTTAAATAAACAATTTTTGTTTGTGTAAAAGCTGATAAACTTGGGAGTAATTTGCTTCTGTAATTTGTTTTTTCAGAAAACAAACATTTTTTTTCAAGTAAAAGAAAAATGAATGGAGGAACGACGATGGGGCCGTCGGACGATCCCTGTATTCAGCATCGTCCGTCGCAAAACGAAACAAGTTCAGATCATCCACAAAGTCCTAATAGTCCTTTGAGCATTCGTCATGGTGAGTGCAATTCGAATAATTTTTAACAATTTAAAGTTTTAAACTAATTAAATGTATAATTTTTTCGATAGATAACAATTTTTATTTTTTTTCTATTAGTAAAAAATTCTATTATTTGCTTTAGCTGTTTTATTATAAATACTGCTTCAATAGTTTATTTCGTTTTTCTATAAAAACTAACTAAAAAATAAAAAAAAAAAATTTTTCTGTGTTTTTAAGTCTTTTGCAATTAAAATGTCTTTAAATAATTAAATTAAATGTTTTTAAATTAAAATCTTTGAAATTCTAATTACTGTAAAACTATAATACCTAATATTTAAATATAAAAAATTATTACTTAAAATAATTAAATTCCATCGAGAAATTTCATTAAAAAATTGAAAATTATTGAAATCTGACGAAGAATTCTATTAATTTTTTTTTAAATAATTGAATTCTTGTGAAAATGTTTATTTTTGAAAAGAATTGAATTCTTGGGAAGAATTTTATTAAAATTTCTTAAATAATTGTATTGCTTCGTAGAATTTTATTTTGTACGAAAATAATTGAATTATTTAGAAGATTTTTACAGTAATTGTATATAGGAAGAATGTTATATTTTACGAAAATAATATTGTATTCTATGATCAATTTTATTATAATTTTTCAAATTTATATAAAGGGAGCGTTCATAAATGATGTCACGCAATTTCATGCAATTTCACATGTAAAAATACATTGTGTCACGTTTAGTAGAGACCCCCCCCCCCATACGCTCAAAAACGTGATATCATTTGTGAACGCTTCCAAAGTATTTTATCAAAATTTTTTAAAATAATTGAATTTCTGTAATCATTACATTTCTATTTAAATTCATTACAAATTGATATTTTCTAAAATTTCAAATCGAAATCTTTGAAGTTCATCTATTTATGAAGACTGTAAACGCAACTCTTTTGAAAACCAATTAATTTTGAAAATTTTAATTAAATAAACTAAAAAAAAATTCAATTTTGGAGAAATTACAAATAATTACAAAAAAATTAAATTATTTTCAAAAAAAGAAATAAAATTTTTCTTATAAAATTCAACTATGTTCAAAATTTGAAAAAAAAATTCTCATAAAATCCCAATTATCTTTATAAATAACAAAATTCTTCTCCAAAATTCAATTATTTTCATAAATGTCAAAAAAATTCTTGTCCTAATTTCAATTATTTTCAAAAATAAAATGCATTTTTCTAATTTCAATGATTTTCAATATATACTATTTTAATAAAATTTCCCAAAAAGAATTCAATTATTTAAAAAAATTTTTAATAAAATTGTATGCAAGCATTTAATTATATTCATAAATAATAGAAATTTCACTGGAATTCAATTGTTTTCATAAATAATACATTGTTTTTAAGGAATTCAATTATTATTTTCATGAAAAATAATTTAAAATTCTAAAAAATAATAATTGAATTAAAATGATGAAAATAATTTTGATGAAGTTAAAGTAACACTATTCATATAATATAAAATAATGATTTTATCTCTCGGTCATCTATAATTATTAGAAAACATGAAGAAATCGATCACTCCGAGTCGAAGACTCGGAGTTATCGATATCTTCATGTTTTATAACAATATACTTTTATAAGTTGTTTAATTTAAAAAAAGGTTTCAATTTAAATTTTTTGAATATCTTAATTCCTGTGGAAAATCCTGTTCCAAAAATAAGATTAAAAATAGGAATTGTGCAAATATTTTTCTTCTTTTTTCTAAAACAAAATAATAATTTTGTTAAAAAAAATTGTGATTCATAAAGAAAAATAATGCAAAATAAATAAATTTTCTATTTTTTAACAATTTTCTAATTTTGTTTAGAAGTAAAGAACAAAGGGTATACATGTACACTTAAAATAAGTGAAATTTTATTTATTGTAAATATATTTTTTACATGGAAGACTTTTGAAACATAAATAAGTGAATTTGCACTTATTCAGATTTTGAGATTGAGAGTAAAGGTTTCCTGTGGTTTAACACGTAGAAAACAATTTTTTTGTTGAAGTTGAAGTACGATGAAGTTGTGCATGTAATAGGACCGTGGTTTGTTTATTTACAAACTTATGCTTTTGAATGTATAAAATCTTTTCTATAGATATATTTTTCGTTTCATAAAATAAAAATTTAATTAATCAACAATAAAAGATTAATTTTCACAACAACTGTTTGGGAAATGAATGCGAAAATATTGAGAAGGGTGATTTCAGTTATGGTGTTGTAGGTATAAATTTGGCCTCATGTATATATCGAAATAAACGGGAGTATCGCTAATACGATAACGATTAACCGCACTGAGTAAACCGGATTGTGTGTCAGGGGCAGGGGTGGGCCAAAATAGAAAATTCAGACCCTTTGACCATTTCTCATTGCAATTTACCCTCCCTCCCTCCCTCCCTCCCTCTTCTCCAACTCTGTGCTCTATCTTCAATGATCCTATAATACTGGTCGCAGGTGGCGCCCGGAAGCTCGCACCATCCACCAGCATTGATATGCTAATGAAATTTGACGCCCTTACTTAGTAGAGCCCCGAATTGTACGTGGTGGTTGTTCGCCTAGCAATTCAATGCATAATTTCTTTTTTCTCGTTTAACCCCGTCGTATAGTGGATATGCATTCCGTGAAACGTGTTTCCTGCGCCCCTCCCGAGAGACTAGAATTTAATTACTCTAATGGCATAATACTGTTGTCAACACTCAAACTCACACTATACTCTATACTCTACTCTTGCGATCATGAAAGTGTACAACAAATTGTGAATTTCAAAAAAGGTTTCAATTTCCTAATTTCAAATTTTCTAAATAGGAAATTTTATTAATATTCAGTAATATATTTTAGTAAATTATTTAATAGAAAAAAACTGATAAAATCAGAATTTTCATACTGCTCAACAAAATTGGAAAACCATAATAGGTATACAAATTCTTGACATCAAATTTTACTTGTTACGCTGACTCCGAATTTCAGGGCAAATTTGAAAAATTCAAAATGGCGGATCCAATATGTCAGCCAAAGAAAAATACTTAATTTTATCTCATTCGCTATACAAAAGTTTACAAAAGTTTTACTTGAAAACAAGCAAAAAATAGTACATATTTGCTTCAAATACTAAAATTATTAGATAAAATACCATTTAATTGAGTCAAATAAAATATTTACTTGACAATAGACAATTAATCAATTTTTTTTATAATGTTCAAAATCCTATTTTTGTCAAAAACTATTTTTTTATTCAAAATTTTGGAGAACCGTAAGGTGTTAAAAATAATTTTTCTGACCATAATACATAGTACCTACTTTTATTAAGTCTGGTTGTAAAAGATTTGAGTAATTTCTTCTTTAAAAGATGTCGTTAAATTATGCGATTTAAAGTCTTTAAAGTTTAGAATATTTAGGAAAAAAGAAAAATGATTGAGAAGGAGCAGTTTAAATGGAGAGCTGGAATTGAGTTTTGATTATATAAAGATAGAGAGACAGGAGTGGAGTTGAACTACTGTGAAGAATTTTGTTCGCGACCCCTTTTAGAAAGAGAGAGAGTGAGTGCCAGCAATAAATACAATTCCATCAAATCACTGCTGGTAATGAAAAGCGTGACTAATAAAATAAGTGGCAGGTCCCAAAGTGATTTGCCAACGAGAGAGACACGAACCCCCCTTATCTGAAAGTTAGGAAATCGCATTTCGTCAACTCCCAGATGTTTGCAGGGCGTGCAGATCGTTGACGATCTTCACCCCTCTTGATCTTCTTATAACTATATGGATTGTCCCTTTAATTTCCATTCTCTTCTCACTTGCTCTTTCTTTTTTTCACCCATTCTTTTCTCTCTCATCTATTTGAATTCTTCCTCTTGACATTTCGCCGCCGCCTCCTCCTCCTCTCCCTTTTTTCGACGAAACAAAATATATTTTTTGTTTTAAATCACAATTTAATTCCCATAATATCGCTTTCTACTTTCTGAGCTTTTTCCAAACTCATTTCCCCATGTAAATATTGTTTGCATTTGAAATGCCTCGTTGAGCCTGCAGGAATGAAAAACGGAATGTCTCCTTGTGCTTGAAATTGATCCTATAAACACGACAGATTTATATATATTTATACTTTTGTCAAGAGGGAAAAAAGAAATTATTTAAGAGAGCTGTGTGATGGATGCTTTTATACAATTTTACGTGTCTTGTGATTTTTTTATGATAGAAAAATTGTTTTAGAATATTCTCTTGTAAATAAATTTCTCTTAACAATTTCAGAGATTTAAGCTTTTATTTTTATTGATTTATAAGCATAATTATCACTAAATTAATAATTTAAGAAGAAATCATAATTAATGTTCCTACAATTTTTAGGTTTGAGTGAATGGAGCTTTTTTTATTTTTGAATGAAATTTTGAATTGAATTTAAATTTTAGTAGGAAATATTTGTTCGTTGTTTGTATACCTATACCTTTGTCAACGAACTAAACATTTAAATTCTTCTATTTTTTATTTCAGTATGGTAATTTTTACAAATATTTAAATGGAAGGGAAATTTCGTTTATTTGAACGTTCAAAATTTTAGGCAAAATAAATATTGTGTTAATAATTTAAGAATATGGTTAAATTCTTATTTAATTATTCTTATTTCCTTAGAATTTAAGAATAAGTAATAATTATTATTAAATTAGTAATAGAAAAATATTAATAATTAAAAAATCATTAAATGAATAATTAATTTTAACAAATAAATAAATTTCATAATTTTGCGATAAACTTTTTTAAAAAAATTGACTAATTTTACAGACGTGAAAATTAAAAAAAAACAAAAAAATATAAATGAATATAAATAAAAATTTTCTGCGTTACTAAAAAAGTAATTGTTTTGAAATTCGCAGGTAAAATTTTAATAATCATAAATTAGAGACATTTTTTAATTGCTCAACTTATTTAAAAATAAAAAATTGTTGTATTTTGTCAAAATTTCTCATTTCTCTTTTATCACTTATCGAGTAAATAAAAATTTATTTATTGTAAAAACAACTTTTTCCATCGTACAGTTTTTTTTCAAGAAAAATTGGTTAAAATCGCGAAATATTCAATGTTCGAAAAGTTTAAATTATCAGTGAGGAAAAGTTTGACTTTTTAACTGAAAAAAACGTCAACATCTCGCATTCAATAAATATTTTTTCAAATAACATTGCACGGCATTTGTGTAAACTCTTAAATTTGCCAATATTATTTGAAAAAAAGAGTTTAATTTCTCTAGTTTTAATTAATTAATTAGATTTTTATTAAAAATAGTAATATTGTAAGAAAAATAGTAAAAATTGAAAATGATGAAAATAAAAATTAAAAATATTAATAATGTAGAATAATTAATAGTAATAGTAATTATAATAACTATAATAATTATAAAATAATAACTGCAATAACAACAATTGTGAAAATTGTTATAAAATAATAAAGACTCTAATTATTTTTCTTTCGAAGATAAAATATGAATTATTATCAAAAATATCTTCACAGGAAACGGGAAAGAAATGTATAAAAATATCTCGATTGAAATATTGACTTTTAAGTGAAGCGCTGTTGGATATAAGAAATAATTAAATTTTTAATTTTTTCAAATAGAAGTGTACTTTTAATAAATTTTTCTTTTTTTTTGTGAGTCGGTAGATTTTATTTTCAATTTATTTATTATCAACTAATTTAACTAAATTAATCTAAATTGAAAATAAATTCTAAAAATGCTTGAAATTTTGCACTGAATTTTCCTTTTACTTTTTGATGATTACTTTATCATTAAACATATTGCGTGTCTTAACGTCAAATTCAATATTTTGACGGTCTCATCACATGAGAAATTATTATTTTTATTATTATTATTATTATTACATCTGAAATAATAAACGTCTGTATTCAATTTTTAAGATAATTTTCTCTAGAATCGCTGCAACTTATCGATGTAAAAAATTTTATGTAATTTTTTCCTGTAAAATTTTTTTTCGCTCTTATCTAGAAAATATTTTTTTTATTTCGCTTTTGCTACATTTTGCCTTGAAAACAGATTTTCTTATTATTTATTATTATTATTTTGCATAGTATTATTATTATTTATTATTATTATTTTGTATATTATTATTATTTTCTTATTATAAATTTTAAGAAAGTAGAAAATATAAAAAAATAATTTTTTAATTAAATTATTAACAATAAAAAAATAATAATAATACAAATAATTTGCATAATAATTACAAATTGCGTTTTATTGATAGTTCAGCTCATTGGTTAAGGTCCTCGATTTACATTTGCCGAACTCGGGTTCGATTCCGCGACCAAAAAATTTCTCAAATTGCTTTTTTTAATTAATTATCGAAAAAAAATTTTTTTTTTTCAGATTCGGGGGAAAGTACAGTAATTTCTCCGGGTCTTCCGGAACGTTACAGTCCTTTGGGTGCAACGGGATCAGTGTCGAGTCAAGATCCTTATGTATCCCGATCAGTGCAAGAATGTCCTGTACCATTGTGTCGAGGGATGCCGAGTAATTTTTCCGTTGCACCATCTCCCTACTTGACTGCACTTGAAAATGGACATCCTCATATTCTTGGGCAAGTTCAACAGCATCAGCAACAACAGCAGCAACAACAACAACAACAGCAACAACACTCACAACATGGTACAAAATCACCGAGAAGTCTTGGATTAGTTTGCGTTGTTTGCGGTGATACGAGTTCTGGAAAACATTACGGAATTCTCGCCTGTAACGGTTGCAGTGGTTTCTTCAAGAGAAGCGTGCGAAGAAAATTAATTTACCGGTAAGTCAATCTTTTGTGGTATTCAAAACTGTTTTTTTTTCTTAAATTTTCTGATTTATATTTATCAAATAAATATGTTTAATTGTTAAAAATAATTTTTGAGTCGAATAATTTTTAAGTCAAATCATTTTTAATTAAAATGAAATGATATTTTCTTCAAATAATACGAGAATTTTTTGTTCAAATTTAATTTATATTCAATTTAAAAAAAATTATTTGTCTCAAATAAGTTGAAATTAAAAATTTTCCAAATTTTTAATTAAAATGATTAAAAAAACATTATTTTCAAAAAATTTAAGTCAAAAGAATTTAATAATTCATAAAAACTCTAATAAAAATTTTTGAAGCCATGTTCGAAATGAAATAAATTTAAATTTGATGAGAAAAAAAAACCGGGAAAAATTAGAACAAAGGGAATTTTGTTGAACGAAAATAGTAGACACCCCGTGAATTACTATATAAAAGCAATATAACGTTGAAAAGATAATTATTTAGAAACGAAATCAAAACTCGAGTAAATATTTAGGTATAGATGTAAATCGCGATGTAAATCAGGTCAAAAGTGTCCACTGGGGAATATATTCCTAGTTGATAAATATATATATATATATATATAAATATAGAGAGTTCAGAGGCGATCGAAATGAAGCATGAGCAGACACAGACACCGATCCCAGTTAAGAGGGATTCGATGGAGATGGATGGACCATTCGATCCCCAGAGAGACGGTAATAGTTTCTCTATGCGGTGGCCCCATACAATATTATTCACGTGTACTTGTTGTTGTGTGCGCACCATGTGTATACTTTTCATACGACTTTGAACACGGATCAGTGTCGCTAGTCGCTATAGTTTGTGGTATTATTCGATCCTTGCGAGTTGCATTGTTGTATGAATTACGATGAGCCTACTCGACTTGGAAACACATGGCATCATCCGGGGATATATGGATCACCATGTGATCAACAAACTCCGCACAAATTCTCAATCAAATCTCGTATAACTATAATATTCGATACACTACAAAGTGGGCGTAAACTCGATCCAAATGTTATTCTCTCTCCTACTTCGACTCTTTGTTTCTCTTCGATCATCATTTGAAAAATCGAATTTATTTTCTAAAACTTTAATTGCTGAAAATGAATTCGATAAAATAAAAGTTTAATTAATTAATTTTACCAATTAATTTAAATTTAATGAATTTAATTTATATTTTAATTTATATAATTTACTAATTAATTTTACTAACAATAAAAGTTTCTACTATAATTTGAATTATAATTTAAATTATACAACGATAAACTAACAAAATACCACTTTTCAAAATAAAATGCAACTTATTTTGATTTTTTTATTATTAAAAAAAAAAGAAAAAGGAAGTAAATTTCAACTTTTGTTAAGACTGTCGCGTCGGTCAGTTTCTTCCTAAACTTTGCTTGTTAGAGTAAAAAAATATTTATATAAATATAGATAAAAGAGAAATTAAAAGGGATTGTATCGAATGACAAATAGGATAAAACTTTTCCTTTTTCCCTCCCATATAGTATAAAAGCACCTGCGCTCACGCGGCTTTCGGGAAAAATAAAAAAAAAAGGAAAGAGGAGAAAAAAAAATTGTTCGACGTTCGAAATTCGCTGTAACGATTCCAGAGAGTGGCACACAGCTTTTTCCTGTGCTTTACGATCCATTCCTGTCAGATGGCTGTAATACGGTAAAGACTGAAGAGCCTTCGCACAGATAACCAATTACCCGAGGGGTGAGGGTCGTTGGCTCGTCACAACGTCGAGGCGACAGATGCGTCCCGACGCGCCGCGTCGCGAAACATTTTGCCCGCAATCGCCGGATTACGATTCAAAGTCTAACCACAATGTTTCTCATTTTGAGCCCACTTACAATAGTCCAATGGCTCCTTTTATAATATCCACTCTATCAATTTCCAACTAAAATCAATTAAATCCTATAATATTAGCAATTCCCCCTCTGTGCCATGTCGTTCGAATTAATAAATTCGTTATTCGACAATATTAGATATTTCATTAATTTACTATTAACTAGCAACAATTAGCTCACTTTTTTTAAAATTAAATTAGCAATTTTAAAAATAATAGAACTTAAAAATTTTTAATTCAAATTTTTTTTATAAGAATAAAATGTGTGAATTGGAATATATAGTCTTTTAATATTATTATAATTATATTCTGACATAGGGAATTCAGGGACAAGTCAGGGATTTTTATTAAAAGTTCTGAAATAAATTATTTAATGAATAATTTTACTTAAATATTTCAAAATTAATTCAATTTTAAAAGAGTTGCATTTACAATATTCTTAAATAAATGAACTTCAAACGGTTTCAGTTTAAAAATTTTATAAAATTTCAATATTAAACGAATTTAATTAGAAATTTTAATAATCAAATCTTCTAAAATTAGTTAAATTTGTCAATATATATTTAATTAATTTTATTAAAAATAATGGATTTATAGAAGAAATTTAGTCAAAAACACTAAAAAATTTAATTTTAAAGAAGTTACAAATGATTGCAGAAATTCAATTATTTTCAAAAGTAATAAAATTCTTATCACAAAATTCAATTATGTTCAAAATTTACAAAAAAAAATCTCGACAAAATCAGAATTATTATTTTCGTAAATAAAAAAATTCTTTTTCAAAATTCAACTAGTTTTAAAAATTTTGATAAAATTCTTGTCAAAATTTCAATTATTTTCAAAAATTTCCCTCATTTCAATCATTTTCAATATCTACTATTTTTAAAAAATTATCGAATAAAGAACTCAATTATTTAAAAACAATTTTAATAAAATTGTACGCAAACATTTTATTATTTTCATAAATAATAAAAATTTCACAGGAATTCAAATATTTACAAATTTTTTATAAGTTTCTCCTCAATAATTCAATTATTTTCAGAAATAATGAAACGCATCGGAGAATTTCAATTATTTTTAATACAATTTTAATCAAATTTCTTAAAAAATGTAACTATTCTAAAATTTTTTATTAAAATTCGTCAAAAGAATTCAATTATTTTAAAATTTGTTAATAAAATTCTTTATAAGAATTAAATTTTAAGAATGAATTAATTTAAATTATTTGGATTATAGAATTTTAAAAAAAATTACAGCAATTTTTTTATATCAAAGTGTTTTGAATTTTAAAATTAATGTTTCAAAAATCAGTGAATTGAATTCCTTTGAATTTATGAAAATTTTTGAAAATAATTGAATTTCTGCGAAGAATTTTACTGCGTTTATAAAAATAATTGAATTCTTGGTAAGAATTCTATTCAAATTTTTGAAAATAATTGAATTGTTTGTTGAATAATTTAAGTATTTGAAATTTTTATAATTATAATTTTATTATTAAATTTTATTAAAACTATTGGTAAAAAATTAAATTTTTTAAATAATTTTAGTAGGTTTTTCGTAAATAATTAAATTTTTTGGAAGATATTTTTTTTAAATTTCTTGAAAATAATGTAGTTTTTTTAAAATAATTTTAATTCAAATTATCAAAACTTTTGAGAACAATATTGAATTCTTAAAAATAATTGAATCTTTTCGAAGAAATATATCGAAATTTTTGAAAATAATTGAATTGTTTATTGAATAATTTAAAATTATTGAAATTTCTTGAAAATAATGTAGTTTTTTAAAAAATAATTTTAATTGATCAAAACTTTTGAGAGTAATTGAATTTTTAAAAATAATTGAATTCGTTGAAGAAATTTTATTAAAATTGACTAATATTATAAATTGTATAATAATAGAATTTTTCAGTAGAATTTTATTATTTATAAAAATGATTGAATCGTTTCGAAGAATTTTATCGAAACTTTAGGAAATAATTGAATTTCTTTGGAAAAATTTTATTAAGAATTTAAAAAAATAATTTAATTCTTAGGAAAAAATTTTTTTAATAATGTTTGAAAATAATTGACAAGAATGATTAATTATGTACTTACTTAATAAGTAAAATAAGTGAATTTAAAAATTTTTGAATCTGAAATTATTTGAAAATATAAATTTCTTTAATAATTGTCAAAATAATAATAAATTGAATACCGTGTTTCGCGCGTAACATTAACAAATTATTTATATAATTATTTAAAGATCTTATTCTTAATAAAAATATTACACAATATTGGTATTTAAATCGATAAAATAAGTTTGATAAAAAAATTTATTTCATTTATTGTAACAAATAAATTTCCATTGAATTTGACTGTGAGGCAAACGAACCTTTTTTAGTTAATTAATATTTAAACGTTAAAGACGTTAAAGACTTACTATAATATTTATTAATTTTTAATATCAAATAACAATAGTTAATACTTAATTTGAATAAAAAAATTGAGAATATAATTTATCTTTTGTCTGAAGAAAATTGTTCTCAACGAAGACTTTTTTTTCTGCCAAATATATAGACGTATTTATACAATGCACGTTTAATATTATGTAATTTTGCTGTTATTTTGCCTTAATAGATAAATAAAGGGAAAAATTGAAGGGTGAGATTTATGATTTATTGTGACGCCATTAAACAATTAGGAATGGCATATAGAAATTTTTGATAGCCAGAAACACATGTTTCGGGTTATACCGAGCGTAACTCGATAAACCAAACAATACTGGTCTCGCAGGAAGAATAGAGAGATGCGTAAATAAATGTATGATGTGGTTCTGAAGGGTGAATAGAAGAGACAGGGGTCCAAGATCTGCAGACTCCGCTGGGGTGTGAACGCAAATCAATTTGCTGCGACCCCTGCCGATAGGCACGGAACTACCCTTCGCATTTCGTCAACGTTCACTGCCCCGGGACAAGATACTCCTCCTCGTTACAAAAAGAGTCACTCTTTTATTTTTTATCTCACTTTGCGTCTTCAAATTCTTATTTTTTTACTTTATATCGCGTTATTAGGAATTTTTCTTTCATTATTATCGTTTCTAAATTTATAAACTATTTAACTGCAAATCAAGTGATAGAGGTCAAATACTCATCAGACAATGTTAAATATATATTTAACTTTGTCTGACGTGTATTTCACCTTTATCACTGAATTTCGACCACTGAATTAAGTGATAAAGGTCAAATACTCGTCAGACAAAGTTAAATGTGTATTTAACTTTGTTTGACCACTGAATTAAGTAGTAAAGGTCAAATACACG
This sequence comes from Leptopilina heterotoma, assembly GCF_015476425.1. Classification (NCBI taxonomy): domain Eukaryota; kingdom Metazoa; phylum Arthropoda; class Insecta; order Hymenoptera; family Figitidae; genus Leptopilina; species Leptopilina heterotoma. The sequence continues at coordinate 851,432 of NW_025111202.1, forward strand.
TCAGACAAATTTAAATATATATTTAACTTCGTCTGACGTGTATTTGACCTCTATCACTTAATTTCGAACACTGAATTAAGTGATAAAGGTCAAATACCCGCCAGACAAAGTTAAATATATATTTAACTTTGTTTGACGGGTATTTGACCTTTATCACTTAATTCAATGGTCGAAGTGACACTGAAGTACCGTTAGTTTTAGGTAAAAAATTAAACAAATTCTCAAATTTCAATTTGTGTTATTTATAGTCTAAGAAGTGAACTTGTAAATTTAGATCAAAAGAAGGGTAAAAAGTTTAACATAACCTCTCAAAATTTAAATAAAATATTTTATTTGAGAGTATAAAAAAAGAAGCAAACATAACCAAAAATTCTAGGTCAACATTCACATGATTATTTTTAAAACTAATAAAATTCTTCGCAAAAATTCAATTATGTTCAAAAATTTAAAAAAAAACTCTCGTTCAAATTTCAATTATCTTTAAAATTAATAAAAATCTTTTCCAAATTTTTCAAAAAATTTTCCTCAATTCAATGATTTTCAATATCTACTATTTTAATAAATTCTTTTTAAATAATTCAATTGTTTAAAAAAAATTTTTGATAAAATTCTAAGCAAACATTAAATTATTTTCATAAATAATAAAAATTTCACAAAAATTCATAGCTATTTTCAAATTTTTTATAAATTTCTTCAAAATTATTTTCAATTATTTTCATATTCAATTATTTTCATAAATAATCAAATTTTTTACAGCGATTCAATTATTTTCATCATGAATAAAAATAAACTTGTTGCAGAATTTCAATTATTTTTAATACAATTTTTGGTTCGAATTTCTTGAATTTTTCAAAATTTTATTAAAATTAATCGAAAAAATTCAATTATTTAAAAATTTGTTGATAAAATTCTTTATGGGAATTCAATTTTGAGAAATATTTAATCATTCAATAAATTATTTACTTTTTATATTTAAATAATTGAATTCTCCTGGAATTTAATAATAAAAATTGATTTAAACAAAGTTAAATTAAAGTTAATTAAAGTTCAAATTAAAGTCTTTGAAAATGTTAATTTTTTATATTTTTTAACTGACAATTCTGTAGAATTAATTTTTTTGAAAAAGTTTAATTGAATTTTTTTTAAAAATTATTTCAATAAGTCTTTATTTTTAAAATATTTAACTCAAGGATTTTCGAATAATCAAAATTTCGTAAAATTGGATTGTAAACAAATCGATTTAAAAATTCTTAAGGAACTTTTGCAATAATTATTAAAAATAATTGATATCTGATTGATAATTTATTGATTTATTTCGAAGAATTTTAATAAAAATTTTAAAAATAATTACCCGTGTAGAAAAATTTCCTGGCGCTAGCTAGCAGCGCTAGACTGCATGTAAATTTACCATGTATCTAGCACTGCTAGCTAGCGCCAAGAAATTTTTCTACACGGGTATATATCTCGAAGATTTTACTTAAAAATGTATTAAAAATAATTTAAATCCTCTAAAGAATTTTATTATTTAGGAGAATAATTGAATTCTTGAAACGAATTTTTATTATATATTTTCATAAATAATTGAAATCCTGTTAAGAATGTTATTATTTAGAAAAATAATTGAATTCTTTTGAAAAATATGATTAAAATAGCAGATTTTTATAATATTTGAATTATTCAGCGAAAAATTTCATTATTTGTGAAGTGTATTTGAATTCTTGTAAAAATTTTTTGAAAATAATTACATTTTAGGAGGAATTTATTTAAAACTGAATTAAAAATAATTGAAGTTTTCTGTAAAGGTGAATTCCTATGAAGGAATAATAATGATTCAATATTTATTAAAAAAAATTTTTTTGATGTTTTCGAAAAATTTTACAATTAAAAAAATCCATAAACAAATCTAATAGAACATTTTTTTTTAAGTAATTAATAATTTTTGGAGTAAATCAGAATATTCTTTAGAGTCAGGGAAAAACTGAAAATTTTGTCTGGAAATCATGGAAAAGTCAGGGAAGAACAAAATTAATTTTTTGTGTCAACCCTGTTTTTTCCAAAATAAAAGACGTTACGATTATTAAAAAAAGAAGAAAAGAAGTAAAAAATTAAATAGAAAAGAAAAAAAAGAGTTAAGCAAAAAGGAAAGAAAAATATTTGAAAAGTTATTAAAAATAAAAAAAAGAAGAAATTAATAAGATTTGGGATAAAGAAAGTTTTTGGTGAAACAATTTTTTTTCCCGCCCCAAGTTGGCAATAAATTTTGGTGCACTTGTCGGAAATCCAGGGTGGGTTAGTCAGTAGGTGGTGTTAAATTCGATTACTTTCATTGTTGGGATAACGTGGTTATCCCTCTCTCGTCGCGGCCGACGCGACGTAAAGAGAGACCCTCGAGGTCACGTACTTACTCCTTATCCTCTTAATCTCAACCAATCCCTGCGTTTGCAACGTTATTTTGTGATGAGCACGAAATACCTGCCTGCCTGCCTGCCTGCTCAAACTTTCCTAAAGCACAAACTTATTATGATTATGATACACGATTAAAGTTAAATCCAAACATTCTATTTTCACTATAAAATTATAAATACCTTGCGCTTCAATATTCATTTATCATAAACGTAATATAGGAATAGACTATTTTTTGTTTATTGTTATACTAATTTATTATTCCAATTTATTCAAATTATTAAATTAATTAAAAATTAAATATTAAATTTATTATTTTTATCTATTTTGGTAGATGTTTAGTTTAATATTATTTATTTAGTTTAACTTTCTAAAATTTTATAATAAAATGTTTAGTAGAAAAAGTAATGAAAATATATTTAATATAATAGATATTTATACGTATTTCAATTTACAATTGAGGGTCCCAATCAAAGAACCGGTTATAATTTTTTTAAGCTCAAAATCATTGCCCTGTAAGTAAAAAATTAAACTGTTTTTAATATTAATTTTTTGAGAAACATTTTGGTAATCTTTATACAAATACGAAATATTTTCAAGAAATTAAAATTTTAAATCCTGTTTTTATTTAGAGGTCGAGAATTTTGAGTCTCTAAAACGTATAACCGGTTCTTTGATTGGGACCCTCAATTTAGTGATACATTGATTTAAGTAGTAAAGATCAATCTGTTGTCAGACAGATCATTTTCATAGTTCACGGCGTCAAGTAGTTAGTGTCAATATTTGCCAGAAATCAGACACTGCAAATATGAACAAATGTACTTGTGTTAAGACAGTAGTAAAAGTCAATATTAATCAGACAAAATAATACGAGACACTTAAAAAGGTAGCGCTAGTGCTATCCCACGTGAAAAAGTTCCCGGGAATTGGACCGAGAAATTCCAGGGAATCACTCTCGAGAAATTCTCGGAACTCTACCGGGAAATTCCCGAGAATTTCTCGGTCCAATTCTCGAAAACTTTTTCACGTGGGAAGAAATTAATTTAAACTTCTTTTTATGACAATTTTAATCTTCTCCTTTTTGGCGGCTGTAGTTACTTTTATTTAAAAGTGCTTAAAAGTCACAGTAAAATTTTTTATTTCTCAACATGTTGTTCAGCAACATCCTAGCAACAATCTAGTTCATTTCTAGTCAATAAAAACTAATAAAATTGAAAAGAATTTAATTTAAACTTCCTTTATGACAATTTTGATCTTCTGCTAATCGGCGGCTGTGTGGTTACTTTTTTTAAAAGCATTTGAAAGTCACAATATAATTTTCTGTCTTCCAGGATGTTGCTCAGCAACATCCCGGCAACAATCTAGAATGTTTCCAGTCAATAAAAAATAATAAAATTGATAACCTACGTGAAAAAGTTCCTGGGTATTAGACCGAGAAATTCCCTGTAGTCACTCTCGAGAAATTCTCGGGACTTTCCCGGGAATTTCACGGGATTTTTTCGAGAGTGTCTCCCGGAAAGTTTCTCGGTCCAATTCCCGGGAACTTTTTTACGTGGGATGGTAAGACAACGTTTATACATGTAGTTTTAAGTAGTCGAAGCTAGTTACAGGTCAGACAATTTCTACTACTGAAGAAAAATTCAACTGTGGAAGTGAATTTTCAAATAGGTTTTTAGATTTTAAAAATGTTATCGCACAATTATAATCACTAATAGTATTCATAATTAAAAATTTATTTATTTAATTATTATATTTATTAATATAAAGAAAAATATTTAAATAATAAATTAACACCAAGAAAATAGTCCAATTATTATTCTCCTACTTAATTTTTAAAATAATTGTTGTGTTGAGAAAAGATATTTGTATTCACAATTGAAACAAATATTTTGTCTGACTAATATTGACCTATACTACTTAAAAAAACAATTATTATTTCCCTACTTAATTTTTAAAATAATTGTTGCGTTGAGAAAAGATGTTTGTATTCATCATTGAAATAGGTGTTTTGTCTGACTAATATTGACCTATACTACTTAAAAACTAGTAAAATTCAATAATTTGTAGTTTGTAAATTAAATTAAAACTCAGTTTGTCAAAATATAAATGGATTTGAATGCCGATATTTTATAAATATGAGAAAAACTTTTTATCAATATTTTTTTTATACATTTATTACAAATTCAATTTTTTTTTTTCTAAAAATTATTATTCATTCTTTGACAAACAATGACTTTACTAATAATTAGTTAATTATTACTATTATTATTTATTATTAATAATTCTAATTAATTAATTAATTTTTAATTCTTTTTATTATTATTAATTTTTACTTAGTTGCTGAATCAAAAAATTGGATAAAATTTAAGTTTTTTAAAAATAATAGTTTTTTAAAATAATTTTCATTGAATTTTATGGAAATTTTTTTGGAAATTGAATTTGTTTCTGAATTTTATGAAAATTTTTAAAAATAATTGAATTTTATGGAGAAATTTTATAAAAATTCTACTGAAAATAATTGAATTCTTATAAAAAATGTTATCAAAACTTTTGAGAATATAACATTGAATGCTTTATATTAATTCTATTACAATTATTAAAAATAATTGAATTCCTGAGAAGAATTGTATTATTTATCAAAATAATTGAATTCTTACGAAGAATTTTATTATAATTTTAGAAAATAATTGAATTCTGTCAAAAAATGTTTAACTAATTATTAAAAATAATTGAATCCTTTCGTGAAATTTTGTTAAAAGTGAATTAAAAATAATTAAATTCCTGAGAAGAATTTTATTATTTATAAAAATAATTTAATTCTTACGAAGAATTTTATTATAATTTTATAAAATAATTGAAATTCTGTCGAAAAAATATTTAACTAATTTTTAAAAATAATGTAATCCTTTCGTGAGATTTTATAAAAATTTTATTGAAAACAATTGAACTCAATAAAAGTGAATTTTAAAAATTTTTTGAATCTGAATTATTCAAAAATTGAATTTGAAATTTGAAAATAAAAAATTTTTAAATTCGCTTAATAATAATAAATTGAATACCACGTTTCGCACACTTGATAATTGATAGTTATTAAATTCAGTAATAATAGATTTTTAATAATTTCGAAATTTTTTATGGTTTAGATGTCAAGCAGGTACCGGAAGATGCGTTGTGGACAAAGCGCACAGAAATCAATGTCAAGCGTGTCGTTTAAAGAAATGTATGCACATGGGAATGAACAAGGATGGTAAGTTTTATTGTTTTTAAAATATATTTTACATATTTTATTTAAATTAAATTAATTGTTTACCTAATAAGAATTAAATAAAGAATTAAATAAAGAATTTAGTATACGAATTAATAAAAATTAATGAAAAATTAATTTGTAGTAAAATTTCACTATAATTTTATTTGGAGATTTTATTATGGGATTTAATTTTGTTTAATAAAGTTTTAATCTGGTTTTATATTAGAAAATGACTAAAAGCATGACTAAAAAAATCGTATTTCTGAGTAAGTAAATTAATTTCTCTCTAAATATAAATTAGAGAAAATTGAGACACTAATTAACACTTAAGAATATTTACTAATTTTCAGTAAAATAAATTCAGATTTAGAGAAATCCGTATTTAGTGAAACATTTAAAAATTTTTATTAATTTTATCAGTTTCTACAGCTTTTATTAATTCTTTACCACTTTCATTAATTTATATTAATTATTTATTTCTAATTTTATTAGTTCCAATTGATTTTTTATCAATATCGATATCAACTTTTCCTAATTGATAAAAATATGGAATCGATATTATTAATAAGAGACTAGTACGAATTATTTTCGTATTTTGATTTATATATAAATAAGTTGTTATATAGATTTGAGGAATACAAAGGGGGAAAAATGAAAAGAAAAGAAAAGAAAAAGAAAAACGAGGTCGAAAAGGTGGAGAAAGGCGAAGACATCGAGTTGTGAGATAAAGAAGTTTCGCCCACATTCGATTCAATTCTTAATGCCCTTGCGGAGTGGGAGTGCACCTGGCATATAGCTCCTCACTTCCTCCATCTTCTTTTATCCTCCATTTCTTTGCTTTTTTCTCCCCTTTTTTTCTCTCTTTTTTCCTTTTTTTCCCTTTTTTTTCTTCCTTTTGCCACTACTTCTTGCTATATACGTTCGCTGCTAACTTTCTTATTGCCAAACTCAATGTCGTAAAAGGGGATCGAGTTGGATCTCCTCACGCGAATGAAACTGTACCGTGTCACCTCTCTTCTCTTGTCGTAAATCGAAAAATACCAAAGTCATACTTTTAGATGCTTTTTATCCTATAAAGAGTAAATAAATTGCAACTTTATTCAATAGACTTTTTTCCATTTTATTATTTTAATTATTTTCTCTAAATTGTTTTTTCATTTTTTTTACTTTCTTTATAGAAATTGAAATTATTTTCGTTTTTCCAATTTTATTAGTATTATTATTATTAATAGAAATTATGCAAATTTTTTTATTTACTATTAAAAAAAACTTGGAAGATTTGTTAAAAAATTCTGATTGAGACATCTTTTGCAATCAATTTTATTTTTAAATTTATTTTTTGCCTCTTTATAAAAAAAAAAGATTTTGCATAAAAATTATAATTATGAAAGCGAAATTCTGCAAAATTTTTTCATTAATTTCTAAAATAAAATCTACAATTTCGTTTTTCAAAAGTTTTAGTAAAAAATTTCCCAAAAATTAAAGTATCTTCATAAGTAATAAAATTCTTCCCAAAATCAATTTTTTACCAAAATTTAAATAAAATTCTTGACAAGAATTTAATTTTCTGTATAAATAATAAATAATAAAACTCATCGCGGTTCATACAATTTTAATCGAATTCCTATAGAAAAATGTAATTAATCGATTAAAAATTTTATTAAAATTCACCGAATAAATTGAATTATTTAAAAATTGGTTAATAAAATTCTTTATGAGAATTCAATTTTAAGAAAGATGCAATTATTCAATAAATTATTTATTTTTGTATTTAAATAATTGAACTCTAGTAGAACTTTCTAATATAAAATGATTTAAAAAATAAATTTCAGTTAAAATTTTAGACAATATTTGAATATTAAAAGCATTATAGCGTTAATTATTAGAAATAATTTAACTTTGAAAAGGTTTCAAATTAAAATATTTGAAAATTTGAATTTTCCATACTTTTAACTAACAATTCTGTAAAAGAATTAATTTTTTTGGAAAAGTTTAATAAATTAAACCTTACTTCAAATTATTATTTGGACTTTTTATTTCCTATTAAAAAATAATTCTTTGAAAATTTGCATTTTTTATACAATTTTAACTGACAATTTTGTAAGAGAATTAATTTTTTTGAAAAAGTTTTATCCAATTTTACTTGAAATTATTATTTCGACTTTTTATCAAAATAATTGATTTAAAGAAGAATTTTAGTTAAAAATTCCAGAAAATAAAAATTAAATTGAAATGATGAAAATAATTTTGAAGAAGTTACAGTAACAATATTCTTACAATATAAAATAATGATTTTTTTACTCGATCATCTTTAATTATTATAATTAAAATATGAAGACATCGATTGCTTCGAGTCGAAGACTCGGAGTAATCGATTTCTTCATGTTTTCTAACAATCTTTTTTAAGTTTAATTTCAAAAAGGTTTGAATTTAAATGTTTTAAAGAATTTTAATTCCTACGGGAATAAAATAATAATGATTAAATATTTATTGAAAAATGAAGTTATTGTTGTTTTCGAATAATTTTACTTTTAAAGAAATTTGTAAATAAACGTAATAGAACATTTTATTTGAGTGTCTAATCATGTTTAGAATGAATCAGAATATTCTTTAGAGTCATGGAGAAAGGCAAAATTTTGTCTGGAATTCAGAGAAAAAGAATTTAATTTTTTGTGACAACTCTGTTGAAATTTATGACGAAACGAAATCCAGAACGATTGGCAATACTAAATAAAAATTCCAAAAATGTTCTAAAGACAAAAGAAAAAAAAAGAAGAAAAAAATAGCAAAACTAATTTTTGCAAGTACTTGCCCGTAGAGCGAGTAATACATAAATGGGAGTAATTTCATAGAATAATGATAATAATAATAATGACATTCGCAATAATGATAAACGTGTGTCCTGTGGCATGCTGAGCGGCTTAATAGGGTCCCTCCTACGTACTTGGTCGACTGACAGCCCTTTTTGGTGTACATACATTCACCAACCGTTGTTCCCTATTATCTTTTTCATTTTCATCTTTTTTTTTCTCTCTCCTCTTCTTTTTATTTTTCGTCAGCCAAGAGAGATAAATGTCTGAGTCTCATTTGCATGAAACGACACACAACGGGCGGTCTTCACTTTCCTGGTCACGAAAGTGCGAGAACGAAGTAAATGCATTTTCTATATATTCCGTTGGTGGTAGTGCTTCTCTCTAGTCGTCGTCGCCACCACCCTTTTTGCATACGTTTATTTCCTCCAATTAACCCTTCGGGCGCCATGCCACGTGACCGTCGTTAACGACCGCAGTGTTTACTAAGCGGATGGCAGAGAGATTTTCCAACATTGGCGAACCACACGAGCGAAATTCATATTATACAGTTATACACTGTAACTGTAAAATCAGAGAGAAATTATATTATTATAATCCTTCGCTATACAATAGGTATTCTGATATTGAATAATCAGAGCGAGAACTAAATTTTCCAAATTTCCCCACACTTGAATTGATTTCCCGCACTATTCCACTTTATACATTCGCGCTTCTATATTTTGAATATAATTGGAAATTTAATTGCTTATATATCTGCATTTATTTGATCAAAAGTTTACTCAATCACGTGTTTGCCTTTGTATAACATGTATAACGAATTACCGCAACGGAAATTTCAATCGTCATTCAATATCAAATGAGAGTACTAAATAATTTCGTACACGATTAAAGGAAAATTCATTTTTTTGTTTTCAAAATATTTCTCTTTGAGGGAATTTATTTTTTCCCATTCACTATATATATGGAAAAGTCCATTTTTTCTGCGATTCAAAATAATTCAAATTCTGAAAAATAAAAATGTTTTCGATTTAGCGAGAGAATGTAAAATAAAGTATAAATGTTACCGGTAAAACCCGAAGTCCAGGCATTTTGCGAAATGCCTAGACAAATCGGGAAATACCTAAAATCTTAGGTATTACTCAAATTTCCTAGACATTTTTAGGTATTTTCCGAATTGCCTAGGCATTTTCGTAAATTTCCTAGGCATTTCGCGAAATGCCGAAGTCGATTTAGGCAAATTGAAAAATTTATTGAAACCTTAATTGTGAACATATATTTTTTGCTGGTTATTTGTTGCAGCATGTCAAACTTACGGGATTTTCGCCGTAGATTACGAATCTGTAAGTTAAATTGTCCCATCACGTCTCAATTTTGAGAAAAACGGGGTCCAAGTGTCAAAATATCCCATTTTTAGCACTTTTTGAAGCACTATAAAAAAAAGAACGCGACGTGATAGAAAGCTCAAATATGTCTTAAATGAGAGCTCGAACCCTCAACTTTAAAATCTAAAAACAAAAAACTATGTAGAAATAACTCAAAATTGTGGTGAACAACTTTTTACCGCGTGCGCGCCCATCAGCTATTATTTTAGTTAGCGATCATATAGGGTAAATTAATAAAAAGTTGTTCCCCACAATTTTAAGTTATTTCTACTTGGCTTTTTGCTTTTGGATGTTAAAGTTGAGGGTTCGAGCTCTTATTTAAGACATATTTGAGCTTTCTATCACATCGCGTTCTTTTTTATAGTGCTTCAAAAAGTGCTAAAAATGGCATATTTTGATACTTTGACCCCGTTTTTCTCAAAATTGAGACGTATTCTTGTAGCAATATTTTGTCGAACAGTGTAATAGACTAATAATTTTGTAAACAATCTGTTTACATTAGTATGCGCAGCTTACAAATGATCAACTTTTCATTTTGCCTAAATCGACTTGGGCATTTCGCGAAATGACTAGGTATTTCGCGAAATACCTAGGCAATTTGAGAAATGCCTAAAATTTCTAGGTAAAACTCGAATTTCCTGGCCACTTTTAGGTATTTCCCGATTTGCCTAGGCATTTCGCAAAATGCCTGGACTTCGGGTTTTACCGGTAACATAAATATTATTACTGGAAAAAGAATCAATCACCGATAAGATTAAAATAATAGAATAAAAATTTTCGAATGTGAGATAATTAATGTCAATAAGGAAATTATTAAAATAATTTTTATAAAAACGGGAAAAAAGTTTTTGATTTAGAGAAAAGTGAAAATCAATCATTGAAATTCAAAAATTAAGATACAAAAAAATAACAATAGGAATAATCATTTTTGTTTTTTTGTTTTAGTAAAAATTGATCAAGAAGTCAGACGATTTAAAACAATAATTCAAATTTAAAAAGAAAAGAATAATTAATTTGGACATTTTGAAAAATATTCAATTATTTTGGTAAAAAGAATAATTTTGAAGATTTATTTGAATAATTGGTAATTATGAAAATAATTCAATCATTTCGGTAAAAAATATCTATTTGGAAAATTTAGTTCGAAAGAATTAATTTAATAATTAAAAATTTATTGAATGAAAACCTAATTCAATTTATTGTTAGATTACTTTATATAATCGATTATTACGAAAAGGATTCAATCAATTTTTGTAACTTGTTAGCAGTTTTAAGTTGGTGATTGTTTGCTTTTTTTCTAACTTTTTTAAAATAATTTTTCTTTTCAAATATTTTCAATTTTAAAATTAATTGAATTCTTGCGAAGAATTTTACAATTTATAAAAATAATTGAATTCCTTTGAAGAATTTACTGAGCTCTTGAAATTTAGATTCGACACAATGAAAATGTGAGGAAAAATTCATATTGTATTAATATTAATTTATTAAGTCGGAAAGTGATCGATAGTAATATTATACGAAGGTCACGTAAATAATATAACAGTTTATCGACGAAGAACAATTGAATTTCCCTTAGATTTGCGAGAACATTAGTTACCTAACTCCTATACAAACAATGCGTTTGATTTCTGCATGTCTGTTGGAAATTCTCGCTGTCAGTTGCAGACTCATTGTGACATAACAGTATTATATGAACTTGACGAGATGAGAGGAAAATTATCAAATAAGATTCAGTCAACCTCCTAATTAATTCAAACTCATTCTTTCCTCGAATGAATAATTTTTTTTTTCATATCTAAATATTTGACTTTTCTATATATAGTAAACAAAAGTCTCGTATCCAATGGCAGACGCGTAGCGCCTATTGAAATTGCTTCTCGTATCGAGGAATACATTTTTTAATTTCGAATTGTTTGAACTACGTTTTTGCCTTTTTTTTAAAATAAATTTTTCAAGAAATATTTTTTTGTAATTTTTTTGTATTTTTAAATAATTATACCGACAAAATGTTTATTTGAACGTGAAAAAATTATAAATCGTGTAATTGTATTTCATTTCTTTGCTAATTTATTGTTTCTTATTCGATTCAAATAAATTTTTCCGCTGTAGAAAAACATAATAATTAAGTAATGGATTATTTAATTGAAATAATTTTTTTTCAATGTAGAAATAAATAAAAATGAAAATAATCAAGTATTCATTGTTTGATTCAAAAAATTTTAAATTGAAAAAAATTTAAATTATAAGAAATAAAAATTAAAAGAAAAAAATTATAATTATAAGAAATAAATAAATAGAAAATGTAATAAAAAATAAAAGTACAAAGTGCGAACATTTTTTGTTTCAGCGGTCCAAAATGAGAGACAACCGAGAAACACAGCAACCATTAGACCAGAAGCTTTAATAGAAATGGACCAGGAACGAGCACTGCGAGAAGCTGCCGTCGCCGTCGGAGTATTCGGGTGAGAATATTTTTTCTAAGTACTTCACAAAAGCAACAAATCCACAAACAGAAAATTCAATAAGTTAGTAAAAAATTATATTAATCATTTTTTTTATTTATTTTTTTTAATTTAACTTTTTATTCCAGTTCATTTGAATTTGTATTTTTTTTATTTTGCGTTTTTGATTTTATGTACTTTCATTTCTTTTAATTCTAGTGTTTTTATTCCAATTCTTTAGTTTTATTTTTTTTCATTCTAGTTTTTTGATTAAAAAAATTTTTTATTCTACTCTTTTGATTTTTGTTATTTTTATTTTACGTTTTTGATTTTATTTTTTTCTTCTTTCGATTTTAGTATTTAGTATTTTCATTTTACGTTTTTGATTTTATTTTTTTCTACTTTCGATTTTTATTTTAGATCATTAGTTTTATTTTTTGTTATTCTAAGTTTTTGGTTTTTTTCTTCTATGTTAGTTCCTCGGTTTTACTTTTTTATTCCAGTCTTTTGATTTTTTTTTCAATTCTAGTTTTTGATTCTTAAGTTATTAGTTTCCTTCTTTGATTTCATTTTAATTTTGATTCTAGTGGTTTAATTTAATTTTTGAAAAATGAAAATTTCCTTTAATACAAAAATAGAACTTTGATTCTCCGATCTCTCTCTCGCACTGGCAAATGATTGTGGTATTAATTTTTATATATAAAAAAGAAGCTAAAATGAAGTACATAAGAATTTGTTCGTTGACGGTGTATATGGTTTTAATCAAAAGGTGAAAACAACGAAAGATCGATACAGAAGGTTCTATATATTATCATCGTATGAATGATCGGAAGCAGAAAGGACGCGCCGTTACCACGTTTGATCTTGTTAACGTTGTCAATATGGTAAGCAACACTGGCAACACGCCACGCCGAGCATGATCTATCATGAAAAATTACCTTTGACCGTTAGTCTTGGTTACTTCAGGTAACCAAGTCGACGAATTGGAATTAATTCAAAATCCATAAAGTCAATTCTCGATAAAACGTTATATAAAATTGACGTGTAACGTGTGAGAGTATAAAAGAACGACGAGCGAGTGTGTTCTGTGCTTTCCCCCAGTTTTTTCCTTTATTTAAAGAATTAAAGCGAAGGAAAAATAATTTATCGACAAAGACAGTCCTTGGCTTATAATTTTAATTTATTTTCAAAAGTATTATTTTGTTTATTTATTTTTTATTCTTTTGTATATTTATTTTTTACTCTTTTGTTTATTTATCTTTTATTATTTTCCTTATTTATTTTTTACTATTTTATAAAATTTCAATTTTGAATGAATTTAATTAGAAATTTTAAAGAACTTAAATATCAACTATTTTAATAAAATTTTCCAAAAGAATTCAATTATTTAAAAAAAATTTTAATAAAATTCTATTAAAATATTTAATTATTTTCATAAATAATAAAAATTTCACAGGAATTCAATTATTTACAAATTTTTTTCAATTATTTTCATAAATAATAAAACTTATCGCAGAATTGAAAATTATTTTTAATACAATTTCAATCGAATTCCCCGAAAAATAAAAAATTTTATTAAAATTCAATGAAAATTTCCTCTAATTTTTCACTCAATTTGTCCATTTATTTGTTTAAACTAAAAAGAAAAGAACTAATATTTTTAATTTCTGAAAAACTTTTTGAAAATCAATTTTAACTTTGATTAAATTGCTTTAATTATTATAAAGTTCTGTTAATTGAACTGTGAAACTTCAGAATTGAAAATAGTTGAAGAATTTTTTTTTTAATCGAAAAAAAAAAATTCTATTTAAATAAAAAAATTCTTTTTTTCGTTCGTTATCATAAGTATATTTATACTTCACGACCAGATTATAAATTACAATAAAAGATGGAGTCTTAAGTTTAAAATTATTTGCGATGCCTTGATACATTTCTATTGAGAACTGAGATTCAGTGACATATTTCTGTTTATAATTTGTATAAAAATAGCTCTTGCTCTTTCTTTCGTGCGCGGCGTTGCTGTAGGATTGTTAATTTCAATTTTTTTCCCCTTCTTTTTAGATAAATTTTCAATAATTCTACGAAAATTATCCTCCTCCTCCTCCTCCTTCTTCGTCTCGTAATTATCATCACAATTTTGATAATTCTCCTTATTTCGTAAACTCTCCTTTCTTAATATCCGACTTCTCTCCTCGATTTGACGGTAAAAATTATTTTCCACTTTTTGATTATTCACTTCTTGTAAATTTTCCTGCTTTCGAAAACTCTCATTTTCCTCTCGTGGCTTATCTCCTAAGGAAAAAGGGAAATTGTCAAAAAATTCTAATTTGTAAAATTAAATTGTAAAATTAATTTGTAAAATAATTTAGTATAATTTTTTGTTTGTATAGATTTTTTCTTACCCTTATGATCCTCGACTATTCTTCTCGATGTATTCTCCTCGGAAATAATATTGTCGCCAATATTTTTCTCACAGTGAATTAAATCAATGATTGGTAATAAATTTCTCATGTCAGCTTCGGAACGAGCGTATTTTTTCATTTCGTTTGAAATTTCCTCACTGAAATAGCCACGTCGTAAACTTTCGGATTTTGTTTTTCGAATAATTAACGCCAATTTTGTTCTTATATCGTCGGGGAGAATTATTTCCTGCTCAGATTCTTGTTGAATAAAATTGCTGTTCCTCGATTTTTCCAATATTTCCATTAGACTATCGAATGATGAGCAAATTTCGTTGAGGGAATTTTGACTAACCAAAAAATAACCACGTTTCTCCTCCTCCTTTTTCTTTAGAGTTGATTCCAATTCATTGTAATTATTTTGCAAGGTTCGTAATTTTTTTTCTATCGTCTCCCTACGAATTCTCTCCTTTATCAAGAGAATTTCATTCTGTTTTGCACGCTCCAATAATAATTGATATTCCCTTCGTGCCTCTTCTAATTGTCGTCGAATATCTTCTAAATCATTTTCCTTATTTTCCTTTATTAGAATTTCCTGAATGTCGATTTCTATCTCTGAAAATAAATTTTAAGGATTTAGTTTGTTTTTCTGATAAAAAAAGGGAGAAAGTGTGAAAATGTTTACTGTTTGCTTCATTTCTCTCGAGTTCGGTAATTTCTTCCTGTTTACTGCTTCCGGATTCTGAAGTATTAAACGAATTGGCACGATTTTCCAATTGGGTGTTTAAATTTAAAACGAGGTGTTGTTTATTACTTTCGGGAGGATTTTTCTTCGCTTGATTTTTTGTTTTTGAAAATAATTTTTCTTTTCTTATTTCAGTTGGCGTTGATTTTTGAAGAGTTGAATGACAATGATTTTTCATTCGTTTGTGCATTGTTTTTGTCTCCTCCTGACGATCGGTTCGTTTAATTGCCTTGGAAAATTGCTTTTTGGGTAAATTGAACCATTTGTATTCAGATTTTCCGGTGGCATTATTCTCCGACAATTTCTTGGCTATTTTCTGCGCCAATTCATCCTGTAGATTATTGTTCATTCTTACATCGACAACAACTAAAGTCTCATTGTAATTCAGAAGATTCATAATATCGTTTGTTATCACATCCGTGAGGCCGCATTGTTGTAAATCTAAAGCTTTCAGCCACAAGCTGTCCACTACAGCTTCGAGAATTTCATTCACACCGATGTCGCCTGAAAATGTTTCAATTTCTTTTTTTGTCAATAAATTCTTACATTTAATTTTTAATACTATAAGAAAAAAACATTATTTTTGAATTATTCCCACATTATTTATTTGTGAATTTTTAAGTTGTGCTTGTAATTTTTGAATAGTGAAAATTGAAAATACAGAAATTCTTTCAATGAATTAAATTAAAATTGTATTGTATTGGAAATAATTCAATTCTTTTGATGAATTTTTTTGAAATCTATAAAAATAATTGTATTCTTTCGAAGAATTTCATTAAGATTTTTAATAATTGAATTATTTCGAAGAATTTTATTAAAACGTCTAAAAATAAAAAAATAATTAGTTAATTGTATTTATAATTTTTTTGTCACCTTCCTTTTTGGTCGAATTTTTGGAATATAATTCAAATTTTTGCCTATTTTTAGGTAAGAATAAGATACTCTGATCCCTGAAATATTTCTCGCAAACATAATTCAGTTGCTTTTCCTTTTTCCAAGTGTATCGTATTTTTTCAGTACATTAAAGATTCAGATTTACCTAAACGGGGATTTCCATTTAAAGTGAGTCTCCGTAATCCGGGCATCGCCTCCACGTTCGGCTCTCGATATCGTAACGATTGCTTCCAGGCGTCATGAAAAAGGAGTAATTTTTGCCGCGAAAGAGCAGTGGCCAAAGCGGAAGCACAACGAGAGGAGAGATCGCATTGTCCTAAATTTAACGTGCGAATACTATTCACATTGACAATTGTACGACAAATCATTTCACAACTTACATCGCCAATGTAGCACTTGAAAAGTGACAAGTGCCTCAAGCACGAGGTATTCGAGAGACCAACACACAATACCGCCAAACAATCAGAAGGCAATGGAATTCCCTCCAATTCCAATGAAGTTAAAACCGAGGAATTTCTTATACATTGGGAAACACTGTGTGACAATAATTCGAGAAGATAGCGCGTTAAAACAACCGGCGCTTTACCAATAGCTCTCGCTTTCAATTCCGAAGTGACATTATCCAAGTGCTTTCGATATTGATAACGACTACGAATTGCAATTGATTTTAAACTGTGATCTAATGAGAGTGCATTTAAAATTGGATTCCAATCGTCCATTTTTACACGATCAGTGGTAAAATCTAAGGAATGAGGTAATGTAACACAAATAACGGGCAAAGGACGTAATCGACGTTTTTTACACAATTCAATGTAACACGAGGAGAAACTTTGGCCATTTGGAATAACAATTTTTCTTGTTGATGTTGATTGACTTTGATTTGGATTTTTACCATGTGGTGGGAGCATTTCCGTTTTTTTCACGCCTGTTGATTGTTGCTTTATTAAAATCATGGAATTTTCACGATTTTTCTTACGTTTCTCGAGGAGCATTTAGAAATTGAGAGTGAAAAAACGAAAATGAATATTTGAAATGTCACTTACGGAAAATTTGAAGTTTTTTTTCTGGGGAAATTTTTTACAAGAGAAGAAATATATTTACGGAAAATGAGAATTTTGTCATTAGATTATTTTAATTATGTTGATGATGATGATGATGTTTGTTTTTTCTGCGCGCGAAACCCGGGAACTTGGTGAATATCGTTGAAAATACATTAAATTCACGGTAAAACAACCTCAAAAATTAAAAATTGGTTATATAAAACACATTCGTGAATGTTTGATAGACGTGAAGTTGATTGTGAATTCCCGAGGCGATTTTTATCAAATGAGAAACGAAAGTTGGTGCGGTGAAAAAAAAATAACGTCGGATCAGATGAATAAAACTTTTTTTATTACCTATTGAACAGAAATAGAATAAAATTTGTGAATATTTAGTTTTTATTTCTTATCTCGAAATTTTCTTGAATAAATTAATAATTTGAATTTTTTACATTATGTATCGAAATGTTAAGTTTAAAGTTAATTTTTTATGTTCCTAAAAGTTTCGAACGTTCAACTAAAAGATGATACTTTTATTTCTTTTAATTTCAATTTTATTTACCTACGAAATTTACTAAGTTTACAAAATAATTTTTATAATTAAAAAATATTTGTTTACTAAATAAGTATTCAATTACAAAATTTTTTCATTTCCGTTTAGCAATTTTTAAAAATATTGAAGCACAAAAAATATTTCGTTCAGTTGTAGATTCAAAATTTTAGGAAAATAATTTATTTTATTTTTTTGTATTTTTACTTTTTTGTTTATTTTAGTTTTATTAATATTTGTGGAATTTTTTGTTTTGTTTTAGACCACCGGTATCATTAGCAATGGCCAGATATGGAACGCCATTGCCTTTGCCGACAGTTGCACCTACAACAAATTCTTCGACTGCAAATACACCGCCTCGTCAAGACACTGACGATGGTAAGAAAAAAATTTTACTTAAAACTTTATTTTCTGTAAAAATTGAAAAAAAAATGATACTAAAAACAGTGAGAAAAGTACAAATTGGAATTTTTACAGATGAAATTTTCAGGAATAATTACATCTCAAAAAGCTTTGAACTAAAATTTCTGAAAAGTTCAATTTTTGTAAAGAGATTAATAATATAATTTAATATTAATTTTTAAATTTAAAAGTCTGAAAAAATTTGGTTCCTAAAAAATGTTAATTCAATTTTTTATAGATTCTTAAATAATTATTATCTCTTTAATTTAATTTTTATTTTTTACTAATTATTAAATAAAAATTAAATTAAAAAAAATAAATGTAAAAATATTAAATGAAATTATCTTATTTAAAGAATTATTCAATTTATTGAAATATTGTGAAATTGAATTAAAAATAATTAAATTTATTAAATAATTTCATTAGAGATTTTGAAAAAACTGAATTTCAAAAAAATTTTATTTTAATAATAATTTGTAAAAAGTAGCATTGAAAAGTCTACATTGCATCTAAAATAATTTAATTTCGAATGAATTACAGTATTACAATTTTTATTAACTAGTTTATTTTAAAAAAATTTTAATTTTTTTCAAAAAAAAAAATAAATAAAAAAAAAAATTTATTTTTTTAATTTTTCAAAATTTTTTTCAACAAAAATTTAATTTAAAATTCTGAAAAATTTGTATTTTAAATTATTTCTGGGAAATGTTTGAAAAATACTAAAACTAAATACACTAGTTTGTTAAGGAAAACGTAAAAGAGAAAATTGGAATTATTGAAGAAAGAGCTTGGTTTTTTTTTCTCTAAAAAAAAAACAGGAAATGGATCTGAGGACAGTATAGATGTGACCAATGAGGAGCCATTGATGCCCCAACGCAGTGGCTGCACTCAATTGACGCCAATAGTTCCAACATTATATTCGCCAGTGAGTGCCGAAACCGTTTACGAAACGAGTGCAAGATTGCTTTTCATGGCTGTTAAATGGGCAAAAAATTTACCCTCGTTCGCGAGTTTGCCATTTAGAGACCAAGTGATACTGTTGGAGGAAGCGTGGTCGGAACTCTTTTTACTGAATGCTGTTCAATGGTGTCTTCCATTGGAGTCATCGCCACTTTTCAGTGCAGCTGAATTGACTGCTTTGACTGTGTCGCCACACTCTCATCCACACTCGGGAATGCATTTAGCGCAAAATGGAAAGCCCAGTCAAGTGGCAGCTGACGTCAGGCATCTTCATGACACTCTGCAACGATACAAAGCAGTCATGGTTGATCCCGCTGAATTTGCATGCATGAAAGCCATTGTTTTATTTCGACCAGGTACACAAATTATTTTCTGTTTTTAATTTGCAATTTAAAAGAACAAATTTTCTAAACGAAATTTTTATTTAAATATTTTTTTTTAGAATATTCTTTAGATTAGATTGCATGTACTTGGAGCGATATAACTATTTTTAAATTGTCTTTTATTTACAGAAACACGTGGCTTGAAGGATTCAAGTCAAATAGAAAATTTACAAGATCAAGCGCAAGTGATGTTGGGACAACACGCGAGAGCGCAACAACCAACAAGGCCCGAGAGATTTGGACGACTGTTACTACTTTTACCATTGTTGAGGAGCGTTCCTGCACCGCGAGTCGAATTAATCTACTTCCACAGGACAATTGGTAACACCCCCATGGAGAAAGTTCTCTGCGATATGTATAAAAATTGAATTAGGTATATTATTCACTATTTATATTTATATATATACATAGTTTCAAATGGAAACCAATGAACTGAAAAACAAAACAAACGCGCATAGTTTGTGCGACAAAAAAAAAGATACGAGGCTGTGACCAAATGATTTTCATGGCAAAAAGTAAGTTTCGAAAAAGAAAATAAATTTAAAAATATTGTTCCTTTAGAGTATGAACTTCTTGAAAACAAAAACTATAAAAAATTCATTAAACAAAATTATATTTCGAACAATATTTTTAAATGAGAAAATAAATTGTATTTTCGATTCTTTTGAATTGAAATATTTCAAAACTTTTCTTTTCTTTACAAGAGAAAAATAGCCAATGGAGGAGGTCGTTTTTATTATTTTTATTATATTGTTTTTAGTAAATTAGTTTTTTCTTTGTTATTTTTTTCCATTGTGTATATTTTATTATGGACTTGATTCTAATTAGTCCCTTGTTATCTAGAAAATAGTCCCTTTGTTAAAAGGAATTTTTTTAATTTCTGATTACCCTGACTTAATTTTTGAATAAATAAATGTCATATTTTGCCACTTTATTTATAAGAGAAAATTTAGACACAAATTGTTTATATTTTGACAATTGTTATTTTTATTATTTTTTATTTATTCGATTAATTTATAATAATTTAATTTTAATTGAAAGAATTTTAATATATCATAATATAATTTTATGATTATTAATTATATTATTTTAATTTTATACATTCCGTAATTTAATTTTAATTTTAAATACATTCCATAATTTTATTTTTGATTTTATTTTATCGAATGCAATTCTTACGAATATCATTCTAGGTACATATTTCTTGTCTAATATTAAGTTAATATGAAAAATTCTAAAAATACATTAAAGTGTTGATTGTAATTTACAAAAAAATTTTAAATTAGAAAATATAATTAGAAATTGGTTTTTAAATTGTGGATTTTTTAAGATTTATTATTCCGAAAAGTTTTTAATGTTTTAAATGAGCGATGAAAAAATATTTAATTTACATTTTTGCTTTCTATTTTACAGTAAGTGTGGAATTTTTGTTTTGATTGTTTGAATCAAATTCGATACTTAGTGTTTAAATATTAATTAATCATGTTTTGAAAAATTGACATGAATTTGAATTTTTTGCAAATGTAATTCTTAGATATTTTGTGGATTGTTTTGAAACAAAAATGTAAATTTTCCAAATGCAGCACTTGGGCCTAAAGGAAAAAAGAATTTATAAACGAAAAATCTTTCAGTACGATTACAAATCTAGATTAAAATGCGAAAAAAAACTATGGTTTTATAGTGCGAATAAAACTTGTATTTGATCTTTTTACAGTAGATGAATATAGTCATATATTATACATATGTGAAACAAAATGTTTCTCTATCGATATATTTAGTAATTTATATAGATATTTCAGAAAATCCCAAAAACCAAAAGTTGACAATTTGTCAAAAGTACAATATTTGAAAGTATGAAAGTGAAGATTTTAATTTCTATTCTTTTTTACTCTCAATTTCAAAAACCGAGAATAGAAAAATTTTGAGTTAAAAGTTAACAAAAAATGTTATGATCTTGAATGAAAAAAAAATATTTTTCAAGTTTACAAATTTTTATTTTCAAAACTTACTTCAGATTTTGAATTAAAAAAAAAATTGTTTACAAGAAACTGTAAAAATGTTATAAAACTTAAAAAAATGACACGAAAAATATTTTTCTTTCAAAATCGTTGATTAACTAAACAACAAAAGAGAAAATCGAATTAAAATTTCGATAATTTTTAATTTTACCAAATGCTTTTTTAAAAGAATTTTTTATTCCAGGCCTAACAATTTTCTCCTTTTATTTTTTTAAAAATATTTTTTGAAATATTTTTTATTTAAATTTCAATTTAAATAATTTTTTTCGCTACATATTTTCGTCTGCAATTACGATTCGCTTTTATTTCAGTATAAATTATAAGTAGATAATTTATTGCAAAAAATGAAATGAAAAAATATGATTTAATTTTTACTAAACTCTGTATGAAAAATTGGGTGTTACTTTTTTATGAAATTAAATGAAAAAAAGAAAGGACATTTTAAATATACGTTGCATGCGTTTGGGTATGATAATCAAAGCAGGGCAAATAAATTATAGGGAATTAATCTACTTCACAATTGATAAGCCATAAAAAAGTAATATTGAGTTGTGCGCGCGTTCTGTAAATTTCGTGTTGTGATATAATGATGGTTGTAAAAGTGTATGTATAATATTAACAACCAGTTGTAACAATCTCATGATTCCTTGTAATAAAATGATATAAGGGTATTTTATCCAACATTATCATTCAATCCTTAATCTCCATTTTTCAGGCTTAATCATCATTAAAATGACAAATCGTAATATTTATTTTAGAAATTAATTTAATTTTTTGATTTACTAAACTTTTTAATTTTTAATTTATTAATGATTTTTAGCTTAAAAAATTATAGACCTTTAACTATTAAATAAATAAATATTTACTAAATTATTTAAATAATTAAAACAAATATTTTTTAAATATTTCAATATTTGTTAAAATATTTTTGAATATTTAAATATTTGATGAAATAAAATGATCCACAAGTTTTGAATGTTCAAATGAACGGAATATTTTTTATTAAAAATATTTTAGAAAATTATTATTTAATATTTATTTTAGAAATTAATTTAATTTTTTGATTTATTAAACTTTTTAATTTTTAATACAATAAAAATTAGAAATTTAAATTTTACATTTAGAAGTAAAACTTTTTTTTAAACTGACGCAAAATTATTATAAAAATTTAATTCGAACAAGAATAAATAATTAAATTTCATTTATTTCGAATGTTGAAAACTTTAGAATCATAAAATAAATATTAAAATATTTGCAAAAGTAAATAAATATTTAATAATATATCAAGTATTAAAATATTTGTTTGAAAATTAGATATCAAGATATTAAATATAAGTAATTTATCATTTTCTTTTGGTAAATTTATTTTAAGTGATTCTCTGAAAAATAGGAAACAAGTGTTTGATTCATTATTGAAAATACTTTTGGGGAGAATATTTTTTTTGTGGATTATTTGGAGATTATTTTTGTTGAAATATGGAAAATTGATTTTGTTATATGCGGATGAAAGTTTGGCGCTTGCGATTTCACGGTGGTTATTGTATAATATTTATTTATCACTAGGTAATCCCTGACTTTGAATGCAGGAAAGGGAAGTTGCCCCAAGGATTTGCCACATGGCAGTTTGACGGTCCCGATGGTACCCTCAACGCTTATAAATTACATCGAGCTGAGTGAGGTTTAAGGGGCTGCTTAAGTTGTCAAAGCCGTCGGGGAGTTAAACGGTATCACTGGGGAGCGAGAGTAATGCTTTTTCAATTACGATCTCTTCAAATTCTCCAAGTCAAGTGAGCGTTAACAAATTTCTCGATTTCACTATATATATATTGTCCGAATTCGAATATCAACTGGAGCATTTTTCCATTTTTTCATATTTTCAAAAATATTTTTCAATTTTTTTTATTTTTTTATAAATTTTGTCTTTTTTATTACTGTTTTCCCTGTTTTTATAACGAGCGATTTTTAAAACCCTTTTGTCAAGATTTATTTTTGCCAATTTCTATTTTGAACTCAAAGTATTTATTTTAAGTTTATTTTCGCAAATGTTAATTTCTTCTTTTTTTCAGAAATTTGTTCTCTCGGAGAATGGAAGATCATATTTCTTCACTCGGTGCGGAAATCAAAGAATGCTGAATAGTGTGATGAGGAAAACGAATTTCGATACTTTGAGAGGAAATATAAGAGAGTTACGGGGGTGTGTGTTTTTGCTGTATACTATCGGGTCGATGCGATGGGACCAGGATGGAGAGAAGGAGAGCCAGAGCGAGAGAGAGAGAGAGAGAGAGAGAAAGCGGAGAGTATTGACTCGCGTTTCTAGCACGAGGGCGGAGTTTTCGACTTTCCCCGAACCCCTAAAGCCCCGTAAAGGTCCTCTGCCACCCTCGGTTGCTTCCAACACCCCCGACCAGTAACAAAACTCCCGCTGAAGTGCAATCCAGCAATGGCGGCAGGACTTGTTGTATTTCGCTTTCCGAGGTAAACTCCATTCCCTTCTACCTTCTCGATTTTCATTCCCGGGATATAGGCGAGAGAGAAGGAATCAGAGCCAGGAGACGGGAGTCTGGAATGGATGGATGAAAAGAGAGAGACAGAGAGAGAAGAGTATCTACAAAGTTAAAAGGAATGAACGAGAAGAAGCTATATCGCTCGGGAGCAGCCTTCATTTATTTTATTACATTATCATACCAACTGCGCGTTCGATAAGTGGGGTTTTAAAGCGAAGGTTCTCAAACTGCTTGCGAAAAGCTGTCTTTTACTTTACTTACAGATATATCAATTGAAAGTTTTCAATTCTAATCTTGATTCCTTTTTTTCTTTTCGATCGATATTTCGGTAAATATTTTTCCTTTCCCAGGTGGAAGTCGTGAAACTTGAAAAAAATTATCATTAGCAAGAATTCGGGGAAAATCAGGGGTTTTTATTAAAAGTACTGAAAAAATTAAATTTTTAGAATTCATAAGAAGAAAATTCTCAATTTTTATGTCTTTTTTGTTTTCCTTTAACTTTGAAAATTGACACTAATTCTAATACAAAACCATCAATTTTTTCTATTTCTGGCAATAATTTCTTGCTAAATAACTTAATTCTTGAAGAACTATATATCATAAAATTATTCATATAAATTTTTTCATAAATAATTTTACTTAAATATTTCAAAATTAATTGAATTTTCAAAGAGTTTCGTTCACAATTTTCATAAATAGATGAAAACTTCAAAAGGTATTAATTTGGAATTGTATAAAATTTTAATTTTCAATGAAGTTCATTAGTGATTTTAAAATACTTAGATTTTTGAAAAATTTTATTAATTCATATTCTTATGAAATTATAAATGATAAAATTCTTCTCTGAAATTCAATTATTTACAAATTTTTTTATAAATTTCTTCGCAATTATTCAATAATTTTCATAAATAATAAAACTCATCGCAGAATTTCAATTATTTTTATAGTAGGTACAATTTTAATGAAATTCCTCGAAAAATACAAATATTCTTAAAAATTTTATTAAAATTCGTCAAAAGAATTCAATTATTTAAAAATTTGTTGATAAAATTCTTTATGTCAATTAAATTTTAAGAAACATTCAACTATTCAATAAATTATTTATTTTTGTATTTAAATAATAAATGAATTCTTGTAGAATTTTCTTATAAAAATTGATTTAAAAATGAATTTCAGTTAAAATTTTAAATTTTTTTGAAAATATACCGAGTTTTTATTTTCTAATATATATTTAATTGAGGAATTTTCGAATAATCGATGAAATTTCGTAAAATTGAATTGTAAACAAATAGATTTATTTATAAATTCCCAAAGAAGAACTTTTTTAAAAATTATTAAAATTAATATTCTTGTTTCAAAAAAATGCAAAAATATAAAAATGAACACCCTTTAGATTGAAAGAAATAGTAAATAAATAAAAATAAAAAACAGAAATATAAATAATATAATTGCTCTTGTTTCTAAAAACTTGAAAGAATAAAAAAATGACACGTCTTATAATGAGAGCGAATTCATAATGAGTTCATAAAATTCTGTAAAGAAAAATACGTCCTGATTTTGAAGAATGAAATCGTCAAAAAGTAAATTCCCGAAATAATGTTTTTTCATCTACCTGCCATGTATATAAACTACAAATCCCAAAGAAATTATTTATCTCTGAAAAGCCTGAGGGTTATTGCGTTTAAGAAATCGCGCTCTCATCTCACGTACCAGTAGAGATTGCCTGAACATTCACCCTTCAAGACGAGGGAGGCTACTTCATTTCTATTATCCAAATTCAAGAAAAGATGGACAGAATGCCACAGTTTTTTTCCAATCTCCTTCTCTCTCTCTCTCTCTTTCTTTTTCTCTCACTTTGCCATGAATTTAAACTCAAAAGGTGAATTTTCTCATTTTAAATTGAATTATCAATCAAGCAGTACATTTTTCATTATTTATTATTAATTATTTTTAATCATTCATTACTATTCGGATTATTTATTATTAATTAACTAACAAATGTTACGCGCGCGAATTTAAAAAATTCACTTAAAGTACATAGGTAATATTAATTATTCTTGTTTATTATTTTTAAAAATAAACACGATTATTTAAAAAACTGAAAAGAAATTCTTTATGAAATTCAATTACTTTCAACATTTTTCAATAAAAACTATTTTTAAAATTTCATTATTTTCAAAAAAATTCAAATTAATTCATCAAAACAATTTAAATATTTTCTAAAATTTTTCACAAGAATTCAATTATTATTCTCTTGAATAATAACATTCTTTGGAAAAATTTGATTATTTTTATAAATAATAAAATTCTTTGCGAGAATTCAATTATTTTGAATACGCAATTTTAATAAAATTTCTCGAAAAAATTCAAAAATTTTGATAAAATCCTTCAAAGGAATTCTATTTTTTCTAAATTTTTTTGATAAACACTTCATAAGAATTTGATAATTTTCAATACATTAATTTTAAAATTCAAAAAATTGAAAAAGGAGAATATTATTTAAAAAAACTCAAGAAGTAAAGAAGCAAACAAAACTATATAACTTCAAACTGTAAACAAATTACCGGAATACAACGATTATTAATTATTCCATTACTTATTTCATTTTTCATATTCTGCGAATTGGCAAGTATTTTTCTTTTTTAGAAAAATAGCGAATTTGATTTTGTTTTCTAATTTTCATTAAATTTTAATTTTTTATTAATTCTAAAGAAAATTCACTTTTAAATTACAATATTTTGGATAATCCCGTGAAACATAATTTTGTTTATTTATTCATTTATTTACATATATAGTTGGATAAATGGACTGATGACAAAAAATGAAAAATGCCCGTTCGTATACTAAATTTTAATTAAAAAATATTTTTTTCATTTATAAATCAAAGTGGATTAAATTTTCTGTTTTGAAAATTATATAATAAATAAATGGAATATGCTCTTGTCTGTGTATTTAAATCATAAGAAGATTAGCGGATAGCTGAAGTCACTTGAAAAGATGAATTTCCAGATCTTGATGGTCAAATTGCTCTGTCGACCTCCTCAATAAATTCCCTTTGTGCTCTTCTATTGCCTCTCATTCGTATTATCCCTCTCTCCAAAAATCAATATCCAAGCTTTATACATTTCCCATCTGTCCATTGCGGAAAATTGCCATTTTCATATTTCTCTGGCCAAAAATTATTATCCAAATTTCCTTTCTTCAAAAATTCCAAAAATTCTCTCTTTAGAAATTGGAAATTTTCACTTTTTGTTTTTTTTTTAATTTAGTAATTATTTTGCTAGTTAGTTTTTTCTTGACAAATACTTTAACAAAAACAAATAAAATATATTTATTTTATAATATTCTTTTGTGGTAAGGAAAAGGAGAAAAATAAAATTGAGAATACCAGAAGAATTAAAAAGATAAATAATAATAATTTGAAGGATATGCATTGAAATGATTTGACAGTGAAAAGGAAATATTTGTCCCCTTTACAATAATGTGACCTTCTACTTTGAATTAAGTAAACTCAATTTGTGTTTAAACAATGAGCATCATCACATTTATTCAGTGTTGCGTGAAATTCGACGACAGAGGGACAGTTTTCCTCTTTTAAGGGTGGCTTACGTCGAAAACCTGAGGGAGAGATAATCAACTCTCTTGTACACTCTCTTGTAGTTTTTTGATGTTCACGATTAAATCACTCATGCAAATTATACTGTAAATTACGTAATTTAATAAAAATTTAGAAAAGTGATTTAATTTTCTACAACAAAAGGAAAAAAAATTACATTAATTTTCTTATTTCATTATGAAATATAATTTTTTTCTGTACATTATCCATTAAATTAGATTCATAAAACTTAAATCAACATTGTTTTTTTGTAGGTGCAATTAAATTACATAAGAATAAAAGTCAGAGTGTGACGGCGTTTATTCGAAAGAAAAACATTTGACAGTAGGAGAAAATAATTTGCCTTTTCACGAAAACTAAGGAAAACAATTCATCACAGCTGTCAATCAGCATTATTTTAAAAAGGTATTTACATTACGAGAAATTAATATTTATTTTATTTAAGTAATGAGAAAATCTGTTTCTGTCTTTTAGGTTGGATTTTAGAATCGTTCGTCAGTCTTGAGTGAAATAACCCAGTAAAATTCATTTTATTTGGATTAAAATTTTTTAAAATCAATTTTAATTAATTTAATTAATTAAAGAAAGTTGCCATAAGTTAAGGAAGTCAATGAGTTTAGGGAAATTCAAAGAAAATTAAATCGGTCAGGGAAATCAGTGAAATATTTGGAAATTTAATAAAATAACTGGTTGAATTTTTTTTGTTAGGAATTAGGGGATAAGTTAAAATTCAGTCTGGAAATCAGTGAAAAACGAAATCAAATTTTTGTGGCAACCTTGAATCGCAAAAATACAATTTTCAAGAAAATTATAATTTTTATCAATTAGTTAATTTTAAAAAGATTTAAATTTAAAATTTTGTTTAAAAATTAAAATTTCGGAAAATTTAATTAAGTTAAATTAAATTTTAAATTTAATTCAATATTTAAAGAATTTTGGTAAATTTCATGAAAATAATATTGTATTTTTTAAAGAATTTTATTCATATTCTTAATTTAATTCTTTATTTACATTTGATTAGGATTTAAATTAACTTAATTAATTAATTAATAAATTAATTAAAATGATTAAATAAAATATTTGATTAATTTTAATAATTGAGGCATTTGTTAATATTACTGCAATTTTTCAAGTTGTGGAAAAATTTTTGACGTCTTCTTGCAAAATTTTACAATAAGTAATGAAAATTGTCTATCTGCAAGTTTTGTAATTACTTTAAATTGTTTTTGTGTGATTATTTGTGTGTAAGAATAGATTTCCATAATTGTACTACAACTTTTTTAAATTATCTTTGTTTGTTTAAAACCAAAAAAGCTATTGATAAAAAAAAAATTTTTTTACATTTAACATTTTAATTAAATAAATAAACAAATAAACAAAATTCAATAGAAAACTGAAATAATATAAAAAGACTTCAAGAAAAGTCAAACAATTCTTTTTAACAGAAATTGTTAAAATAAAAACTAAAATTAATTTTTTTAATTTTTAATATACAAAAATTATTATCAAAAGACTTTTTTAAAAATTTGAAAAATTAACCATACTTTGGTATTTATCATTTTATGGTAAATATGGATTCTTATCATTCTTTACAGAGGCTGGTAAATTGCTGTTCTACTTTTGTGACAGATCGATAATTGAAATTTTTTTTTTTTAATTAAAAAAAAAAGGTTTTGTTCCCATTTTAAAAAAATCTTAATTTATATATCTATTTTTAAATATGACATAAATTTATTAAAATCAGATATTTAAAGAATATTTATTATATTTTTAATTTCTTCTATTTGTTTCAGTTTAGAGAAAAATTCGGAGTTCGAAGGGATCCAGGGAGAATTTTTGCTTCGTCCCTGATTTAACTTCCTATTCTTCTTCTGTGTTAGCACGCGATAGGTTCCGATCTAATGGAAAGTCCTGTAGATGATATTCTATCCAATCGCTGAACGACAGCACAAAACCAGTTCGCTTACTTTAAGAAGAAAGGCCACGTCTTCGGCTTTTTCACTGCCTGGTGGAGCGGGGCAGTGTTATTTTTTTCCAAACCACTCAAGTTTTCTATATGTAAAAGCAGTATTTTCGGCACAGTCAAATTTCAAGCCTGAAACAATGTTGGTCAATTATCTATTGCTCGCGTTCCTCTTTCTTGGAGTTCGAGCTGCTGAAGAAGATGTTGTTGAATTAACTGACAGCGATTTCTCCACACTAGCTAACCATGAAAATTCACTTGTCATGTTTTACGCACCATGGTAATTTTTTAATTTATCTCTTTCAAATTATTTATAGTATATGGTAATTGTTCTTTCTTTTATTTTATGTAGAAATTCTCTCTTTATTTTATCTTTTTAATTGGTATTTTTTTTACTATTTTATTCAAAATTCCGTTTGTGTGAAAATGCCGGTATTTGTCAGTTGAATTCCTTTTAATATTTAAATATTTGTTTTTTTTTCAAATTGCATGCAAATTTCGGTGGTTAATTTGATAAGTAAATTTACTTTATCTTTTAATGAGAAATTTAAGCATAAGATTAGTTTATTCCAAATAGTAAATATTTGCCACGTATTATGATGTGTTAATTTGTTTGGACGCATTTGGAAATTGAAGAATTGGAATTAAATTAATATTGACCTAAAATAAACTTAAAAACAAGTAAAAGTAGACTAAAAAAATTTTTAATAAACAAAAAAAATAAAATTTTTTAAATTAGCAGAAAAATATGTTTATTTACAAAAAAAAAATCTTGGAGGAGAAAAAATGTTGTAACGAAGTAAGTGAATTGATTAGTTTTTTTGCTTAATTTCTAACTAATTTTTCAGGTGCGGACATTGCAAAAGATTGAAACCTGAATTTGCGAAGGCAGCGGAATTATTGAAAAATAATGATCCTCCAATTTCACTAATCAAAGTTGATTGTACCGAGGGCGGAAAAGACACGTGTAACAAGTTTTCCGTCAGCGGATATCCAACTTTGAAAATATTCTCAGGAAGTGATATGGTTACTGATTACAATGGTCCTAGAGAAGCTGCTGGAATCGCAAAATACATGAAGGTAATTTTAAATTATCTGAAATTATTTTCTTGGTATTTGTCTAAAAACTAATTTATTTTACTCACAAAAAAATGTATTTTCCTGAAATCTAGATTAGTTTTCTCAAAGAAAATTTATTTTCCTAAAAATTAATTTAGTCTTCTCACAAAAAAATGTATTTTCTTTAAAAAAATTCATATTTTAGAATCAAAATTTATATTTCGAAAAATAATTATTTTCTTTTGCTAAAACAAAATTGTTTCTAAAAGTAAAAAAATTCTTTCGTCAAAAAGTAATATTTCTTTATGTACTTGTGAATTAATTATGATTTTAGACTAATTAGTGTTTTATTTAATTTTAGGGACAAGTTGGTCCTGCTTCCAAATTAGTGTCTAATGTGAAAGCATTGGAAGAATTCTTAAGCTCAGACGATGTTGGAATTGTTGGTTACTTCGAAAAAGAAGACTCTTCCTTGGCCGGTACTTTCCAAACTGTCGCCAAAAAACTTCGTGAAAAATTCCAATTCGCTCACACTTCCGAAAAATCCGTCCTCAAGGAGAAGAAAATGAAGTAAGCGATTTTTTTTACTAAGTAAATAAAAAAGAAAGTGATTGAAATAATAAGAAACTAAATGAAAACTACAAAAATTTAAGTAAATTCCTCGAGAAATTATGAAAATAAAAATAATTTTTTTTAATTATTCCTTAGGGACAACATTGTTTTGTATCGTCCAAAAATGCTCGACAATAAATTCGAAGACAGCAGTGTGAAATACGAGGGCGGAGATTCAATTGCTGACATTGTTGAATTCATCCAAGTTAATGCGTAAGTTATAAAAAGAATTTAATATGATTTTTCTTGAATATTAAATTAAAACGAATGAAATTATCATTTTTAATTCAAAACGTTTATAAATTATAATAGAAACAATTGTTGATCAGAAAATAAAAAATTTGGTGAGACAAAATTTTATAAAGAGAATTTGTAAATAGTAGAAAATAAAAATATTTTTTATTTACAAATTCTATTAAATTTATTAACTTCACCGATGTAAAATTTGTTTAAATGAACCAATTTCGAATACAATTGAAATATATATATATGTATATATTAATTGAAAAATAATTTTCCTTCCAGTCACGGTATGGTAGGAGTGAGAACTCGCGACAGTCACGCAGACTTCAAGAATCCATTGGTGGTTGCCTACTACAATGTCGATTACAAAAAGAATCCTAAGGGCTCAAACTACTGGCGTAATCGTATTTTGAAGGTTGCAAAGAATTTCCCAAAATTGAATTTCGCAATTTCGGCGAAAGACGATTTCCAACAGGAATTGAATGAATTTGGCGTTGATTTCGCCGATGGTAAGAAACCAATTGTTCTTGCTCGTAATGAAAAGAATCAGAAATACGTGATGAAGGATGAATTCACAATGGAGACATTTGAGAAATTCTTGACTGATATGGAAGCTGGTAAACTCGAGGTTTACATGAAATCTGAAGCAATTCCTGAGGATAACTCCGCTAATGTTAAGATCGCAGTTGCCAAGAACTTTGACGAAGTTGTATTGAATAACGATAAGGACACTTTAATCGAATTCTATGCGCCATGGTGTGGTCATTGCAAACAATTGGCGCCAATTTTCGACGAATTGGGCGATAAACTCGTCAACGAGGATGTTGCAATTGTGAAAATTGACGCGACTGCAAATGATGTGCCTCCGCTATTCGAGGTGCGAGGCTTCCCAACTCTATTCTGGTTGCCAAAGGACTCAAAGGACAAGCCCGTGAAATACGAGGGCGGACGACAATTGGACGATTTCGTGAAATATATCGCGAAACACGCAACAAAGGAACTTAAAGGTTTCAATAGAAAGGGCGAGGAGAAATCAAAGGACGAGTTGTAAGGACATTTTTTTAAAACAAATTCCAACAGAAAAATATTGTTGATATTTTCTTTTTAGAGAAAAAAAAACTCCAAAATTCAGGTATCGTCCAAAGTGATCATTTATTTTTTAAATTTATATAGTTCGATAGAATCTTTATTAGTTTCACATTTATGGATCTGTAGAATGTGCGAATATTTCTTTTTTCTTAGTAATTATTAGAAGTAATGGACGATTTATCGGAAAATAAATATATGGATTTTTTAAAATAAGTGTTCATTAATAAGCTAGGCTGTAAAATGGAATTTAAAGAAAAATTCTACATTCAGAGAAGTTGAGTTCTTTTTATAAAATTTATGTACATTTTTATAGTTATGAAAAATGCGAAAGGGTGTGCAAGATTTTTATAGGCGTGAAATGTGAGAAAGAAAGATATTGCTTTTTGTTTAGGGAAAAACAATACAAGAACTGATTTTCTAACCAGTTATATAAAACTTCATTCCACGTTTATATACATGAAATGATGGTTCAGATAATTTATATTTCAAACCATTGATTTTTTAATTAAAAACAGAAAACATAATAAATTGTTTTATAATGAAACATATTATTCTTTTATGCACAAAATCCCTAAAAATAATTAATTTTACTTTATTATATTTTTACAATATTCTGGAACTAAGTGAAAATAATTCTTGATGAACTTTAAAATTATCAATTATGATAATTAACATTGAAAAGATTTTTGTTAAAAATTACTCTTTTTAGAAGGTTTTAAACAAAAAAATTGTTAAATTTCAATTTTTGTAAAGAAATTAATAATAATTAAGTAAATTATATAAAGCATTATTTAAGTATTAAATAATTTTATTTATCTAAAATAAATAATAAAAATAATAATAAATAAATTCAAATTTTTTAATTAAAAAAATTTTCATAAAAGTTTTTATTTGAATTAAATTTAATTTTCATATTAATTAAATACTTAAAAAATTTTGTTAAATTTCGTGAAAGTAATTCAATATTTAAGAAATTTTGTTTAAGTTGTTGAAAATAAAATAAATTAATTTAATTGAAATTCTTGAAAGTAATTCAATATTTAAAGAATTTTGTTTAAGTTTTTGAAGATAAATGAATTGTTGAAAGAATTTAATTGAAATTCTTGAAAATAATTGAAATATTTTCAATTTGATTAAATTTCTTTAAAAAAAATTTTTTTTTAAGTTTTGATTCAGCTAGTTTCAATTAAATTAAATGTTTTAATCAAAAATTTTTTTTTTCAATTTTTTAATTAAGTTAAATTAAATTAACAATTTAATTCATTATTTAAATAATTTTGTTGTAATTTTTGAAAGTAATTAAATCTTCAAAAGAATTTTATTTAATTTCTTGAAATTGTATGAATAATTAGCATTTTTAAATATTTATTTATACAATAAGGAACCAAATTCGAAAAATTTGAAACTTCGCGGTTAACGTGGAACCATCTTTGATTGTCGATAATATAAAAATTGGCAATATTGATACCAACCGAGCAAGACAAGTGAAAGGTAACTATAAAAATTCCCTAACGGCAAATTTCCCCAAGGCCCAAGCGGCGTTCGACCCAATATGCTATAGTGAGTGCTGTTTTCGATGGCTTTGCACACGACCGCCATTATAGATCCCGTTGTGTGTGACCGAGCCACTTTGCGTTCTACAATTTTTCACAGGAATTTAGTGCTTTTCATATAGGAATTCATTATTCTAGCTGAGCAAAATTAAAGATATTCATTAAGAGTGAAATGAAAACGTACAGTAGGAAAAAGGGCGATAGTCCCAGTAATGTGATAATTCACGTAAATGAATTGTGCCGACTGTGTTTGGCTAAGGAAGAAGAAATGGTGCCGATTTACGACGATGACGCTGTTCCATTACCACTGCGTATCATGGCTTGTGTTAATCTCGAGGTAAATATAACAAAAAAAGCAAAAATTTCCGCTGTTTTTTTGCATTTATTCTTAATATAATTAATTACATCTCGCCTAGTTTAAGATTATTTAAACACCGATTGGAAAATAGGAATCTAGTTTATCCCTAATTGTGCCCTTCCTCATTGAATTGGTGTGTTGGTTTGTAAATATTCCTCTCTTCAATTCTGATTACACATACACGGGCACTCTTATATACGAATATACTTAAATACATTCCCCGCATAGAGAATCTCTTTACCGAGTTATCGACTTTGCATGATGGCTGAAAGGCTATCTACCTACCTTGTTACAGGAATCTAGAATAAGTTCCAGTCAAGAATGAATCGGATTTATAGAAACCTGCAATAATTGAATATTTATTATACCTGTTGATATTTCAATAATGAAACATTTGTTTTAAATTCTTGAAAAAATTATGATTTACAGGTGTTTGAAGAGGACGGTCTTCCCAATATGATTTGCCACCCGTGCAAATATCAATTGGAAAAGTCCTATCAATTTAAAAAGAAGTGCGAAGCAGCTGATGTGAAATTGCGAAAACATATGAGATTAATTAATCAAATGACTGGCGAAGAGGACGATGAGGAGAGTCAAGACAGTATGGGCACATCAATAGACCAACCATCGAGCAGTGGAAAATCGAAACAAGTGAAACAATTGTTGGCTGATTTGGTGTCGAGTAAAGAAGGTGTTGAACTCGATACGGAGCCAATTGAAGTCACTGAGGAGGAACTCGTCGGCGGATACATTTTGGGTAATATTTCAATTTTTTAAAAGTCAAATTTTTCCTTAATTAATTTCTAAAGTAATTAATTTATAAATTAAAATTATTCTCGTTTTTAGGAATGTCTGCGGAAAATGCGGATGCAGATGAAAATTTAT
Organism: Leptopilina heterotoma; assembly: GCF_015476425.1. Taxonomy (NCBI): domain Eukaryota; kingdom Metazoa; phylum Arthropoda; class Insecta; order Hymenoptera; family Figitidae; genus Leptopilina; species Leptopilina heterotoma. The sequence goes on from NW_025111202.1 coordinate 886,991, forward strand.
CGGAAGGACCCGAGAATATAACGTTAATGCCCGCGGAGGAAAGAACAGCCAAAGCGAGATGTACAATGCGTACGACGCGCATAAAACAAGAACAAGAATCAGATGACGAAACTGAGGAACTTCAAAGAACGGTTACTAATCAAGATCACAAAAATGTCTACATGATGGAACTAAGCAGCAACAGTGCTGGTGGACAAACAATGAGTCAAACAATAGGTAAGAGAAAGAAATATATTTTTAAAAAAAGAAGGAAAAGAACTTTTCATTCAAAAAATAATTTAATTTTCAGTTGGTGAAGCTACGGAGGAATTGAAAGTATTCCAGTGTGATAAATGTCCGAAGGCTTTTACCCGACGAATTATGTTGAAAAGTCACCAGTCTGTTCACTCAACACAAAGAGGTTTTACATGCCAGGCTTGTGAAAAATGGTTCCCAACAAGATCCGCATTGGTTAGACACGAGCGAACTCACACCGGTAAAATATTTCATTTTAAGACTATTCCATTTGAAAAGATTTTAGTCTTCATAAAGATTATAAATTATTTTCTAAAAAAATAGTAAGAATAAATAATATTTGATAAAGTGTATTAATTTTTAAACTAATTCTTTTTTTTCAGGAGAGAAACCTTTCGGATGCAACATTTGTCATCGTGCTTTTGCCCAAAAGGAAATTTTGCTTCGCCATTTGATGACACACTCGGGACAAAAGCCCTTCCAATGTCAAAGTTGTGACAAGAGTTTCACGCAACGTGAAGCATTAAAAGTTCACATGCGAAGACATCAAAAACTTAATCCCAATGACATACAATTGCATCACTGTCAATTGTGTCCAAAAGCATTTTGTCACGCTTCTGGTTTGAGCAGGCATTTAGTAACTCATACCGGAAGAACGTATAAATGTGTTGAATGCGAAAAATCATTCACTGATAAGAGTTCATTACTCAGACACAGTCGAATTCATGCACCCAAGAAACTTGTTCTCAACTGAATCTAAAAAAAAACAATTTTTCTTTGCTTCATTGAATTTTCATTAACCGTTTATTTTTCATAAAATACATATTAACGTGCAATTTTCACTTTCGACACATTGAATCAAAATACTTCCATTCCTGTAAATATAAAAATGTGTTAAAAAATTTTGAGAATTAATATTTGATTGTATGAGGACATCAAAATCTTAATTTCTTTTCTAAAATGTAATTTTTTTCCAAATAATATTTTAAAATTAGGTATAATTTTTATTATAATTTTTTTTGTTTATAGTATTTTAATAAGTGTTAAAAATTGAGATATCTACGGAAAAATTGATAAATTGACTTCTTCATACTTTTAATATATGAAACAATTTATTAAGCACCATTTATATAAATCTGATTTTGAAATCCTTATACTTGATGATTTCTCTTTTTTACATGAAAAGAAAAAAGAACGTAGGTTTTTTTTATTTTTTAAACTGCAACTGAATGAAAAAAATTATTTTATTTTAAAAATAGTTTAGTACTGATTTGTACTATAGATTAAAGTCATTGAAGAATATTGAATTCAAAAATATTATTAAAATTTTTGTACATATGAAGAAAATGTATACCACAAATATTTTAAGGCAGAACAAGTTTCAAATTCTTTATGTCTGAAATTATTAAGAAAACTTTTGTTTTCTTTAAACTAACAGCAAAAAAAAAATATTGCATTTGAAAAAAGAACCATGTAAAAAAATAAGTATTACAATAAAATTATTGTCCAAATTTGTAATCTTTGAATTATTTACTTTTTAGCTCATTTATTTGAATTCTTAATCCTTTGATTGAATTCTATAAAATTAAATTAATTAAATTTTTATCCAAATATTATTTACTAAAAAAAAACAGAGACTGATTGTAAATTAATTAAATACAAATAAAATTCACAGAAAACAATTTTAATGTGTACATACACAATATACAATATTTCACAACATTCGTACATAAAATTTTTACAGAATTTTTTGAAATTAATGATTATTTGACTTCACGTCAAAAAAAAGTTGAATTAATGTATTTTTTTCTTTTAATTATTAATTAAAAAATATATATATATTTAAACTACAAGAGTTGAATTTAAACTACATTCATAAAAATACAAGGCTTTTGAGTGAAATAAAATAATCAATTTATTAAAAAAAAGTTACAATGTTCACATGCACACGATGATTTCATTTTTTTACATAGTCGTCCATTTTACGCATGATCATCTGCACTTCATTCTGACAGAAGAAATTATCTATTTTCAATATAATGTATCAACTGTCACGTAATTTACAAAAATCGCATTAAAATGTAGTAAAAAAAAGCATTTCACAGAAACACTTAATATTATGTATAAGTAAAGCAAGTTTTAAAATAACTGAAAAAAAAAGATTTCATCTATTTTTATCTTTGGTTTATTTTCGTTTAGATTTCATTCCGTGCCATTGCAACTATAATTAATTTACAATTAAAATTTCTTGAACGCTTTTCAGGCGTATTTGAAAAAAACTTTGTTTAGTTCGCATATTTTTTTTTGTTCATCGTTAAAATTAAAATATAAAAATTTCATTCTGTCAGTGCTACGAAATACAAATGCCACACACATTATGTACGTTTGCAGAAAACGAATGATGACATTCTAGTTTTCTCATTTCCACACGGAAACACTACTTTAGTGCAATTCCTAAAAATCTGAGAAGGAGATGCTTTTGATCCTCAAATATCGCATAAAAAGTAAATGATGACAAATTAATTTTGGAGCTGTGACACAAAAAAACTGCATTCCGTGTTTTTCACTTGTCAACATTTTTTTCTTTTTTTCATTTTTTTATACGATACTTGGAAACTACTGCAATAATTCAATTTCTTGCCAATATATACACAGATTTAATTAGTTTTATGAAATTCTTCTCAATAGAAGAATTTCTTTTTAGCAAAAGAAAAAAAATTGACACGACCCAAAGTAAAGTCTGCTCTTTTTTTCTACCCTTACTTCCGAGATTCTTTCCTATTCCAAATTTTCTTTGTTTTTAAATACTATTTTTTCCTTTACTCCTTTTACTGATCTGTTTACTGGGGAATTAATATTTGGTGAAAAAAAATCTTGCTCACACTCGCACCTCGTATTACAAATAATCATATTTGCTTTACAGTCGACAAAAACTCGTGTGACCATGTGAAAAAATAAGATGCCAAAGTGGCATCCATCGATTGAGGATATTTTTTGTTTTGTTTTGTTTTGTCTCTAAAGGGCTTCAAGGAAAATGAAGCTAAATTTTCTTGATAAAATCGACAAAGGTCACAAGAGGATCTTGTTAAATTTTTAATGGTACAGGTTCATATAGAGTTTTAGGGGGATTTTTGTTTCTTGTTCTTTTTTTTTGTTTTTAAATAAAAAATATTCAAGGGGATTTAGGCAAACTCTCTCATCAATCAAGATTTAGGGTCTTTGGTTGTTCCCAACTGAATCCATCACGTCCGAAATGGCCGTACGTACTTGTTTGTTGATAAATTGGGTTACGGAGATCTAATTCTTTAACAATTTTTCCAGGACGCAAGTCAAAGTTTTTCTTTACAATTTCCAGGAGCTCCATTTGCGAATGCTTTGAAGTTCCATAATCAAAAACAGTTATTGATAGAGGTTCAGCCACTCCAATTGCATATGAAACCTAAGCAGAGATAATTGTTTGAAAAGACATTTTAATAAGTAACGAAAAATATAGTAAATAAATTAAATTAATCAAAAATACAAAAATTCATTAATCAAAAACTCTTTAAAAATACATATCGTCCTCAGAATTTTGTTTTTAACATCATGGCAGTCAAGAGTAGCAAATACATAAAAGACATCATTGAACGATATTTTGAAAATATGTCTAATTACATTAATAATAATAATCGTTTAGAATTTTATTTAATAACGCTTTAATTAATTTACTTTTATTGAAATTTACCTGTACTAGGCAACGTCTGCAAAGACCAGCTTTCACCAATGATTTTGCAACCCATCTTGCTGCGTAAGCAGCAGATCTATCGACTTTGGTGAAATCTTTTCCAGAAAACGCTCCACCTCCGTGAGCACCCCAGCCACCGTACGTGTCGACAATTATTTTCCGACCAGTAAGACCAGCATCACTCTATTACAAAAACAAAATTGTTTTATAAACAAAAAAAGTCGATGTAACAAAAATATAGATATTTCTATTTGGTAAAAATTGAATTAAAATTTTTGTTTCAAAATAAAAAATATTTTAAAAAAAAACCTTCATAGACATTTTCTTATTCGTCAGCTCATTTATATTGTAAATAAATTATATTTTACTCAAGATCAAATATACATATATTCTAAATCTCATATTCAATATCAAATATCTATGAACCTGTTTATAAATAAAATCAAATGAAAATTTCGAAATAAGTATCGTCCTCAGAATATTTGGTCACATCATGGCATTCAAGAGTAGCAAATACAAAAAAGAACATCATTGAACGATACTTAATATAAATTTTTAATTTTTTTTCACTATCATGACAGAAAGAAATAAATTTATATCTTTTTTTCTATTACCTGTGGACCACCAATGACGAAATCACCGCAGGGATTAACGTGGAAAACAGTTTTGTCGTCCAAATATTTTGCTGGAATAACTTTCTTGATTACTTTTTCCAAGACGTTAAGGCGTAGTTCGTCTAACGTAACTTTCTCGCTATGTTGCACAGAAACAACAACTGTGTGAACTCGCCGTGGAACACAAGCACCATTGTCCATAATATATTCACAGGTAACCTAAAAATAAATATAAAATTCGTTTTTGTTGGGATTTTAAATTTATTGCATGACCGAAGGAATCAAAGGAAAAATAAGGAATAAAATATTACAGGTTCAAGTACCTGTGTTTTAGAGTCGGGACGTGCCCACCACAATTCACCGCTTCGTCTTAATTCTGCAATCTTCTGGTTCAATTTGTGCGCCAAAACAACAGTCAGAGGCATACATTCGTCAGTTTCATCAGTCGCGTAGCCGAACATCAAACCCTGTCAGGAAAAATTGAATTATTTTTCAAGCGAAAATTTTGCAAAAAAAAAATTTAATTTAAGCTCTAGTGCAAAATATAAAAAATAAAAGTTTATTAAAGACGAAAAAAATAGAACGAGCCAAACAAATTTTAAAAAAATTCGTCTGAAACAAAATGAAGAAATGTACTTTATTAGAAAACTAATTTATTACTATTATCATTTTTTATACTTCATTCTGATACAATAGAATTTTTCATGATAGCAAATAAATATTTACATATATAATTGAAACGTATAAAATTAATTATTTAACATTGAAATTTTTTTGAAAATGTTATTAAACAAAATATGGATGAAATGTAATTGAATGAACGTAAAAATTTGAAAATTTTAAATTTTAAAAAGTTATTGTTTATAACTTAAAAAAATCATGCATAGCCTAATAGAACAGAGCAGCAATTATAATTGTTCAATGAAATGATTAATGTTATGAAAATACAACTAATCTACGAATTTCAACAAATACATTCACTACTTAGCCATTGCCACTGCTTTACACAAATAGGTACTACATAATTATATTTCTACAAGGAAACAGGGTTAGTGTACTAGTTATTTACAATATGTACAAACTACTTATGTTTATCTATACATTATTTCATTACTCACAATCTATTTACACACACAGGATCTCTACTATTATATTAGACACTGCTTCTACACAAATATTAAAGTAAAAAATACTTTTAAAAAATCTATAATTATCAATAGTAAATAAATAAATTTAAATTAATTAATGAAACTAGTAATTCAAAAAAAATATTCACAGAATAATTTATGAAAATTTTTTTCAATTATACTCTTAAATTTTTATAAATTATAAATATATAAATAGATATATATAGGTATTATTTTTCTTTCAAAAATAGAGAAAGAAATTAATATGTGAATTTCAAAATAAGTATCGTCCTCAGAAATTTTGTAAACATCATGGCATTCAAGAGTAGCAAATACATAAAAGACATCATTGAACGATACCCATTTTAAAAATAATTATTTCTCGTCTAACTGTCGGCATACTGCCGTATACTAGGATAAAAATATTTAACTTGAAAAAAAATACAAATTAAAAATTACATATTAAAAGTTAGTAGTCTTTTGAAAAGTCTTTAACATAAATACAAAGCAATTTTTATCTACATAAAAAAATCAACTACTGATAGAAATTGTTTCAAAGAAGAATATAAAAAAGTACATTTATTAATAAATTAGATTTAGGAATTAATAGGGAGTCAGAACTGCTGTGCTTTTCTTTTCTTTTTGGTGGATGGAAAGAAGCAAAATATCAGTGCGTTGCTAAAGAAATAGAAGAAGAAAACATTAAAACACAACGATGAAGAGAGATTAAAAAAAGAGATTTTCTTGGATTTTGAAAAATAACCTGATCGCCAGCACCGACATCTTCGTCATTACGATTCTCATGTACACCTGCTGCAATATTTGGTGATTGTGCATCGAGTGCCAATAAAATGCTGCACAGCTTGTAGTCAAAACCTATGAAAATGATGATAGAAAAAAATAAAAAACAAATTGATAAACAAATTGATTCTAAAAGTCAATTTGAATTTTTCTATTGTATATATATATAAAAAAAATTATTCAAAAACTATTATGTCCTAAAACTTCTTTTTCAAGAGCTTTGAAACTGTCAATAGCGATCTAATATTTCATCAATTCATTTTTGCATATGAATTGTTGACTCTTGAGGAGATTATCATGGTTGTTCATCTAATCATTTATACAATTCCGAATTTTTCCACATTCTCCCCAGTTTCTTTTGAAATTCCCTTCGAATCTTTTTGTTGTTATTTTTTTTCCAAATTATTACCCTAAATGTACTGTTGAAAATTTATGGGTGTTTTTTTCTAATTTTTTCTTTCATTATTCATTCCTTTTATGTGGCAAATGACTGATTTCATTGTAGGCTTCACAGCAGGAAAACATTTTTCATTTTTTTTTTTTGTTAATGCAGTATTTTTTCTTTTTAACGAAATTTTTGACGCAAAGCGAGACTATTTTTAGATTCTCTATTGTAAAAAGGAAAATAAGAGAGAAGAGGATAGAAATTAAGATAGTTTGGAGGAATTATTCAATTTAGAAACTTGCGTCAATCGTGGAAAAGAGTACAAAAATTTGAATTTAAAATAAACAATTCTAAAAAATACTTTTTGTTACATTTATTATTTTATTAAAAGGAAACATGATGACGGTATATGGAAAAAAATAATGGTAGTCTCTCGATGAATTGATGTCATTTATGTTGGTAATAAATAATTAGTTACGTAAACAACTCGACAATATAAATAGTAGGAAGTATTTTATTTATAGATTTAATTTTACTTTTTCATATTTTAACACGGTTGTCACAAAAATGTAATTTTGTTTTTTCCTGACTTTTCCCTTATTTCCAGACAAAATTCAATTATAATTTAAAATTTTAATTTGAATAATTTAATTTACATAAAAAATGTATTATTTGTGAAAATAATTTAATTTACACAAAAATTCAGAATTTTCTTATAAATTCTAAAAATTTAATTTTTTCCAGTACTTTTAATAAAAATCCCTGACTTTTCCCTGATTTCCCTGACCTGTGGTAACCCTGTTTTCCTTCACAGATCGACTCTGAAAATTTGTTTTCTTTTGAAACAGAAAAACTGCTGTGAAGCCTGTGATTGGTACTGAATACTATAAAAATTCCTGAAAAAATGGATTAGTGCGAGAAAAAAAATGGTGAACATTAATTTTTGAAATTGTTGTCGATTCTTTTTTTCTATCTTTTTTTTTTTTTTGATGATAAAATTTTGTTGCTCTGAGCCATTGGCTGAGAATTTGGTTATGTACCTGATCACCTGCACCCAAATCCATTTCTTCCCTGCCGATATGGACGCCGCTAGCGATATGCGGACTTTGTTGTTCAACAGCCACCAAAAGGTTCAACGTACGCCAATCGAATCCTGCCACCACCATGATACGCTTACGTTACATATTCTTGTTATTTTGGATTTGATCGCTCGACTATTCATCCAAGTGACAATGGGCGGAATTCTAATGCTCCTCAGAGACCAAATTAAAATAAAGGACTTTTTCCAAACTAAATTTTCTTTTTTTCTTTTCTACTGTACTCAAATCGCCATAGTCAGTTTAATCAACTCGCTTTTTCAATTAATAAACAAAACACGATCAATATCAAACTTTCAATTGAATTTTTATTGCTGTCGTATTCAGTAAAAGAAAATTATTTATTCCTAAATAAGAAAAATTTTTTAATTTTTTTTTGAGAAAAATAAATAACGGAAATGTTTTCTTTTCAATAATTTTGTAATACCTTTCCAAAGGCCATACAAAAAACTTGTTATCTTTCTGAATAAACGAAATCGAACACAAATTTATCCTTCTGAGTGAAAAAAAATTAAAATATTATCTTTCTGAATAAACATTATTAAATGAAAATTTTCCATTATGCATAAACAGATGTAAAAAAATTTTATCCTTTGAATAAAAAAAATCTAATGTAACTTTTTATTGTCTAGTCGACAAATAGCAATTTCCTTTCATTTGAAAGCAGATTAGATCAAAATTTATTTAAAAATTAAAATTCTGACGTTTAGTTATTTCGTTTTTAAAAATTTTTTAATTTTTGGTAATAGTGACAGAACAGGGAGATTGGAAAATAAATTCTCATAATGAATAGCAGAGGCTGAATTCTTACTCACCTTTCGAGGAATCGTCATAGCCTATGTGATTCACTGTGTCTCGTACTATTTTTTGATAGTCCACGACTGCTTTTGATGTAATTTCCCCACACAGAAGAATCATTCCCGTCTTTGTTACGGTTTCTATATTGAAAAAAAAAATTTTCCAATTTTAATTAAATATTACGGTTTAATTAACAACTTATCAAAATTTTATTGTAAAACATGAAGAAAATCACTCGGAGTGATCGATTTCTTCATGTTTTACAATAAAAATAAATCTTTATGTCTTATAATAATTTAAATTACCATCATATTTTTCGAAAAAAATTTAATTATTTACAGAAGTCTTAATAACATCCTTCACAAGAATTCAATTATTTTAACAAGTAGTAAAATTTCTCAAAAGAATTCAATTATTTGAAAAATATGTAATAAAATTCGTTGCAAGAATTCAATTATTTTTATATAAATAATAGGAAATTCAATTATTTTAATTCAAAATAAAATAATTTATTGAATAATTGAATGTTTCTTCAAATTGAATCGTCGTAAACAATTTTATCGACAAATTTTTAAGTAATTGAATTCTTCTAACGAATTTTAATAAAATTTTTATGAATAATTACTTTTTTCGAGGAATTTGATTAAAATTGTATTAAAAATAATTAAAATCCTGCGATAATTAAATTCCTGAGAACAGTTTTTGAAAATAATTGAATTTCTCCAATCATTTGTAACTTTTCTATAAGAGCTAAATTTTATCTTCAAGCAAAGAAAACTAAGAGAATTGAAGAAAAGTAAATACAAATCGATGTTGTCTATTTGATAACAAGATAAACAAACGACAAGCAAAATCAAAAAACTTTTTTGGGGAAAAATTGTTATCTCAAGTCATAGTATATTTACACTATTCCAAAGTAACTCAAGGCTCAAATGACGAATTTATAAATAGAGACCATACATTAGATATACTCAACTAACGAAGAAATTAACCAGATAAAGATGTAACTTACCACAGGCAACTTTAGCATCCGGATCTTGTTTCAAGTGGGCATCTAATATGGCATCACTTATTTGGTCGCACATTTTATCTGTGTAAAAAGAATAAAGAGAAAATTAGGATATTATTTGGAAAAGTCGTTATTATTTCTAAAAACCGTTGCCATTACATTTAAAAACATGTCAATCAGCAAAATATGTGACCTTCAATGTAAACATCTGTCTATCTCTATATTAAATGAAGATTAATTCCTAAAATAGAAACAGAAGGGGAAAAATGCAAAAATACAGATTCTCTACTATCACAGAAGAAAATAATTTTGATTAAGGAATAATTTAATTGATGACATTGATAATAGAAAAAACAAATTTGCAATGAGTCATAATTTTTTCTCATTTAATTACATTAAAGCTATTTCAATTCTCATAACCTTATATTCAGGGACAATTTGTAATAATGAGCTCATCATAAAATTTCGATAAGATTGAAGATAAATATTTTTGTCCTTCTAGCTCGATTTTTGAAAATAATCCCTTATTACCGGTGTTATTTTCATACAAAACTCAGTGGCGCCGTCAATGTAACTTTACAATATTTTAACCTCAAAAGAAAAAAAATACGTTGAGAAAATTACTCTGAAAGTTGTATTTCCAAATCTTTTGTTCACTTTTAAAGAAAAAGACATTTTAGGTACTAAATAAAAATTCAAGCTAAAATTTACAATAAAACTACTCCGTTAAGCTTTCAAATTAACAGAAAAAACGTTTTAAAAGATAACAAAAAGCGATTTTCAAACCAGAACGAGTCTCTCAAAAGGAAGATGATGCAAATATGTAATCGGAAGTAGTGAGCACATGGCGACAATAGTGAAATAACCTTAAAATAAGCTAAGCTTTCAATGTAGAAAGTTATATATAAACTCTTTAGCCTTTAGACAAATTCGAATAGACTCATTAAAAATTAATTAACAGAATTCATTATATTAAAGCGTAAAATAGTTTAATTTGCGAAAAAAGAAACTCGTAATAAAAGCATGCGCATGATATCGGCTTCAATGGAGGCATGTAAGAGACGAGAAGAAAGGGAAACACACACGGGAACTTATATGAAAAGTAAAATGTTTCTGAGTCAAAGACCATGTAAATTCAATTGTTTTCGACAAATTATCAACAATGATAAATGTCGAGAGTAAAAAAATTGAACAATAATTTAAAGAAAAGTGCTGACTCCTTGTTTTATTTCGGAGCAAAGTTCGTCTCGTGAGCGTGTCGTCCCAGTTTCCAACGGTCCATTAGATATTTTTGAAAAATAAAATAAAAACAAATAACTCACCAGGATGGCCCTCGCCAACTGATTCCGATGTGAACAGAAAATTGGTATTCTGATGTAGTTCCGGTGGTGAGTGGCCATTTGCATATCCGTTCATATGATGTGCTGTCTCCGGCATTTTTCCTTTCAACTTTTGTCTTTCAGTGGTGAATTGTGCTAGTCTTGTGAATCGTTTCACGAATGTCGTTGAACAGGGTCTGTAGAGCGAGTACACGCTTAAACCGTATACTGCTCGTGTATAGAAATGTCGAGCTGCGATGGTTTCTTACACGTTTGTTATCGTCGCGCAAGAAGAGGCGCGCTATACACAATATCACAAGTATACACAAACGTTATGATGATAATATAGTGTTTTAAAAAGAAGGAATGCACCACTGAACAGTGTTAAGATGTAAAAGAGACTCCCCACTTGCTGACGCTTGATATTTATAAGCACCGTCAGTAACACTCTATACTCGGAGTCGGGTCTTTTCGTATCACGTGATCGACAATATTCTAGGGAAACTAATGAAATAGCGCCAAATCCAATTTTGTCCAGCACGCGAGTTCTCCAAAAACAATGTGATTATCTGTAAGTTTATTTTTTATTTCAGTTATTAATCAACAATTATTTTAGTCAAATCTTACATGACAGGTCTCTAAACTCATTACGTTTAGCTTATAGGTTATGTTAAACTTAAAGTCATTTATTGAAAACAATATTGAAAATTTTAAATTCTGAATCTTCTGAAAGTTCCGAAAGTTGTGAATTGACTTAATTTCTCTTAACCTATAAAATTATTACCTAAAGGAGCATTTCCAGCATTTTTTATTATTATTTATTGTTAGTAATAAATTTAACTCAATTTCATTTTAGAGCGATCTGTCAATAAAGTAAAATAAATTATAAGTGGTAAATAATTGAAATTAATGTCTAACTTTGGAATAACATCAACATAGGTTTAAAAGTAAGTAATTTAATAAATTGTCTTCGAACACACGGTGATGTGCTTATTAGGCAAAAGTTGTATCATAAAAATGATGAATTTCGAAAATAGAGCATTATAGTTCTTAACAATGCTGTTCGTATTACATTATTTATATACTTTTATTTTGTCTAAATATTATGCTGACTAAAAGAATAAAAAGAATTATTTGATAATACAAAATTCCTAATCTTTATCAAATAAGTATGAAACATCTGAAGAACATATTTTATAGTTTATCAAATAAAGTATAATTTTATTATTATTTTAATGTGAATATTATCATTATTGCTACTTCTGAATTAGTGTAATTGTTAATGTAACTTGTAGAATACGATTTAGAAATAACGATAAAAATTTTAATTACTAAAAAGAAAAAAATTAGATAAAAAGAGACTTTTCTTAAATATATTTTTCTCCTCTTTTTTTATAATTATTGATTGATGAAAATTCTTTTGAAACTATGATCATGATTTATTTTTTCGCACACAACTTTTATCTAAACTGATTGCTAATATCATTTTTGTTTCATGAGACTTAAAGATAACAGACATTACTGGGGTATTATAATTTAAAACTTAAAAAAAAGAGTAATTTAAACAAAAATTAAAAATAAAGAAAAACTTGAAAATGGAAATCGACTGACATTATTAAATTGATTTGCACATAATTAATTTTATCATTATATACCAGGCGAAGTTTCTAGAATAACAAAATCATTTTGTGAAAAACAAATACAATAAGATGTAAATTTGTTGGTTTGTATCTAAGCGAGATAACTGTTTTTATTAAGATAAAGACTTTCATGTGACTTATTGATATGTATATATACGGATATGTGCAAAAAAAAATTATAAAATCAAGTATTGCCCAATAAGTTCCAAAATTATATATAATTATGTTAATTATTTTTTCCAGTTTTTCTTTATATTCTAGGCAAATGGCAATTATAAAAAATAACTTTTAGATATTTCAGAGAATATCGTGTTTAAAAAAAAATTTTATAGAGGTTCAAATTTCCATATAGAAATATTATGTATACACAGATGGTACAAAAAATAAATTTTAATGCATAATTAATATTTTTCTTCTTAAATCTACGTCGCCAATAACCGTTCAATTTAAATTAGCTTTATAATATAAATCGAGAAACGAAGATATTAATTTCATCCATTCTAGATATAATAAATCACCTGTTTCAATAAACTTATATTAAACGAATTTTATACAGTTAAACAATTTTTTGAAACATTTGATACATTATATTTCAGATTAATTAAAATAGCAATTTTGTATTGTTTGTATTGTTATTCTTTTATTTCCAATATTTTTCTTTTTATTGCATTTTTATAATATATTTCACTATTTATTCTATTATTCAGTTTATTATTATTGATTATTAATAGATTTTTTGTCGAGTAAATTTTGCCAATAAATTATTTATTGCTTAATAATTTACCAAAAAATACTTAATTGGCAACATCGAGTCGAAAAAAATCGATTGTCCATCTTTCTAAGACAATTTGCTTGAATTAAATTCTCAGAATCATTATAATGATTGAATGTGTATTTTTTTCTTCTTTTTTTTGGAAACAGAAGATACGAATGATGATAACATATAAAATTACGAAATATTTGTTCACTGAACTAACATTGAGAAAATGGCAAAAATTTCATCATATTATTCAATTAATATTGCCAAATAGTAGTGTAAGCATGATTAGTCTGATAAATTATTTATTAATTATTATTATATATTATATGAAATTGAAAAACTATCAATATTTCCTATTTTAATGGCAAGAATATATAATTCTGAAGACAAAAATTTTTTTTTCTTCTGTTATTCAAATACAATTATTATTAAGTGACGAATATAAACGCGGTTATCTTACATTTCTCAAGGATAAAAGAATTTACAATCGAAAATGTAATTAATAACTATATACAAAATTGTAAGCAAATCATATAGGATTAATGAAATATCAAAACAAATTTAAATTTGAAGGTTGTTGTTGAAGGAAAAATTATATTAGAATTAATTAATTCGGTGCTAATTTTAAATTATCGAATTATTAACGAATTATTGAATTCCAAATGAATATTTGGATCAAATAATAATTTCAAATTTTGGATTCCAATTCATTTTTGTATCAATTTAATCCAATTCGGTACTATATTTAATTTCTTTCTTTCTTCTTCTTTGTGTATATTTTTTAATTTCTTTAAAATTTCATTTCAACCAAACAAAATATAGGTTCTGAGTCAAAAATATATTTTTTCTGTGCTACCACTTTTTAATTTTACAAATATTAAAAATATGATTAATAATTAATTAAAAAAATAATTTATATTAATTAATTGTAAAATTCAGTTGGCTCTCAGTCAAATATACCTTTTTCCAGGGTGTATATTGTACCCAATTAGCAACTTTTCCCAACTCCAATTCAAATGCGTAGAAAGAATAATAATTTTGTAAAATTTTAATTAAAAAAAAACAGAAAATTGAATTTTTTGATTGAAAACTAATCAAGGGGAATTCTTTTTTTATGAGAGACCAATGAAATGCACTTTGAAACGTGTACAGGAAACAAAGATAATTAATAACTGCCTCTTGGTGGGTTATCACTTTTAGTCTATACACACTCACAACTGCAAAAGCACTAGACAGATTTTACTCATCTGCCAGTGTTTTATACGTAAGAATCGATATGATTTGATAATATGTGACTCCACCAGAAAGGCCACGAGTTCACTTTTCTAAATCATTTTTATTTCTCTCTTTTATAATTTTGCGAAATCAAAATGTAAAATAAAAAAACGAACTTTATTTAATTTCTAGGAACAAAGCTTTTTTTTCCTTTTTGCATTATTTTGCTCTCAATGAGAGGCTTTTATACTTTTTAAACTCTCGAGAGATAATATTTTTCTATATAATAAATATTACTTCTATTTTTTTTTTGTTTATTTTAATTTTATTCATCTGTAGCTATATGTTAATATAATGGTATAAAAATAAAAGAATAAATAAATAACTGGAAATTACTTAATTTTCAGATGAAATGAAATTTCAAACACAAAAAAAATTTATTTCGAAATTTTTTCAATGAAAATAAAATAATCATTCGGGGGAATAAAAGAATGTAATACGAATATCATTGATCTATTGATATTGTGTACTATTAACACAATGACTTTTACTGATAACCTCACTTGAAAATTTAAGTTTATAATCATTACTTTCCTCAATATTGCATATTGAAAGAGCAAGTCATGGTCACATCCTTGCCAGAATTTGATATGATTTCTTTAATTCACATTATTTTATTCTTCAATTACACAGGCAAATTGTAGAAAATTAATGTTGTAATAATTATAATAATAAAAATAAAACAATAAAATATTTTAAAAAAATATTATTATTATAAAATTACAATAATTTATTCTAATAATAGTAATATTACTAATTCAAATTTAAAGAGTACTAGGTATCTATCTATCTGAAATAATTAAATTCTTATAAATAATTTTATTGACATATTTTTCAAAATAATAAAATTTATGCGAAGAATTTTATTAATTATTATGAAAATAATTCAATTCTCATAAATAATTTTATTAAAATTTAAATTCTTGAATTGAAGTTCCGAAGAATGTTATTATTTATTAAAATAATTATAAATTTCTGTGAACAATTTTATTAAAATTTTCAAAAATAATTGAATTTTTTCAATGAATTTAATTAAAATTGTATTGAAAATATTTCAATTCTTATGAATAATTTAATAAAAATTCTTCAAAACAATCGAATTTTTGCAAAGAATTTTACCAAATTTCTAAAAATAATTGAATTCTTTTGAGAAATTTTATTTAAATTGCCCTAAAAATAAATTAAATACCTGCAAAAAATTTTATTAAAGTTTTTGAAAAAAAAATATATTTATAATTAATTAGGAAATTAGTTAAGAATTTAATTTTTTTTTAAATTTTGAATTTGAAATTATTCCAAAATTGAAATTAATATTTAAAAAAAAAAATTTTTTTTAATCTGGCGCTTGTAATGTTTGCTAGTTACTAATAATAATAATAATGATAATATTAATATTGTTACTTGATTTTTATTTTCTTTGTATTAAAAAAATAAACAAACGAATTATAAATAATAATAATATTAAATATTATTATAATTATGTAATAACAGATTGACCTAAAGAAGTTTCTTGACCTGCTCGTTTGTTTTAGAATTACGAAATATGAAAAATTCTTCAATGGCCACTTCATCATTATCGAATCAATAATTGTCAATCTTTGACTCGTTCAATTAATCTGGCAAAAACAGATTAAATGCGACTATATTTAATAAAACAATGAAACTTCACCAGGAGAGCGTTAACAATAAATTATTTTCTCAACTTCCGTGTGATAAACGCGATATTAATTAGAGTCATACAATTTTTAAATATAAACGGCTATTTCAGTCACATGGAGAAAATCATCGATGATTCAATTGAAAAAGAATTAGGAATTTGATAAGAAACTAAAACTCTATTAGTGAATCTAGAAAAAAAGTTTTTGTTTCGAGATAAAATTCTTCTTGTTCCGAGAAAAAAATGTAAAGTCGATTTTTTTAAAATGTTTATAGCAATTATTATTTATAGTAATAATTATTTATATTTGTTTATTTATTTTTGTATTCAAGAGGAAAAAAATCGAGGAAAAATTTTTTTTTCAATTTTAAGGGGATTTGAACCTTGATGACGTCACAGTTTGTGCAAAGCATTAGTTTTAAATCTGTGACGTCATCATGGTTCAAATGCCCTTAATTCAAAAAAAAAAAATTTCATTTTCACATTTGAAATTGTATCATCATCGTTTAAAGGAAGAAAAGTTCGGTGACCGTTGACATATCTTTATAAAGAGCAAAAATCTCTTTCGATTCTTATATAGTGACGCATCAACCTTGACCTCCTCACACATGACCCTTTTTTATTCTCACACCTATTTCTCATATTTCTTTGAAAAATTATTTCTGTCTCTTTTATTTTCAGCCACTTTAACCTGTCTTTTCACTCGTAAAAAAAATCATATCAATCGATACGCGCAAAGTATATGCGAGTTACTGAAAATAGAAAGGTTATTTCTCTATTAGATTATATTTTTGGAATAAAAGCGCGCATAAACAGTTTTTTTCTCTCTTTTATATATCTCAATAGAAAAAGCAAAAAAAAAAAAAAAATTTCGGAAAAAAAATAATTAATAATAATAATAATTTTTATCGCCCGTGATTTATCAATCAATTATTATTAATAAACATAGAGTGATGAAATTAAATACATGATTGTGAATTTTAAGTAAACTCTTTCCTTGTTTGTAAATAGAATTCCAAAAAGAATAATTAAAAAATAATTTTAAAAAATAATTGAAAAAATAATAAAAAAGGAAATAATAAAAAATTGCATTATTCAAAAATTTGAAATTGAAAAAATAATAAATAAAAAGAAGTAGTCAATGTTATGAAATAATCAGACATCGTCGGATGAAAGCGAAAGTTTCACTACTTCTGTCCTCTGCAGCAAAGTTAGAAAACTGCAAGACAAAATTATTCTATGATAATAAGTAAATGTTTTTTAAAAATTAAAACAACTTTATCAATATTTAATGTAAACGATATCTTTCTAATCAGTGTCAGAAATAATTAATTTACTTTTAAATTTAAATTAGTGACTTTTTGCTTTTGAATTAGTATAAATTTTACTAAAAAAAAATAGTAGAAATTACAATTTTTTAGTAAAATCTACTAATTCAAAAACAAATAGTCACTAATAAAATTTATTTGAAACTTTTTCACAAAATTCAATTTTTCCATAAACATTCTTTTTAATTTTGATTTTTCGACAATTAAAAATTAAAAAACACCAAAGTGCCATAAAAAAAAAACGAAATGTTAAAATATTTCCACCTTTATGTTTTTAAATAATTTTAAATAAACCATTTTTGTTTATTAGCCAAATATGCTGATAAATTCAAAATTTACTTACTGTCAATTAATATATTTTTTCATATCTTATTTGTCTATAAAATGAATTTAAATTTTGAATCTCAATAATATTTTAATTTTCAAGTTTTAATAATATTTGATATGGGAGAACGAAATATCTTCTTTCCACAATTTCGAAAACATATTTTAAAACACAAATTTTTCAAATACAAAAAATAAGAAAAAAAATATTCACACCGAATTTTTATTTGCGGTTTTAAAATCAATATTCCCAGATACTGACAAAATATATACAAATATATTTAAAAGTAAATGCATAACACGTGTGTTTTTTTTATCCCTCGACTGAATTTTAATGTCCAGAAATTTGCCTTTCGTGAAACATTAAAATAAATGTTTCACGTGTTGGTATTTTAATTATTTATTCATGAAAACAAAGCAAAAGAAACATATGCTATTATTTTGTTATTCAATTCTGTCATTATTATATGAGGATAAAATTATTTCTTTAAAGTGATATTTGATTTTTAAAGAAAAAACTATTTAAAAGATGATTCCTTTTTCTCTTCATTATATTTAAAATGCCTTAAATAAATTATGTCTATTTATATCCTCGTTTCTTTAAAAAAGGAAAAATTCATTTTTTTAAAAGCATTATAATCAAAAACACTTGTTAACTTCTGATATAAATTCATTTTAACAGATGATATAAATTTATTTTCATTTACTGTTGTCACGGTTCAACTTTAACAAACTTTTTTTCGAGTTTATTTTTTCCTTTTTTTCTGTCATGTAATTATAGATTATAATTGTTAATTATTGAGTAAGTGTTATCATTTATCATTTAATCGTCATATTATGATTGGTATTTTTTTTCGTTTTTAAATTATATATGTATGCCACTACTACAACTAGAATTTAATTAATTTCCGTAAAAATGATCGTGAAAAATAAATTAACATTATTATTATTACAAACAGCCGGTAGAGTAATTGTGAAATATAAAAGTTTCTCTAAATATATATACCTATAGTTAACCAAATTCCTGACTAATTAGAACTCAATATATTTAATTTACAGAAAAAATTTTCAATAAACTTTCAACTCAGATAAGTTTGATATTTTTTTAATGGTTATTAATTTATACTCTATTCCAATAATTATTATTCCACAAAGGAATATTTTATATATAGATACGAAATACGAAGTATAAAACAATTTGTAATAAAATTCTTTGTAAGAATTTTATTATTTTCATAAATAATAAAATTCTTCGCAAAAATTCAATTATTTTCATAGATAATAAAATTTTTCGCAGGAATTCAATATTATTTTAAAAAAATTACTAAAACTCTTTGCAAAAATTCAATTATTTCCATAGATAACAAAATTCTTTGTCTGGAATTCAATTATTTTCAATACAATTTTAATAAAATTTTTCGAAAGAATTCAATTATTCAACAAAATTTATTGATTAAATTAATTGAATTAATTAAATTAATTAGTGTTTAAATTCTTCCAAAAAATGTATTTATTTTCAAAATTTATAATAAACTTCTTCTCAAGAATTCAATATTATTTCAGATTCAAATTTATAAAAATTACAAAATTTTTATTTTTATAAAATATTTCGAAGGAATTCAATTATTAAAATAAATTTTACTGATTAAATTAATTTCTGATTAAATTCCTGGAAAGAATTTAATTATTTTCAAAAATTTGAAGAAGATTTTTCGAATCAATTCAATTTTTTTCAAAATTTGATAATAAATTTCTTCTTAAAAATTCAATTATTTAAGATTTAAATTTACAAAAATTACACAAATTATAACGTTTTCTTTTAACAAAAACGTTATTTTTTAAAATTAAAAAAAATTACTTATTATTAACTCTAAATTATAGAAATATAATTATATTAATAATTATAAATATTAATTGATTAAAATTTTTAGAGTAAAAATCCTAGAAAGAATTTCCAAAGAGAGGAAGATGATAAAAATTTTCTTTGAATGAATTCGGTTATTAAATTAAATATTAGTCCATAAATACAGAAAAAAATGTATTTGATTCAAAATGCTTGTCAATTTGTCAAATAAATATTTACTTGATTCGAATAGTTTTTATTTCAATCAAATAAATTGTATTTGAATCAATAATTTCTGAAGAAGCATGTATTGGACTTATGTAAATATGAATTCTTTGATAGAAATAGTTATTTCATTTAAATAAAAAATATTTGATTCAAATTTTTTCCCCAATAATTCAGTTTTTGATTTATCATTATATTAATGATAATTATTTTACTTATTGAAATAAATATTTAAGAATATTAATCCTCTATTTTCTCAATTTAAAAATGTATTTGAAAGATAAAATTATAAAATTTCCATAAATATAAATGCATAAAGGAATGAAAATTTGCCGAGTAAACGTGTTCGCATTTTAGTTCTTTTTAGCGTATGAACAATAATTAGCCTATAGAAAAATTTTAGCGCCATTCAAAGAACTGGTAAATGCATATAGATATAGATATATATATTTATAAGAAGCTTGTTTTATGATAGAGAATTTGCCGGCCTTGGAAGGCTTCAGTAGTGGTAAAGCAGTGGTGGAACCAAGGTTCATGATCCTTTAATCCATCCTGTATTTTATTTTTCCTTCTTCTTTCATTCTTTTTTTTTATTTCTTTTCTGCTATTTCGAATCAACCACGATGTCAGAACACATCCTAAGCAACAGACTGAATTTTACCACCCGTCGATTTGGTGCATTCAAAGACATCGTGAAATAACAAAATAATAACAATTTGTGGGAAAAAAAAGAAGCTTCAAATTCTCGTCACAACATTAAAATATTTCTTTTCTTTATATTGTCATCATGACGAGATTTATTATTGTGCTTTTTTATCTGATTGTTGTGCCAATTTTATCCGTGACATGTAGAACTCAAAAAACTGAACTTGACACACAAGAAAATATTCGTACATGGCAAAATATTCGGGCATTCTTTTCCAAAATTAATAGTGAGTATTATTTGTTGTTGATAGTCGTTGAAAATTATTCTAATTCTTTTTCTAATTTTTCTAATGTTTCTATTTTTTCTAATTTGAAAAAAATTGTTTTCACATTTTTCTCAATTTTAAAATTGAGAAAAATATTTAAATATGTAAATATTGAAAAATATTGACGTAAATATTTTTAGTATTCGTTTTTTTACTACTTTGTTTACTGAATTTTAAATCCTTTTTTAATGATTTATTTTCTTAATAATAATGTACTGAATCGAATTTATTAAATTAAAGATTAATGGTAATTTTCGGATTATTTTCATTTTAATAAATTTTCTCACTATTATTCTTTAGAGGATTAATTTTCTTTGTGAATGAGATAGATATTAAGTTCTAGATACTAAATTATGTAAGTGTCCGGTTTTGCTTTTCTCAATGCATTTTTAATCAAATTTATAGGAATGGGCGAACTCAATTATTTTCTTTTGTATATGAAAATCCAACTTTCTATTTAATCCAATTTGCAAATATGTTCATTTCTCTCTTGATTGAAAATTAATTTAATTTTTAATATATTTATTATTTATAGAAAAAAGTTTTAATTTATAAATTTTAATTAAATTTATATTTAATTTCAAATTTTCAATTTAAAAATAATTTTATCCACCTAAATATACTCTATAAATTTGAATTAGTAAAAATGTTTACTAATTTAAATTAGTTACTTATTTTTTGCTTTTGAAATTGGTAAAATTATTAAGAATTAATATTTAATAGTAAAATTTACTAATTAAATACTGAAATTATTAAGAATTTCTATTTATTAGTCAAATTTACTAATTCAATACTGAAATTAGTAGAAACTACTATTTATTAGTAAAATTTACTAGTTAAATACTAAAATTAGTAAAAATTACTATTTATTAGTGAAATTCACTAATTGAATTCCGAATTTAGTAAAATCGAGTAAGTTAGTAAAAATTAAGTAAAAAATTTATTAGTAAAGTTTACTACATAATTCAAAAGCAAAAGATCAGTCACTATATAGTACAAATAATTAAACATTTTTACTAATTCAAATTTAGAAAGTAATTCATAGTTTTTAATTGCTTAAATAATTTTTTATTAATTAGTATAGTAAATAATAATTACATATTTCTAAGTTACTAATTAGGTGAATAATCTTAATTATAAATTATTTTTTGGACATAAAAAAAAGTAATATTTTTGTTTTCTGTATATTTATCAATTTTCTTTTTGCAGCTCTTCCAGGGAGAAGCGAAAAAATACTTGAAAATGCACGGAATTCACGACGGCTACAGGATCGAGTTCCAGATTATGTACCATTTCCATGTGACGTGAAAGGTATTTTTTTCCATTAAAATATCTTTCAATTTCATAACATATCAATCAAAATATTTTTAGTCGCAACTTATAAGCCTTTAACTTTTTAATTATCTAGAAATATTTTTAATAATAATAATTAGAGAATTAAAAAAAATTATTTAAATTTATTATATTTACATATAATTTTTAATTAATTAATATTAATTATTTTTACTATTATTATTATTAATTATACTAATATTATTGTTGGTTTTTTGCATACACTGAAAAAAAAATTATTTTATTCAAATAACCGATTACTTGTCTATTATCAAATAAATATTTATATTGGAATCAAATAAATTTTTTTTCAGTGTAATAATAATCAATAATTTAACATAAAATAATAATAATTCAAAAAATTATGAGTGAATTAAAAATAATTCTATTTTTTTGAATTTTTGAAGGCGGACGATCTTCGGTTGTACCGAATAGTGTTCATAAATTAAGACCCGGTGATATTGACCTTATTGGATCGTTGGGAGATTCATTAACAGCAGGATTTGGTATTTTCGCAACAAAAGTTGTGGAATTACTCACCGAAAATCGTGGAGTGAGTGCCACTGGAGGAGGACAAGGATCCTGGCGTGAATACCTGACGATTCCTAATATCCTTAAGGTGTGACAATCGATTTTACCTGAAAAAATTTACATTCTTTTATTATTACTGGCATTTCTTATTCGTTTCACTAAAATTTCTCTTTTAACTTTTAAACGGTCCTTTTATCTTTAAATACACTATTTTATTTTATTTTTTTACTTATTTTTACTAATTTTCTAATGTTTGCTAATTTTTACTCATTGTTTTTATTTTTGCTAATTTTCATTTTATTTTTTATTTTTTTTATAATTATATTCTCATTAACTTAATTAATTATAGTAGTTAATTAAATCAACATGATTATTATTAAGTTAACTATAATCTAATATTCGTGTTAAGTAAATAATAATAAATAGAGAATGAAATTTATTAAAATCTAAAAAAAATTGCAATTAAATTGAATTGTAAAATTTCAGGAATTTAATCCGAATTTAATAGGATACGCTGTCTCGGATTCTTTATCATTTCAAAGTGGATCGAAATTTAATATAGCGGAATCTGGAGCTATATCCGGTGATATGCCCTTTATGACGGAACAATTAATTCGGAGGATAAAGAACGATTCAAGAGTTGATATTGAAAAACACTGGAAGGTAAAAATTTGTCCAAAAAATTGAAATTTTTCTTTTCATTGCAAATAATAATAATAATATATACAATTATTAGATTTTAGAAAAAAATTACATGTAAAGCAGACAGTTTTTTACTGCCTAGTAAAAGAAAAACTACAGCAGTTAAAAAAAGAGTTAAGCAAGTAAAATATGAAACTAGAGTTATTTATTCTTGACCTCATTGTTAATAAAAAATAATTCAAAGAAAACGTTCAAGATTTTACGAAATAATTATAATAAAAAAACTAATATTCTATAAATAATATAATAATAGAAATTAAAAAATATAAAAATAATTAGATCACAAAAACGTAAAATTTATTTTTTATTAATCTTTATTAATAATCTAAGCATTCCGATAATTTGAAAATCCTAATTAAATTCTTTTGAAGAAATTCTTTGAATTTTTATAAAATAATGGAATCTTTTTAATAATTTGAATTAAAAATTTTGAGTGTAATTGAACTTTATGAAGAATTTATTTCAAGTTTTTAAAATAATCGTGTTTATTAATATTTGAAATTAAATACCTATTTGATTATTGAATTATATTAATATTTTTAGAAAATAATTAAATTCTTCTCTGAATTTTATTATTTTTTCAATATTTGAATTCATTCAAGGAATTTTATTCAAATATTGAAAATAATTGAATTGTTTCCAAGAATTTATTAAATTTTTATAAAATTATTGAATTCTTTCGAAGAATGTTATTAATTATGAAAATAATTAATTGTGTACTTAATAAAAGAATTTTTTAAATTTTGAATCTAAAATTATTAAAAAGTAATTAATTGTTATTTGAAATTAAAAAATTTTGTTATTTGCATAATAATAATATATTGAACATCAACACTTTTTATTCGTTTTTTGTCTCAATTTGACATCCGCAGAAAAACTATGAGTACTATATAATGATTACCAGAAGTAATCATTTAATTATTTTTAGTTGAAAAATAAAAATAAATTTTTGTTTGCAGTTAATATCTCTGATGATTGGAGCAAATGATTTCTGCGCTGAAATGTGTTATGTGCCATCACCATGGTCAATAGTGAAGAATCATCGTGAGGATCTTTTGGAAACTTTGAGAATTATTCGGGACAATCTGCCCAGAACACTTGTCAATATCATTCCACCTCCACATTTAAAAACACTATTTGATATCAAAAATAAACCACCAATTTGCGAAATAACAAATAGCTTCTCTTGTCCTTGTATTTTTGGTTTGAGATGGAGAAATCAACACGATGTTTTTTATAAAATAATGACAAGGTCAGATGAAAATTTATAAATGATAATCATTATTATTATTATTATTATTATTATTATTATTATTATTATTATTATTATTATTATATTGAAAATGAAATATTCGAATAATCATTATTATAAAGAGAAATTTACATAAACATTTTTACGCAGATTTCAAAATATTGAAGAGGAAATTGCACAATACACTGAATTCCAAAGAAATGATTTTGCTGTAATTGTTCAACCATTCACGACTAATTTATCATTTCCAATCGGAAAGGACGGCAATTTTGATCTTAGCTATTTATCAGCTGATTGCTTTCATATCAGTCAAAAGGCAAATGCCAGATGTAAGTTAAAAATATCACTTTACATTTTATCTTTATTTGAATATTATTTATTTTATAATTTTTGCAAAATATTGTTACTCACTATTTTTAATGTAACTTGTATTAAAAATAACTGGAAGTTAAATTGAGTCAAGTATTTTAACATCTATTGAATTTAAAAATTTGTTAGAAATTTAGTATTTTGAAAATTATTTTCCTTACTCATAAACACTGAATATTTGAAGATTAAAAGTCACTTTTTTATCTAAGACACAAATAAAAATCAGTTTTGTAACAAAAAACTTTTTTCCCTAAAAGAAAAGTGGTTTAGAAAATACAAAATATACTTTTTCCTTGTCACCTCTTTTATAATGTGAGAAATTTCCTCATTTTGTTTATATTTTACGTGTACTAATGAAAATATTGTTTTAGGCGCAAATGCAATATGGAATAATTTTTTTCTTCCGCCTGACGAAAAAATACGTGATTGGGATGATCTTTTTAAAAATTTTGCATGTCCAAATGCAAAAAGACCGTTTATAGCAACATGGAGAAATAGTCAAAGAAATTATTATTAAATTATTTAATACGTCGTGAATTTTCTTTTTAGTGACAATCAAAAGAAACCATTTCATGTAAATATACTCATTCATCTCACTTAATTCATATTTTACTTAGAGAGTGTAATTTAATTCATTACATCTAGAAAAAATATATATTTGACTCAAAGTCTGCTAAACTTTTTATTTGTTTCAAATAAATTATATTTGGTTCAAAGAAAAATTTTCTTACATGAAAAATTTGGTTGGATAAAATTTTTATTCACTCTAAATTCGAATTAGTAAAAATGTTTATAAATTTAAATTATTTTCACTTTTTTTGCTTTTGAATTAATAAATTTGTCTAACAAATAGTAATTTCTACTAATTAATTAGTATTTAAAATTTGGAAACAAAAAATTCACTAATTCAAATTAGTAAATATTTTTATTCATTTAAATTTAAAGAGTAAAACAAATAAATAATTTAGTAAGGTCTGAGACATATTTTTATTTGACTCAAATGAAAGATATTTAATCAAAATAAAATTTTTCTCTGGGTGTAAATTCAACTGAATTAATCGAATATTTAATTAATTAAATTATTGACTTTTGTCAAATTTCATCAATAATTATATATAAAAACTTAATTATCAATAAATAGTCATTCATCAATCATCATCAACTTTTCTCTCTATTTTGCATGGAACTTGAAAATTTATGTACAGTTTTTTCGTTTTAAATACTCTAAGGATTTGAAATATGCGAAGAAAAAGATTTCTGTCTGTCGGCGATATTTTGTACGGGTATCACATGAAAATGGCTCGAAGGAATCAGGCAAAAATTTGGCAATCTATTAGCGGTCCACTTCAAAAAAAATTACGAATTGAAAAAATTTGGAAACACTGATTTACTTCTGAGATAAAAATGCTTCAACTATAAAAATGTAATAGATAGCTCTCAAATTCGGTTTTGCTAATATTTCTGAAGTGAATAAAATTTGTCATCAAAATTATAAAATGAAGAATTACAAATAAAAAATTTCGAATTTACATATGAATTGAGAAGAAAAAAACGAAGTTTTAGAATTTTGTTATGGATTATACAAAAACTTAATGTAAACGTATTTTTTTGTTTGACATTTAAAATTTTATTGGCGGAATATTAAAATCATGATCAATTGAAAATTCAAAATTTTTGGATTGAAATATTCTTAGGTTCAATATTAGAAAAAAAATTAATACGATTAGCTAATCTTAAACTTGATACGTAAATAAAAAGAGGTACCTAAATTACTACTAGAATTATAAATCTTTTAATCAAAAATAAAAAAAAATTTAAATGGAAATGTATAAAAATTAGACCATTACAATAATTCAAAAAATCAAATCAGCTTCTTTTGAAAATATGAAATTGAAAGAAAAAAAAGAAAACATTTCAAGACATATTGATTACAAATGAATGAAATGATTTTGTTTCTTTTAAGAATTAATGAAAGATTACTTTTGAGCTTTCATATATTATAATTGTTTAAATTTGCACACTTTCGATTTTTAAAGTAGAAAAGAAATACCGCTCGGAAGAAACAAAAAAAAATTTCAATACACATCACGTTTAAATGCAATATGCACTCTCCTGAATGTTAATAAATTCCTTCTAGTTACATCGAGGAAGCTAATAGATTACTGTTATTTAAATCCAAAATATTTGCATAACAAAAGTACGGAATATTACACATACACGTATTTTATATATAGAATACGGTTATAAAAAAAGAGTAAAAGTTCACAACACACGAAATATTTTATTCGCAATTTTGAAAATTTCAAAAAATTTCAATTAAAGATATTTTAACTAAAAAAAAAAAACGTTTTGAACAAATTTTTAATAAAATTCATCGCAAGAATTGAATTATTTTCATAAATAATAAAATTCATTGCAGAATATCAATTATTTTTATAAACAGTTCCTAAAATTCTTTGCACGAATTCAATTATTTTCAATACAATTATTATAATACAATTTCACGAAAGAATTCAATTATTTTTTTAAATTTTTCGAAAGAATTCAATTATTTTCCAAAATTTTAATAAATTCTTCGAAATAATTCAATTATTTTTATAAATATTAAAATTCTTCGCAAGAATTAAATTATTTTTATAAATATGTAGTAAAATTCTTCTCAGGAATTCAATTATTTATAAATAATTTTAAAACAATTTTAATAAAATTCAATAATCAAATTTTTAATTAACAGACACGATTTTCTATCAATAATTTCAATAAAAAATAGTAAAATTATGAATTACAATTATTGACAAAATCGATTATATTAAAAAAATTAAAGAAATTACTTTTAAAAAACTTGAACGAAATTGTTCAAAAGAATTTAAAATTTAAAAACATTTAAAAAGAAAAATAATTATTAAAAAAGTTGTGAAATAATATAAAATATACAAGGAAATTATTCTATTATAATGTTCAAAAATTAAAAAAGCCGGAAGTATTTTAATTTCTAACGTTAAAAAAATATAAAATATCTTGATTTATGATATTTTAAAATATCTTGTTTTATTTGGATGAAAAAATTATGTGAGTTTATTAATTTGTTATTAAAAAATTTTTAATTTCTATAAATTGTCAGATAATGGATTTTTCTCGAACAAATTAAAAAAGTTAAAAGAAATAATTCCCGAAAAAAAGTGTTATTGTTTGTATAGAATATTAATATACAAACGTTAAACGAAAAAACATGCAATCTATATCAATGATACTAACTTAATAGTTCCGGAGTCCAACAAGGTAGTAATTTCATAAAGCAATATAATGATTTCAATAAGTGTCAGCTCAAGGTGCTAAGATTTTATGAAGTAATTAAATTAATCTCTAAAATAATACTAATAATACTGTTGAAACCAAATTAATTATGAATGGACTTTTTTTCTATTCAAATGTACTTTGTACTATAATGTAATACAATTAATACCAGACTTAGGTACTTTGAATTAATTAACAAAATTTTTTTCCATTTCCGTATTTTTTTTACACACGAATGCAAATTGTTTCTATTATATTTCGTTAGTGAAGAAAAACAAAAAAATATTACATCCGGATACATTTTTGGGATTTTATTTTGATTTTATGTATATGTAGACATGCTGTTATCCGATTATATTACGCAATTATATTTCTCGAATATATAGTTTCTATATAAAGTGGGGGAATATCCCTTTAGGAGAATCGATGTCTCTTCTTGTCGTCGATGCTTCATTCAGTTTTGTATCAAACAATCTCCCAAGCAGTTTAGTTGAATGAAACGTGACAAAACAGTTTTTTTTTTACTACTAAAACTCGTAAATTAAAATTTGAAGAGAAAAGAAAATTTTTCAAATAAATAATACAGAAAGTGATAAAAATTAAATAATTTCCAATTTATTAGAATAATCCGTCAAACTTGTAAAAAATCATCAATTTGTTGTTGACGAAATTGCATTCAAAATGCAGTTACATTTTTTACTGCAAACGGAAAATAAATTTCAAACAACCAAAAACCGTAAGTTTGAACAAAAAAGATTTTTTAAAATATTTTCTATTTAAATAATTAAAAATTTACATTAAAACAAATTAAAATATTTATTTTTACTATTTGTTTTTTTATTAAAACCGGAATGCACACTCAGTTTTTCTGGGGATAACAAATTGAGACAAAAAACGAATCAAAAGTGTTGCGAAGCAACCTTTTGATTCGTTTTTTGTCTTAATTTGATATCCGCAGAAAAATAATGCTGAAAAAAAATTTATTTGATTCAAATAATCAATTACTTGACTGTTATCAATTAAATATTTACCTGAATCAAATAACTTTTCTTTGAGTTAATTAAATTGTATTTAAACCAAATAATTTCAACATTTAATGCAAATACCATTTAATTAATTTAAGTAAAAATTACTTGATTCAAGTAAATATTTTTCTGATAATAGAAATATTTGAATCAAATAAATTTTTCTTTCAGTTCAATAAAAATAAAAAAAAAATAATAATAATGAGGATAATATTAATATTAATAAAATCAATAAATAATATATTAAAAATTTTATGTTTCTAAAGTTTCGAACGTTCAAATTAACGAAATGTATTTACTTCTTCTTCAAATTAAATTTTTATTCCAATAATTTTTTATATAAAAAATAGTAATTTAATTTTTTTTATTAAAAAGTTAATTACAGAGTTTCTAAATTTAAAATTTAAGTTTTTAATTTTCATTGCAATCAAATAAATAAAATATTTTTGATAAAAAATATTTCGTTCATTTGAACGCTCAAAATTTTTGTATCGTAAAATTATTTGATGCAAATAATTATTAATTTGATTAATATTATTAAATAAATAAATACTTGAACCAAGTAATTTTCATTTGAATCATAAAAAATTTGTTCATTGTAATAATTTATTTTAGAAAAATATTAAAAATTTTAATAAAAATAATATTAGTTATTATAAGTGTAATAAATATAACTTGTAACAATAATTGTTTTATGTTGTAAAAATACGATTATTATAAAATTATTACATAATGATAACAATTACTTTGATAAATAAGCGGCAAATATTTGCGTGGCATTTATATTTATCATTTGACATCGAGATGGGAAATTGAAAGCAGTAGTGGTCCATTGTGCGCGTGTTTATTATAAAGAGAGATGAGTGTTATATATTCAGAAGATTCAAGTTGTAAATTACGGAAGAATAGTTGTTTCCTTGTTGTCGTTTGTGTTTATATGAATTACCGACAATCACATCACACTTTGCATTTGGTACTTGACATCCAAACTTAGAGTCAAGGGAAAGTGCATGCCCATATATAGAAAGAGTTATAACATTATAGAATATCTACCACAAGACAGAATATTGCACTTTGCATTATACACACATAACATAAATTTCGAATCCTTTTTTTTCGTGCATATGTCAAAGCAAACAGCAAACATATCAAAATAATATTCATAAATTACTTCTTATGAAAATTCTTTTCTTGGAAAATTTTTATACGAGTGTGAAATAAAATTTCTCAAAGAATTTCCAAGACTGAATTTTTTTTCTCTCTAATAAATACGAAAATGCGAATTTAAATAGTAATAAAAATAATAAAAGTTTCCAAATCCATTTTATCAAAAAAAAAAAAAATAAAAATCTTTACTAAAGTGTCTAATTTTCTCTTCTCTTTTGCAAATATAAATGCAAAAATATAATTTAGAACGTATAAATTTTTGCCTCTTTCGACATTTCATTCTTCTTTTCGCTCTTGTGAGATGACATTCTTTTCATAATATATTATAAATGTTGCGAAAGAATTATGAAATTTGAGGTTGAACATGTTTCACGATTCAAGGTATTTTATATACGCACATAGAGATGAAACAATATTTATAAACTTCTAAATAGCTTTTAAAAACTTCTGTCTCTCCATATATATATTATAGTCATCTCACTTATTGGAAAGTACACGTGTCGCGAATTATAATGATTAAAACGTCAAGTTTCAGATCGCCAAATTACAGTTTAGAAAGCAAATACAAGAAGCGATGCCAAAGGAGTCCCCGCCGGTTAGAAATTTAAAGGAAGAACCCATATAATTTATTCATTTTTTGACTGAGATTGATATGTATTTTCGTGTGTATGTGTGAAAAATATTTCACATCAAACAAAAATGCGGCATTATGTCATAAAAAGAAATTTCTGATGGGCAATTTCAAAAATTGAAAATTAAAAAATTGAAAATCAATGAAACTATACATTATATTTATAATATTTCAATGTTTTAAGTACTGTTTGCAAGGAAAATTGTTTTAATATTTATAATTCCGCGAATTTAAACTTCAGGACTGAATCGTATGTGTATGAAATTCGTAATGAGGAAATAACCTTTAACCTTCTTTTATAATTACCAACTGTGCAACTTTTAAATAAACTTTCTATTAAATTCTGACTTTTAAGTTCAACTGGATTGCTTTGACAATTTATATCTGCATTAACAGGAATTTTTCATTTTCTTCCTTCTGTACAAATGGAAAAAAAATTCTCTTTACATAATGCTCTCGAAATATCGAAATAAGTGCATTTATTCACGTTTCAAAACTCTTCCACGTTTATATTCATTTGTAGAATATATAAAGTATTATAAATATAAAAAATAACTATCAAAAAATAGAAAAGATAAAGAAAAAATCGAAAATCGGTTTAAAATCCAAAAAAAATTTAAATCATAGAATGAATTAACATTCTTTTTCAAGTGGATATTTAGAAAAGTATGTAAAATTATCGGGAATTTTTTCTATCGATTATTAAATAGCAGCAATAAATAAATTCTGAAATGCAGCATTTGCATACGAAGTGAAAATTTTGATAATCGGACCATTAGTGTAAAAATGTTGTCATCAAATTTATTAAGGAAAAGCTATAAAAATGATTATTTTATTCACTGTCAATTTTACAGCTCAAATAAATCTCGAGATGGGAAAATTTTTTTTTCAATATAAAAATTAGAGAATTCAGTTTTTCAGGGAACTATTAATTATTTTTTATTTGACAAATAATAGAGGATAATAACAATATCCAGAAAAAAAAATTTATTTAACATAAATAAAACTTTTATTTGAACCAAATAAAAGACTAGTTGGCTCCGAGTCAAATATAGATCTTTATCTGGTTTTGTAATTTAATATAAAACTAGCAAATGTTACGCGAGGAACGTAATATTCAATTTTTTATTATCATTATTATTATGCAAATTAGTCACATTTTTTGCAAAAATTTAATTATTTTTAAACAAAATTTTAATAAAATTGTTAATTTAATTTAATTAAATTGCAAAAAAAAATTTTTTTTAAATTTTAAATTGGCAGTTATTTGCAAACTATATCGCAAACTATAATCGTCTCACACTGTATTGATATTTATTTTGATCAACCGAATGTCACGCGTGCTTGAACGAAATTGAGGAAACTGTCAAATATTTTCGACAGATTCTGTCAGCTTCCGCGTGTGTCCAACAAGAAAGTGCTACATTGAATTTATATTTAAGATATAATATGCATTTAAAGGGGCTTAATTATATATTAAATGATAGGGTTTTGTGAATTACGACATGCTTCAATAGATCTTATCAACACTATATAGCTATATATACATACGTGTATAATTTACTGTAAAATCTTCTTTCCCTTTCGAATTATGTAACATTCCTTTATACTGTGCATCCAATTAAACATTATTTTTTACTTTTCTCATCATAATGAAATAAGGTACTTGAATTTGTGCGAAATTTCACTTTCTCTAATTCATTAAAGTTTTGGAAGTAAAATTATTTTTAGTGCCGAATTTGTCAACATTATGTTGTCAACATTATTTTTTCTTTCAGAATTATTCCATTTGATTAAATTTTTATCTCGATTTTTATTCAATAGAAACTTTGGCAAATTTTTTAATTAAATTAATTAATTAAAAAATTTGCCAAAGTTTCTATTTAATAGCCAATTTTTTATTTAAATTTTGATTTAACAAAATTCTATATTGAAATCGGGATTTTATGAACAGGGTTGCCAGAAAAATTTTATTTTATTTTTCAAAGTACGACTGTATATTAAAAGTTTACTTAAATTGAATGAATCGAATTAAACAGAAATTCGATAAAATAATTTTTTGATATACACATAAAAAACAAGGTTAAAAATGGAAATTTGACATCATAAAAATAGTCGAAAAGAAAGTAGGTCAAATAAAATTTTGAAGCAAATGGAAATTCGAACAAATAAAAATTCTCCTTAAATAAAAATGTTTGGAACATAAATATAGAGAATTTAAGTAAAAATTCAGAAATTTTCGGATAATAGTTTTTTTAATAGTATTTTTTATTTTTTCTAAAGCAGATTTTGGAAATGTAATATGAGAGCAGTGGCAAAGCAAAGGGACCTACGTTAAATGGAGTCTTGTTGGAATAAAAAAAAGCGGAGAAGAAAACATTGTGACAATTGGACATGAGGAATCACATTTTAGAAATTTTCTTAGTATTAATTTTTCATTTTCACAAAAGTCATGGAGCTACATTTTCAGACGCCATTTATCAATTATTTCAATCAGGCAGAGTAAGTGAAATATTTTATCCAAGAAAAATATGAATACCCTTCCATTTGTGAATTTTAGCAAAATAATTTCTCGTCCCTTCGAACGAATAGAAATTAAATTAAATTTAAATTTTTCAGGAAGATACCATTGAAAATGGTATATTTTATCCTAGAGCCGAAAACGATATTCGAAGACAACCAAAGATTCTCCTAGAAATTCCATTTCCCTGCAAAGTTCGAGGAGGAAGGTACGAAATAAAAGATTCTAATAAAAAAAGGTTTTTTGACAATTGAATTTCTTTTTTTGAAAGATCCTCAAGCCCACCAACAAGTGTTCATAAATTGAGACCAGGCGATATTGACATTGTCGCTGGTTTGGGAGATTCTTTGATGGCCGCAAGTGGTGCAATGGAAGAATATGCAATTGGTGCTTTTATCGAGGCTCGCGGTGTCAGTTGGTCTATCGGCGGTGAGGGGAATTGGAGAAATTATCTAACAGTACCAAATATACTCAAGGTATTTAACTATTCTTCCGAATTTCAATTACTGACAAATAATTCTAATTTATGATCATTTTAATCTAATGAATAGAAAAAAATCACTAACTACCAAAAAATTGTTTGTTTTTAAAAAATTCTTCCTAGAAACTAAAAGGAGCAAATTAAAAATTAATTTGCAGGTTTTCAATCCAAATTTAACGGGATATTCCACGGGAACTGGTGAATTTATTTCAAAAAAAGCGGGACTTAATATTGCGTTTCCAGTAGCGGCCACGATTGACAGTTTTCATCAAGCCAAAATTCTAATCAATCGAATGAAGAGCGATCCTAATATTGATATTCAAAAACATTGGAAGGTACAATTTTTAATTTTTTCTATCAAAATATTTACTGTTTTAAAAAATGATTTTTAGAAGAAATCCAATCATTTTCTTTTTAACTTAATTTAAAAAATTTAACAGATGATCACAATATTTTTTGGAGCAAATGACGTTTGTTCAGCGCAATGTTTTAATCCCAAGGAATTCTCGCCATCAAAATATGCCATAAATTTAAGGAAAACTCTAGATTTTCTTAGAGAACAACTACCTCGTACTCTGGTTAATTTAATGCCAACAATTGGTGAGAAAAAAAATCCTTCTTAATTCAAATTTTTAAAATTTTGTTTAAATTCAAATTATGTAAAAGTGAAAAATAGTCAAAATAAAATTAAAATATTGTAATTAAATTTTTAGATGTTACCGTATCTCTTAGAACTGCTCGAAGTGTTATGTGTAATCTTTTGCATCCTCTTTATTGTTCTTGTTTGCATAAAGGAAAACGTGCAGATATTCACGCTTCCAAAATTTCACAAATGTTCCAACAAACTGCTGAAGCTTTAGTCGCTTCTGGGAGGTAAATTTAAATCGAAATTTGTTACCAATATTCATACTGTCATTGTATCAATCAACATCCCTTCTCTTCTTTATATCATTATCTTTTTTTTCTATTTCCAAAATTGATTTCTGTGATTTCTGTTTAATTTTCTAAAAAGTTGATGAAATTCTGCTAAAAAACTAACACCTAAACGTAGAAGTTACGTTATTAATTTTCTATAACAAAGAAAATTTAATAATAAATATAAATATTATTTCTATAAAAAAATTTTAAAATTGTAAACATTGTAAATTATCTCAAATTAATATACTTTATGTCTTAAATTTTTAGACGTATTTGAATAAAAAAAATTATTTACTTGTACCTGCTTGCGATATATTTACTTACATATATTTCCTTCATTGCTAACGTTGCTATTGCTAAAATTGCTAAACTCGTGCCACTCATGACGCTTGTGTTTTGATTTGAAAAATAAACATAACCTCAAAATGTATGTGCGCCAGAATTCCAGAATTTCATCAAGTTTCATATGTAGAATACATAGAAAATAATATTTTTGAAATAAATATTTTCAGATACGATAGAACTGAAGATTTTACAGTGGTTTATCAACCATTTATAAAATTATTTAACACCCCAAAATCAAATGTAAACAATGCAGCTAAAATTGATTCCACTTTGATCACTTATGACTGCTTTCATCTTAGCCAAAAAGGACACGCACTTGGTAAGATATTTTTTTAAACATAAAAATCAATATTCACAGTATAATGCAAATTATTCATTAATTTAAAATTATTTATCACAAATAGAATACAAACGTAGTAATAATAAAAAAATATTACGTTACTGTAAATCAAATTAGTTATAGAGCCTTTAGATATGCAACCATACTTGCAGCTTAACATTGAAAAATTTGTATTGTAATTAGAAAAATAAAATAAATATTCGTACACAAGATGAATAATAATTAAATAATAGGTAAAAAAATTAAAACTTACTATAAACTACTAAATTTTCATTAGTACAGATAAATTACAACTGATAAATTAAAAGATAACATTTAAAATTGATTTTTTCGACAGAAGCTTCGCCGTATGAATGGTTGCATATTGCAGGCGCTTAATCACAATGTTCTTTTAAATAAAACTTTTATAAAAATTTGTTTAGGTGCAAATCTTCTTTGGAACAATATGTTGGAGCCAGTTGGAAATAAAACAGAAATGGGATCACCAAAAATTTTTGAAACAGTATTGTGTCCCAGTAAAGAAAGGCCATATATCTTTACAAATATTAACTCGAAACTTTATTTCGAATACGGAAGTCAAGAACCGAGATAAGATTATACTGTACACTAATTTATTTAAAAAAATCAACAATAGAAAATAAAAATTTCTACATTTTATTGAATTTAAAAATTTATTTTAAACAATATAATATTTATTTTATTAATTAAATTTTCATCGAATAATAAAAATATTTAAAAAAATTATCTTCGGTATTTATTATTTCGTAATATTTAAATCATATTTTATATATTAATAATTTAAATAATAATTTAGAAAACAAATATTTTTATTTAACCAGTCCGTTTTTTAAATTTAAGAGACGATAAAAATCGATATATATCGAAAATAGTTATTTTTAAATAGTTATTGTAATTTCCTTTTAGAAATTAATTAAAAGAAAATTTTTTTACTAAATTTATGGCTTCAATTAAATAAATCAATAATTATTTCACTTTCCTTATTTTCATTCCCTCAGGGAAGAATTTTAAACTTAAATTTCGCGCCTCTCGCCTGATCACATGATTGGTCACGTGACCATTGCAGAAGAAAAGGTTCGACCTCAAGTGCAAGTAATTTTGTATAAAAATTTCGTTGCATATTTTACTGAACTAAGTGATTATTTATTTAACAATATGTGTTGTGATTAGAAAAAATATTTCTCTAAATCTGGATTATAAAATGTCTTGGAAAAAATATACAAAATATGTGAAAAATAATGCTAAAGAATGATAGAAATTAAAAACTAACCTTACGACGATATAGTTTTCTGCCAATGTTGAACCGTTTGAACCCAGTGAATTAACAACAAATGAAATTGTGCAAAAAATTGCATGATTAATTAGAAGGGGAAAAAAAAATTTTCTAACTCGAGTGTCTTGTTGTGGAAATGAAGAAGATATTTTTCGATTAATTGAGTGTTTGAAAAAAGTTGTGATTGCGTAGACACATGGTGTGTGTGAATCTTTTGCCTTCGCATTCTCCATGTTGCTTTTGAAGGGCTAGAGGGGAAAGTATCCAAGTATGAATCGGGGCAGTTGCCCGTGCGCGAAGCTACGTGTAAGAACAAAAGTGTCGTATGTCGTGCTCTTCTTCTTTCGTTTATTGTCCTCTTATCATTGATAAATACAAGCAGAGCCAAATCATGGCTTCATTAAAAACTCTTCGCATCAGGATCTTCCAATTAATACCAGAGTAACATTTAGTATTTTTTTTTATTTGTGTCCGGGTATAAGCGTTTCGTGTATTGTGTTAAAAAAGAAAAAGGTGCGCCACACCGTCCTTTCAACGAGGACGAATCATGGGATCTAAGTTTGATGGACACACTGCTTTTGAATCTCGTTTTGGGACATATCTTAGAAAAGACATGAGCGAGAGGAGTGACTCGGATTTTCAATTTGCA
The DNA here is from genome assembly GCF_015476425.1 of Leptopilina heterotoma. Classification (NCBI taxonomy): domain Eukaryota; kingdom Metazoa; phylum Arthropoda; class Insecta; order Hymenoptera; family Figitidae; genus Leptopilina; species Leptopilina heterotoma. The sequence goes on from NW_025111202.1 coordinate 924,970, forward strand.
AGTCCACCGGAGGCTCCAGTATTTGAGCCCACTGCCGAGGAGTTCCTGGATCCATTGGGTTACATTGCCAAAATTCGTCCAATTGCTGAAAAATCGGGAATCTGCAAGATAAAACCGCCTCCTGTGAGTTTTCCCTTTGCAAAAGAACCTTGTGTTTATCTTCAATGTTTTCGATCGATTTTTTCTTTTTTTCTTTTTTCCCTATATGAAATCAATGTCTGCTCTTGTTTTAAAGTTGATGAGCATTCAAGGGAAAGTGCATGGAGGGTCGACCAAAAAAAGTGTCGATCGTCTTTTTTCGTTCAACGACCTCAATTCGTAACATTTACCACCGACGCACTGTAAATTTTATCCAGGATTTTCCTTAATTTTCATGACCTCTATATACAAATTATAAAAATTGCTCAATTCAAGGCTTTTATTCTGGAGTCGATTTGAATTTTGGATAATTATAAATTTTTTAATTACATAGAAACCTAATTAAGAGAATTTGGAGTTCTAAAAAGGCGAAACTCGTGGGAGTAATCAATCACCGTGTCGATGTGACAGCAAGTACTTTAGAAAAAAATGAACACGATGAATTTGGAAAAATAGATGAAATTCATTTTAGAAAACTTTTCAGAGATGGAAATTTAAATTCCCCATTTACAGTGTATCGAAAAGTTTTCCATTTCTATTTCTAATCTCTAACAGAACTGTAGGCAATACTGGAAGGTACGCCATGCAGTTTGTCGTTGTTGAACGATAAAATGGCCGGAACACTAAGAATTATGTTATACGTTGATTGGGAAATGATTTTCACGTTACCAATTTTTCATTTAGCGCATAAACTATTAAAATGGAACACAATTCAAAAATGGATCGCATTAAGATGAAAATATTCACTTTCATTTCATTTAAAAAAGAAATTTCTTTTCACTTCTCTCTATAAAAAAAATTCGTCTATTATGAAAACTTAAAAGTTTGTGACGTAAAGAAATAATAATATTACAATTTAATGACAATCGTGTGTTTTAATTCTTATTTCGTCATACAGTGAACAACAACTTTTCTTTTTCCTTTAAAAAACTGTTAATTACAAGCATTACAAGAAAAAAAAGAAATAAAGTATTGTTAAATATTCCAGTCAAATCAAAGTAACAAAGTCGCCATGTTTTTAAGGAATCATTTCATTTTCTTTAAAATTACAATTTATCATAATTCATGCGATTCGTTATATGATGAAATAGTTTAGGCCATAATCGAATCCATGATTATATAATACACATAAATATTGCTATCAAATAACAAGTTATATTAAAGTCATTGTATTTGTAGGCAATGGATAGCGTCGTTTGCATCAATATCATACGCCATAGGTGTATTTGAGTAATTTCATTATAAAAAGTAGTAATTATTGTTTTTTAAAGCATTTTTTTCTTTCATTTTCTATTTAAAAAGTCGATTTTAAATAATAGACAAATTTAACCCAAATTTGTTCGTTAATTATAAACAAATAAATGTTTCTTGTCAGAGATTGTCAGAGATAACAAAATGAAATATTCTCATCGATCGTGTTCCAAAATACGTCAAAGCAATAAGAAGTACTCCATTTCTGAAAACTTAATTTTTAATTTAATGAAAAAAGAATACGAATACAGTCACAGGAGAAAATGAATAGGATACACCTTGCATTTATCAATGATAATACTTTGATAGATTGGTTTTTAAATAATCTATTCCCACTCTGATAAAATAACGTTGCGTCTTAACAATTGAAAAAAATTCAAAAAATTCTTCAAAAAATGTCAATTTTTTTTTACAGAAGTACAAAATCTAATGTTCATAATTTTCCCAAAGATTATTAAACGATTATATTCTGTTAACACTATTCTTATCTTTCTTCTTTCTTTCTTTTTCTATTTATATTTGGTAAACAATTCATGAATTTAACAATCATTTCTTACAATTATTTTAAACTCATTTTGTTTATCTAGTGTCATATGCACCTTATTTTAAAATCATTGATCTAAAAATTAAATATTTAAAAGTATCACAAATTTATTGTTTCATTGTTTGAAAAAGAAATGAAGAGAATAAGAGAATTATTATTACTTATAAATAATAAAATTCTATATTCTCATTTTTAAATTACTTTTATTTTCAATACTGTATTTCTTTTGTATTAAGTCGCACAAATCTAAGAGAAGGCTTCTATAAGTTTACGTAATAGCGTCACTAGAATTAAATGCATCAGAATTTTATATAGTCAGTAAATTATTACAATTTTAAGGAAAAATTAAACAAAAAATTATCAATTTTCGTGCTATGAGAATATTAATTTACCTAAAAATATTTAGTGTCAGTGTGTATATAATTATTGACTAAAATAATAAAAATTGCACTTGAATAATGTAATTTTTAATAATTAGACAATAATTACACCCTGATTTCAATGTAGATTTTAATTTAGAAATTTTCTTTTCAAAGTGAACGAAATTGGAGGTTGAACAAACTTTTTTACCCTGTTCTTGTATTAATTTGTTAATTTAATTGACTTGAATTTAATTTATTATTAAGAAATGAAAATTAAACAATTTTTCTCCACTTCAGAATTGGCAACCCCCTTTTGCTGTTGACGTGGACAAATTTAAATTCGTCCCAAGGATACAAAGGCTAAACGAATTAGAGGCAAAAACGAGGATTAAACTAAATTTCTTAGATCAAATTGCTAAATTTTGGGAACTTCAAGGATCGTCACTAAAAATTCCATTAGTCGAGCGTAAAGCACTTGACTTGTATTCACTACACAGAATAGTGACTAGCGAAGGTAGGAAAATGTCAAATTTTTAACCAAAAAAGATTGAATTTCAAATTATAAAATTGTTTTTCTTTTCCATTTGAGAGAATAAAGATAATAAGTTCTTTTTTTGTGTAAAGAAAAAAATAGTAAAATATAATTAAATTTTAGGTGGAATAGAAAATGTGACTAAGGAAAGGAGGTGGGCAAAAATAGCAAATAAACTTGGATATCCTTCAGGTCGAAGTGTTGGAAGTATTCTTAAAAATCATTACGAAAGAATATTATATCCCTTCGATGTTTTCAAACAAGGGAAAACTTTAAGTGATATTGTAAGTTCTGGATTTTATTTATTTCAAACTATTTCTCCTCTTTCAATTGAAAAATTCTTTTTTTATTAGAGAATTAATTTCTTTTTATATAATATTGATTTGAATTTTTAATTCAAATTTCAATTTCATTTTTAAAAACTAAATTTTTATATAGTTGTTCTCGTTTTTCTGATTTTTTTCTTTCTGAGAGTTTCTTTCTTTGTTAATGAGTTAAGGAATTTTAATTTTCTCTCTTAGACTTGAAATACTTTTTTTTTTTTATTATTATGAAATGTGAAGAAAAATAATTTCTCTAATTTCCAAATAGAAAATTGAACCGGAAACGGATGCCAATGAACAAAAGGATCAGGATTATAAGCCTCATGGAATTATATCGCGACAGCAAATTAAGCCACCGAATGCAAAATTTTCGAGACGTTCGAAACGATTCACTGGTCAGGATGATAAACAAGATCCATTATCAATTAAACAAGAAGACTGTAAGGAGGAATGTGATTCTGATAATGATTGCAAAGAGGGTGTTAAGAGTAAAAATGCATCGCCCGAAAAAGGTGGTGCCGAAAATAGTAAAGAATTGAAGAAACTTCAATTCTACGGTGCTGGTCCAAAAATGGCTGGATTTAATACCAAAGAAAGCAAAAAATCTAACAAAACCAGAGGGATTAAACTCACCTACGAATTCGATCCGGTAAGATGCTCCATTTTCACTTCCTCGTGACATCTGAAAATCAAATTTTGTTTATTAATAGAAAAAAGACGTCTTTTCATTATTATTTTACTATTTAACAAAACATTAATATAATAATTTGAAATTTTTTATTATTTACTAGAATATTTAATATTAAATTTCAAGTTATCTCTAGATGCAAAAATTTCAATATTTAATATCAAATATTCGAATAAATATTACTATTATTTATTGCTGTTGTTATTATTTTATTATTGAAACAATAACAATGGATATTTTCTTGCCAATGAATTTGCAACAATTTTTTCCCAACTGTTTTGAAAAAACTTGATTTTCTTTATAAGAATCGTAAGTTTGTTGTTTTGAGTTTGTCGACACAAATATCAGGAGTCAAGAAATGTTTACATTAAAAAATATTCTACATTTTTCCCCCAGCTGGCTAAATACATTTGTCATAATTGTGGGCGAGGAGACAATGAAGAGAATATGTTGCTGTGCGACGGATGTGACGATAGCTATCACACCTTTTGTCTTCTACCACCTCTAACTGAAATTCCAAAAGGTGATTGGCGATGTCCGAAGTGTGTAGCTGAGGAAGTTTCGAAGCCGATGGAGGCTTTTGGTTTCGAGCAAGCTCAACGCGAGTACACACTCCAACAATTTGGCGAAATGGCCGATCAATTCAAAAGTGATTACTTCAATATGCCCGTTCACGTACGTATTTACTTCCGTTAATACCATTTCTTCTATTTGAACAAACATTTAAAAAATAAAACAAAAACAATTTAAAAACCTTTTTTTATTAAAAGAAATATTTGAAATCTCGCTGAAAAATCCAATTTTCTTTTTCAGATGGTACCAACGTCACTTGTTGAGAAGGAATTTTGGCGAATTGTTTCGTCAATCGATGAGGACGTGACCGTTGAATATGGCGCTGATCTTCATACAATGGATCACGGTTCGGGTTTCCCGACAAAAACAAGTGTGAATCTTTTTACTTGCGATCAAGAATATGCCGAGTCTTCGTGGAATTTAAATAATCTCCCAGTTTTACAAGGAAGTATATTGGGTCACATTAATGCTGATATTAGCGGAATGAAAGTACCATGGATGTATGTGGGCATGTGTTTTGCGACATTTTGTTGGCACAATGAAGATCATTGGAGTTATTCAATAAATTATTTACATTGGGGAGAGCCAAAAACATGGTACGGTGTGCCTGGCTCTCTAGCCGAGAGATTTGAGGAATCAATGAAATCGGCCGCGCCTGAACTATTTCACAGTCAGCCGGATTTATTACATCAGCTCGTTACAATTATGAATCCTAATATTTTGACAAATGAGGGTGAGTATTCTGAACGTTTAATGAATGTACTTAATTAACCTACTTAGAAATCTACCAATACATTAATTATAATACTGTTCATTAGTATTAATAATAATTATTATTTACAATAATAATATTATGAGTAATAGTAATTTATTTTCATTATCAATAATATTAATTGATAAATGGAAACAAACTAATTTCTATTTTATGTTTATTGGTCAAATAGAAAGTTTAGTTTCTTTTTCTTTTCCGAGTGAAAAATTTAATGGATTATGATCAATTTCACAGGAGTGCCAGTATTTCGAACCGATCAACATGCGGGTGAATTCGTAGTCACTTTTCCGAGAGCGTATCACGCTGGTTTTAATCAAGGATACAATTTTGCCGAAGCAGTCAATTTCGCACCAGCTGACTGGGTACGTATTAATTAAACTTAAAGAACAGGAACTTTTTATTTCCATTCAGAAACAAAATAACAGAAATTTTTGTTTTAAATTATAATTTAAACAAATTTTTTTATCAAACGATATAAATTAATCTTGAAAAATTAAAGACAATAAAAATCGAAATGGCAATTAAATTATCAAATTTATAAATAAACTATAATTATTAATATAAATAATATTCACTGTCACTAGATCGATTTTAAAGCAAATCATAATAATATTAAAATGGTATAATTATTACTTGTATGATTAATTTTTTGTTTGTGTTTACGATAGTTAAAAGTCGGGAGAGAATGCATTTCACATTATTCGAATTTGAGAAGGTTCTGTGTTTTCTCACATGATGAACTGGTCTGCAAAATGTCTTTGGAACCCGATGCACTAGATATTGGTGTTGCTACATCAACTTATCACGATATGTTACAAATGGTAGATGACGAGAAAAAACTACGAAAAAATCTTCTCGAGTGGGTAAGTTTTGAAAAACAAACATTAATAATTAATGTCCATTAATTTTTGCATTTAGTATATTAAACAAAATAAAAGAAATTTAATATAAAAATCATAAATTTAATGCAAGAAATATTTCATAAAAAGAACAATAAATAGTAACTGATAAACGTAAAAATCCAAAAGAAAGGAATAAAATAAAAAAAAATAAGAATTTTATTAATACTTTAATAAAAAACGTGATTTTAATAAAAATAATAATTATAAAGATTGTAAGAAAAATAATAATAATAATAATAATAATAATAATAAAAATAATTCAAATAATAATAAAGATATAAATAGTAAAATAGTAAATATTACAGTAATTATTATATTGAAGGGATAAAATAAAAAAATAAGTAATTTTGTTAATACTCCAATAAAAAACATGATTTTAATGAAAATAATAATAATAATAAAGATATTGTAACGAAAATAATAATAAAGATAGTAACAAAAATAATAATAAAAATAATTCAAATAATAATAATAAAGATATAAATAGTAAAATGGTAAATATTACTGTAATTAGATATCATATTACAAATTATAATAATAATTATAATAATAATTATAATAAAATAAAAGTTATATTAACTGTTTATAGGCTGTGTTATTAGTCAAGTCGATAAAAGAGACAACCAAGTTTCAAATTTATCAGTCAGTGCGAGTCAATTTATAAATATGTAGTAAGATTAAAAAGTACTTATTTTTAATAGAAAGAATAAATTAGAAAACATTTAAAATTTTTGATAAAAGAATAAATGAATTTTTCTGCGAATAAAAATATTTTCGCACACTAGAGAATTTTTCTATTGGGTGGGACAAGTATTTTTTTTTTAAAAAAGAATCACTAAACTGTAGATATTTGAATAATACGGTCTGGGCTCGATTGAGAAATGGCGGGAGTTAGGATGAATAGACTGTAGCTTTATAACATAAAAGGTCAACATTTTTGAATCAAGTAGTACATTATTCAACTACGTCACATACACGTACGTGATATACTTAAAGGCAAATGAGCATGTGTGAAGAACATACTGCCAGTCCGCCGGATTTTATGGCTGTGTTGTCCACGTTTCCAACTTAATTCTATTCAATATTTTGTTTCATCATTTCTTATTAATCGCACAAATTCATAATTAGGGTAAATTTTCATAATTAATTTTATTATTCAACTATAAAGCGGTTCGCGTACGGTTAAGCATGGTTTATAATGTTTGATTATGTAACTGTGTGAACAAGTGATTATAGAGGTTATGTTTTCCAAATAATTATATTCTCAAAACCATGTTGTTGATATATATTCTTTCTTGAGAAAATATTCATCACTTTCTTTTGTAGTGATTCATTTTACGCACACATTTTTACAGAATCTTCATTTTTCTTTACTATTAAAGCGCAATTCTTTTATTGCCCTTTGTATATTTCCGAACGAAAAATTTTCGCGATTGTGTGCGAAATAATAATGATGCCGCAGATTCAGAAATTGTAAACCGTATGGCAACAATATTAATTGAAATACGATTCTTATTGTTGCAGTTGGCAAGTTGGCGTTAGATTAATGACTTTCTTTAAATGCTTTCATTAATAACGAAATTTTAAAAACTTGTTATATCCTGTCTTTCAAAAGTATCTGATAATTGTGTGCTCTGCGCTGTAAACTGTTTACAAGCCAAACACGAATATAGCATTCGGAATAATTGTGAATCATTTTGTGTGTACACAATTGTCAACTACAATTTTAATTGTTCTTTTTCTATAATAGTGAAATAGTTGAATTGCTAAAATTAAACTCAGTTTGTTTCAAGTGTTTTTTGTGACTTTTTTTTCTATAAAAATAATATTGTAATAAAAATTTTTTTTTCTATTTTACTTAATATAGGGAGTGACAGAGGCAGAACGTGAAGCTTTTGAATTACTTCCCGATGATGAGAGACAGTGTGAAGCATGTAAAACGACCTGTTTTCTAAGTGCTGTTACTTGTTCGTGTCAAAGTTCGCAATTGGTTTGTTTAAGGCATTTCACAGATCTTTGTGAGTGTTTGCCTGAGAAGCATACATTGAGATACAGATACACACTAGATGAATTACCCATCATGTTGCAAAAGTTGAAGCTTAAAGCCGAGTCTTTTGACTCGTGGGTCGCGAAAGTGAAGGAGGCAATGGATCCTGACGGGGAGAAAATTGAGCTTCATGAATTAAAGGAACTTCTGACCGAGGCCGAAGCCAAAAAGTTTCCAGAAAGTGAACTCTTGACTGCACTTACAAACGCGATTCAGGATGCCGAAAAGTGTGCTAGTGTCGCACAGCAATTGCTAAACACCAAACAACGCACTAGGTTAGTATTCAAATTATTAAAATTAGCATTAAGATTATTTTAGTTAGAATTTAAAAATTAAAAATATATCTATTTTACGATAAAAAGTTAAAAACTATAAGTTTATCTTTATTAGTTTAGGTTTTTTCAAAATATATCTAATAGTTTATCAAAGTTGTAAAGTGTGACATGAAAATTATTTACTTGCTTTCTTTATATTCCTTTTAAATCTTCTAATCTAAATTTAAAATTCTTAGTTTTTAAGACTATTTTCCGTTTATGCTTGTCTAAAAAAAATTACTTTTTTCCTCACAAACACCCATTTTTCTAACTAGCTAAATTGATATGTAAATTCTTTCAGGACAAGACAATCAGTCGACAACAAGTACAAATTAACTGTGGAAGAATTAACGTTATTCTATAAGGAGATATCGAACTTGAGTTGTGAACTTAAAGAAGCTGAGGGCATTAAATACATTTTAGATCAAGTGACGCAGTTTCAAAAGGACGCAGAAGATTTGGAAGCTGCTGAAGATGATTGTGATATTGAAAAACTAGAGAGCTGTATCGATTTTGGAGAATCTATTTGTATTGATTTGCCACAACTCGTCCGATTGAAACAGGTAATTGAAAATTAATGACTTTTTAATTCTCGAACTTTCTTTAATCATTTAAATAAATATCCATCTCTAAAGGTGGTTTATTTTTAAAGTCAAAGAAGGTCACCTTTTTTAAATATTTATCATTTATTTCATCTATTTATATGAATGTATGATTTTTTTTTTGAAAAATCAAAATTTGACCAAAAAAATTTAATTACATCAATTAAAAACAAATTTTAGAACTGATTTATTTTTTAAATTTACAATTTATTATTTTCTACTGTATTGAAATAAAATATTTTTTGAAGTCAAATTTTGTTTTTCCAATATAATTTGATTATTTTTTTTAATACATACCTGTTTGTTCTCAGTGAAAAATTGTAAATGTTCTTGAAATTTGCTTCCAAATTTTACTTGTCCGAATAAAAGTTGACTCCCTGAAAAAAAGAAATTAAATTAGAGTAAATTAGAGTAAAATTTGAATAAAAGGGGTTAATTGAATCCAATAGTAATGTTATGTAAAATTTAATTAAAAGTAGAGTAATTATAATTTTTTTTGACAGTAATTAAAGGGGGAATTTTGAGTAAATTTTTTTGAAAAGAACCCTATTAAATGGTAAAGGACAATATAATTATTCTATAGAAAATGTCGCAGATTCGTTGGCTGGAGGAAGTGAAGACAATTCAAGAAGAGCCGAAGACGATCACTCGCGAAGACCTAGGAAATTTAATTGAAAAAGGAATGACAATTCCACCACACTTCAGTATTGAAAATACACTTTCTAAATTGCAAGCACTTTTAAACAGTATTGATAAATGGGAGGATAAGGCGAAATTATTCATTCACACCAAGGAGAGACAGTCAATTAAAACAGTTGAGGATTTTGTTCTCGAGGCAGATGAAATTGATGCCTATTTACCAAGTCTCAATATTCTTCAGGAAGTTTTAAATAAGGCAAAAAGTTGGACGAAAATTGTCGAGGATATACAAGGGAAGGATAATATTGCTTATTACGATACACTTGACGAACTTGTTCGAAAAGGACGAAACATTCCACTTCACCTGGACGCTTTACCAGTCCTTGAATCAATTCTCTCACAAGCGAGATTGTGGAAGGAAAGAACAGCGAGGACATTCCTGCGAAAGAACTCTCATTATACATTAATGGAAGCTCTTTCGCCCAGAGTCGGAGTTGGAGTGCAGTCCATGAAAACAAAGAAGAATCGTGGCGATGACACAGTAAGCGCTATTTATGTTTGTGATACGAAACTTGACGACTCGAGTAATTCAGCAGCGGTCGTTGCTGCTTTCAAGCTTGCCGAGCAACGAGAAATGGAGGCAATGAGAAATTTAAGAAAGAAAAATGCCATGAAGGCACAACTCGACGATTCGAAGTATTGTGTTTGTCGTAAGGCAAGATTCGGAACTATGTTCCATTGCGAACTGTGTAGAGACTGGTTCCACTGTAAGTTGGCAAACATTTCTATTTAACGAATACATTTTATTTAACTAATATTTCATTTATCACTAATTAATCAATAATCACGAAATTTAATACTGTTTAGATAACTGTGTACCACTTCCCAAATTGGCTGTCAAGGGGAAAGCATCCGTATCGCCGGAAATGAAATTCCTCTGTCCTTGCTGTTTAAGATCTCGAAGACCACGTTTGGAGACAATTCTATCACTTCTCGTTAGTCTTCAAAAAATACCCGTACGCTTACCGGAAGGAGAAGCTTTACAATGCCTCACAGAACGTGCCATGAATTGGCAGGTGAGTCTCTTTGAAAATTTTTTATCACAATTTGTCCCTTTAATTTTTCTTATAAATATTTTATAATTTATTATTTGTGTTTTTAAAAATTCTCTTTTCTACAGGATCGAGCTAGACAAGCACTGGCTACAGAAGAGGTTAGCACGGCCTTGTCGAAACTATCGGTTCTTTCACAAAAATTGGTGGAGGCTGCTGCCAGAGAAAAGACTGAGAAGATTATAAGCAGCGAATTAAAAAAGGCCGCTAATAATCCAGAACTTCATCAAAGGGTACAGGCGATCGCACCTCTCAGTGGAGTACATTCGGATGACAGTGCTCTCAGCGCACAGGTATAAATTCATAATTTCAATAATTTTACTTTATTAATTTCCTTTATATTTCAAGATTTTCTATCTTTTGTATTACAAATTTTAATTTTTTTTATTTCGTTATTATAAGTTTTTAAATTTCTTACAAATAAAAATTTTTAATTAAAGAAATTATTATCGAAATGACTTTTCATGCTTAATCTTTTATCTTTTATGGTTCAATTATTAAAACCAGTTAAAATTAAATTAAAGAATATATTTAAAAATAGTTTGAAAAAATATAAAATCTATATTAATAATCGTTGTATTCCGGTTAATGTATTGAAAATCATCAAATAATTTTTTTAAAGTTTGAATATGAAATTATTCAAAAATTCATATTTGAAAATAAAAAATGTTGTAATTTGCATAATAATAAATTGAGTATCACGTTCCGCTCGTAATATTTGCTATTAAAAAAATAAAGAAAAAAAAAGAAAATGTATTTTAAAAAAATATGAACAAGGGTAGAAATAAAAATAAAAAATATGTAAAAAAAAATTGGAAATCAATAAATCTATTTAAGAAGAAAAATAAAAGTAAATAAAAAGTAATTTACATTTTTAATAACCGAGCTAAAGGCAATGTAATAAAAATATTTGACTATTTTCTTTTTATATAAAAATGAGTCTTTTATTCGTATGTATTTTACTTAATATCGAATAAATTTGTTTCAGGAGGACGACGACGATATTATTCCACTCGAAGATGATGAACCAACTTGCAGTACATTTAATAGTAATGAACACGCTTATTCCTATGGTTTGTAAAATAAGCTAGAACGATAATTTTTATTTAATATTTTTTTCTAGTACATTTTCTAGAGTTCTCTTATTTTTCTCGATTTTCAATTATAGATTTTGCATCTATAAAGGTATGTTTACGCTTATTTTTATTTTTATATTTTTTTCCCCGTCCTCTCACACATGAAAACATTTTTTATTTTTATTTTTAAAAAGTTTTTCATGATTTAGTTTTTAATTTTTTTTTGCCTTCAACTATTTAAAGATTTTGATTCTAAATAATTGGTGATTTTAATTACAGTTTCCAAATTTAATCCAAAAGGTGATGGCTTAAAAGATCCGGAGTCAACAATTAATTTAACGGATAGCATTAAATCACATCTCGATGATTTAATGATGGAGGGCGATTTATTGGAAGTAGCTTTAGACGAGACTCATCATATATGGCGGATTTTAAGTCACACGGCAAATCCAAAAAGTGTGCGTAAATATGCGGCTCTGGATGAATCGAAGGGCAATCAAGATGCTGAAGTGAAGGAGGTGAAGAAACGGGGTCGTAAACGAAAGTCTGATGAATTTGATCTTGCGAAGGTGAATCGTCAACGATCTGAGGAGAAATTATGGTCCAAGCAACGTAAGGGATTTAATAATAAGGAGAAAAAAGTGTCTGTCACTGGGCAAGTGAAGCGTGGGCCGCGTAAGGTACGTGGTATTAATTTTCTTCTTTTCGTAAGTCTTTAATTAAAATTGATAACTGACGATGATTTTACTCGTTTGTTAGTTGCAATTTGAATTTGAGACACGTTTTACGGTATTGGTGTGAATAGAACGCCAGGGACCGCGACTATCTCGATTTCAGTTAAATGTACATTGCAGATGAAACGAAAGGACGGCGAGGAAGTGGCGAAGAAGAGGGCGGGTCGTAAGAAAACAAAACAGGATACTTCTGAGGATGAGGAGGACTGTGCCGCGTACAGTTGTTTACGACCCAGTGGTAAGAAAAGTTATTAAAATTTTCTAAACATAATTATTTTTTGTGTTTTAATTGATTGTATTAAATTTTGGGAATCTTTCACAGGACACGAAGTCGATTGGGTTCAATGTGATGGTGGTTGTAATGGTTGGTTCCATATGCACTGTGTAGGTCTCGATCGAACTGAACTCGCGGAAGAAGATGACTATATCTGTGCTAACTGTAAAGACGCGGATCAAAACACAACGGTATGATTTAGTCAAAACAGATGAAGCCTCACTTTTTTTTCACATACACAATTTCTTTTAGTTTCTCGCATCTCGTTGTACATACGCTATTGTTAGTCGATTCTTGCATGATAAAAAGCCTACAAGTCTTCAATTTTTTTTTCTCGTTAAAAGAAACATGCATAAACGAATAACGATAGTGCCGTAACATCATCTTTCATTTGTAAATTTTTTCCAGTACATATTATATAGAAACGCACTGTAAATATCAGTTTAAAATACTTATCTTTTTGATATAAGAGATAGACGAATGAAAAAAAGTATCTTAATGTTTAATTTTACTTAGTTTGATAAATTTATGCTATTGTACAGGAAGAAAGAGAAGTTGCTTTGTTTTTATTTTATTTTTTCATCGTAATTATTTTTTTTGTCACGCATTTTAGTTTTTTTTTTGAAAAATGTTCCGTACTTGTAAATGTGTGTGCTATATATAATAATTGCTAATGCACTAGATAAAGTGCTTTTGTATAAAACACCGGGGACATGACAGATTTTTTTTTTTTTTTTTTTTTTTAATCGGGTATAACTTTTACTTCAATGACTAAAGCTGTTCCTCAAGAGAGTAATCTGTAGCTTTTGAAAGATGATGTTTCAACATTCATAAGTTATCGGAGAATTTCGAGGATTCTGTTCCTATTACACGGAATGATTTGTCAAATTTTAATATAATGTTTATTTGAACAAATTTGAAAGGCTATTATATTTCAAAATGATGAATGAACACATGTTTATTTACTTTTTTTCTGAAAAAAATGTAGAATAAAAAAGTAGCAAAAAGAAAAAATCAAATGTAGAAGAAATTTTTCTTAATAGTAAAGCATGTCTTTATTTTGCACTATTTTCTTTTTTTATTGTTACTTCATAATGATTAGTATGGTATTCAAGAAAAATCATTGACTTCATCTTCGATTTCTATATTATAATTATTTAAAAAGAAAAAAAAATTAATTTGCAATATTGTGTCCACAATTTTTTCTTTAATATTTTGTTTTATCACAAATTTTTAAGATTTGTGTTTAAATGTAAAAATGAATTTTACTCTTGTTAAATTGCTTTTCTCTCGTGATCAAGCAATATAATTTCTAATGAAAATGTATTTTATTTTTTACTAAAAAAAATTTTTTTTGTGGACAGTGGTTGAATCTTGAGAAAAAATTCGTCAGTATGTTACTTTATCGTGCATTACATTTTACTGCATACTCCAATTATTTAAACGAAAGGACTCGACTACATATTCAAAATAGTTTTCGTTTTCTTCAATTCAGTTTAGTTTGATTCTTTTGCAGCGCTATTTTTTTTTGTAGTTAATATTCTGTATAATAGTTTTGGTGTATCAATTCAAATACTTTATACTAAAATTGTAAAATATAGATGATAATAATACAAGCTCTGTAAACAAAAAATGTTTTTTTTCTTCAAGAAATTTTCTACCTTCAAAATTTTCACAAATTGTTTTTTAACAGTTTTTTAATTTTTATTTATCTATTTTCTCAACTCTGGTGATTGTAATTTTGTATCAAATTTTTTAGAAAATTGTATTTATATCAAGTTTTTGTATGTAATATTTTTTCGAAATTAATAGAAAGTATACAATGTGCTTGCTTTAGAGAAATAGGTAGAACCTTCTATTCATTAGTTGCGCACGTTTTTTTCTTTTGCAAGTTTATAAAGAACAGTTAAGGTAAATGTCAGTTATTGTCAAGCTTCTAATCTTAAAAATTAAGAACTGGAACATTTATCTAAACTTTCGGTATTTTTTTTGGGAAAATTCTTTAGAATTAAAATTAGTTAAAAAAAAGTACAGCGATTCTTGAGGTTTTGGATAAACTTCTATTCTCAGGGATACCAAAGTGCGGACGCTGACACAGATGCCGACAGTCAAGAGATGACATCTTTCGCCAGAACTTGTTAAATTGAAGGTCATTTAGACATCAATCAATTGCACAAAAGAAGAGAAACATTTTCTAATGGGAAAACTCGAAGGAAAAGTGATTTGAATTTTAACCAAGAAGAAAGAAGAAGAAGAAGAAGAATTTAATTCTTGATTCTGTTTACCAACGTTTTTGTAAACATCAGAAAAATCGGCAAACTATTTTTTTATTTTTTAAAAAAAAGGTGAATATTCTTAATTAATGCTAATTGTAGAATGAATGTTTCATTTTTTTTGACACAGTGAAAAGTGGTGTGGTTCATGGCCTTCGAAAATTCTTCGCGCCGTGTGGTGTGTAGAGATAGACTGAAAATGATATATATGTACTAAAACTATAAAAATAGATAATTATTATGTACACCTTAATATTTATCATCCAATGTGAAATTTTATGAATTTACACTTTATTAAGTGTGACTTTACATTTTTTTAATTAAATTCTACGTATGAATGAAAAAAATACTTAAAAATTTCTTTTTAAGAAAAAAAATATTTCATGGTACGTTAATATTATTTTCAAAATCATCTCACACATTTATAAGTTACTAGAGGCACTTTTATATAGAAAAAATAAGTATTAGGAGAATCCTTGTGTACATAATATCATAGATCCTGTTTGATAGAATAATTATGTAAGAAAATCGTAGTTTTTTGTAAAATATAATTATCATATTGTGCTACGAAATATCAATGTTTATGCAGAAAAAAAAATTTCTAATTCCATGTCAATGGCTAAGGTGCGTCTGTTTTTTAAAGAAAACTAATTTGCTTCTTCTATTTTTTATTTTAATTTAAAACTTTTGTCATTGACGATTACTTATATTATGGCTTTTTATGATCTTTGTGTGTTAATATAATATGTATGCGTTACCGAAAAGATATAAACATCACACACAGTGTGTTTTAAATGTCTTCAAAATTTTCAAATAAATAAGTGTCTCATTTAAAACAGGCTGTGAAATAATCATGAAAAGGATCGATATAAAAACACATATGTATTTATATTTTTATATAGACACGCAGCCTGTCGACTTTTTCCACATAAAAAAAAAGAAAAAAATGAGAAAAAAAATCGTTAGAAGTCGCACTCTTTTATCTTTTTTTTATTCATTCATTCATTCATTCATTTACGTTCAATTTTTATCAAGGAGAATTAAATCCTTTTCTGCGAACAAGTGAAAATTTATATAATGTACATAAAAAAACATTTGTTTCAATTTTTTTTCGTCGAAAAAAATTTCTATGCGACTTATAACATTTAGTTTATTAATTTTTGATAGATGCGTGATGTGTGTTTAATTTTTAATGGAAAAGAATATTTAATTTTCCAATAATTTTCCTATATAATACGTTTGTTGTAGCTCTGTGAAGATTTATCGTTAATTTCATTTTTTTGACTTTGTTTTTCTTTTTTCGTTTTTGTTACAAAAAGCGTACTGTTCCCTTTGCTATATTTGATATTTCGCCCTTTGTTGTTGCAATCAGTTCGCTTTGAAAAAAATCGATAGTTTAAATATTTTGTTTTATAATATGAAAAATTTTGAATGAAAAGAAAAAAAAATGAATGAATTCTGGTAATATGAAAAAAAAACAATTATCTGTACGAACAACTATTTTAATATGCCAATCAGAATAATATAGAATTTGTTCATTGTACACCTAAAAATATTATGTAGACGAATTACAGATATTTATAAATCTTAAGGAGGAAATTTAAAATATGAATGTAGTAAAAAATAAAATTTATTTGTAAGATTATAACATAACTCATTTGCGTACAATATACATACTATGCGTACAATGAAATGTAACTTTGTCAATTATACCTTCGTTTTTTATTTTATTTTTTTTTCGCCTTATTTAAATCGCACATTTTCGAAATTATTATTGTAATTAATTTTTTAGTGTAATTTTATTTAAAAGGTTAATTTTTAGCTTAAAAAACTATTTTTAAAATGAGATTTAAAAATATAAATTTCCTTTATTAACGGAGTCAGCTTTATAATCTTTTGAATTTATTATTTGTAAAATGACAATATATATGTAGGTTGACTGAAAGGATATAGATGATACACTCTATTAATGGGAGGAATGCATTATTACTTTTTCTAACGATTACTCATAAGTAATGATTCATTGGAATTTTTTAGTTTATACGTTCATTTTGCAGTTTATCATTCTCGCGGTCAAGGTAGTAGAAAAATGTGATTCATTCATCAAACACAATTTTATCCAACAATGCAATTTTCATTTTTGACTTCCTTTACCATAATATAATAAATTGATATTTTATCTGCATTTATTTACAATTAATTTGTCGAATTTCAATATTTAATTTTAATATTAAATAATTTTATTCATGTTACAACAATTTATTATTTTATACAATGTAAATATTTTCCTCGGAGCAATTATATCAAATTTAATTAAATATAATAATAAATTCGATGAAAAGAAAAAAACATTTTCCTATGGACAAAAGAGAAATTTTTTGAAAATTGTTTATTTAATCGCGAAGAAGTTGAAATATTTATGGAAAGTTTGCCCTGTTATTATGACTTTTTTTTTATCTTATTACCTTTTTATAATTTTTTTCATATTGTATTTCACAATATATTTTCTAATTCATATTAAAATCTAGGTATTTGACTCTTGAATTCTAAAGAGATTGATTGGATATGAGTTTGACAATTTTCCTCATTGTAAAAGTAACCCTCCTGCGTTTGTGCATACTTTAGATATAGCGTGGGAGCAGAATTCATTCTATCCCGCATAATTATCTTTTTTTTTTTGTAAAACTTCTTTGCAAGTCGGGCTCTTTTGAGTTCCCCTATAGATATATAGTCGTTTCCTGTCACAATAAAACGTTGACGTTTTAATTTGGAAAAAAAATCTCGTTCTATGCGCACTGATTTTATAGGAAATCGCATTTTTCCAGTGAAATTATTTATTTTTTGTATCAATTTCATGAAAATTTGATATAATTCAAAATTTTTTCGTAATAATTCTCTAGTAGCATAAAGAATATAAATCCAATTGTTTATCAAACAAATTCTATATATAAATTTTTAATTAAAGTATTTTGAAATATTTGTTTGAAGGATACAATAACGTGTAATTAAATTCTATTCCCTTTGATAAAAAATACTGCAAACTGCACTGAGAAAATTTGAAACAAAATAATAATTTTAGATCAATTGTTTAATTAAAATCAGTTTATATAAGCATAATTCCAATAGACGGAAAATATCTGATTTCTATTTTAAAAAATAATATTTATTTAAAAGTATATATTTTTTTGAATAATTATATTTAAAAAAAAATACTTTTTAAACATTTGACTTGAATATTTAGAAACGGTTCTATAATAAAAATGAATCTAAGTTTCTTTCATTTCTCCTAATTAACAACTGTTTCTTATATATATTTGCACTATTCTTTGAGATGCACTTAAAAAGGGATGCGTTTCTCTTGACACCAAATGCTAATTACACATTGTATCACGTTTTTATCATTTTCAAGTACATAAAAGCAATGGGAACATTGCTGAGGTATTTATCTGCGTCTAAAGCATAATCTTTCAGAGATCACATGGTTCTAAACTATTTATATAATATTCTTAATTTAATAAACTGTTTCTACAAAGATAAACGACTATTTTTTTTTATTTTTTTTTTTTAAATTTTTTTTATACTCCAGGAAACTTAAATATTGATCTACATTTTCGATCTACATTTTACACTAAATTAACAACATAGATATTTGTTCTATTAATCTCTAAAAGATCTAATCGCTTTTCAAAGTGAAATAATTATAAAATTTTAAAAACTCCGATTTTATAAACGTTATTAATTCTCATTTTCATTAGAAACGTACATTTCATTAATACTGTTGACACAGTCTTAATTTTTTTCGGAATTGAGATTAGACAAGAGATATTGGATATCTGCAATAAATAAAAAGAGTGCTATGCAATAATTGTTTAACATCTTTTTCTTCTCGAATAAAATTTGTTAATGGATTTTTATAAAAAATGTTTTATTATTTATAAAATTTAATGACGTGGAAAATTTTTGAAAATTAATATCGATTTTAATTATAGTGAAAGAGTTTATGTTTATAAATATTTATTTTTTGTATCATGAAATAATATTTTTGCCTCTTTTGTCTATATATACTTCTACATCTCTTGTAAAGAAAAGAGTACACTAATTGACGAATGCTCGCATGAAAAAATTAATTTAATTAATATAACAAAAGAATATTTTATTTTTATCCTGCAAAAGTGAACTTAAAAAAAAAAAAAAAAAAAAAAAAAAAAAAAAAATCAAATTTATCACATGAATATTTTTTTTATTTCAAAATGAAACGCAAAACCTTTGTTTTCTAAATTAAAAATTTGAAAATGAATTCAGTTCATTTAAAAACAATGAAAAGGCAAACAATTTAGAATTATTTTTTTAAAAATTCAATGAGTAATATTGAAATAAATTAATTAGCATATACCTGACACATAATTATATTGGAGAAGAACTTGAACAACGATATTGCTGATTAAATAAAAACTCATCCACTTTTAAAAAATACGAACACTCTCGAAAGTTTGACAAAAAGTTATAATTAATAATTGGAAATTATCGTGATTTAAAAATTTTTCGAACTTTCCCGAAATAAAAGCACTTGATTCTTTATAAAATAATAATTTTATAAAATTTTTTATAAATACATAATAACTTGAATTATTTCGAACAATTGTAGGTAATAAAATTTTCAAGAGTGATTGAATTTTTTGAGAAATTTATATTTCAAACTGTATATTAAAAATAACTGAGTCCTGCGAAGAATATTTTATTATTTGTAAATAATAGATGAATTCTTGCAAAGAATTTTATTAAAATTTTTTCAAGGAATTTAATTACAATATTGTATTAAAAAATATATACACGGAGAAAAATATAAAGTAACTTTTAATAATTTTACATTAAAATATTTCTGGTAACTTTTACTACTTTCGGAGTAAATTTTGCTATGTTTGAAGTAAATTTTAGATTTTACTAATTTTTTACAAACATGTTTTTTGAACGTAGTAAAATTTACTCCGAAAGTAGTAAAAGTTACCAGAAATGTCTTACTTTAAAAGTAGTTAAAGTTGCTTTATATGAATTCTTAATTTCTTATAAATAAATTTTATTAAAATCCTTAAAAATAATTAACTTCTTTCAGAGAATTTTATAAAAATTATTTTAAATAATTAATTTCATTCAAAAAAATTTATAAAACTTGTATTTTAAATAATTGAATTTCTGAATTTATTTCATAAGACTAATTTAAATTTTGTTAAATTTTTTTTTAAATAATTGAATTCTTTTCTGAAATCTCATTAAAATAGTAGATATTGAAAATAATTGAACTGTTTCAAAGAATTTTATTTAAAAATTTTTAATCGTTTCTAGGAAGAATTTTTTTTTATCTTTTTTTGTCTAAAATTTTAAACTGCAGATTTTAATAAACTGAAAGACAAATAATAAATAATAATAATAAATGAAAGACACACAAGACAAAATGTATTTAATTAAACATCAGCGCAAATTCGCTTGAAATAGGTAAAAATTTCTTTTTGCGAATAAATATTTACTGATGATGGAAATAAAAGAATTAAAGTTTGCAGTGCAAAAAATTGCAATTATAAAGAGTACATAAATGAAAGAAGTTCCAACAATGTATTTCATGTAAAAATAAAATCTACTGAAATTGTTTGCAGTTAGTAAAAAAATGGTAAAAACTACCTTCTTATTAAGGATAAAACGTAAAACATTTATTTCAAACTATTTCTTTAATTTTTCAAAAATAATTATTAAATAAAAATAATTTTTTTAAAGAATAATTTCTTGTTTAATTTTACTGATTTTACTGAAAAGTTTGAAAATCCCAGGGTTCAATGGAGCTTGAAGTCATCCCTGGTCTCTCACTCCATACCGCTATGCTTATAACTTGAACAATCTAAGAATTCGTCAGTGTTTGTCAGTGTTGGCTGTGGCTCCGCGAGACAAGGGACTGTTTTATCATCTACCACGTCGCGTATCAACACGACGCGGATACTGGATGATTAAAGGATATCCTGTGTTTGTAGTTTAAAAGGAAAAAAAAGAGAGTGAGAGAGAGAGAGAGAGAGAAAATCAAGCGTGTTGCACATGAACTGTGATCATTAATCAGTAATCATATCTCAAAGAAGAAAATTTTCACCAAAAAAAAAGTTCCTATCCGGACTGCAAGGATAGTTTTTGGGTGTGGGACACAGTGATTAGGAAGAATCCGGGCAAACATGGCCACCGCTATCGACGACCGGCAAGAATTGCTGGAGCAATTTCAGACGGTGAGCAACATAAAAAAACTCATTTGCCAAAAATCGCCATTTTCATTGAGAGTAGCAGCATATAAAAGATATAAAAGGTCGTCTGTGCCCTTTTATCGATTTGCTTCAGAGTATATATATATATATATGCTAGAAACCCTCAACCCTATGAATGTACCCACCCTCGTGGGTTATGCCTTATGCCACGCCGGGTGTCATCGCCCTATTCACTTGCTTAATCTATTTTCCGGGCGACCACCCCTTTCCACTTGTTCGCAATTGCAAAATTTCCTGCTAATTTCAAATCGAAATTCACAATACTAATCAAGAATTTTTAAGCCATTTTCATCAAGACATTTAAACCATTTCGAGCTCTTCTTTTAAAGAAACATGCATCATTCCTAAAACAGCTTATATGCCTAAATATTACGGATTTTGCTACTTGTTGTATTGCTAGAAAGAAAGTCTTAATTTCCTAAAACAGCTTCTGCCCTCGCTTCTGCCGAAATACTACGATTTATGCTATTTGTTGTATTGCTAATTAATCATGTTAATCATAAATAATAAAATCGCTAATCATCTCAAACTAAATAGTTCAAGATGTACAATGCGCGAATCCAAGTTTCAAAATGCATAGTCCACTAAACAAGTGATTGTACTTTTGCTAATTTCGAACAAGACATAAAAAAAAGTGATGATCGTAATAAAGTTGAATAAAACCTTTTCAACTGATTTAGTCTAAAGGACATATGGAAAGCAGAGTATAAAAATGGTTATAAAGGCAAAACTTGAGCGAATAAAAAATTGATTTTTATAGTAGTCTTCTGTCTTTAAAGAATTGTCCTTGAGAGATGAGATGATCACTCTCTTATAAATATATTTGAATCTTCAAGTGCTCTCCACTCAAGGGTACATGATGATTGAAGATTGTATTTATTGGGTACAATCAATGATTGTACAATCATCGATTGTATCCAGTCAATAACTTAATGATGATAAAAATCTATCTACCATCATCTGAAAATAGGTACAAGCTTCTTCAAACAATTATTTATTGTTAATTATTATTCCTACGGCGAAGATACATTTCTGTAGTTCGATCGCAATGATCTTTTCTGTTGAGAACAAACTGCAATCGATTAGTTTTTGAAGATAAAAATCTGTATAGTTGTTTGTCACTATTTCGGAAATGATACTGTCAGTGATATTATTACTGCTATTATGGCTATAATTTCTATTATTAATGCTATACTTTCTGGTATTATTTCTACTACAGTTATTAGTATTAATGATACTACTATTTCTGGTATTATTGCTAATATCTACTCTTAAAACAGTTCAGTAAGAATTACCAAACTACAGATTCAATTTTTGACTAGTATACTACAGTGAAGAAAAATCTCTGTTAATATTTGTACTTCTGCTCTAGAAATGAAGTACAAAATCACAAATTGCTGATGTTGTGAACCTATACAAATGCAAGCAGTACAGAAAAATTTTAAGGAATAGCTCTTTTGTATTTATCTTCAGGTATAGCAGAAATTTCTGTTAAAAATTAAAACTATCACTAAACATAACCTAAAATTTCGTAGACGATCCCTTTTCTCATGCGATGTCACAAATTATTAAACACCTCTAATTTAAGTGTCTATACATTAGTCTTAAATAATACTCCAGTAATCTTAAATAATACTAGAGTTTTACTAACATTATAAGTACACTTTACGTCTACTATACAGAGATAATTGTATAAAATAGTATCTATAGAATCAAAGATAACATTCTATTTAACTTCTTTTTATCGCAGATAATGAGTTTTCATGGAATTTTGGAGATCTTTTGTACTTAAAAGTTATATAATGAGAGTGATTAATCTTTAGAAAGGATGTGACAAATCACAGTTACGAGTAATTGATTGCACTTTAAATTCAAAGTAAAAAATTACGCATGTGCGGCTAAAATGACGTAGCATAGACAAACACGTGACTCGTTTACGAGGCTCCCAATAAGCAGGTGTCGTCTACTATAAAGACCTTTGTTCGCTTTATATTCGTAATACCAAAACCACAGAAATTTCACATTGTATTTAAATACAAAGTGTTACACGTTAAATTTATTCTTTTTTTCCACAAAAAAGATTTTTTATGGAAGTTTCCAGCAAAACGGATTATTTAAAATAAATGTCAAAATTTTATAATCGTAAAATAATAATAGTAATACCTAATGATAATAATGATAAAATTTACCGGAAGAAATATTATAGTAGCAAGAAAAAGGTACAAGAAAAGAAAGTGAAATTATCCTTCTTTAGTAAATAAAAATTTTCCTGTTGATCATCACTTCTGTATTTAATGGGTGAAATTAAAATCTATTGTATATAATTGATTTGGATATAACTTTGACGCATAAGTACTAAGTAGCTTTTACACATTAGTTTAGATACGAGTAATATTCAAAGTCACTCTTTATAATTTTAAATATTCAGTAGCAACACATCACAGCAATCATTATTCCTTTTATGTGACAAATGATTTACTTATCTGTAAATTGATTTTTCTTTTTCGAAATATAAAAGAAGATTGAAAACCATTAAAGTGATATTGGTACATTCTAAAAAAAAGCGTACTCATAGAAATTATATTGCTTTCTACTCACTTTAATACAAAAGTAATTTACCGTGCGCCATATATTGAGAGTTAATTTGCTATAGTTTCAAAGTAAAGTCAAAAATGGTCTTTTAAGAGACTTCTCTCCGCGTTAATGATCTTGTCGACAATTTCTTATGGAGTTTCTAGTTTGAAGACAGCAAACTCGATAGTAATAATTATAATAATAGGTATATAAAAAGAAAAAAAAATGAGAACAAAAAATTAATAATAACAATAATAATACAATAATATAATAATAATAAAAATAATAATAATAATAATAATAATAATAATTCAATGATAGTAATAATAAGATTAGTAATAATACGAATAGTAATCATATCACGCAATAATAATCACATGATAATATTAATAAAAAACAAAAAAAAGATGTTCTTGAAATTCCCAAAATTATTTATGTAAACATAATATTCGAAGAAAGAAATAAAACTGAAAATTATAATTTATAATAAAATGAAGAAATCGTGTTTAGACTTTAATGCTATAATTTATGCTTCTCATTAAGAAATAACACATACACGAGTATAAAATAATACTGTATACATACAGATGATATTAAACATTTTTCTGAAAAATTTGTAATAATTTCAAAATTTGAAAACCTTGGAAGATGACACACTTCACATAATATTATAAAATGGTACAAAACCTATATATTTACAGCACTTGTAAATGAATAAAATTTTCCTCTGAATTGTTATCTTTCATAAGAGAGAATTATTATTTTATGACATACACATGTGTAAATGTGTATCAGTATTAAACGAGTGATTATAAATGAGGCCTCTTTATAAAAAGGCAGAAAAAATATACACCTTATTCTTATTTTATTATAACGGTACAAAGATCTGGAAATCTCGTTCTCAAAATCCCCAAATATCTTGGAACCACACCTTTGATTTCTCAGATTATACCGTTGCTATATATTTTTTAACGCAAAGCGCAAAAGATATATTTATAACGAATGTGGATTTTTCTTTTTCAAGGCAAATAATTCTTGAAGTGCATGTGGTAAAAATTGACAGATAATTAGAAATTAATACTTTGAAATGCTTCATTTTATCTCTAGATGCAAATTTTTCTCTTATCAAAAGTACAATTTTTAAGCCACAATTTTTCTAAGGATATCCCATTGAGACAAAAATAGTGTCAAAATTGTTGCATCACAAACCAACAAAATTTGTTTTTTTGTCTCAATTTAAGAATCTTTGAAAAACAATAAGGATTTTCTTCTTGACAATAATTGACAATTGAATATGAATTGATAAAAAAAATGGGTTCTAGACAAAAATCTCCAGATCAGCAATAAGGTTAAAACAATCTAAAAATTAGGTTTGAGTCTCGAACATCTAAAAAGTGATTGTAGTTGAAATTATATATGAAATTTAAACTTTTTTTTTTACAGTGTACTGAGTTTTGTGAAGGTCGTGTTACTTTGTATGTATACACACATTAACTGTGGTCAAGCATGCGTTCACGCTTTAATAATCAACTGACAATAGGAATGCTTATGTACTAACTTTAAGTTGCCGCTTTTTGTTCGGCTCGTTTGTTGTAGCAAGATGTGTGGCAACAACGATCCATTAACAGATCTTTCTTAAGCTCGAGATCTGCCCATCTTGGAAACTATAGGAAAAACGAGTGTATCTTTTTATTTCGGTTACGCTCTGCCTTCCAAAGATATTTTCTTATAATTTACCTTTCTCTCATTCTTATTTGTTTTAGCTTTTCCAACCAGATGGATGTTAATTGGGGTTGAAAAAATCATTAACTCTTTCATTACCTATTACTGATTATCATTGCTATATAATTAATCATTTTCTTAATATTTTTATTATTACTAATATTATTATTATATTATTCTTATTATTACTATTTTATTTTGTTTAAAAAATTTTCAATATTCTAAAAATCGAAGGCTTCTGGGTTTAACTTTATGAATTTTATCTATATATATTATACACAGAGGTCTTATCGCAATATGTATTTAAATGCTTTGAGCAATTTTAGTTTATTTGTTATTTGTTCAAAAAAATTTACCGCAAAGTAAATATTCTCGTTTACATTTTACTAATTATCGAAAATTCTAATGAGAGACTTTTATTTTATACTTATGTAATTTTACGAAAAAATAAAATAAAGCTCCTAATTAAAAATAATAATTAAAAGCAAATTTAAATTCAACAAATAGTAAGAAATGAAAAAAGTATAAATATAAAGGGGAATAAATAAAAAAAATAATCAAAATCGATAACATCTATTAATTTATGAATAATTCAAAAAAAAATCAAAGAAAACTACGATATTTATTATTTTATCGTTATAATTATTAATACGGATAGGAAAATTAGTATAAGGAAAATTAATTCTTCAAATGCGCGTTATACTTTCAATCTATGACCGCATTCTCATGAACATAATTGCAACAATAAAATACAAATAAATCATCAGTACCATAATAATTTAATTGTAAGGTGTCTTTGTTCCTTTGAATTTTTTCTATCATTTTTTTTTTTCAATAAAGAGCGTCAATTATTTTTTGCCCTTCATGTTTCAAATGGTACTTAAAATGAATTTATCGTTATGTGTGTGACATAATAATTGGCCTCTTCTCTCGAGTATATTTATTCGCGTTCATTGACTACGTATATCGCATGCAATAATTTATATTTCAGTATTTACTTTTCATATCCAATATTTGATATACCGTAATTATTTTCAATTTCAGTGAATCTTTAGCAAGTGTCTTTAAAAATTAATTCTTTATAATCACAGTTTTTCTGCATATATCAAATTGAGACAAAAAATGAATCAAAAGTATTGCGTCGCAACACTTTTGATTCATTTTTCGTCTCAATTTGATATTCGCAGAAAAACTGTAAATCCAGTAACGCTTTTCTGAAAGGTATATCGAATTGATACCAGATTGAATCAAATTGAACCAAATTGACAACAAATTGACAAACAGATTAAATTAAATTGGTACCAAATTGTATCGAGTTATCTACATTTCTGGCGCCCCTTACAATTTGCCATTTTAAAGTGAACAGTAAAAAGGGTAAATTTTTTTTTATTATGAATATCTACCACTAATTTTGAGTATAAAAAGGAACTTTGCAATATTCATGTTTACTCTCCGATAACTACTGAAGTTGCAGTATCAATAACTAGATTGCGACCACAATTAATATTGACACAGTACTTGTTCTAGAATACAAACATAAGTACTTGCGCAAGATTTGCTATTATTGAAGAACTTGAGTTTACACTTTGTTCACTAATATATTCCATTGGCGTTTAATTGCACAATGATTGGCATTCCGTTGTCTTTCTCTGCCTTCTTTGTGGGAAACAAACTAATTTCATCAACAGAAGTGATTGTAACATGTACGTGTATACATATGTAGTATTCATATGTAGAGTGGAAAGCGCTTATAAATTCGCGTTAAAATTGAAACCAATTGAACAAGTGAAATCCATTATCTCTACTTTTGATGTACATGCAAAAATACTTGTGTATTTTTTATTTTGAAAATAATTTCAATATCGAGAATCTCTACTTGAATTATGAAGATTGAAGAGCATCACTTCAAAATTAATATGCCATCATTGAGAAAAATTATTATTATTAGTTCTGACTAGTATTTAGTCAGTAAAAAGTTCGTTGATATTTTTTGTTAGCTATTGTAACCATAACTAATCTTTTCTTTAAGTGTATATGTTTATTTAAATTAACAAAATTTTGATGTCCTCTAAAAGTTAATATGATTAATTTCAACATTTATTTAAACATTTTAAATTCTGAGATAACATTGCCGTAAACTGCGATGCAATATTAAAACAATATTGACGCTATATTTAATAATTAAAGAAATTGTTTTCCGGTTTATAAAAAAATTGTCAAGGGCAGCAAGAAGACTTATAAATTAAATATTTGTGTGATAAAAATAATTGTTTTCTAATCATAAATACCAACATTATCAAAAAGAATCAACAAGATTCAATATCGCGTAGATAAAGTTGATATTAGTCAAATTTAGACCAAGAAGAATTTCTTTAAAAATAGTAAAGAGTTGAGAAAATAAAATCAAAAACGAGAATAGGATTTTTCCAAACAAATAAATAGTCGATGACGGTGTTAATTTGAAAATTTATGAACACTATTCCAATTTTTCTTTTGATATTGATTGCCGGATAGAAGGTATGAAAAATGATATAGGTGTAATAAGCTAATGTATACTTTAACGATTGAGATACGAGAGGCATTATAAGCTAATAGAAAAATAATAAAGTATACGACTTACCAACACGTGTAGAACAGATTTTTTTAGGCACTGAGAGAAGAATATCTGCAAAAAAAATAAATTTTACTTTTTATCTGAAAAACAATTATTAAACTAACCCGCAACATTATAATCCGTCAATAAGGATTAAAATAATTCATCAAAGGATTGTAGATCATGAATAATTTCGTATACATAAAGAGTTACATTATTTCTTAGCTTCATAGAAATAATTAATCAAGTGATAAATTATTTAAATACTTTTTGTAACGCTCTTTAATATCCCTCAGTTTATTATAAACAAATATTAAACAAATATTAAATATTAAATATGCAAATATTCTCATATTTATGTAAAAATAAAAAATACTATTTTAATCATCATGTTCTAAATCAATATTACAAGAATAAATATTCTCAACAATAATCTCGATGATGGTAGTATTAAAAGTATTAAGTACTAAAAAAAATGTTTTCATTGTATACAGACAACAGTTAGTCTGCTTTGGTTTTTTACCAATGAAGAATTGTAAAAGCAAAGTCCCAGTAATTACATTTAATCGTCTTTAAAACTATTAAGCAGAAATAATCTCAACAATCTACGTATAAAAAGAAATATAATCTCTGGATTTAGATTCTGAGATTTTGAAAAAAAAACAAATCAGTTTTTCAAATGGTATAATGAAGCATTTTAATTTCTACAACGATCGCAAGAAAAATTTATGTACATTTATGATTTTAAAAAAGCATCTATACTTTGTTTGCCGGTATGAGCAATGCATTCAAGTTATGCGTGACATAAGGTTTCAATATATTATATCACGGTCTATAATGGACGTTTATATACCATTGCATGAAGTACTCCTTTCGAGTGTGAGAGGTCACCGGGTGAACAACCTATATAATTTGCATTCCGGCAAAGAAAAACACACTTAAAACTCGCATTTATTGTATACAAAAAGGAAAATATGTGGGTGGTGGTATTGTAAATATTTAAACTTTTAATATTCTCAGAATTTACCATTGAAAAATGTTTTTGCTACTATTCGACAAAGCAAACTATACAAAGACTTAGTTATTCCGAAAAAATTTTTAATCATTTGCCGTTATTTAGTTTTTATAGTCATATGTAAATTTTTCGAAAAATATTCTTAGAGGTAATGATAATTTTGTTATATGGATCGAATGAAACATTTGATATTTTAATCAAAACTTGTTATCCTAATCAAAATTCAGTTGAACTTGATCAAAGTTACTGTTTGTCTACCTAAAATTTAATTGGTTCGAACTAAAAACTTATGGACCAAATAAAAAATTAGGTATTCTAATCAAAAATTTAGTTGAGCCTAATTAAACTTACGATCTATTTACCTAAAATTTCATTGGTCCAAACTAAAAACTTATGGACCAAATAAAAAATTTGTTACTCTAATCAAAAATTCAATTGAACCTAAATCTAATTAAACTTATTGTTTACCTTATACCCAAAAAGTTTATCCCATCTAAGAACTTGTCTGACAAATAAAAAATTGTCTTCAAATTTTTAGACTTGATCAAAATTTTTGTTCACCTACAAGAAAATTTTTTTAATCCATAATAAAAGTAGACATAAAAACTATCACTTTTGGACCAAATAAAAAATATGTTGGTCCAACAAAAAGAAATGCTTGGTTTGCAAAAATATCAAGAAAATATTTTCTTATTAAAGACAAATATTTTCCTCTGTTACGAGACGTACGAGGTTTTTGAGACATCATTTTCTAAAACACGGAAATTGCGATATATTCCGCTTGTTCTTTTTAAGAAAGTGTAATAAAAGAAGCACAACGTGACATTTTAATGTTGACGATTACGAAATAATAAACAATAAATCTTGAGATCAGTGTGCATATTATACTTGATTTTTGCACTTACTTTGTTTCTTTCAATATTTTATTTTGTCAAATACTCAAATTCAATACGAACTGAATGTCAATGCTATTTCCTGGAGTATGTTTCATGGTCCGAGTCCTGTAACCAAGGTCATCTATAAATACTTTCACTCTTCCCAAATTTTTTTTCCTTAAAGATTCTGCTTTACGTTTGTTATACATGAGAAAAATTTTATTTAATCTAAATATAATTAATTTCATTTAAATAATTTAGTAAAATTCATTATTTTTCTACCGGCCTATTATTTATTCCATAAGTAATGTAAATTTAAATATAAATTGTCAATATTGACATAAATAAAACTGAGAATAAAATTACATAATTAAATAACTAATGAATAAAAATAAATAAAATTCGTAATTAAGGAATAGCATTACAAAATTAAGACCAAAAGTGCGAATTAAAAATCTCAGCTAGTCATTGATTGTTATAGACGGTTTACTATTTTTCGCTTACGAACGAGAAGTTTTCTTGACATCTATCAGACATTTATAAAATTATAAAAGCGGAAAATTCAATGTGAATAATTTTAACATCATTCAATTTGAATTTCGCGTCTATCGGATGACAGGAAAACTCGTTGCTCGTAAACAAGATTAAAACCACTGGATTCACCCAGTTAATTGAATTCTATTTTCATTTAAAAAAAATATATTTTGTTTTATTAATAACTTGTTAGTTAAAACTAATTAAATTTATAATTTATACGAATGGCGATTTTGACACTGTTTTAAATTAATTTATGAAATATTGTATATATTCTGCCCTTGGGACATTGCAGAACAGTTCAAAAACGTTACAGTTAGGATATTAGTATATAATCGGTTTTTTGCTTCTGCATTTTTTTTTTTGTAAATTACGGAAATCTTTTGCTTCAACTGCATAATTCTTTTACGACTTGACACATTTTCGTGTTCAATGGATAACATTATCCTTTATTGGTATTTCATTGTATTTCTCTTATTTCATTACGTTGCTTTAAAAAATCTCAATTTCTGTTTTCATAAAAAAGCTAAATATAGAAGATTATTTGAAAATTTAATGGTTATTTTAGTTTTCTACCAATTTTAAAGAGTACTTTGCTATTTTCTCAAGTGAAACAATACAAAAGAGTATGTCTCGAGACATTATATAAATAAATGTACATATAAAATGGCACTGTTGTAAGATTGAGGAAATAAACTACAGTTTGTCGCAATAAAGAAAACGACCGCATTACAAATTTTACCTCTATGTCATCCATTTCAATGAACTTTTGTTCCGTCTTCTATTGTCGACATTAATATATTTATTTTAATCATTTCAATTTATCAAAGGCCATGTAAAAAAATATTGAAATAAAAATGGAAAACGAATGTAAAAATTATTAACTCATTAATAATATCAGTGGAACCTCGATTATCCGAACTAACCTAAGCAAAGACGGGTGCGGATAATCGAAAGTTCGGTTAATAGAGATTTTAATTTTTTTCATAATTAAACCTATAA
Source organism: Leptopilina heterotoma (assembly GCF_015476425.1). NCBI lineage: Eukaryota > Metazoa > Arthropoda > Insecta > Hymenoptera > Figitidae > Leptopilina > Leptopilina heterotoma. The sequence continues at coordinate 956,737 of NW_025111202.1, forward strand.
AAAATTAGACAGTTGAATTATATATATATATTTAATTTAATACGTTTTTTTTAAATATACATAAGTATATGTACGTAAATATAATATATTAATAAAACAGAGAATTTAGAATTTTTAAAGATTTTTTTGGAACAAATTTCGATATTTTCCTTTGAAAGATTTTGGAGGCCAAACAAAAATTCGGATAACAGAAGTTCGGAAAATAGAGGGTTCGGATAATCGAGGTTCCACTGTAATATATTTATCATTCAAGGATTTCTGATTTTTTCTTTTCAACAAATTTTCTATAAAATTAATCAATCTTTAAAGAAAAATTTTCTATAAAATTAATCATTCTTCAAAGAAAAATTTACCTTCACATGAATGATAATTTTAAGAACTTATTTTTTGTTCACTTTTTTTCCGTAAGTTTTTTTTACTAACAGTTTTTCAAAGTATCAAACAAAGACAAAAAAACGTATCAAAACGTTGGTTCGCAAAAATTTTTTCAGACCGCATTTTGTCTCAATTTGATATCCTTTGAAAAAATGTGCTTTTAACAAAGTTGTTATTAAAAATTTCATGTTGAAGCGTAATATAGTTTTTAATGAAAAAAATATTTTTCAAACAAATAAGACTCTTTTGATGTAAATTTTCAACTACCTATAATTAAAATTTAATTACACTTTGAAAAATGTTATCCAAATATAATTACTCAAAATATAAGAATGAAAAGAAGAGGAAAACTTTTTTAGGGCTTCCGAGAATGACTCACAACTTTTGTGTTAATATACGATTAATACATTATGTTATACACATGTATTGTTTGTCAATATCTCTAATATACAGAGATCAATGACGAATACTTGGATTACTAACTTTCCAAATATTCTAAAACATCTAACGATTTTCGTAATTTTTCATGAAACACTAATGTCTTTCAAAATTTCCATAAAAGGTATTAGAACGAAAATTTTTATTTATTTATTATTTATTAATAAACGGGACCAAGCCCTTTTGTACATTTGTACTCTTACAATCTAAAGTTGAATATACAACCTATACATATTTGTTTTAACAATAAAGCTAAACATATTATTTATTTTAAAAAAAGTCCTCCTTTATGATTTAACGATTAAAAGACAAAAACATTTTTCATGACAAAAACAAAATTTTTGTTTTTAGAAATATTTTTCTTTTAAACTGTTTTTCAAAAAACTAAAATATTTTTTATATACAACAATTGAAATAGAAAAATATTTTTTCCTCTAAAGAATTTGATTACGTATTGTGTACATAAGTACTTCAAAAAGATAGAAATCCTTTTTTTTATTCATGCTTTTTTTTAATTAAAAAATATTTAAATAAAGAAATTACTTTTCTGAAAGTAAATTTTATTTTGTGCGAAGGAAATTTGCAAACAAGGGATGCAGAATTTTATATAAAAGTGGAGACAAACTTCTTTTATGAATAATTTTTTGATACTTCAGGCTCTAATTTATTGGGAATATTATAAAGTCCAGGTGGTTAACGCCGCGTGTGGTATATACCCCACGCTTTTAAATTTCTGCTTTACATTTCAAAGTCTCTTGGAGGTTCATATAAATATATGACACTTGAATTGCGTCCGCTTGCCAGCGCACGTGTCCTCAAACCTCCTGGACTGTAAATTTATTTTCAAAATTTTATTTTTAAATTTTAATTTCTAAATAATAGTCATTTTTTTATTATACTTTTAAAAGTCTATTTTTTATTGCATTTAGAAAAATAGGACAGAAAATAAAATAAAAATGGTTTAACAATGGTTTCGTGACTGCAAGGTAAATTTTACGAGAGGATTATTGACCCGTAAAATAAATAGTACCTCGGGGTTCATGACTCAGGACGGAAACATCATTTTACCCGGAGCAAGTTGAACTTATTAACGAGTTGAGTCAACTTCCAGTTATTCTTAGCTTAACCCAAACGTGTTAATGGTTTTAAGTATCAAATTTTCGCAAGGATTTCAAATAATAAAATTGAAATTTGTTTTTCGACAATTTTTCTTTTTGCCAAAAGAAGTAGAATGCCTCATATGTTTCTTTTTATAAAAACTATTTTTTGTTTTGTATTTTTAATTTAAATTTTATTATTCCTCATGATTATTATTTTACGTATTATAATTATTTAAACAAAATAAATTAATCACTAATTAATTATTCATTACAACTTTTTACATTCATTACATTCTTTGTGGCAAAAGTAAAAATCAAATTATTTTTGCAGTCTACAAATGAAATATATAATCGAATAAAACGGAAATGGTTGCTGATATTTTAGAAATACTAAAAATAGAAAAATAAGAAAGAGAAAGATCGCAGTTGAACTTTTTCCTGCCTTTTATGATAAACATGTGGGTGAAATGAATCACATCAATATTAACATAAACCATCTCTGAAAAAGAATTAGTTTTCATTTTCCCAAAAAAAGGAAAAATTTCTCAAGTCATTCATTTTGAAATGTTCATTGTTTATATTAATATGCAAACGAGATTTATTGAGCATTTTAAGATAATCGTTTCAAAGTTTGATTTTAATTTTACACATTGACTTTCGCTTTATTCTACACATAATAAATATGATAATAGCCTCTACACTGGCGTTAAATTATTTGTTCATGGTAGAATGAAAACCCACAAGAACTAGAATGAATTGGGACATTTGATACTTATCTCAAGACCTTGGTTTTTTCTTTTGGAAAAAAGTGAAATTTTCAAGAAACTTTTGAGAAGAATAATAAAGAAGAGACAAAGAAGCAAATAAAGAACTTGTGAAATTTGGGGGCTAAAAATATAAAAAAGCCAAAAAGAAGAAACAATAATTATGTTTATTAATAAATATATATGATCAATATATATAAGCTATATTAGCTATATATATTGCTATAAATATATATATATATATATATATATATATATATATATATATATATAAGCTTTTGAATACAGATATAATTATTGTTCCTATATTCTCAAAGCTGGATTAATAATTTGATTTGCATATTGCGTTAGCATGAAAGAATTTCAAGAATCTGACGTTATTTCACTACCGGTATATAATATGTTGATTCTATCATCATTCATCATTATAGTGAATTAATAACGAAACGTCATATTCAAGAATATTTCAGTCACTCCTACGTACCTACTTAAGAATTACACCAAGTCTTAAAGAAATCGCACATTAAAGTGCACACAAGTCTGATTCATCAGATGAAATTGTCTGCTGTTTAGCAGAATAAATGATGAAGGAAAAAAGAAGAAAACTTTTGTTGTTTTCACATTTATACGTGACATGGATATTTAAAGGAAAATAATATGCGCGATGCACATCCACTCTATTTATGCCCTTGGCCACAATTATGCGGGTCAACGTGTGATCCAGACGTTCTGAATTCTTAATCACAATTCGCCTTTCCATTTTTATTTTAATACAATTACTCATAATGCATTTTATGTATTCTATGTGCGAATATTTTCATCTTCTTCTGATAATGAATCATAATCTCTATTCATTTGTAGAAACTGTAATGATTTCATTTTAAAAAATGTGGAAAAAAGTTTAAAGTATCAGAAGAACATTTTTTTTAACCCTTCGAGAAATATGTTCTAAATTTAAATAAATATATTCTATTTGTGGTGTTTTTAGAAAAAGTAACGATAAATATAAATAAAAATAGAATTAAACAGAAAGTATAAATATAATAAATACAAAGACACTGAAAATTTCCAAATACGAATGCTTTGCACTGGACTAATTTTTCTCTAAAAGGTAGAGAAATGCTAAAATTAACTAAATTAGCGTTAATAAATGTCTCTCCTCAAGTGAACTATTTATTGTCTTATGGAAATATTTTGTACAAATATGGTTAAACATTCAAATATTCAAGATTTCTTCCCACGCTTCTAACGAGCACAAAGTGAGAAAGAAACATTCTCTGTACTTTCAACTTTATTTAACACTATAAACTTTAATCATTATTAGAAGCAATTCAAGATCGAAAAAGTGAAAAAATTAAAGATTAAATGCATACAAAAATTTAAGATTGAATAAGTAAAACAACTATAGATTAAATACGAAAAAAAAAAATTAGATTGAATAAGTAAAAGAATCAAAACACTTAAAAATCCAATTAAAATGAGATTTATAATATTTAAATAATTTTGAAATTCCTCTTTCTATGATGTGGAATTATTTATTTACGATTAAGATTAGAAAGCAAAATAAATGCAAAAAGAAGTATTAATGCAAAAACCAGTTGGTAAATGCATTAAAGCATCCAATAAGATGCATTACGTCATTAGATCTTTAGTGCGCGAAATAAGATTCTATTTCGAATTCATTCAACTTTAAATATATTTTTTTAAACAAAAAAGTCTGCTTTCGATTAATTTTATAGACATTTTTTCAAAGAAATGCCATTAAAAAAACAATATTCTTACAAGTTTAACTTTCTACATAGTGTTTTTTATTATTATTGTTATTTAAAAATAAAGTAAAAAATAATTATCAAATCAAAACAATTAGATATTAATTTAAGAAGCAATTTTGGGATACACTAAACCTTCACATGTTAGTAAATAAATGTTTTATTTAAATACCTAAAAAAATGGTATGAAAGTAAAAGCCGAAGTTTAAATCTATAATTGTCATAAATACATTTTTGTCTGCGAAAAAAAAGAATTCAAATTAAACCCATAGTAAGTCAATATAAACAGCTTCCGTTGTATTTCTAGGAGGAGAAATATTTTATAACCGTTAATCATTATATTTATGCATGCTAGATATTCCTCTGGGAGTACCTAAATAAGAGTCTTTTCGCTCTATCAATCCATCTACCTAGCGTAACGTTTTTCCGGATTCCAAAAACATATCTTATACGCAAAATCAAAGAAAAAATTCGAATTTTTATTCTTCTAGAATAGAAGAAGAAAAATCTGTTTTTATTTTCACTTTAGAAATAATTAATCGTAATGTATTTAATTAATCACTAAAATTTTTAAAATTATTTTTACGTATTCCCTTCATACCTTTAATGTCTGTGACAATATTTTCAAATTTCAATTTAATGTCTGAAGATAATGTACTTTAATTTAAAGCTATAATTTTTTTCTAATCATACAATCAAGAGAATGATAACAAATTGTTTGAGAGTGGCTTATTGCTTTCTCTACATGTGACTCATTTACAAACAGTTTTATTGTTTAACAAGTATGTCATCTTGTGGTTGATAATAAAATTAAGAAAATATTAAATTCATCTTTTAATTAAGCTGATATTATTTTTTTTTAATTTTTAATAGTTTATAACTATGCATATAGTTACATAATATAACTTTATATTAAAAAGATTTAATCTAACAAAAAATAGGTTCTTTTCTTCTATTAGAAAAAAAGATTGTAGTAATTTCTTAAAAATCATATTTCTTATCGCAATTAATCTAGTCATTATTGTCTTTTCATTATCTAACTTTCTCTGTGGTCACATTAAATTTACGATGAGTGTGTTCATATAGAAAAATGACGTCAGAATAAATGACAAAAGCAAATTTTAATACCTTATATAAATATACTTGATTTCTTAGACTCGGAGTCATTGTTTCCTAATAGGAAAAAAGTAGATGCAGTTAAATATTTTCAAGGAAAGAGTAGTAACATTAACTGCACACCCCCATTGTCGTTGAAATTTTCCCAATGATCTCAACATTCCCAGGGTTTATTTGATTTTAATCGTACATTATGACCCAAATACCATTCAACTAAAAAAAACATTAACTTTTTTAACATTGTTGTGCTTTGTGAAAATAAATTTACTAACCTTCTCTATTCGTGGGTAAACATCTTGTTTTGTAATGCGGAAAAAACCATAAAATTCATACTGGGAAAATGGGTATAATTATACTTAAGCATATTTTAAAGCAGGTATAGATTAACATTACTTTACAATTTAGATATAGCACACATATCTTTTCTCTCAAAATAAAAAGTTTTGTCAAATAAAGTAGTGTTTACTCAATTTGCACATAGTCTTTAGTTGTACTTGAACTTTGCCATTTTATCCCAAAAATATAATTTGTGGTTTGTTTCTTCCTATTATGGGACAAAAGAAAATATCTAAAAGGAGTGAAATTTAAACCTCGCTTCAAGATCATTGTACCAGAAGGTGTAATCGAAGATAGAATCGAAAAAAGACTTTTTATTTAGAGATAATAGTAATTACTGCTAGATAATTTTGCTTCCAAAATCAAATTTAACACATGTTCAGAAATATATCAAAGAGGTAGATCCGCTAAAGTTGCGGCCCTATTAATAGTAAACTAATGACGTCGCCAGATTGGTTCAATAATTACCTACTTTAGTTGTCTCTGTTTACAGAAATATAACATCAGTGTACATGATCAGTATCTGTGTGAACAGTTTATTACTTTAGGATAAACTGAGTTATTTAATGATCAAATCGATATTTCTGTTTTAATTTGTATTTCTACGACAAATTAGAAACCAGTTTTAATAATTCTAGTTATTTTCTAATAGCAGGCTTCACAGTGCCCCTAAAAAGTATTTTAGGGGAAATAGGGGACTGAAAATTAAAAAAATAGGGGACTTTTAGAGGACCATAAAAATTGATTAAATAAAGATAAAAATATAATTTATTTATACAGGGTTGCCACAAAAATTTAACTTTATTTTTCCCTGACTTTTCCCTGATTTCCAAACACAACTTTGACTTTTTTCCTGACCCTAAAGAATATTCTGATTCACTCTAAAATTATTAGATACTCAAAAAAAAGTTCTATTAAATTTATTTACAAATTTCTTCCAAAGTAAAATTATTCGAAAACATCAATAGTTTTATTTAAAATAAATATTTAATCATTTTTTTTTTCATTGGAATTAGGATGTTAAAAAATTTCAAATTCAAACCTTTTCAAATTAAACAACTCATAAGAATATTATTATAATTAATTTTAAGGAATTTCTTTTAAAAGGAATTTAATTAAAATTTTAATGACATTGTTTTTTAAAGAATTTTATAACAATTTTTGAAAATAATTGAAAACTTTTTGAAGAATTTTTGAAGAATTTTTTAAAAATAATTGAATTCCTGAGAAGAATTTAAATAATAATTTTTGAAAACAATTGAATTCATGAGAAGAATTTTATTAAAATTTTTGAAAATAATTGACTTCTTGAGAAGAATTTTTAAAAAATTGTTGACAATAATTGAATTCTTGGGATGAATATTGTCTTTTAAAAATAATGTAGGTCATAACAAGTTTGTGCAGATTATAAGAATTTAAAATACAACCAACTTCTAAACATAATTGAGACTTGACTTCACCAAAATACTAATCTTACAAATTTGATAAATTTCATTGATCATAAATTTCAAGATTTGAAACTTTCAAAACAAAAGTTTCCAATTGAAAGTTTCAACGGAACTTTGCTAAATTTGGTGTGAATTCATCATTAAAAGATAAAAGAAAAAATAGGGGAAATTTTCAAAATAGGGTACATTTAGGGGCCAAAATTAAAAAAAGGGGAATTTTTGGGGAAATAGGGGACAGACTGTGAAGTCTGTATTAGTTGTTTGAAACATTTGAGAATAATAAATCTTGTTTTCTAATTACAGATTGATGAGAATGGTGACGGATTCATCGATCTGACAGAATTGCGAAATGCACTGGATGTCTGTGGTTTTAAAATGCCAGGATATAAAGTACGTCAAATGATTGAAGAATATGATGACAAGCAAAGATTGGAGCACAAAGGTCGTCTATCATTTGAGGAATTTGAGAAACTATGTAAAGAACTCAAGGCAAATGAGCTCGGTTCCACGTTTAAGCAAGTTGTCTCAAAGAAGGAGAATCTAGAGACTTTGGGTGGAATTTCCGAAGCATCGAGTGAAGGTACCACACATTCAGTACGTCTTGAGGAACAACTCGCTTTCAGTGATTGGATAAACACAAATTTGGCTCACGATCCCGATCTGAAACACCTTCTTCCAATCGATGGCGAGGGCAAGGCTCTTTATGATAAAGTCAAGGATGGTATTCTTCTATGGTAAATATTCTGATACCAAAAAACACATCCCCATTCCACTTTAGTCCGAACTTTCGAAATCTAACAGATTTTTTTCCTTTCAGTAAAATTATCAATCACTCCTGTCCGGATACGATTGACGAGCGTACAATCAACAAAAAGAATATGACCCTCTACAAGAAGCATGAAAATTTGACACTTGCTTTGTCATCAGCACAGGCAATTGGTTGCAATATTGTCAACATCGACGCACACGATCTCACCAAAGGATCCCCACATTTGGTTCTGGGTCTTCTTTGGCAAATCATAAGGATTGGTCTCTTTAATCAAATCACTTTAGAAAATTGTCCCGGCCTAGCTACACTACTTCAAGAAGGAGAGCGCATCGAGGACCTTCTTAAACTCTCGCCAGAAATGATTCTCCTACGTTGGGTGAATCATCATTTGGAAAATGCTGGCATTGCAAGAAGATGCACCAACTTTATGTCAGACATCACCGATTCGGAGATATATTCCCACTTGATAAAACAAATAGCGCCTAATTCCGCCGAAGTAACCCTCGAGGCTCTAATGGAATCGAATCACATGACAAGAGCCGAAATAATGCTTCAACAAGCCGGCAAACTTGGTTGTCGGAGTTTCGTCACACCAAGCGATGTTGTTAACGGAATTTACAAGTTGAATCTTGCCTTTGTAGCGAACATGTTTAATAATTATCCCTGTCTAGATAAGCCCGAAACGAATATTGAAGGTCTCGAGGCTTTAGAGGAGACACGAGAGGAAAAGACTTATCGTAATTGGATGAATTCTTTGGGTGTGTCGCCACACGTCAATTGGCTCTATTCCGATCTCGCCGATGGTCTTGTCATTTTCCAGCTTTATGACATTATCAAACCGGGATCAGTCAAGTGGAATAAGGTTCACAGGAAGTTCACAAAGTTGAGGAAATTTATGGAAAAGTTGGAGAATTGTAATTATGCCGTTGAGCTTGGAAAGAATATGAATTATTCCTTAGTGGGTATCGCTGGTCAGGATATTAATGATGGTAATGCGACATTGACATTAGCTTTAATTTGGCAACTAATGAGATCATATACTCTGTCACTGTTGACCTCACTTGGTGGTACACAAAATAATATAAGTGTGGAAAAAGAAATCGTACAGTGGGTTAATTCAAAATTGCAAACTGCTGGAAAAACCAGTAGCATTAAGGGTTTCCAAGACTACGCGATAGCTGATGGAAAAGTTCTTCTCGATTTAATTGACTCCATTAAACCAGGAACTGTAAATTATGATCTCGTCAAGGAGGGAGGAAAGGATGAGGTAAAAATAATCAAATATTATTATTTGCAATAGCTAACAGAGAACGTAGTAAAACATCGGGTGTAATTTTTGTACCTAGGTTGTAATTTTAAGTAAAATTTTTTAATTTTTTTCTGCAAGAATAACAGGAAACTTTTCAATTTTCATGCATAAATTATCTCGTTTTTCATTCGTTCCTCAGTAAAACTAACTTTCAAACTTGCCTTTTTGTTTGCCACATTCAAAATTTATTCTCGGAATAACTAATCGATTTCTTCTTTTATTTGCAGGAAAACTTGGATAATGCAAAATATGCGATATCCTTGGCTCGAAAATGTGGAGCGCGGGTCTATGCATTGCCTGAAGACATTACCGAAGTGAAACAGAAAATGGTGATGACAGTATTTGCCTGCCTAATGGCTATGGACTACATTCCAAATATGGATTCAAAACAGAATAACGTTAATGATGTTCAATAATGAAACGTTTTGTTTCCGTTTTCTTTTCTACTCCTACGCGTCTTCTCTTTTTTAACAATTTTTTTTCGCTATCAAAACCTGTGTATAATTTCTCCTCGCCGATTTAATATCGTTTAACGATAGGCCACTTGAACGTTCATTTTTGAAACGTACTAATCTATGTAAATATTCTTAGATTAAGATAGCTGATTTTTCAAGTTTAAAATGGTGAGATTCTCAAAAAAAAAAAAATATGAAATTGAGTTCATAATTAAAAAAAGACAATTTTTTTTTGACAAACACGTGCAATATTTAATTATTTCTCAACTTGAAAAGTTGTATAAACAAAAACGAATTTAACTTAAGTTGTATAATTTTAGTAATTATCATTAATTGCACGTTCTTGTCATCAGGAAACTTAACAAAGTTATATTTGTTTCAAGAGAAAAAAAAATCGGGCTAAAAAAATTACTTTTAAAATAATATATGGAAAATTTTTTATGCAAAATGCGAGGCAAAATGTATTTGAAAAATTGCCTAATTTTTCCTACTGCGTGAATTTGTGAATTAACTTCTAGATGATTAATTATCGTAATCATGAATCTTTCCATTTGAAGATAATTTTGCGCCTAATATACCAAGGTAATAATAAACAAAACAAACTTGTTTATAAACAGTCATAAATTAAATAAATATAAGTATTGCGTAACTAGTAAAATTATAATAAATACATTATATTAGATAACGTATAATATAATTATATATTATCTATAATATAATATATTTAATATATAATACTGAATTATATATCAAATTTTGAATAAATCGATATTAAGTCAAATTTCAAAATGAGGGAAATACACACAATTTAGATTCATTTTACAATTGCGATGAATTCTCCTTTTTACAAGAGATCATCCATTTTTTATATGGACTATTTTTCATCGAATATTTATATAGTAATATACACTTGCGAATCAATTCTACAACTATTTATATCGATTTACGCACGTAATTTGTATGTTAATATTTTGAAAACAGATTTCATGAAAAAAACTTGTTTTTTAAAAATAAATATTCTATAGTTCTCAATAGGATATTAATATTAATCAATTTGAGAATGAAAGTAACGATAAAATGGCTAAAATTTTATTGAATAGTACGCACAGTAATTAAATAATTGTAATCGTGCCATTATCGATTTTGTTGGACTGCATTATGAAAATAACATTTCAGTAAATTAATCAAAAATATATATTTTTTTTCATAGGCTTACTGAAATTATAGGTACTTACGTAATTTTGTGATTTGTTTTTACGGTAAATGAAATTATCTGTAAAAAAAAAAGAAAAGAATTTCAATTAAAAACCTGAAGAATATAATTACATATAGACAAAATGATTTCTTTATATTGTAAAAAATAAAAATTGGCCAAATTTTTCAATTTTTTATTTCTTTTTTTTTTAAATTCGGTCTAAAAATTAAAATATTCAAAACAGAAGTCATTAAGAAAAAAAAATGGAAAAATAAAAAAATTTTTGCATAGACAAGGACTTTTCAAAGCCCATGTCGATAAGATAATACGTTATAAAAAAAAATGTTAGTTTATATTTAGTACATTTGCCAAGCAATTGTTACTCTAACGATAAGTTAAATTATCGTTATTCGGTATTATATAAAATCAGCTTCTACGAAGGCTTTTAAAATACGTAATTTTAAATACAAAGAAAACTTGAAAAAAAATTTTATTATTAATTTGCTACTAAAAAATGTCGCAATTATTTTAATAATAACAACTAGAATGAAATGAATTATTTTCAGTTCTAAATAAATTGGAAATATTGTTTAAAAATTTCGAGATACGATAATAAACAGAATGTATGAGTGTAAATAAATATAGAATTCGTATATTTATGAATTAATTTTGTTTGGAGGATCGAACATAAAGTGCAATCATTAAATAAATGTGGATCAAGAGTAAATTTAATTTTTGATGATATTCACATAGTGATTTATGTTGTATTCATAAATAGAAGCCGTATACAAATTTATTTCTCGAAAATGTGAATTTTGTCCAAGAAAACAAAAAATATTGATAATTAATTGTGTACATCAATATATAATTATTAAAGAATAATGAAAAGAAATCGAGAAATAAATTAGGCTATTTTAAATAATAGTATTATAAGGAAAATTGTACCATTTGTTTAAATAAAAGAGTGAGTCGTGAAACTTATGATTCGAATTTAATATAATATAATAATGGTACATTGAGCTTGAAAATAAAAGACATTTCACCAAAACTGATATTGAGAATATTTATTCACTCGCTTTTCTTTTAATAAGTTTTCCATCTTTATTTCCAAATAGAATTTATATGTAAAAAATTAATTTCTTTTTAAGCAAATAAAATTTTTATTTGAATCAAATAAATTCAGTTGTAGTAAATAGAATAATAAATTGTGAGAAAAATATACCTCATCTTTGAGTTTAGATATTTGTTTAGTAATTTAAAAAAAATTCTTTTTAAATGACTATATATATATATTATATAATTCATTATAATGTTCTTTGAAGGCACAGTATTGAAAAATATAATTACTAAATTAAAGTTTGATATTATTCACGTTTGGAATTTAATGATCAAGGGAGTAAATAATCCATCATTATTAACTTCTATAAAACAAGACCTTCTCATTTTTAATGGAAATGTAAAAATAGAATTACCATTTTATAAATATGTTTGAAAATATATTTTATATAAATCTAATGAGTTAAATCATTCTTTATATAATTATATAAATCCTTGCGATTAAGGTCCTTTATTTAAATAACTTTATTATAATTAATTGATAATATAGAAAAATTATTTTTCCACAAAAAATTCCAATAATTAAAGATATTTTTTTAATGATTTTTATTTGTGACCAGGATAAACCCAGAAACATCGTTTAAATCACAAAAATTAGCGAAATAATATTCTTCGATAACTTATTTTCTAACTAATGTACAAATTACAAAACATCCTTCGAAATTACCAGAATTAGGATATTTCTTTTTTTTAATGTATCACCATTATTTTTTTTATCAGACTTAAACATTTATTGGTTTGTTTTGAGCTCTTGGACATTGATTTTAACGAATATTGGCGTCGTTCCAGGATTTGAAATAACTGGTAACTTATCCTTAGCAGCTTCAATATTTTTAAGAGTAACATTTGTTTTTATCGTAAGTTTAGTCCTTTTTGCAACTGCTCCAAGATACTTTACGGCTTCAGTGTGGGTGCATGATGAAAAACTTGTGTCGGTTACATTCATTCGAGTCGTCACTGAATCCTAAAAAGAAAAATTAAGAATAAAAAACAATGAAAAAATAAATAAATCATAAAAAATACAATTAAAGATTTTTTTGTTAGGAACTTACGAGTTGTGTGTCAATTCCAGGTGCAAGCAAACTTTCATTTCCAGTACCGTAATTTCCCCACACATAATTAACAAAATTCGTGCAATCCTTTAAATTTCTCGACTTTTCAATTTCAAGATTGTCTTTGGAAATTTTATCGGGAAACGGTAAAATATCCAATTTAAATGAAACGTCTTTACGTGAATTCTGCTCCCTTGGAGCATGATTGATTTTAAAATTAACTTTACATTCTCCAATTGTTAAATTTTCTTTTGCCTCAAAATTCTTTTCATTTAATTTCTCATAAAGATTTGCGCCAATGCTCAACTGATTTGCTAATTCCTTGATAATATTTAAATGTAAGTTTGATATATTTTTTTGTACCAGTAAACTTTCAACACCAGATTTATTAAATTTAATTTCAAATTCATCTGGATTGAAACTGGTGCAATTAATTTTATTAAGCTCCTTTTCATTGGTTGTTTTACAAGTTTCGGGAACTTGAAGATGACAACTTAAGGCGTCTGAATTTTTTGGTCGACAAACTAGAAGAGTATTTATTGTATGGGACTTCACTAATTCCATGCTTTTCTCAACAGTAGCCGACAAATTTACAGCCACTTCAAATGTATATTCGGGTCCATATTTCCAGGCACTTTCTTCGACTGGTATTTGTGCGACTGAAAATCAATGAACATTTAAATAATTGCAAATTAATTGAAAATTTAGTTTAATCATGCAAACGAATTATTATAAATACATTCTTTTTAATATTCATTTTTATAATCTTCACATTTTCCAATTTTTTTTTATAGTTTCAAAGTATAATTTTTTCAGGAATTAAAATTCATTTTTCAATTTCTTTCTTCTGAAGAAGGAAGAAGTCGACAAAAAGAAAGGAGAAAATTTTGTATTTAACAATTTTGTCTATAATATTATTTTTATGTGTCTCGTTTACAAGAAGCAATTTGGCACAAAACTTTTATAAAGATACCAGAATATGTACTCTAAGAGTAATAAAAAATATTTATGAACCTCTAATACTAGTATTATTCCAAAAATCGTTCATGGTTTTCACTTCAAAATTATCTTCAAAAAAATTGTATACGTGTGCATATTGTTGTTATTATTATTATTTTTATTACTATTATTATCATTAAATCATATTATGAATTATTAATATTAAATTTCAAATAATTAATAATAATTAATATAATTATTTATATTAATTAATATTTTAAATAAAAAATAGTATTTTTCGTTATACTTTAATCATATGTCACGCAGTTTAATTCTTCATTACTATAATCAGATTTCGCACTCGATAATTCAATTTTCAAAAAGTAGCTTTCAAACTAAAAAAAGTAGTAAGAAAGTATGTAGCTCTCGAAAAATTAAACTTGACGACCAAAAAAAACTCGTTTTAGAAACTTCACAAAACTGACAAAAAACCCATTCTATATTTCTATGTAGTATTTCATTAAATTTTTTTGAAAATAATTGAATCCCTAAAAAGCATTTTATTATTTATGAAAATAATTGAATTTTTGAGAAAGATTTTATTAGAATTTTTAAAAATAATTCATTTTGCAAGAAGAAATTTATTACTTTAAAAAAAAATTGAATTCTTGTGATGAATATTGTTATTTATGAAAATAATTAAATTTTGCGAAGAATTTTATTAAAATGCCTCAAAATAATTGCATTTTCGGGAATAAATTTGTTATTTATCTTTAATAATTGAATTCTTTCGAAGAATTATTTATGTAAATAATTGAATTCTTGGGAAGAATTTTATTAAAATTTAAAAGAATAATTGAATTATTTCAAAAAAATTTAATTAAAATTGTATTTAAAATAATTGATTTCTATCGCACAATTTTATTAAAATATTTGAAAATAATTGAATTCCTGTGAAAAATTCTAATATTTTGGTAAATAATTGAATTCTTCAGAAGAATTAAAAAAATCATTTTTTTAAACAATTGATTTTTTCGAGGAATTGAAATTAAATTGTTAAGAATAATTACACTTTTCAAGCAATTCTTGTAAAATATTATATTAAAAATAATTGAAATCCTGCGATAAATTTTGTTATTTTTAAAAATAACTGAATGTTGGATGAATTTTATCAATTTTTTTGCGAAATTTTATGAAAATACTGAATATTTAAAATAATTGAATTTGGAATATTTTTTGAAACTAATTGAATCATTTTAAAGAATTTGATTATAATTTTTGAGAATAGTTTTGTGATTTCTAGAATTAGCGAATTTAAAGTAGTGGAAATTCTCAAAAAAAAAAAAAAATAAAATAAAATAAAACTGAAATAGTAGCTTTTAGTGGCTGAAATCTAAAAAAAAGTACCCAAATAGTAGCATAACGTAAAAAAATGTAGTAAATAGTAGGTTTTAGTAGATGAGTGTAAAGCCTGTATAATGAAAATGCTTTTAATATATGATTATAATTTATTAAGAACTTAATATTACATGATAATATTAAATACAAATATTAAATGTGCTGACATTAAATGCTAATTAATTAAAATTATATTAAATTCTCACATTTTAGAAACGTTTGACGTTAGCCACAATTATTCTACAATATAAAAAGAATTTAATTAAATGTAATCTCTTTCCTAATTATATGCATAAATTTTTTAAAAACGAGAAAATCTTAATTACCCGTGCTGGATTTTTTTTAACCCTTTCGTGCCCCCGGGAAACGAATTTGAGAAAATTTGGAAAAATTAAATTTTGCTATTTTTTTTAACAATATTCTACCTATTATTAAAATTACAGCGTGTCGGTTAAAAATGTTGCGTGTAGTTTTAGCACCACTTTTTGTGTTAAAATAACACTTCTTATTTTCTGTGATTATGTCCAGCAATTTGTTAGATAATTAAAATTTAGGTTTCTTCAATTTGTTCCATAAATTTAATGCAGTGAATGAAAATTGTGCTTCGAAAGGGAAACTTCTAACAGATGGAACACTAAATTTAAATGAATTTCAATCTATTGGCTTCACGTACAATTTAAACTAGATATATCAATTGATGCACGAATCTTGTATTCCTTTTGAATACAAAATAAGTCGATAAAAACTCATGAAACAGTTTTTGATTTTTTAGTTTAAATATTTATACATATATATATATGAATACAGAGATTTAATATGTACGAATCGTTTGAGAATTTTATTATTGAATAAAATAACTTTATATTTGTGATTATACGTGAGGTAAAATTTAAATTATTTTTATATTACCTATTCATTTTAGTATTTCATTAATTTTTCCCAAATTCAGACAATTAAAATTTTTTAATTGTTCAAGAATGGTAAAAATACTCTTATAATAAATTTCGAACATTCAAACGACCGATCTATGTTTATGCTTGCTTTTTCCATTGTCGGTACACAATATATTAAACATTAATTCCTGAACATTTTATGCACTTGTAAATATAAAAAAAATTCTTTTTCATGTGCTGAGAAAATAAGAAAATAGTTTGATTAATAGCAGTAATTATTAGCTGTACTTACCTAAAAAGAACGGTATAAGAATGACAATCATCTTGTCACTGTATGATGAAGGGATTTAATGTTTGCTCCCGGTCACGACCGCTCTCTTATATCACTGATAATGTGCACAACTGACCTCACGGTAGGAAGGTAATTTAAATAATTCACTTAATATCATTTCTGCGTCGTTTGTGGGACTATTATTTCATGAATAGCATCTTTTGACCTCTAAAGAATTAGGTGAAGTGCAACGCATAGCAACAACACTTTTGGGAAATAAATAACATTTTTTTTGCGACAGTTGCGAATCTTTTTCGCATCAAAAAAGCAAAAATAATATTAATTTATATCCTTCATTGCAACGTCATTTTTTTTTACTTTTTTCGAAAAATCGCTTCTGCTGTTTCCAACTCTAAAAATAACGAACTATGACATATTTTTTTTTATTCTATCAAAAATATGTTTGTCGAAAAAATCAAAAATGCAAAATTCACGTTAATTAATTTTTTATACACTAAAAAACAAACATGGAATTTTGTTAAATTAATATTTTAATAAATTATATTCTGAGCATTTCAATCGTGTCATAAAATTTAACGAGGATTTATAGGCAAAAGTTTCTTGCTTGTTATCATTTTATTCTACCGCATTTTATTAGATTACTCACTTTAATGTCTATAGTATTGCACTTAAACTATTATTGAATCTCTCCCTATTCTGACAATTAAATGAGTTCTTTAGAAATACCATTAAACAATCTTTGTAACTGACCTGCAGGAACTAAATGAAATTTTTCAATCTTAAAATGTCACTGAAAAAATATAAAATCGCTTTCAATTTTAAACAAATACGTGTTCGACGGAAAAAATTCTAAACCACCGAATGTAATGAAATAATTAACTAAATAAATAAGTTATAATTAATTATTTTTTACATTCTCATTTTAAGGAGAAATATTAATAAATATTACTTGTTGAATATTTTCTATCCGATTTTTGTGCTTAATATATTCATTTTTGACTAAAGTCATTGCGTAAAAAATTTTCTTAAAAACTGTTTTCCATTTCAGATAATAAAAATTAATTTTAAACCATCTTAAAGTTAACTTTAATCATTAAAAAATACCAAAGTGACAAAAATTTTTATTTTAATTTCTCATCGTTCCAAAAAACGAAACATTTCTTCACTATATAAATATTTTCCAAAATTACTGACAGCAATAAAAATGAAAAACTTAACTAACACATTTTGAAACTTTATAAATTAATCTTTAATACGTGACACAATATTGTTGAATAAAATTTGAAGGGGAAGAGAAAATTAATAACTTTTGTTCAATTGAATGTCCAGCAGAATTTTAGGGACATAAAAAATAATATTTACTTAATAATAAATAAATAAATATTTATTTAATTTAAATTAAAAGGAAATTACCATTATTTGACTAGGAAGATTGATAATTTCCTTTTAATTTAAATTATTTAATTTAATAATTAATAATAAATAAATAATATTTAATTAAATTTTCTTCTAATTAATATTACCTGCAGAACGAATATCTCTGTAAATAGATAAATATTTCTTCAAACCAAATATAATTTATTTAAGTTGAATAAAAAAGTATATTTTCCTCAGAACTTACTAAATTATTTATTTGCTTTCAATAAAAATGTTATTCGACAAAAAAAAATTTTTAATTTAAAAAAAAAGAAAGTTTATTATAGGCTTTAAGAGTAATATATTACTAAAATTACTGAAATTGAAAATAATGACTGAATTAAAACATAAAATTAATTTCTCTGCAAACATTAAAATAACTGACGCTCAAGCTTTTATTCAGTTTGCTGATTCTGATCCCGTATTCACGTAATCACGTCTATCCCTCAACACCTTTAAATATCAAACTTATTCCCACTATCACGTTCGAGAATTCAAGTGTAGAATGATATGAAAGGTATTTTGAAAAGGACGACGGGGTTTAATAAAAAAATGTCCAGATTATGTGTGTTGAAAAGGAAAATCAACGAATAAGCTGATGAGACAAAAAAAAGATGAAGAGGTCGGTTAAATTATAAAAAAAAATTTCTGAAAAAAAGTAAAAAAATATATATATTGGCAAGATGCTGTACTATATTTGGAGTTGTTAAAAAGAGGGATTACGAAGGGATGAGAAGAAATTAAATGATGCTACGGAAAATAAAAACGAGCGAGGGTGTTTCAGAAGAAGAAAAAAAAATGAAAGAATAAAATGGAAAAAAAATATATGGATGAAAGGAAGAAAATTAAAGAATCTAAAAATACAATATGTAGTACAAAGTGGTCATGGGAAACCGAAAAACGAATTTTATATTAGAAAAGGGGGAAAGAAAAAATAGGGTACCTACTATAAGATTTAGAACGTGAGTGAGGAATAATGAATGAATAAATAAATAAATAAATACAAATATTGGATGAATGGAAGGGAAAATGTTTGTTGTAGTGGATACGTATTTTTACACCGAAAAAAAATATTCTTCTTTAAAAGGTTTTCTCTTATTTTTATGCATATTTACCTCTTGAAAAATGGCTCAAAAAACGTCCTCTTATTTTAAGAGAATTTTTTCAGTCTATACAAAAAAAAAGTATAGAAGAATTTTAATTAAAAACACTAAAACACATTGAATTTTGAAGCAATTACAAATGATTGCAGAAATTCAATTATTTTCAAAAGTAGTAAAATTCTTCTGAGAAGTTCAATTATTTTCACAAATTTTAATAAAATTCTTGGCAAAATTTTTATTATTTTCAAAAACTTTCCTTAAATTTTTTATATTTTTAATATCTACTGTATTGAACTGTATTAAACAATTTAAAAATAATACTTAAATTCTAATAAATAAATTGTAGCAAAGGTTTTTAAAATAATTGAATTTCTTTGATAAATTATAATAAAACTTGAATAATTACATTTTTCCAGGAATTCCATTAAAATTGTATTTAAAATAATTGAAAGTCCACGATGAGTTTTATTATTTATGAAAATAATTGAATAAAAATTTATGAAAATAATTAAATAATAATTTATGAAAATAATTTGTAAATAATTAAATTCCTGGGAAATTTTTATCATTTATGAAAATAATGAAATGTTTGCGTACAATTGTATTATAATTTTTTTCAACTACAGTAGAGACTTCATTATCCGGACTAATGGATGCAGGCACTTGTCCGGATAATCGAGTAAAGTACGAATTAAACAAATTTTTGATTCATAATTTTATGTATTTATTTGCATATGTATTAAAATAAGACTGAAACAAACTAAAACTTTTAAAGTCAACATTAATAAATATTTAGTTAGAAATATTTCAAAATATTTAAATAAACATTTTCTTAAAATAATTAAAACACTTTAAAACGCAACATTTCGTGTTTGTTGTCGGGGAGAAATTTAAAATAGAAGTTAACGGCTTGAGACCTTATAAACTTTATATTAAAAAAAATTTTTTTAATTTTAAATTTGTCCGGATAATCGAATATCCGGATAATAGGGGTCCGGATAATGGAGTCTCTACTGTAATTGAATTCTAAAAAATTTGTAGAAATTACTATTTATTGGTAAAATTAACTGAATTTACTAATTTAAAATCAAAAATTCAGTCACTAATTCAAATTAGTAAACATTTTTAATAATTCCAATTTAGAGAGTACTTTAATAAAAATTCCTACTAGATTTAAATTAGTTAATAAAATTTTAATAAAATTCTACTCAAACATTTTATTATTTTCATAAATAATACAATTTTTTACAGAGATTCAATTATTTTCATAAATAATAAAAATTCAATGCCGAATTTCAATTATTTTTAATACAATTTTAATAGAATTCCTCAAAAAATGTAATTATTCTTAAAAATTTTATTAAAATTTATCAAAGAAATTCAATTATTTGAAAAACTTTTGCTACAATTTATTTATTAGAATTTAAGTATATTATTTTTAATACATTTTTAATTAAATTTCTTTAAAGAATTAAATTATTTTCAAAAATTTTAATGAAATTCTTTGCGTAACAATTCAATTTTTTTTCAATATAATTTTCATATAATTCTTCGGAGAAATCCAATTATATGTTTAAAAATTTACAAAAATTCTTGTCAAAATTTCAATTATCTTTATAAATAATAAAATTTTTCTCCAAAATTCATTTTTTTAAACACTTTAATTAAATTTATTTTCGCAATAATTCAATTATTTTCATGAATAATAAAATTTTTCTCCAAAATTCAATTATTTTCAAAAATTTTAACAAAATTCTTGGCAGAATTTCAATTAGTTTTAATACAATTTTAATTGAATTTCTGAAAAAATTTAATTATTCTTAAAAATTTTATTAAAATTTGTCAAAAGAATTCAATTATTTAAAAATTTTTTGATAAAATTCTTTATGAAAATTCAAATTTAAGAAACATTCAATTGTTTAATAAAATATTTATTTTTGTAGTTAAATAATTGAATTCTTGTAGAATTTTCTAATAAATATTTATTTAAAAATGAATTTCAAATTAAAATCTTTCAAAATGGAACTTTTCATACTTTTAATTTAGAATTCTGTAGAATTAATTTTTCTCAAAAAGTTTAATGGAATTTTTTTTTAATTATTTGAAGTTTTTAATTTCTAATATATTTAATTGAAGAATGTCGGAATAATCGAAATTTCGTAAAATTAAATTGTAAACAAAAGAATTGGAAAATTCACAAAGAAATTTTTAAAAAGTGATTTCTCTACTCTGAAAAAAAAATTATTTTATTCAAATAATCGATTAATTGACTAAATTATCAATTAAATATTTAATTAAATCAAATAATATTGACTCCAATAAATATCATTTGATTCAAGTAAATATTTAATTGATAATAGTCAATTAATCGGTTATTTGATGAATCAAATAAATTTTTTTTTCAGTGTGTTTAGGATAAAAAAAATAGTTAAAAATTTATTAAATGAAATAATTTCGAATAATCTTTTAAGAATGAAACCCTATAGTGTTGGGGGATAAATTTCTTTGGAAAATTTATTGGAAAATTTTCTCGTAAACAAAAGGGAAACTCTCAGCCATGCGCATAAAATTCAAAGATCTAAATTCTGATCGTGCCAAGTAGTAATATCCATTCGCGTCAGTCTGGCCGACGAAAGCGGCAGTGTTCTACTGATTCATTCTCAAAGGACTAAAAAACGTTTTAGTTCGGAATATTTCAATAGAATAGAAAAAAAGAAAAAAACTACTCCTAATATTTAATAGTTTTTAAAAATTAAAAAAAAAATGTCAACGATAGAAATATGTTAATTTTTTTTTAAATTTTATTTTGAGAATATAAGAAAAAGTTATTAAATGGTGTCATAAAAAATGGATAAAGTTCTTGTGAGTACGTGTTTTATTCAAATAATAAAATCAATTTACTATTTATCTAAAAGCTTATAACAATCCAGTTTATTTCGACTAAGTGGTTGCCGCCTAATTTTAAAAAATTATAATATCACAGGGAAAAAATATGTTAAATTTGTTGCGTGTAATTTTCAACATAGTGTTATATTTTAACACCAAAAATTTTTAATTTTTGTTAAATTTTTGTTAAAAATTTGCACAGTGACAGTTAAAAATGTTGCGTCTAGTTTTAACACCACATTTCGTATTAAATTAATACTTCTTTTTTTTGTGATATTTTGCAAGAATGATTTTAATGTTATTAAAATCACAAAATAAAAAAAGTTTTTCAAAAAAGTTAGACACCTTTGAAAGTTGTGAAAATATGTAAAGTGACAATTTTATTTTGCACATATTGTTTATTTAACGAGAAAATAGAAAACTGTATAAACAAAAACTGAAAGTTCATCACAAGTTCCCAATTAATAATTCCGTAAGTTTTTACTTAATTTTATAATTTCATTTCCCCATTATTTGTTAATAAAAATCGCAAAATTAAATTACTTTATTGATGAACTGAACTATGCACTGTAAAAAAAGGGAGTTAAATTTTAACTCCCCCGGGGGGTCTATAAAAGTCGCACCCATTGGAGAGTTAATGCCAGGGGAGTTAAATAAAGAGAGTTAAAATTTAACACCCAAATGCTAACTCCCCATGGAAAAAATAACTCGCGCGGGTGTTGAATGAAGGGAGTTAAAAATTAACTCTCTTTTGGAGTTGAATTTTAACTCGAAAAATTTAACTCCCAACTCCCGAGTCCGTTAACTCCCTAAATTTTTTACAGTGTGGGATAATATTTTATTCATTATTTTATATCTTCAAATGTAGATATAATAATAATTTTATAGACATACTTAACAAATATCAATAATTTTTGTTATACTTTTATACTAAATTGTATGCCTTGTAAATTATTTTCTACCTGACAGTTTTTGGCATCTTTTACAGTTTAAATTCATAATTTACAAAACGTATATTTTTTTTGAAACAATCTTTTTATTATATATGATATATTTTAATAACACTAAAATCATTTCTGCAGAATATTACAATTTAAGATTAGTCGAATTAAAATGGATTGACCCTCTTATGAAAGTAAACCCCGTATAATACTTTTGCTAGGAAAAATAACAACATTTTATCAAAAGAAAATAAACACAGTTTCACAGAAGAGATTAAAATTTTTTTAAAAGACCCTTTTAGGTCTTACTTTACATTTTTAAGTGATAAACAATACAACGTTATAAATTTTAAACCTTATAACCCCAATGGGAAATGCCAGTGTAGTGCCGATGCTCACCACTGGCTTAGTACTCAGACGATTGTTCGGCGTAGTCTAGCCGAGCCTCGACAATTAGTGCTGGCGCAGTACAGAATTTTTGTTTCGCCAAAGCTTGGACAAGCCACGGCGGCAAGTGCTGGCTGAGTATAGAAAAATTGTTCACAACGCTCTTTGCCAACATTGCTTTTTTGACATAAACTTGAAAAAAATTATAAAAAAAGTTTATATTATGAATGTTTATAAATATAAATTTATTGAAAAAAATTAATATTTTACTTTTCAGTTGTTCATTTTTTATTCTTATTAAATTTAATAATAACAATTTAACACAATTGTCTAACTTTGTAAATAATAAATTATTTAAACAAATTAAAATTATAAACAAAATTTAAACTTTAATCTCAATAATAATTTGGTTCCTATTAAAATACTATTATACTTCTTACTATGAATAAAAAATTATTAAAAAATTACGACGTAATTTAAGAATTACGTAAAATGTTAAATGCAATAAGTAAAGTAATTTAATTATTAAAAATTTAGTTCAATTTATTTTATTTCAATTTATTATTTCTAACGTATCCCTATTTTTTTCTCATCTTTGACTCAATAATTGTATGTCTGAATGATACTGAGATATTAAAATTTTACTGCACACACGTGTCGTTAGCATAGTGGTTAGAGCGTTAGTCTGTTAGTCCGTAGGTCGTAGGTTCGATTCCCCTCGTCAGCAATTTTGTTTATTTTCATAGGTTTGCGATATTTCTAGATTCCAATCGTTAGGTACTAAAATATGAAAATCTAATGCACACTTACTGTAATTGTTTATTATTTAATTTTTAAATGTTATAAACAATTTTTTTCTACTTCATTTACTATATCCATATTGTTAGTCTCCATCTTTAATACAATTTCTTTAAGAAGAGAAATATTTTATGAATAATAACTATTTATTAATATTATTTACCATTTTGTTGTTAAATTATTTATAATTATTAATTTACGACTAATTAATAACAATACGGCATTTATTGCGGCAATATTCTCAGCCAGCACTGGTCCAGTGCTGCGCCAGCGCTGTCTGGCAGCACTGGCAGACAGTACTTCGGCAGCGCCGGACGGCGTTATCATCCCAGAGTTATGCCAGTGCTGGCTCTCAGCCTTGCCGCCAGTGCTGCCAGTGCTGGCGCAGTACTACGCCAGTTGTAAATTTCCCATTGGGACGGTGATCTATGTATTGTTATTTTATTTGTCACATTTTATTTATTACATTCTTTTTGTAATGTTTTTTGAAAAATTATTTTCCATTACTAAACTCTATCCCCTATACAATGAAATAATGTATCGGATGTTGATGAATGAAACACATTATTACAATATGTCATTACTCATTTTCACACAATTTCTTCATAAATTTTGGATAATATTATATATAAAAGGTCCATAAATCACCGCTTATATAATAATTAAATCGTTAAAAAGACACAATATCTATTCATATAAATTGATATTAATTAAATATAAAATTTATATAAACAAAAAGGAAAAACTTGACCACTAACGTACTCAACTATTCACTTCTTAGAACACTAATTTAACCGATAATTTGATTTTTCTTTTTTTCATATAATTAATTGGCATTCACGCTTTCAATTGTCTTTCTTTTTGCAATTACAGACGTTTCCGATAGGGGCCGCATTAAACTAAAGAAATCAAATAAATCACATCACAGGAAGGTTCGGAAATCAATAATTGATAGAATCTTGACTGAATTATTTTGGTGATTCGATTAAGAGATTATTGAGAAAAATATGTCCAACGAAGAAGAGGATAAATATTATCAATATAAAGATCATTTTCTCTTTAGGATCAATGAGCGATTTAAGAATCCAACAAATGAGACGGAAGATTTTTCTAAACCATATTTAAGACCAATTTTCTTTAAAATTTATCCATTGATAATTTTTATTTACGCAATATTAATAATTTCGGGAATTATTGTCAATTTAACAATGTTATATCATATTTTAAAATTTAAATTATATAAAGATCCAACTCACGCATATTTAATAAATATGATAATATCCGATATTATAAAGTGTCTCTTTTCACTTCCACTATCATTAGCAGTGATATTGATAGATAACTGGATTTTTGGGAAATTTCTCTGTTACTTTCTTCCAATGTTACAGGTAAAGAAAAAAAAAGTTGAAAATAATCTTGTTTTGTATAGCTCTAAAATTTTAGGAAAATTATTACAAAATTAATACCGTGAAGAAAGGGACCTAAGAAGAAAAATTTTACATGTTATGTTTGTTTTCTTTTTCCCTTGAATAAAGGATTCTATTAATTTTTTAGAATGTAACATGTAAATTTTTGCTTCTTAGGTCTTTTTTTCACGGAGAGGCACATTCGATTGAGTAGAACTGAATAGTTATTTTTAAACATATTTTTGGTTTAAACAAAGTAAAGCATCCCTTTGAATAAAAAATATATTATTGAAGCAAATAAAATTTGTAAATGTGTTATTAAGATTCTTCCTTTCTTTTTTTATTGCTTTCTCGATAATGGTTTGTAGGTTCTTCAATTAATTTTTATTATACGGTTGTCCTTCTTCAGGAACAGTGAAGTGCACAACGTTTTTCTTTAATGAAAATTCAGATCTTATATCACGAAATATTTTTGTAATCAAATTTTTAGACGTTTTGGTTAAATTAAAAAAAATTGGAATATAGTTATATGCGTTTCTCGAATTAGTTGGAACTGATATGTCCTAACATCTATTACTTGATGATAGAACTAATAATCCTGCATGAAATATATGTGATCGATGTTATACCCCAAACGATGATGTGCTTTGACTTTAGGTCAAAGTCTGAAAAAGGGTGTATCTGATTGAAATATAACCGATTACTTGTCTATTATCAAATAAATATTTACTTGAATCAAATAATTTTTATTTATCCCATTGAAGCGAATAATTTCTGTATTTGAAGCAAATACCTCTGCACTATCAATCATCCCTATTAGAATTCGTACCAGAATTAGTTCAGTGATAATAAACTTTAAAAAGAGAACGATTGCTAAAAGATTTAGAAGAAACAAAAATTACCGTACTTGTTAAGAAATTTTTTTTTAATTAATTAACTAGTAGAGACTAGCGATTTTCGAAACTAAGAAGGATTTTTTAAGGTACTTTTCGGCTCTTACTACAATTCTGATGCTTTTCATTGCATTCGAGATATATCAAGTGGGAGGTTTGATGTCCATGTACAACGGTGTACACTGTTGATTAATTATCTGGTACACACAAATGTCGATAAACCCCAGTTGTTTTCAAAAGTTTTCTAAACTATAGAAAAAGAATGTACTTGAAGATCCGAACGATCAATGAATGAAAAAGATCGCATAAAAAATAAAATAAAAACTTCATGAAGCCCACGCTAAATTAAAAAATAGTTTGATTTATTGAAAACACCCTCAATTTTCGCTTTTTCCAAAAAACAGCCAAAATTCTAGTAGCAAAAAAAGAGATTAACTTTTCGAAAACAACAAAAACATGCCAAAGAAACAAAAAAAGAAAAAGCAGAAACTAGGGTAGATGGACCGTTTTTGGCCATGCCACCGGTTTTGGCCAACCACACACTTTTATTAATTTTAATAATATTCTGTTACCTTCACTTTATATTTTTTTATAAAACTTTATTTCACAATTAATATGTTTCCTTTGCTTATGAAGAGAGTTAAATAGTCCTTCTAAAATAAATTTTGAATTGATAATGGAAATCTACTTGTATATTCTCTCCCATTATATCTAAGAGTTAAAAGTTGCGCAGAAAATGTGTACGATCTGATGCGCGCGAAATTATTTTTCTGACATTTTATGTATTTAATTTAGGGGTTAGGTTGCCATATTTATTCATTTCGCGCCGGATAAGGAAGGGATTTCTCAAGATGGTTAATTTGTCCCTCTGTTAGAGAAATGGCACGAATATCTGTCAATATGGTGTATTTGAACATTGAGATTGTTATCCAATAGCTAACTCTCAAATATGAACGATTTGTCCCTCCAGATGTTTAGTCCAATACTCCAGTTTTCTCAGTGTAAATTTATAAGAGTCGTTTAAATTATTCAGTACATACCAAATAATTTGTTTAAACCTTTTTATTTAATAAAAAATAGGGTGGCCAATTATAATAGTACTAAAATAAAATACAAATTTATATGTTTATATAAACAAATGTCAATAACCAAAAATATTATAAATGAATTAAAAGAAAAATTGTCTTTCAAAAGTAAAGAAGAGGTAATAGATTAAAAGTATTACTTATTTACTGGATATTTATTTAAAAATTTACTGTAATATAAAATAATAATTAAAATATACTAAAGTCTATACTACATTCTAGTAACCTGAAAAATGTGAGTACAAATAATTGTTTTTTAGAATCATTACAATAATATTCGTTTACAAAAAATATCATGTATCATAATATTATTAAGTTAAAATACTATTTTCTGTGAAATAATAGTTACTATTTGCTTTTATTTCATGCCTGCACGAGTTTTATATTAGTTTTTGAAACTGGCCAAAAATGGTGCCAAACGTTGGCCATAAATGGAGCAAAAGTGGCCAAAACTGGCAAAATTGACATTTTTATTTATTTATTAATTCATTATATTATTAATATTTTTTTAACCTTTAAAAACAAGAAATTCTGAAACTAAGAATGATAATTAATCTATTAACAAGTTTTGGTATCTCATTTTTTATAATAAACATAAGAAAAAATGACCTAAAAAGTCAGAAATTCCTTAAAGTGGCCAAAACTGGTGCATCTACCCTATCCCCTTTCCTCTGCTAAGAAACCTTAATAGTTAATACTGATTATTTCAAGAATAATGTAATTACTTAACCAATTAAGTTTTGTGACAAAATGTAACGCAATAAATGAATTGTTCGTAAATATAGACAGCATACTGTCTTTTATATACCAATCTATTGAAACTCAATAAACTTCGATTAACTGCCAACACTTTTTCTGTATTCTACAGTTTAATTTTATTTTACATATCCAGTGAAAATAAATTGAATTTGTTTTTTCAAAGTTTAAAATACTTTTTGAATATTTGGCATTATTTTCATCGTAAAAATTATTAATAGATTTATAGGTACATCAAAAAATCATATTAAACCATTTTTAATGGGGGAAATATGAGAATATTTCGAAAGAACTGTTCATATATGAGTTACGAGTGAGAAATGTTGGAAAAAAGTGATAAATTATTTATCCTATGGGAAATGTTTTTTTTTCAAACAGTTGAAATGCAATAAAATTGAGGTATTTTTCAACTAAAAATGATTATATATTACAAATATACAGAGACAAAAGTGTACTTGGCAATATTATTAACACTGTAAAATGAAAGGTACTAATTTATTACCAATTAAACGATGCGCAATTTTGAATTAATTTGTTTAATAAAATTTGTTTAATATGTTTAAACTGAAAATTGAGGATCCCTATCAAAGAACCGGTTATAAGTTTTTTAAGCTCGAAATCATTGCCCTGTAAATAAAAAATTAAACTGTTTTTAATCTCAATTTTTTGAGAAACATTTGCGTAATCTTTATACCAATACACTGTAAATAAAAGGTTCTAAATTAGAGCTGATTTTCGGCATTAAAATAGAACCAAATCACGATTTAGTGCCCAAAATTGGTACTAAATTAGTACCAATTTCTGTTTCTTTTTACAGTCTACAAAATGTTTTCAAGAAATTAAAATTTTAAATCTTTTTTTTATTTAGAGGTCGAGAATTTTGAGTCTTGAAAACTTATAACCGGTTCTTTGATAGGGACCCTCAATTTATTTATAACAGTGCTTTTGTTATTAAAATGAAAATATTGATGTTAAAGGATTTTCCATTTCACATATCGATGATGACGTACTTGTTAATAGCAGTCGATAGATTAAAAGTAATCAGCGAACCTGGAAAGCCTAGAATACCAGCATTTGTTTGCTCCCTAGGAACATGGTTTTTTGCTGGATGTATTGTACTACCATATCCAATTTACACTACTTATTTGGACTTGGGGGTAAATGCACTAATATATTATTTTTATTTTTTATTAAAAATATTAAATCAAAATAATTGTTTAAAAACTAAGTGCTTTTCAAATCTTGTATTGTTTATATTATTCAGGAAAAAAAAATTAATCAAATATTTCTTTGTTTTTCAATCAAGTGATACTTATTTGATTTCTCTTTGTGAAATAGTATGATAGTCATGAAAGACGATATTTTAACATCACTTTTCTCATCTTTTTTTTTCAATTTGAACGTATTTGAATGCGAACTTGGACTTTATTGGAAAATACGATTGAATTTATAGTTATAGCTTTGTTTATTTTAATTTAATGAATTTATAATTATTTAATAATTGTGTTGCTCTAATAACCATTTGTTTCTGGTGAGATAACGAAAATCTTAATTTCAATTTCAGGAGATGTTGAGCAATCATTTCGAAGGGTTGGAAATATGTTTCGCAAATTTACTTGATGATATGAGAGATTATATGCGCGGCTTGTTTATTGGCACGTAAGTGTAAATAAATAAAGAAATATTAAATGCTATGGTATTTAAAATAAAATTTAAAACTTGATATTTAATGTAATTCCTATCCAAACATATATTTAACTTTTAATTAAATCCATATTGATTCATATAACATTTACCAAAACATTGACAAAACTTTTTTTTTTTTGTTCCTTAAACTGATTGTTTTACTAATAAAATTATTCTTTTTATATAAAAACAATTAAATTTTCTAAATAATCACAAAATTTTAATTCTAATTGCGTATAATGAAAAGGCCTAATATTTTCTGTTGTGAGAAAAACGTGAAACTAGAGATGAAATGTAGTATATAATTAAAAATATTTAATAAATAAAAATAAAAATTGCAATACTTGTCTTTTATTTGAGATTATTGAAAAGAAAAGGTGGTATTACTAAAAGATCGGATTTTTAGAAAATAAAATAAATGAAAGTGTAAAATAACTTCAGATTCTCTGTTTCTCTCTTGAGAGAAGAAGAGAAGAACGAATAAAGTTGAAAACCATAGGGTCTAATAAAGTAGATGGATTTATTTCATTAGACATAAAATATATTATAGTGAAGGATTTGTTAATGTTTCCATAAACTTTTATAAATACATTTCTGGTTTCACGTATTTACAAAACTTTGTCCTAAATTTTTCAAACACTCTCGAGCTTTTAAAGAGCATCAAGACTTTTTTTTAAACAAAAAAAAGTACTGGTACTTTTAGTCGGAAATGGCGTTACGGTTAGTGATTTGAAAACTAATGTCTTTGTATTGTTAACCGATATAGATGAAATCGAAGAAAATTCTTACAAATCTTTTAAAGAAATTCTTTTCCTTATTTCTATTTAATGCAAAGAAAATTGAAAATTTATTCTCCTTAGATATGCTGCTCCTCTAGCAATAACAGCATACGTATATGTAAAAGCAAGCAAGGAATTGCAATTTGCAGAAGACTCTTCAGGAATAGGCTTGTCAGAGACTCGAGGTACTCGCTTGAGACAAGACAGCATTGATAGTAACGACACTTCGTAAGTTTTTTTGCAATTTACTTTTTTTTACTTTGAAAATACCAAAGAATGGAAAATTTCTCGTTTTAAATTATTTAACCATCTAAATATTTCAAGTTATTCGAATTAAAGATTTTGGTTTAACCTTCGTTAGTTCGAAAATTTTTATGTCCGCAGAAAACATTTATTATAAAAAATTGATGAACATTTAAATTCGTAAGTTATACTACTCAGCTTAGTTAATTGCAAAATTAAATAAACTGTATATTTCTATGTGCTTTATGTAAAAAGTTAGTAAATAGCAACAATTGTTAAATCAATAATTTTATGTTTAATGTTTATTTATTATTATATATGATAAATTGCAAAATTATGAAAAAATTGCATTTCTCTATAAGTAATATTCGTCGATGAAATCCCTTTGAAATAATTATGTAAATATGTGGATTAAATTTAAATTTAAATTTCGCTATAATAAATAAATTTTCGAAATTTCACGCACCTGTGATCTTTTTAGTAATTAATTATTAGAATAAAAACTAATTTTTGATCAAAGTAAAGTTTCAAAATTTTTTAATTCTGGCTCCAATTATTTCTGCCAGTAAAATTAACTCAAAGCTTTTTAGCTAACACTTGAAATATAAATTAATGACCATCGACATCCCATATGATATTGATATTTGTCAGGGAGTGATAAATTCGATAAAAAAGGGGAAAAGATTTTTAAATTTAAGGGATTTAACTTGAAGCAGTTTTAATTGTAGAATCAAACTATCAGAATATATACATAATACATATACATATATATATATATATATATATATATTCTTTTCATTCGCAATAAATAAAAACAAATTGCTTCAAATTGCTTTCTCTCTCCCAGTGGAATTGGACTTTTATCCATGATATTTACATGTTCTATTTTATATACAACGCGAGTGAAATTTTATAAGAGCAATTTAATATTTGTATGAAATTGATGAAAATTTGTTTCAGAAATATGCAGGATAATAAACGTGAGCCTACAACAGTCCGTAGAGATTCACTTGGTCTTCCTATTGCTTTTGATGACATAGAATTAAATATTCCTAAAGAAGCTAGAGCTCAAAAGTATCTGATATTTATGGTATCAGTTTACGCCATTTGTCTATGTCCTCTAATGATTCTAAGGTACATGAATATTAATTAAATTAATTGCTTGTCTGAAAGATGATGATTCGTATAATATTATATTTTTATTTATAAAAATTACGATGGCAGTATAAAATTTGTTAGAAAAAAATTATAATTGTTCAGATAATTCTCGATTTCTTTACCAGCTTTAATGAATTTTCTTGCTCAACTGCATCATTAAAAAGTTCCTACATGCAGAATATTTCTCTTTTGATGAAAGATATTATACACTATATGTAATTTATTGCACTAAAATAAATAAAAAATTATTCCACGCCATCAAATAAGTTTCTTCTCTAACGGTATGAAGCAATATGCAGATATTCTAGCTTTGCCTTTTGATATCATGAGGAAAGATAACTTGTTTTCAAACTGAAAACATTATTCTGTTAAAGCAAATTAAGATTCTTTTTCTTCACTTCGTGAAATTATTTTAAAATAATATTTTTAAATTCTACCAGCCATATGATACAGATTAGCAATCCTTCATCAGACTACTAAAGAAAACTTTTTAAAAAGTGGTAGTGATAGAAAGCATTTTTAATAATTTAAATTAATTTTATTATTTTTGAGATATAATCTTATAAGAAATTCATTTTTTGTTGGTAAAAACATTTTTTGTGGTGCAGATAAAATCGATCAAATAATTTTTTATAATGAAACAATTATTCGACATTTAGTTGGAAATTATATACTTAGATTTTTTCTTTTAATTCAAAAATCTTATAGTAAATTTCTTGAAAAAGTTAATAAAACATTCCTCTATTATATTATAATCTTTAGAAAGAAGGGAACTCTTTGAAATAAGAGAGAGAACCAAAGATATTAACTGCCCAGAATATTATTTGAAAAGATTTCACATTGGCAGAAAAGAAGAAATTCAACCCATTTGAATTACATTGATCATGTGCCCTTCCCCTTTGATCCAACAAGTCTATTTTACTTTCAATAGAAAAAACAGATAATAAGATTTCTTTTCATTCAAAAGATAGTAATAAAAGTCTTAAAATTCTGCAAAATATATTAAAAATTTGAAATAATTGGACTTTATTAAAAATTTCTTCATGGAAAATTTGTGAGTGAAAAAATACGGAGAAATATTAATATTTCTTTACATTTCCTTTATAATGGAACATATATTTTTAAAAATATTTAGGTGCACGTGCTTGCGAGTATATATGTATATACCTAATCACTTTAATAATAGTAGAACTCTCCTCCTAGCTATACAATCCTGCAGAAATTCCAACACAATATCTACTTAATTTTATCGTTCGTGCACTTATGTTGCAGATTAGCAAAGCTTGCTCTTTATGAAACTTATGAGAATAGCAGCTATTTCGACATTTTGTACATTTTGTTCGTTTGGATTGCTTTTTTACCCAGTGTGACAACACCTGTAATTTACGCTTTCTGGCAAATGACAAGGTTAGTAAATTTCTTAAATAAAAAATAATTCTTCTAATTCCAGTCCTTCAGTCAAGATGCTCTGAGAAAAATTTATTCGAAACTACCAAATTTTCGTTGAATCAATGAAATAAGTATTACTTTGATTTTGTTTAGTTCAATTAAAAATTTGCTTCAAATGACTAAATTTTTTCCTCAAACTCAAACATTTATTAAACTGAACCCAATGTTTATTTAAATAGAATAAATATTTATTTGAATCAAGTAAATATTTAATTTATTTATTTGTTATAGAGTTACTTGAGAATCCATACTAAAGAGTTTGATACCTAATACTTATAAACTATTTACAAAAATTCTATTAAAAAATTTTGTTACTTAAAATTATGTAAACATATACAGGGCTGGAACCAGTGAAAGTATTTAAAAATATGGACTTTACGGACCAATTACTGACAAAAATATAACCAGTCCGAGTCAAATAATAAGAGAACACTCTACTTAAAACTATAAATTAAATTCATGTTTTATAATAATTAAAGTTGAATTTTAGTTGAAGCTAAAAATTGTTAAATTTATAAATAAGTTCCTTAAATACTGCCGAACAAAATCACAATCAACATTTAAAAACTAGCTGTAATAATTCTCTAAATCTGAAACAGTGAAATTACACTGAGAATCAGTGATACTATTTTCGCGATTTGCATCAGTATAAAATTTTTAACTGAAAATCAGTTGAAAATTACCGAAATATTAGTCATTTTTCACTGATTGTCCATTTAAAAAATTGAATTGGCCAATAAGTGAAAAATGACAAAAATTTAAATCACTTTTAACTGCTCTTCAGTGAAATTTAAGTGATTTAGTTTTTGAGAGTATTCTAGCAATAAAAGCCCTGAATTCAATTTGTCTCTCTCTCTCTATAAAAGTATATTAAACTCTTTTCATTGATTACAATTTTTCATTTTCTAAATATTTCCCACTTTCATGCACTGTAAAAAAAGGGAGTTAAATTTTAACTCCCCAGGGGATTCTATAAAAGTCGCACCCATTGGAGAGTTAATGCCAGGGGAGTTAAATAAAGAGAGTTAAAATTTCACACCCAAATGCTAACTCCCCAAGGAAAAAATAACTCGCGCGGGTGTTGAATGAAGGGAGTTAGAAATTAACTCTCTTTTGGAGTTGATTTTTAACTCGAAAAATTTAACTCCCAACTCCCGAGTCCGTTAACTCCCTAAATTGTTTACAGTGTATAAATTAAAATCTATGCTCTAACCTTCCCGAGTGCAAATATTAAAATTTTGTTTTTACAAAATTTTTGTAATTCTTCTCTAACCTTTAAAAATTAGAAAAAAATCTTAAAGACGTAGTTTGTTTAAAATAAATTTAGGTACATTAAAGTTAATTTGCCAGATGAAAAATGTTACGCCTTTTCCAAGTAGTAATCTCCATTTTTGCATGTAAAACGAGACTATTCAAACAATGCATAAAAGTGAATAGTTACGATTTAACATTATATCACTGTGTACGAACAGCGTAGAAAGAAGTAAAGAAAAGTCATGAAAAATATTTGAAATATTACGTAGAGAATTGTGTCCAATTCTATTGTATGTACTTTATTTTTAAATGTTATGTTGGCAAACTAAAAAGTGTGAAACGGAAAAGAGTCGAGAAAATCCTGTCCGTAACCGCACATACCTACAATTCTGAGAGTAGTGACCCACTTTTAGGGATGAGAGACAAATTCGATGAATAATGTATTTTATGAGAATGTATGTATACCACAATGCGATATTAGCTTTTGCCGTGATTAATGTCACTTTGGTATAAACACTGATAAACAGAAAATAGTTTAGTTGAGTTCAATTGAGCAAAAATTTTCTCATCTGGAATTTAAAATTACATATTTGTATCAAATTTACAAAGGGGGAAAACTTTTATACATACAGTAGAATCCCGCTTATCCGACCTTCCGGGTTATCCGAGGCACCCGTTGCGCTCTGACCAATCCGCATTATCCGAGGTGCAGCTCGGATAATGCGCGGAAAGTGCCGTGGCTTATGAACACATAAACTTGTTATAACACGATTTGTATGCCCTACGGTTGCGAGTTTTGTGTGCATATTTCATTCTTCCATTCAAAATACATAAAAAATTATTAAAATTTTCAAATTCTTTATTTCATCCGTGTTATCCGAGTTTTCGCTTATCCGAGGTGCCCCTTCCCCACATTACCTCGGATAAGCGGGATTCTACTGTAAGTATAAAATTTGCTGTAAACTTGATGTGTAAGTTTCCAAATTTTACAATCAAATTTGCTGCGAAATTCCTAAAAAATATATTCTAACTGATAACGAAATTTATTTACTTCCTCTTCAAATTAAAATTATATTATACTCTTTTTCTTAAGTGCATGCCTCATTTAGGCTCTAGTGAAGTAATAATTTACTGAAATTTGTTCTTATAAATAAGCCTTAAAAGGCTCTGTGATAAATTAATAATTTAAAAGACATACGATAGGCATGGGAATACTTGTCATAAGTACTATAAAATATTATGAAAAAAGCAATCAATTAAAAATCTAATTTTAAAATTAGAACTAAAATTATCATTTTACAAAAAAATAGAAAAATTAAACAAATTGAAATAATTAAGAAAAAATTGTTTTAGTTTATTTGCGACTTATAGTGTATGTGGCGCAAAACTTCAAATTTAATGAAAGATAAAAGTCAAAGAAAATAATTAAACATTCTCAAAGGTTGATAAGAAAACTTATTGCTTGTAAAATTTTAATTTAACAACAATTATTTATATACTTAAGTTTAGTTGAATAAAATTTATATTTATAGGAAAAAGAGGGAGAGTCTACGCAACTATTGCCGTTCTCATTGTTGCTATTCAACAGATAATGGTGATAACAGAATTCCCCAACTAAATGAATTAGAGACAGTAGATCAAGCGAATCAATGCCGAATAACGAACATTACAGGAAGTAATAGTCACGACACTATTGGTCGTGCAGGATGTCGAAGAGGAAGCTCACCAAGGACCCAGATTTCAGTCGCATAAATTACGACTATTCTCGGCATACTAGGATTTTTAAACTCATATACATAATAATAAATATTTTGATTTGTTGAGTAATGAGAAGGCCTAGATACGGTTTGTTTTTTTTAATGAAATTTATTAAAATCCCAACTAGTTTCGAACTGTATATAGTTCCTCATCAGGGGATGAATAATTTTATAAACATATTATTATCCAAGCGTCGGACATAGTTTATAATTTATAGTTTACCGTATCTAGGCCTTCTCATTACTCAAAAAATTAATTAATACGGTCAAACAAAAGCAAAAATTACAAAAAAAATAATAAATATTGTTTATAACTTTTAAATTACAAACAAAATTTTTAAATTCAGTCTATTTTTATTAAAATATATTGTTAAAATTTAATTTAATTATCATGGTTGCTACAAAAATTTAATTTTCTTTTTCACTGATTTCCAGACAAAATTATCACTTTTTCCCTGGCCCTAAAGAATATTCTGATTCACTCTAAAAATGATTAGATTTTTTTTTAATTTTCAAACCTTTTGAAATTCAATGACTTATAAGAATATTAATTTAGTGATAAAATCATTATTTTATATTATAAGAATATTGCTACTGTAACTTGTTCAAAATTATTTTCATCATCATTTCAATTCAATTATTATTTTTTACAATAAATTTTTAACTAAAATTTATCTTTAAATCAATTATTTTTAACAATTTTTGAAAAAATTCTTTAAAAATTTTCAAATCTATTTGTTTACAATTCAAGTTTATAAAATTTCATTGATTATTATTCGGAAATTCTTCAATAAAATATATATTATAGAAAATAAAAACTTGAAATAACTTAAAAAAAATTCAATTAAACTTTTTCAAAAAAGTTAATTCTACACAATTGGTGAAAAAATCAAATTTTCAAAGCTTTTAGTTTGAAACCTTTTCAAAATTCAATTATTATTTTTTAACGTAGAATGTTTTCAGGACCTAAATTTTTGTCAAATAAAATTGTTTGGACCCAAGGCCACAATATAAACAATTTTATTATTATTTTTTAGAATTTTTAACTAAAATTCATCTTTAAATAAATTATTGTTTTTAACAATTTTTGAAAAAGTTCTTTGGAATTTTCGAATCCATTTGTTTACAATTCAAGTTTACTAAATATTTAATTTTATTCGGAAATTCTTCAGTGAAATATATATTAGAAAATAAAAACTTGAATTAATTTCAAAAAAAAATTTCAATTAAACTTTTTCAAAAAAAATTAATTTTACAGAATTGGTAGTTAAAAATATGAAAAATTCAAATTTTCAAAGCTTTTAATTTGAAACCCTTTCAAAATTCAATTATTTCTAAAAATTCACGCTATAATGCTTTTAATATTCAAATATTATCTTCTATATTAACTAAAATTCATTTTATATCAATTTTTTATTACAAAATTCTACGGGAATTCAATTATTTATATAAATACAAAAATAAATAATAATTTATTGAATAATTGAATGCTTCGAAAAAGTAAATTCTCATAAAGAATTTTATCAACAAATTTTTAAATTTGAATTTAAATTTGAATTGTTTGACCTGTGTCAACCGTGATTATAGACTGATGTTTAAATCTAAATACATAACATAATCGGATTTCAAAAACCGTTTGAATGAAGTAAATCTAAATACACACTCCAAAAACAAACTTTTATTTTACGCTTTAAATTAACTGAGTCTTTGCAATGAAGTATTTATATTTAAAATAATAAAATGTTCTTTTATAAAAATATATTTATATTGATAATTTAATTTGTAAAAATAAATCACATAATCAAATTCTTGACAAATGAAAATTAACGATATTTTTTATATGTAAAAAATAAGAAAAAATTGAAAAAACTTACCACTTATGTAGTTTTTATATATATAGCTGACTTGCATAATTGATTGAGATTATATTTCTTCACCCAATAATGAAATATTGAACCTGAAAAAAATTAATTAAAGAAACAATTAGTAAATTTTACTAAGATATATTAGTTGAAATTACTGTTTATCTCTAAATTCTCTAACTCTCTAAATTTGAATTAGTAAATATTACTAATAAATTAATAGATTATAAATTAGTAGAAATTACTACTTATTAGTCAAATTTACTAATTCAAAAATAAAAAGTCGGTCACTAACTCAACTTTATAAATCTGAAATGACGAAAAGTCGTCCACCAAATGATTTAGTATAATAATTTTATTATAAATTGTGAAATTTATTTACTATTTATTTAAATTTATTTTACTTTACTAATTGCTTAGTAGAATTCTACTAACAATTGGTAGAACTGTTTTATTAATAGTCAATTTAAAACAGTTTCACTAATATTCATTTAATGCACCGAAAAAAATAAAATCTCATAGTGAAAAGAAAATTCCACTTAACAATTATTATTTTTACATTTTATTTTCAATATATGAATATTCATCTACGAAAAAAAAATTTTTGTTTATATTTGAAAGTTTTTTAACTAAAAGATGAATTTTAATCTTTCTTCTTTGATTGAAATTATTCCTCTCAAATTGAAGCAAATTTATGTTAGAAAGAAGATTTTTAAGTTGTTTTTTGTTTTTCTGAACGCAGCTTTAAACTGTTTAAAAAGTGACATTTAAAAGAAAATATAAAAGAGGAAAATCCTTTTGAAAAATTTAGTGCCCATAATATGTAAAAGGAAAAAATGCTGCAAAAAAAGTGGAATTGTCTAAAATTGAAAACATTTTTTTTCGGTGTGAAATAAGTGACTTTTAATTAGTGAAATTCTTCATAAAACATTAGTAAAATTTTACTATTAGTCAGCTTATAATGTTATGTAACATGTTAAACCTATAAGTTGACATTTGCATAGAATTGGTCCATAATGTTGTTATGCGCGTGTTATTTGTATTTACTAATAAGTTATAAGCTAGTTTAAAGCACACTAACTGTATCGCTTGCATAATCTCAATCTTATGCGCTAAAATTAAATTAAATATTAAAAATCATTTTTCAAAATTTAAACAATTGTAGGAAAATAATAAATTGAATATATCTAAATTCTAATAAGTGGACGTTAAAATTTGATTCATAGTATTAAACAATTGAAAATTTCTTCATAAGAAAAACATATTTTTTAAATTTAAATTTAATCCTATTTTAAATTTAAAATACAATTAAATGTGAAAGTCGAAATTATTGGACTGGAATTAAATAAAAATGTATGTTATAGAATGTACTGTACTTTTTTGTTAAAAAGAATTATTAAAAGAATATAAAATATAGTTGTTGATAAATGTAATAATAAAAAAATAAATTTCTGTGTGCAGAAGAAAATTTAATATTTCAGTAGCATTTTAATTATAACCTTCATTAATTTCCTTTCGGTTTAAAAACTTTTTCCT
The DNA here is from genome assembly GCF_015476425.1 of Leptopilina heterotoma. Taxonomy (NCBI): domain Eukaryota; kingdom Metazoa; phylum Arthropoda; class Insecta; order Hymenoptera; family Figitidae; genus Leptopilina; species Leptopilina heterotoma. Next base: position 996,896 of record NW_025111202.1, read on the forward strand.
TAAAAAGAGCAATTTAATCTTGAATTCGGTTTATTAAACAATTTTAAACCTAATATTGTGTAATTCATTTTTCTCTGTGTAAGTATGTCACTTTCCCTTTATAGTTAGAATTACAATTGAAAGTTGAATAATAAATTTGAAACAAACGTTTAATTCGAATCAGCTACACTTGATAACTTATGCATTCAAATTTCTCTCTTCATTTATTATCACCACTTTTAATTAGCTGATAAATTGATTTCACATAGTATTTGTATAAAACCCAAATGACTTTTTCACCCCACTCTATTCTAAGCAATAAAAAAATAAAAATACAAGGAAATTAATTTTAATTTTAAAAAGTTAATAAAAATATGAATTTTAAAAAAATTATGTTTATGGTGTTATTATTAATATTCATAATTATTTTTATTATTAAACTTGTTATTAGTAATATTATTCTGATACAAAATTTTGTATAGAACTCTAGTGTAACTTCGCTGGTAATAATGAATAAAATGAAAATATTTGCTTTACAATGTCTGGATGGAACTTTTTTAATTACTATGTCAAATGGAAAGTAAAAAATTTTTTCGACCTAAAAATACTCTGGTCACGTTTTGGAATACGCTTCCGTAGTATATATAACTCCTGGGCGAGATTTCAAACTTGAAATACAGTTCTGATTTTGATCAGTGTATAATCGATTTAATTGTGATTATATTTTTTTCCCCTTTTTCTTTTCCCTATATTTAATTTACATACCGAGAAAAAGAGAGATGTTGGTGAGTGATTGCGAATACAATTCAATATCGTAATTCAAATCTAAATGAAATTGAAAATAATAGAAATATATAAGAGAATAAAAAAAAATAGTTAATATCTCGAAAAATAGAAAATATCCAACTTTATAGAGTTGGAAATTGTAATTTTCAATCTATCAGAGAAACATGTAAATCTTTCATCTTTTTCAATATGTAGAAACATATAGAATTTTTAACTAAAATTCTTCTTTCAATCAATTTGTTTAAAATTCAATTTCAAATATCTATCTTTATATATCTATATAAATAAATCAATTTTACGAAATTTCGATTATTCGTAAATTCTTCAATTAAATGTATATTAGAAAATAAAATTATATAACTTTTAAGAAACTTAAAGTATATTTACGGTCCTTTACGGGATTTACGGACCTAGTTCAAGCCCTGTAAAAAGTGATATTTAATAAGCAAAATATTTTCACGATATTATTACGCTTTGTTTGTGAAAAATTTTCGTTATTGTGAAGAAAAAAGTTTATTTCTATGGAAATTTTTAGATTTTTTCGAGTGAAAACGGAAATTTTACTATATCAACTGTTTTAAACAGAAACATTTATTAATATAGATAGTTTTTAATATTTTTTGTGTGGAAAATATTAAATAATATTATTAATAATAATCAAAAAATTATTTTTAATTATAATAAGTTTGATTCAATAAAAATTATGCTTAATTCAATTGTAAAATATGTTTCATTCAAACATATTTAATATTTTTTTGGTTGGCTACTTATTTTTGAATTAAAAACATTTTTTTCTCATTGAATGTTAATTTATAAATTGTAATTTTAATATTCACAGATACATATCCTGACAAGTTGTTTCCTATTGACCATAATATCAGGACAAACTTCATCAAAGGGAATTAAGCCAACCAACATTTTAGGTGGTTCTGAACAACATGCTTCTTTTAGTTTCATTCGTCCAGGATTAACGCAAACTTCATTCAGCTTCCATGGACCAAGCTCTCATCAAACATTCAGTTCAAGTGTGGGAAACCCCCATTTAATTCATAAAGTTCAACCAAATGTTGCTCAAGCACTTAGATATAATAATCCTGGTTTAGGTGACTATTTTATAGAGTTGTGCAAAAAGCTCGATCGAGTATTTCAAGCTTTTCGTTTTTCTAGCAGAGCTGAGCAGAATCAATCCGAACTTGAACCAAATTCCATCCGACACGTGCAGTATTAAACCTAAAATAATTTTTAGCACTTGAATTTTTCGAGCACTCAAATATTTTTGAGTAACTAAAACTCGACCATCGAGCTCGACCATGCTATTCGAGCTTTTTGCACACCTCTACTATTTTATTAAATTAAAACGATAATTTAAATATTTTTAATTTCCAAATATGTGGCTTTTTTATATTTCATACTCTCGAAAATTAGAGTAGTCACACTTGACTGTAATGAAATATAGTAAAACAAAGTAATTCGAAACCCAATTTATTTATATTTATCAAATGCTTCTATCTTAACAGCTTCTTCTATCTATTCCGGAGAAAGTGTTGCTCCTGTACAACCTCCACAATTTCCTTATCAATTTGCACAAAATCCAGCTCTTATCGGCTACCTACAACAAGCACAACAACAATTTCCATTTCAAGGAAATGTTCAACTTGACTCTAATATCTATCAAGCTCAACTTCTCAAAGATTTGTCCTTTAAACACCCACAGTTGCAGACTCATCTTCAGGTAAATATTATTCTTGCTCCAAAACAAAAAAACAAAACTTTAAAAAAAAAACTTATGTGAAATATATTATAATTATATCAAAAATATTAATTAACTTCTAATATAACTTTATTAAATTTCACAAATATTTATATATTTTCTCAGTATGCTATTTAAGTTAAACTCTAATTAGAGCGGACTTATTAAATTCCGTATATGTAAAATATAATTAATAATTAATTTATCAAACTGTTCAATTAAACGCTAAATGACTACACATTATTAAAATTCTATCTAAAAATCTTATTTGATATCACAGATTCCAGAACAAATTCAACTACAACAACAACAAGAGCTACCGATACAAAATTTATTAGGAGTCGCTTATTCTGTTGCTCCTTCCGTTTCTCGTGTTAAAGTCAACGGAAATGGCTACAAATTCGATTTTTGACAAACAATTTCTAAAGTGTATAAAATATTATTTTTGTAATTAATAAAATAAAACTTTAAACAAAATTTCTTTTTTTTATTTTGACGGCATAATAATTCTGTTATGAATTATTTTCGTGAAATGTAAATTTTAACAAAAAGTAAAACAAGCAGAAAATCTTATATGTGACTACTCTTTTTAAAAATAATTTATTTGTATCAAATTTCTTTTATATTACTCTCTTTCTAAAGTTTCAACTATTCCAAATTTTTTCAACTTCATATTATATGCTTTTACTATTATTTTACGAGAAAAATCTCACATTTCTGAAAATTCGGTTAAATTAAAATAATAACTCACTTCAGGATTAATTTCAATACTACTTCTATTTAATAATAATTTACTCAAAATTGAAATTAAAATTATTGCAGTTATATTAAATAACGTTTATATTAAAATTCGATGTTGATAGTATTTTAACAATGTAAATGCAAGCCGCACCTTTCTGCGTCCCTTTGAAATATTGTAATTATTTTTTTTCAATGCTTTACAAAGTCAAATACAACTGTTGCGAGATTAATGAAACAAACTTTAGATTATAAATGCACTTTTTGAAACTTCCAAATGGATTTCGTATCAAAGTTCTCATTTGTATTTGTGTCAGTTAAAATTTATTTGATTTTAATTTACAACTTTATAATCTTTTTTATAACTTTGGATAGAAGCTTCCTTATCTCTTTAAGAATTTGATGTTCATGATGAGGAAATATTTAAATTTATAAATTTTTCATAAAGTGATGAAAATTGTCTAAATTTGAAAGCAAGAAAGTTCATTTCCGAAATAATGAAACTTTGTAAAATGTCAATAAAATGAGAATATATTTTTCATTATATCCGTCGGTAGTGGTTTTTATAACAATAATTAACAATTTCAATTTACAAGAATGTTCATTTCCGTAATAATGAAACATTGTAAAATGTCAATAAAACAATTTCAATTTACAGAGTAAATATAGAGTATATATATACTAAAAAAATAATAATTGGATTTATTTTTTATCTGACTTTTTTTATGATTTTTATTAATATAGAAATTCTGTTCTAGGAAAAGTGTGACACAATGATTATTATATAGGTTTCTAAGACAAATTCAATAGATTTAACTTTTAATGTTAAAATAAATAATATAGCCGAAAAAAATGGTGTACCAAATTTCGGTTCTCTGTGTCTAAATGACCGAGATTGAGAAGGAATTACGATTTTATAAAAACGATTGTCACCGTTGATGTAAGTTCATTAAAGGAAACCCTAGGAAGCCATAAAAAAATTATTTACAAAAAAAAATATTTTCGAAATTTTTTTTTTTATTTTAAAGTTAGAGAAGTTGTTTTAGTTAACGCTTGGCTAGCCAAGAAAATCGGGACCAACTATACTGTTTATACTTTGTTACTGTGTATTGCCTTTCCTTCGAGTTCTATTTTTCTTACCTCCAATCATTAACTTCTCGTAAATTGAGAGACAGTGCGGTACATGCTTAACAATATTGTATAAACTGATGCAGGAATATACAACTCTTAGTTTAACGCGAACGGCTGCTTTCTAATCATAACACTTTTCATTTTTGTGATACTAGTTGTAATCTATTTATTCATTATATTTAAACTTAAAATGAAATAAATAATTTTTATTTACGACTCAAATAGTTTCATCTAAAACTACAAAAATTGTTTCAAATACTATTTATTTTGTTTTAATAATTTAATTTCAAAATTACTCTGTTCATAAATAAACATTTCTTCCATAACATTAGTCAAGTAATCAATCATTTTAATAAAATAAATATCGTTCAGTATAAATTGAAAAAAAAAATTTGATTCTTTACAAAAAAAATATTTGGAATTGTTTTCAAACTTCAAACGAGAAAAACAGTTAATAAATTAAACTGAAGTTAAGTAAATTTTAAATATCTTCGTCGAAATTATCAAAAATTATCTGCAAAGATAAAGAATACAAATTGAAAGATAATAGAAGAAATTTCACTAGTATTTCTAATAAAAAAATCGAAAACAATCAAACATTCTGAGTAAGGACAATTTAATTCTATTTTCTGGATAATTATCACTTTTAGAATTATCTAAAATTTACTACTCTTTTCAACTTAACACGGTTCTGTTCTAAACTGACCAATTCGGAGTTTATTTTATAGTTTCTACTGTGAAAAAAAAGAATATCAGTGAAATTTAGACGAGTTAAAATTTGTGAAAAGTTGTAAATAAATAAAATGCTCTTAAAATTTATTTTATATCATTTTCCAAATTATTACTATCAAAAGTGTTTATAAAAAAAAGAAGAATCGTTTTTACTATTTCTTGGAATCTAAACTAAAATTCGAAAAATTAAAGAAAGAAAAATGTTTAAAAGACATGTCAAATTTTTTAAAATCGTTTTTGGAATTTTTATTGCAACTTACATATTAATAGTTTTTTTAAAAATAATACAAAGAAACATCAACCAAAGTTCATTGCTTGATTTTTATGATAAAAAAAAAGTTCCAACTAATTTGGAAATAACCGAAAAATTTACTGAAAAAGAGGTGAGTAAAAAATTGAATTTATATTATAAAAATTTTAATTTGTGAATCTTTTTTTCTCTTGTAGAATTAATTGATTTATTAATAATTCTTATCAAGCTTGAGATTATAACAACAAAGAAAATATTCAGATTTTTCTAAAAAATTTTTCGAAATCAGGAATGGGGTTATTTTTTCATTATTTGTATATTACATTTATAATAGTAATTAATTAATTATTATACTTCATTTATAGTTACTATTAATTTTTTATAATTTATTTAAGCATAAAAGTAAAATTTAATTAATCTGTTATTATAATCAAAATTTAATATTTCAAATTTAAATAAAAATTTTTTTTTAAATTAAGAAGCTTTCAGTAAAATCTTGTTATTATTTAAAAACAAAAGATTTTTCGTACTGAAATTTGATTTGAATAGTCTACAAATAAATTACTAAAAGAAGTAGATATGTTTAGAAATTATAGGTATATAAACTAAAAATTTCATTCTAATTATTGTTTCAGTTGTGTAATTTTAATTAATTCTTTATACAAATTTTTAACGTTCGAACAAAATATTTTTCCAATACCTATGAAATTTTAAAAACATTATTGACTTGAATAAAATATAAAAACGTTAATTAAAAAATTTGTTTGATTTATTTTCATTCTTTGAGTTGTTTGATTATTAATAAAAAAATGGTATATTTATAATTAATAAAAATGTCCAATAATTTTAATATCAAGTAAAAGGGATTCTAGATAAATCCTTTGTATAAATATTGAAAAATAGAGTGAAAAGGGACTTTTTTAATATCAATAATTAATCCTTAGAATTTTAATAAATCCTGCGTTTTTTTTATAATGAAATGAAATTACTTTTTGCAGATGGAAAAAATGTCTGCATTAGGCAGATGGTTAATCTCATCCGATGTAAATCCTCCCCAAAATTCAAATAAAAAGAACAAACCTTATCTAATTTTAATATGGAAATATGGACCCTTCTTAGAAAATCGACACCTTAAACGATTTACAACAGAAAAGTAAATTTCCAAACAACATTAATTCATTTTTTTATCCCAATTTCAACAAATCTTGTTTCCTTAATAAAAAAAATCTTTAATTTCTTTTTTCTTAGACATTCACCTTGGGAAAATTGTTCAGTTCAATGTCTACTGTCATATAATTCAAATGACATTGAACGTGCAGATGCTGTGATATTTCATATTCATCGTATTAAAAATCGAAATGAGTTACCAGTGAGAAGAAATTACAACCAAAGATGGATTTTTCTAACTGACGAATCACCGCTTCATACATTTCTTCACAGACCACAAGAATTATCCAACTATAATAAACTTTTTAATTGGTCGATGACTTATCATATGGATAGTGATATTCCCGTACCATATGGAAGAACAGTGAAATTATCAACCCCATTCAAAGATCAATCATTACTGCATAAAAAATTAGAGAAGAAAAAGAAACTTCTCGGAATAATGTTCAGTAATTGTGCTAGTCTCAATAATCGAATGAATTATGTTCGTGAATTAAAAAAAGTACTCGGCAATAATCTCGATATTATTGGTAAATGTTTAAATGGTAATCGAACAGCGTGTCCCAGTCATTTTCGCAAGAATTGCGATTTATTGGAAAATTATAAATTTTACCTATCATTTGAAAATTCAAATTGCCGTCAATATTTAACTGAGAAAGTATTTTGGAATGCTTATGAAAAATTTGCAATTCCAGTTATTATGGGTGCACCTTACGATGATTGCGAAAAATTATTACCACCAAATTCATTTATACATGTTAATCAATTTTCTAGTCCATTAGCATTGGCTAATTATTTAATGAATTTGAATGAACATGGTAGTTATGGTAAGTATCATAAGTGGCGAACGGAATATCAAGTAATTAATGAACACGGTTACTTTGGAAGTGCTTCAAAACATTATTGCCGAGCATGTGAGGCACTTCACTATAATTCAATGAATAGAAAAGTTTACGATAATATTGAACATTTTTGGAGTAAAACAAAAGACTGTAATATTTATCACTAGAATTTTCTATATAATACCATTAATATCTAATTAATTTATTGTTATTTTTCAAATAATAATTAATTCATAATAATATTGAGTCACGTATTAAAATTTAATTTATATAAAACTAAAAATTTCTATTTTTTTCTTTTCTATTCCATTCAATAATAATTTTTGAAAATATTTCACACCATTTGAACGTTAAAAAATTAGGGAATATTTATCAGAATACTACATTTTCAGAGGGCTTCCTTCGTTCTAAATTTCATTTTAAGAAGTCAAATTAAAATTTGAACCGTAAGGGGGAATTGAAAAATTCCAAAATTTTTTTTTAAATAAACAATTTTATTGATTTCATTAATGTATTGGGGGAGACTGTAATGAATTTTAAATGATTTTCAATTTATTTAAAGGCCATAAGTTGAAATAATTTCGCTGTTTATTTAAATTATATGTGCTTGGTTTCCTGCAAGTTTATTCTCTAAAATTTCATTGTTATTCATTCATTCATTCATTTATTATGCGAATGTAATAAATGTATATATAAATACTGTAAATATTGTTAACTGACATAAAATGTAGAAATGAATATAAAATGAGCGAATACAAGATGAACTAATAACAAGAAAAGGTTTTTAAAAACATCAAAAATGAAATATAATACTTCATTCGTTAAAAAAATATTTTCTTATTTTGATAAGGATATAATATAATAAAAAATATAAATATCTAATGAGAAAATGATTTAAAAAATTGCAAATAAATAAATATATTAGGTATATAATAAATAAAAAATATGTGGCATTCATTATCCTATAAAAGTATACTCTTACAACTCCTCAGTTTCTTATATGAAACATTAGAATTTTTTTTTGTCATAAAGAAAGACTTCTTTACATATCTATTTTGAAATAAATTTTAATTTAAGAAGAACGTAATAAGTTAATAAAAAAAAGTGGTAAATAATTCTTGAAAATTTATATATAAGCAATTATGGATAAACTCGATAGCGTTACGTAAAGAATTTTAACGCCGCAGTAAGAGTCTGAAGAGCGATTGATAATGATTGCATTATTGTGAACTTGGTTGAATGTTATTGTATTATTAACAATGAATGATTAAAGTTTAATATTCTTCCTTTTTTTCGTTTATGAAGTGTTCTTTTCGTGATACTCCAATTGAGAGTGAATTCCATGTTTAAAATAATAACTCCAATTCGTTCAGCATTAAGTGGAATTGTTCAGCAAACAATTTTTGTAAAAAATTTAAGGTTCTATTCAAATATCATGGATAAGGAATATTTTGAAGGTCAATTGGATCGTTACAATGGAATAATAGTTGATTCAGCAAAAGAATCATGTAATGGCGAGAATTTTTCAAACCGTCTTAAAGGTAAATCATTATTTTAATAAACTATTAGAAAAAAATAATATTTTTTTTTCTTTAATGTACACTTTCGTACGTCACACTCTTGGACTGTTTACAACAAGTGTTACAATGCGCAGGCTTCTAAAGGTAAGCTTGCGCACTGTTTCGACAACTAAATTCAAAAAAGAATAACTTTTATCTTTATCTCAATAACTTTTATCCTCGTTTTATAATTATATAATTATTGAATTTATAATAATGGTATGAGAAAAAATTAAACACTTATAAATGTAAAGTAAAATGATCCCTAATATCAGAAACAATATAATAATAGTGATAATATAATCTATAATAATCAATAATAATAATACTAATAAATTTCAATAATTAATAATAATATAATTTTTATCTGAATAAATTTACAGCATCACTGAATAAATGGTTGGAGGAAAAAAGGCGCACAATTTGGTTTCGTGTGAATTTGGCGCAAGCAGAATGGGTGCCAATTTTGGCGCAAGAAGGATTTAAATTCCACAATGCAAAGGACGATTATGTAACACTATATCGATGGCTTCCTGTTGATCAAGAATCAAATATTCCACCCTATGCTCATACAAATCTTGGAATTGGAGGATTCGTTTATAATGAAAGCAAAAACGAAATTCTCGTTATTAAAGAAAAATATATAAAAAAGCCAATGTGGAAATTACCCGGAGGATATGTAGAACCAGGTTTAGCTTCAAAATATAAAAAATAATACCTTCTCATGTGATGAGAATGTAAAAATGTTTGAACAAAAAAAGATGTAAATTTATTTTCAGGTGAAAATATAAACGTTGCTGCAGAAAGAGAAGTTCTAGAAGAAACAGGTGTTACGGCAAAATTTAAATGCCTCATTGCATTTAGACATGCACATCAATGTGCATTTGATTGTTCCGATATTTATATGATTGCTTATTTAACACCAATGACATTTGACATAAAAAAATGTGAAAGAGAAATTTCCGAGTGTACCTGGATGAAGGTATAAAAATTTTGTCTATTTTGCTCAAAATTATTATCATTGCATTCATTTTTTAGTTATAGAAAAAATACTAATGAAGAATAAACAAATTTTCTAATTTTCAGGTAGATGATTTTCTAAATAATCCCGTAGTTCATGAAAATAATCGATATCTAGTTAGAAAAACTGTGGAATTTTTAAAACAACAAATAGGATTCGGAATTCACAATACTATACATCCAATTACAAACAATCCTATATGCATTTATAGTCTTGAAAATATGGAATAGATAATTATTACGTACAGTAATAATAAGATAGATACAATTTTTATAAATTATAATACCCTGAAGGATATAGAAAATAATATAATCTATAAAATAATATATTTCAATTGACGGATTTGTTAAATTAAAAAAAAAACTGTAAATGCCCGCAAACTGTGTCATTGTTACAGAAAAATTTCTTTGCACAAATGACGATTTCATTTTGTACCTGAGATGTAAATAATATAAATTGTAAAATAAAAAAGACTACATAACCTCACTAACTTTTATATTATAATGTTTTAAAAAACGTTTCTTTTATCATAACAAAATGAACACAATATCAACATAACCTCAAAAATGTTTTGCCGCTAAAACGCGCAACCGGCATAACACAATTTTGCCACAAAATATATAAAAGTTACTGTAAAATCTCGAACACTATACTTAAATGACACTAATACTTGAAAATTCTAACCCGAATTCACGACTTAACTGAAAATTATTAGAAAAATATAAGAAAAAAACACTAACCATGTTTAACAGGTGGTTGTCGTGCCTATCTTGAGACATACGATGAAGAGTCGGTGATAATTTAGACGAAACATTTCACTCGCGATTTTACAATAAACTATAAACTGTTTTAACTCTAAATTAACTCAAAACCACTAATCAAACACTGCAAATATTTCAAAAAAACATTTTAAAAACACTATAATGTGACAATACTGTTCAACTTTCAAACGGTGAACGGGGAATGTTTCGCGAGAGGAGAATATTCTCGAGAACTTTCGGTTCAGTAGTTTCTGATTTGTCCGCCATGGCGCTACAGGTATTGAGAAATTATTAAGCCGCGTTCTCAAGACGATCGCGCTCATTGGCTATTTATGCGCGCGTAAATTTGAAAACAACTAATAAAATGTTCGGATTAGTCATTCTACAGTGGCGCCATTTATGATTATAGAAAAGTCTGGAACTAAACACCTGTCAGTGAACAAAAATAAAAGCTATTATAAAACGAAAAATTATAAACGTTTTTTTAAATAAAATATTGAGTGTTTTAAATTAAGTAATTAATTTTTGTGGGAATGTAAAGATTCAGTGTCTGAAGAGCTTAAAAACTGTTCATAAAATAAAATTGATTTGATATCACGCGTTAATTTGTAAACATAACCTATAAATATTTCGACTATAACTAATTATTTGTAAATATTTAATTTTTTATACAATTTCGTCTATTTAGTATTAATAAAAATGGCTAATTAAATGTATAATATTTAATTTCTTTTTCATATTATGACAAGATATGGAACATAATCAATACTGTCGTCAACAATGTCCATGGAAGTAAACACTGATTCGAATATGTCTGTTAATTCTAATTCATTGGAATTACCTCCAGTATCAAAAAAGGAAAGTCAAGGGTTTATTGCAGATTTAGGAAAACTTAGAACATTCGAATTAAATGATCTCTTGGAAAGACAAGACAAATTACTTTCTAACAAGTGAGAAAAAATTTCTTATTTAACTTATATTTTTTTCTCTTTCATTAAAATTCTAATTAAATTTATATTTCTTTCTCTTTCATTAAAGTTTGTGCTATTTTTTCTGTAGATTCGTTATATCCAAACTCGTTGATAAAGGTGAAAAGCTAAAAGCGTTTAAGGAAAAAATCATAAAAGAACTTGATCATCGCAATGAAATTGACAATGCAGCTCGTCTTCTTTCAAAATTAAATATAGTTAAGGATGGAAAATCAGCAATGAATCAATTAGAATGGACGGGAAAGTATTCTGAAGCAGATACTGAAGAAAAAATTGTCGAATTAGACAGTGATGATGATGAGGATCCTATTCAAATTTTAGCTCAGGTTTGTTATATTTATAATAAACGCGAATTTTCTCTTTACCATTAAAAAAATACAAACTAAATTGATTCTTTAAAATTTGATTAAATGTAAAGCAATTAAAAAGTTCTATTTTAATTTAAAGCCAACAGGAACTGGTGTTCATAAAAAGAAAATTATTCACATACCAAAGGAAGAGAGTTTAATAAAACCCGAAGACTTGGAAAGAATCGAAAACTTTAATTCAAGTAACTCATTGGATTTGGAGCACGTGAAGCGTATTGTTAATATTGTTGAAAATCCCAATAATGAAAAATCAAAAGAAAAATTTATGCCTTATAAAACAACAAGGTCAAATGTACACGATCCTATGAAGGAAAAGGCTCGAAAGAAAGGTAAACATTGGGAGGTAACAGCAGCTACACCACCTCATATTATTCACGGAGCTGTCAAGTGTATAACTATTAATGAATCTATGCAATTGCAAAAGGAACAAGCAGAAAAACTAAGCGTAAGTTTTTATTAGTTTTAAATCCTAAATATTATGTAATTTTTATGAATTTTAGTTTAAAAATATTAAAAATTGAATAATTTTTTTCTGCAGGTAATTCAACTAGAGCATGCGGCCAAACGTCTTGCCGAAAAGTTCAAAATTCACAACATTGGATCTATGCCAACAATTAATTTGGAAAATTATCGAACAAAAGCAAATTCGGATTCTGAATCATCAGCGGAATCTGCAGACGAAGATGAAGAAGTTTACGACGAAGAAGCTATCGATAAAGATCGAACTGTTGCCATCTCTGTTCATAATTACGATTAATTTATTTTTTAAATGTCTTAAAAAGATCTACGAATGTTTAAATTTAAAAAGATCTAAAATTATATTTAAAGAATAGTCTATAAACTATAGTAAAAGAATAATTTAAAAAATACACTAAAAGAATATTTTATAAAAATATACTAAAAGAATATGTTCAATAAAATAGCTCTTGTAACTTAAATTAGTTCTTAATAAACTATTTTTCTATTGTATTTACGAGTTTTTAAAATTTTCCTTACTTTGATAAATAAAATTTTTTTTCTATAATTTAATGAGAGAAAAAAGGGAAAACTCACTTCGCAATTTGTACTTTTATATAAAAAACAGAAATTGTTTTTAAAGGCTTTATTAACCTCGTAATGTCTTAATTATATCCAAAACTGTTGATAATCTTAGTATAGGGTGCAACTTGCGGTGCGACTTTCTCTCCAGCTTGCTTCGTCAGTTTCTGTAACAGAACAAAAAAGAAATTTTAACATATTGTTCAAATTGAAAATTTTTTTAATTCTAAAATTTTGATTAATATTCTCAGCAAAAAACTGACAGCAATGCAAAAGTCTATATCTTTTGCTCAGTCGCAAATTACCATAACCATCATTGAGTAATTAAAATTAGATTTATATTTCCCGGATTTAGAATTCTTTCTTTTAATTATTATTCGAAAATTAGAGAAATAAATAATACTAATAACTAAATATACTAATAATAAACAAAACTAATAAGCATTAGTTTTATATAAAAGTATTTCTACAAAAAGTAACTATTTGTCAAAAAGATACTATTATTCTTTCATTAAATAAAATTTCAAAAGAAAACGACTTTAATGTTTATAGTGTAAATTTACAAAAATTAGAGAAAGATAAAAAGAATTCCAAATCCGTGATAAGAAATAATTTAGACAAAAGAAATATATTGGTGCAGAAATTACCTTTAGTTTATCCCTCTTTTTAACTTCAACAATAGACCTGACGCGCCTCTTGTTTTCGAGAGTACGTACAACAGACTTGTACTTCCAACCGACTTCGTGAGAAAGTCTTCCAACGTGACAGTACTGTAAAGAAAAGTCAACAAGTTAGTTATAATCAATAATATTATTCGAAGCAAATTTTGAAAATAATTTAATTAATAATCGAATAATTATTGCCAAGAGAAATGTATTACCTTCCTTCCTGGTTTCAAGCACATAACTCTCATCGCACCAGGAACGACAACACGTTTCCTTCTGTCGTAAGGTGGAGGACACCCTTCGTAGACTTTTAGTCTTCTCAACGCATCCTTTCCTCTTTGCGTTTTGTGAGGAACCATTCCTGTTAAAAATTTAAATCTGATTATCGAGTTTTTAAACATTGACGTATTATGACAATTAATCATTAAGCTTCATTCAAAATTGTTATTTTCACATTACTGTCAAATAATGTAGGTAAGAATATATGTAATCATATGCAATTATAGCGTTTTGAGAATAGAATTTTTTATTTAGTTTTAGTTTACTCACCACGGACTGTTTTCCACAAAATTTTGCTGGGAGCGCGGAAGTGGAATGGTCCACGAGCTGGATTGACATTACATCTTTTACGCAGGAATGACATAAACTTCAGCTTGTTTCTGAAAAATAAGAGTAAAAAAATTAGCATACACCTAAAAGACGTTAAAAAATTGTCAAATTTAATTTAAAATTCTCATAAAAAAGCTTTCGTTTCAAGATACATCAAATAATGTAGGTAAGATTGATAATAATCATTTCATATTCATAATTAACTTTCTTCTGGCTTGCAATTGTAATTGCTACAAGTAAACAATAAAATAATTACTAATATAGTGGATTTTGTTCAAAAATTATAATTAACAGACTTTGACAGAGTAAACAATAAAATAAAAATTAAAGAATTTAAGTTCATTTACCTGAAAAAGTTTCCAGAAATATTCAATTGTTCACTGCGGACAACAATAATTCTGTTACCTTCGAGAGTTTTCTTGGCAATAATAGCTGCCAATCTTCCAAGAAGATGGCCACGGCCATCTATAAGAATCGGCTGTAAAAAGAAAATGTTTATTAATTAAAATCGTTCAGAAATATTTTTCCTTCTTTTTTCCTATGCATTATTCAAAGATTAATTTGCAATATTAGTAGAATTATCTCTGATATTAATTAAAAAAAAACATTAAACTAACAATAGTCACGAATAGGCTCAATAGAAAATACAAAAGAACTTCTTTTATTCAAAGAGAAAAATTATAATACATTTTTAAAAGAAAAACATCAATTAAATTCTACAATGAGATTTTAACTTCTAAATTTATAAACGAACTTTAACGCAGCATCAACGCCTATAGAAATCCTAACCCCAAAATTTACTATACACGTGTTGAGTTGCATTGTCAAAACAATTTTCTCATACAATTATCAGTTAAATTTCATAAAAATTAAAATCCCAACACATAGAAAATTGTTTATTGCATTAATAAACAAGTGAAAGCACTCAATTTAAGCAAATAATAATAGATAAAGCAAGAAATGAACACGTGTATCAAACAGCTTTTCAAGACAATGTCAATTATTCGAAAAAAAATGGAAAAAATAGAAAATAAAACATTTTACATTGAAGTAGAATGTTCAGAGAATATTGTAAATATAATTGATTTACCCATGTTCGCCTCTTGATATATAAAAACTCTAATAAACAAGACACAAACCTTTTCACTGAAGCCCGTCATTTTGCGACCCGACCGGAAAAGAATACATAAAGGTTTTACACCGGAAAACGATGCGCCGATGCGGTCGAATATCTAACTAAAAATGTAAATATTGCCAACATAACAGCAAGCGCGCTAAATTCAAAAGTCGTAACTGTTATATTTCAATACGTGCGTGTACAATTTTAAATTATTATTATTAATAAAGAAGATATTGATAACAATTAAAATTATCAATTAGAGGACTTTTAGAAAATCAATATATGTAAAATGCTATTATTATAATATAATAAATAAGAATAAATATTATAAAATGAAAATAAAAAATAAAATAAATAAACAAAAATTTATAAGTAAATAATTTTATTATTAAACAGTCGTAAAAATTATTTGTTTAAATTTGTGTAATAAAAAAATTAGTACACTTAAAAATAAAATACAGTAAAAAATAATTTCACTGCAACCAAAAAATTAAAAAATTAAAAATCTACAAAAAAACTAAAATAATATAAAAGAAGAAATAAATGAAAGAAAGAAAATTTAAATAAAAAAAAATTCGTTGATTAAGAATTAGAAGTTTCCCTTCATTTGAATCGGATATAACTGTCAATATTTTTATACTTACATTAAAAAAAAACTGTGAGACGAATTTCCGGTAATTCAACATTAAAAACCAAAGCTTAACCATCTGCTCTTCAAGTCCTTGGCACGTGTCTTTTCTATCTATATGCACTTCGAGAAAAAAAGGGGGGACCATCCTGACGTTAATTTTTTAACGAGAAAGCATTGGAGCAGTAGAAATTTATTTTCCCTTTATGCTAAAGAATATAATTAACATAATGCTTCAAGAAAAAAGAAGAGATGGATCTTAACCAATGTTAAGAAGGTAAAAAAAAATTATTATAATACTTTCTTGGCTATTAAATTTTGTGCTAATTAAATTATGTAAATTGCAATAATTTAATTACAATCAAAAGAAGTTCACATGAATTTTTTTTTAATTAACAAAATAATTATGGTTCAAAAAATAAAAAAATATGAAAATAAAAATAAAATTTGTAAATTTTATTTTTATTTTCATATTTTCTTATTTTTTAAACTTATTTTGTTAATTAAAAAATATATAAACAAAATTAAAATATAAAAAATAAATAAAATACATGTATAATAACATGTAAATGAATAAAAGTAATTATTTTTTGTCAGGTCAATTAATTATTTTTTTTAACTAATTATTTTTTATTAAAAAATATTTAAAAAATAGTTTCAGCAAAAGAAAAATATTATGAATAATTAAATAGTTCGATTAATTATTAATTTTTATAAACTTTATAAACTTTATTAATTTTTATAAATTTCCATTTCAGGTTCAATGTAATTTTTAAAAATGGATTAGTTATAGATAAATAAGAAAAGACAAAATTTGAACTAAATATTTTACTATATTAATATGCAATGTTGCTTTAATATTGCTGCGTAATGTTGATTTTGTAATATGACATATATATATATATATATGCGTTTCTTTAAAATATTTATAAGTTAATAATAGATTATTGATGATATGCAAATGCAAGTTGAGTCTTATGCATTTCTAATATTCAACGGTTTATGAACATTAACCGTTTTATTCGTGACCTTTTCTTATTTGAAAGACCATTTGATAATATATCGAATTGAAAGGAATTTTATTAGAACTATTTTATCGCTAATGGAGAAAGTATACAAAATACAATAAAAATTGTCATATAATTAAAAAAGAAAAATACAAGATTTATATTATTTTCAATCTACAATCCTTTCTTTCTTGAATTTTTTTTTCACCAAATTTTTAATTAGTGATTGACTTTTTGCTTTCGAGTTGGTAAATTTTACTAATAAATATTAATTATTACTAATTATTACTATAATTTACTAATTCAAAAGCAAAAAGTCAGTCACTGATTCAAATTATTAAACATTTTTATTAATTTAAATTTAAAAGTACCTAATTTTTTTTTATTATTATTTTTTTAATTGCAGCTTAAGGGGAATATTTATAAGAAAATATTAATGTGCGTGAATGTTCAAAGTGTCCATGACCGTAAGACTTTCATATATGTGCGTCCTCGACCTTGACGTATTGTTGAAGAATTCTTCACATTGCAATTTCCCTTATAGAATTTGTATATTAAGAGAAAATTTTTTTCCCCTTAAAAAAATAGAATACAAATAACTTTGAAAAAAAATTTCACTACTGCATATGAAAAATTTTAAAAACATAAAGAAATATATATATATTTCTTCAGTAAGACGATATCTTCTTATAATTGAATAAAGTCGAGAGCTTAGAAGTAGAATTCCATTTAAGAGGAAGGAATTTATTTCAACTCATATTCCTCTTTTGAATAACGAAACTCGAATCCAGAGCTCTTCATATATAACAAATATAGGTACATATATAAATGATGTTTCTAAAATGGAAATTATGAAAGTTTCACAGTAGCTTCAATATAATATTATTATAATATTGAAGTGAAGTCATTTATTCATTCATATATATATATAAATTTCGTAAAGTGAAACAATTTTCAAGCTTTTTAAACTTTCACCTCACGTGTGAAATGTTCATACTGTTAAAAAGTTTGTCAAATTGAAACAAAGGACTTTCAAAACCATCTTTTGGTATTTAAATAAAGCTAATAAAATTTTAATTCCCAAAATTGGTTCTAAATAAAATATTTAAAGCATATTGTTTTAAACTTATTGTTAGATTTTCTCTTTATAAAAATGAAGAAATTATTTTAAAATAATTAATAGAAATTAATTGTATCGAATATGAATCTATAAATTCATTGATGAAAATTATATACAATATGCGCAGTGATATTAATTGTTTTTTAGTAAACAGAGGAAACAATTGACAAAAAAGCACTGAAAGGCGAAAAAAAGTGTTGAATTTAGATTTTTGATAAGTGCGTAAAAGCGTATAGGCACTTTTAATGTTGTCATATCAAGGTTTAAAGCTTCCTGCACGAAGGTCGCATCGTAATCGAATTCTCAACTTTTTGCCTGTTTATGTGTATATACACCTTATTTATTTTGACACAGATGTATGTTTTCATTTACAATTCGTAACCATATGTCTCTGAATCATAGGTGATTTTATTTATCCACTAAGCTACTGACACAGATTACTTCTCTAAATCTAATAATGAAAAAAATCCACTGGAGAGAAAAAAAATAGTGTCAAGTTTACTTATAAAAAAAAATCACTTAATTATATATACTGATAACTAAATATAATTAAAAAAGAAGAAAACTGAATTTTTACTCCGTTTTTCTTCTTTCTTCATTAAAAAAAAATTTCATTGAAGAGAAATTTTTATAATTATTAATAAAGATTGGACTTAAAAAACAATGTTCCCTTTAAACGCATATATGGTCACAGACTAACCGCATGGGAACCGTGTATACAATCCCAATGACTTATAAACATATACAGCACCCTATATAAAAATGTTTTTGTATATAGTGAATTTTAAAACTTCCGCTTTGAAAACCGTGTGATGGAAACTCATTACCACGGTTGCACGAACTTACAAGCGGCTATTATTTAATTTGCACACGTGTTTTTAACGCGTTAAGACAAAATTTAAATGAATAACAAAATGCCAGATTAGTTATTCCACTCTAGATTTTCAGAACATTGCCCATGTATTGCTGCTCTGTCTATTTTGACTCTATTTTGTAAAATATGTTATAAACACTGTGGCAATTGCACTGAAGAAATATCGTCATAACAATATATTGCAATAATTAATTAGCAATTTCAAAGCTATGTAAAATAATTTTTTTTTTTTAAATTAACTAAAATATTGTCAATAGATTCAGGTTTGCCTTAATACTGCCAATAATGTTATGACGATATTTCTTCAGTGCAATTGCCACAGTGTTGGCTAAAAAGAATAGCTACAGCTGTGCCCTAATACGAAGAAAATTATTGTGATATTTCTTCTCAATCTTTCTTCACTTACAATTTGCAAAACCAGAAAATAAAAGTTAACAATCAAAACAAAGAACCAACAACCCTTGCTGGAATTTAGAGAGTGATTCCCCAACATGAAAATTGAAAGAAAAAAAATTTCACTTAATTCTGATGATGATGATGATCGAATACACTCTTCTCCAGGCAGAAGGAGAATGACGTCATCTCCGGGACCAAGTGGAGAACGTAGGTCACATGACATTTCCAAAACTCAATACGAATCGAGAGGACGTTCTCGCAGTTAATATATGTACACACAAAACGGGCGGGGAGTTTCCAGACGTTGTCGCCGGTTCACATTGCTGCTCGAGGGATCCAGTACAAGTGCCGCTATCGAAGCGTAAACATCTCATGTCTCTTTAAAAATTAAGTGACGTAAATCATCTGCAAAAATTTTTTTCCAAAAAAATTTTTTTGTGCCCGAAGAATAAAAAAAAAGTTTTGACAAAAATTATAAAATTTGCCAGTGTAACATTTAGAGTAAAAAACCATGGCTTGTAATAGAGCTACAAAATCAGGATTTGCTGCTGAGGCGCAAAGAAAAGTAAGAAAATGTTTTTTTAAATTTTATCTTTTTTTCACCCTCGTTATTAAAATTCCCTTTCTTATTATTTTCACAATATAATAAATAATAGAATAGATAATAGAATACATTTTGACCCAGATTAAACAAAATCGATGTAGGTCCATTTGAGAAACTGCAAAACTGTTAGCATGCAGAATTTTTTTTTTTCTAAAAAGTACTCTATAGAAAGGTTAACGTTACGTTGTCCATTAATTAATTTGTCCATTTTTTCATTTTCTGATATTTAACAATATTATTTTACCCTTCTTTTTCACTATTATAATAATTAATTACTAACCCATTCACTGTATGTAATATGAACTTTTGCGCGAGCGCCCTGACCCACATTTCCCGGAATTCAGGGATATTTTCCCGCGCTGATAAAAAGCTGCTGATGTTAAAGGATTAATTCAAAAGAAGAGAATAAAATTTCCATTTTTCATTCCTAGAGCGCAAATAATTGGAATTTTTAATTACATAATTGTCTATTTGTGGAAATTACGTTTCAGTCTAGAGTTCAAAGGTAATTATTATGCACCTGTTGATTATGGACAAACGAGAATGAATTAACTTAACTGCACAATTGATTAAACTGTTACATGAACAATTTGTTTATACATATAAGATTACAAATTTTTTATATTTTATTGTTTGTTATATTTATTGTTGATCACAACTTTTCTAAGGATGTCAAATTGAGACGAAAAACGAATCAAAAGTTTTAGAAAAGTTGTGATAGTACATATTAAGCAATGGTTTAAACTTTTTAAAACGGGGAATAATTTCGAAGATCTTTTTCTTTAAAATTATACAAAGTTATTGTTATTTATAGAAGCATTAAGGAATGGGTTAAACTTATTCAAATAGGGAATAATTAAGAAGAACTTGTCCTTCAAAATTACTATTATTTGCAGAAACATTATAATTAAACTTTTTAAAGCAGGGAATAATTTTGAAGTGCTTTATGATTATTTATAGAAACATCAGATTATGGCTTAAACTTTTCAAAGCTTTTTGTTCTAAATTTCTGAAATGAGACGGAAAAGTGAAGTACACAAGAGAAAAGCTCGTGTTGTTGTTGTCATCTAATTAAATTAAGAGACTAATCTAAGCCATTATACAAGGAGATAAAAATGATGTCACCTGTTGATTAGAAAGACAAAGGAAAGTGTGGGTGCTAGGAAATTTGTGTTTGTCGAAAAAAGAAAGACATAAAGGAAGAAAGAAAGAAAAAATCGATTTCGATAATGCAGGTCACAACATGCAGTAATAACAGCTGCTAAACCTTCCTCTTTCGAATCTCCTCTCTGTTTGGAAGAGAATTAAAATGAGACCCAGTTGCCAAGGAAGGGAGCGTCCTGCAAAACTTGCTGGCCATGGTATACTTCTCTCTTCTTTGACGTTCCTTTGCACCTTAATTTGTATTAGTATTTCAACGTACATATATGCTTCTTCTCCACATATATGCTTCCTCACGAAAATATATATCCGAAGCTTATACACTTTATACAGTTCCAGCAGCTCATACAGGGTGGTTTTTTAACCGGCATTGTGTCTTCTACGCAGCACGTGACTCTACATTTCTATTAAATTGCATTCCTTTCTTGAAGATAGAAAAGAAAATTCTACTTCTGTTATTTTTCCTTCATTTCTTTGACAATGAAAAACATTTCCATCAATTTCACGTCTATCATTTTTCCAATAGAGTGGTCCACTCTACTTGATAATCCGAACTACTCTAATTATTCGGGCAGGTCCTAGTTCGACTTTGACTCAGAAGATACTCAATAAAATTTCTTTATTTTTACAAGATTTCTGTAGCAGTGTAAAAAATTTTGGTTAAAATTTTGGCTTCAAGATGAGGAAAAAGTCCGGATAATAATAAAATTGTTCTCACTTTAATTAAACGTTTCCTTTACTTCTTATTTAAATTCAATGTTTGAATTCTGAATTCAATTCTTCCGCATTTGTTGGTTTTCATTTCTTCAGCAATTGTTTCGAAAAACAAGAACCGCAACAAAAGTTTTCTCTCCAATCGCATATAGTATATTTGTTATTTATGCAAGTGGAAAATATCAGTTTTGCGATTCTAAAGTTTGGAATGCGGAGTTTAAAATCTGGAATATATAGTGGAATGCATCATAAAATTCCAGGGACGGCTTTTATCCAGTCAAACGAGATGAAAAATAATAACAATTCCAAATACTGTATATACAAGTGCGGTTACTATTTTAATTTTCTTTTTACATGAACTACGTTAACAATATAGAGAAATTCTTTTTTCGCTACAAATGTGTATTATATATTCTTGTTATCTGCTTCATTGCGCTTTCAAAAGTGCATCCCATACAATCCATTTAGTTTTAGTTTAAAGACATAAAAAATATATATCTATTTGTGCAGGGAAAGTGCTCGAACATCGTTCAAATATTCTTTGGATGTGCTCATTATAATGAACTACAAAGCGAGAGAAGGATTTTTATATTCGAAATCTTAATTTATTTTTGTTTCTTTAAAAGAAAATAAAGAAACTATTCTGTATTTTCATACAGAGATTTTCTAAGATTCTGAAATAGAGACACCATCATGGGATCATTAATTTATCAAAATGTTGCATCTCAACAATTATTTTGAAACGTTTTTCGTCTCAACTTGATATTCTTAAAAAAACTGTACAAGTACCGAATGATTTGAGTCTCTAAGAACGTAATTATTGAAAAATCATTGACAAATCATTATCAAAATTATCATTATCAACTCGTGAATGTTTCTGTTTTTTCAGCTCTTTCATTTTTCGAGACTAACATACCTACTGATTATTCCACTATCAATTAATTTGCTCTTTGATTACTGTATCTTCAATAATTTATTTTCCTTCTTATTAAAATAAATCTATTAATTTTCCCCAACCAATATATCTTCAATAAAGACTATGATTAATGTATTTTTAATTAATTTGCTTTCGATTATTCACTTATCTCAGCGAATTATACAATTTCAATTAAAACCAGACAAGAAATTGCAAAAATAAAACTAAAAATGTAAAAATTGTCATAATCGAATCTTTTAAATTTTAAATAATTCAAAACATTTACTTCTTATTTTTAACTCATATATAAAAAAAATACAATTAGCTTAAAAGAAACGTTTGGAAAAATGCAATTTGAATGATAGTGGAAAGGAAAAATAGTATTGTGCAAAAAAAAGTTTTACACTCGTCCATGACGAAAGAAGATATGGTTATCGCTGTGTACTACTCTTGGAAATGTAATACGTGCCTATTATATTTTCCCGACTCCTAAAGTCGTTCAAGTTAATGAATTATTATATAAAAAGTTTTACAATTAAGAGCAGCAATATAAACTCCAGTTTGAAAAACATATTTCTACATTCGTGTAAATTATTTATTTTTCCAAATTTTTATTTTGCGAAAATTATCCTGAAATATTTTTACGCACTAAATATTTTAATTTCGCGTATACAGGAAATGCCTTTCTTTCGCAATAAGATTTAAAGAAAAAAAAAAATCTCAGGAATGCGAATTTGTGAATATTGTGAATAATGAACAATAAATATTTAATGTCAATAACCTTATGTTTATCGAGTGTATTTACTCTTCAAAATCATTACCATCATAATTAGTAGTGTTATCATCATTACGTATCACTATCATCAATATTATCATTAACATTATTATCATTATCGTTATTTTAATTATTATCATTATTTTCATTATTATTATTATTATCATTATTGTCATTTTTTATAATAAATATTAAAATTTTAGGTATCAAAATTGATGTTTTAAAACAACAAATATTTTTCGAAGTAATAGGTATACTTAATTGAATGAGAAAAATGTTTGAGCAGGAAAAAAAGAAAGTGTTTTTTGCTAAAATTCGCTTTACTGATAACAAACCGACTTTCTTTGTTTTACTTTCACTTAATGGGCGCGAAAATATTTGAAATTCTTATAAAATGATTTTACATCTCCCCCGCATATTGTATGTGTTTATCCACATGTTGAGCGGAGGGCAAAATTAAAGAGCAGACCTTCTCGTATATGGATTTTATAAATTCAGTGAATTTAAAATTCCTGATGAAAGATACCATTTATATTTGCACTCAAGACAGAATATTGTGCTTCGTTACGTGTATATGATGGAGGAAATCAATCCCTAACGACCGGAAAGTAACCTGAAGAAACCACAAGCGCGCACTTTCCATTTCAAAATCATTTTTATGTGTATTTACATATAAATAATTTTTTTCTATTTTTATTATTATAATCGCTGTAATTAATCGTTATTTTCGTCCTTTTGTTTAATTGTTGTTTGATATTTATTTATTAATATTCTACACTTAATGTTGTTAAATATTGTGCGACAATATTAGAAGATACTCTATTTAGTATACGAATGTTTATTAGTGACTGCGACTTTTTGCTTTTGAATTAGTAAATTTTACTAATAGATGAGTAGAAATTACGATTTATGAATAAAATTTCCTAATGCAAAAGCAAAAAGTAAAATTAGTAAACATTTTTACCAATGCATAGAAAGTAGAATTGGAAGGTAGAAATCTTCTATTGGAAACGTTTATACAATTCTGTCGGTATTTAATCAAAGTTTTTCTTTTCCATAGATTTTCTTCAACAGTGAAATGCAATTATTTTCACAATAACAGCTAAATGCTTTTAACATTTTAATCTTTGGAATTTTCCTTTTATAGAAAGTAATAGGGAGGATTGGAGAGATTCTGTAAAATTTCAATTTTGCATCGAAGAGTTGAATATCGAGGGGAAAAAAATGATATTATTTTTATATTCCTCAAAACCAAAAACCTCCATTACACTCCGAAAAATTGCAAAAATGAATCCTTATTAATTATCTGCTCTTTATATTGGCAAAAACTAAAAATACTCCATTTACACGATTCTTTTCTAAACGAATTCAAATGAACAAACTTTATTTATTTACAGCTCTTCGGATTAAATTTTGCGTCAAGTTTAAAAAAAAAATTAATGCACAATTAATAATTGTATGAAATTTCGCAATTCGCGAATAGAAGAGTAAATTAATTTATAACTTTTTGAATTCTTCAATGACCTTGACGATCATTATATGAAGAGAATCTTGAATATGTATATTATATTGAACGAATATGGCAAACAGAAAGTGAAAATCGAGGGTCAAGTCAACCTTATACGGCAGCTCTTTCTGTTAATTTGTATATAGATTTTATGACTCATTCATGCGCAGCATATCTTCTTCCTTATGTCATATTTTTTTCCATAAGCGAATGAATCGCTCTAAAACTTGTTAATTTAGATATATATTTTTAAATACGTCACAGCATTTTGTTTTCATTCATTCATCACTACTATACACAACGAAATCTAGAATATTTCGGAAATTATTGAAATTCTTTCTCACCGCGAGTGTTATGTAAAATTTTATAAGCATAACTATGCATAATGATAGTATTTATTTCTGCATGATTCTACATCCCGGGGGGCAAATAACACTTTCTAATCTTTAATTATCTCCTTCACCTGAGAGAGAGAGACTCTATACGCGATTTTATTTTTACCGTATACAATAAATAAAGTTTGCAAAATAAATTTTCAAACATGAGTATAGTTGCGCGCTTCCGAATTCAAATTGAGACAAAAAACGAATCAAAACGTTGCTTTGAAGCAATTTGTCTCAATTTTGATATCTGCAGAAAAATTCGGTTAGTACTGTAAATTATTTTTATTAAAACTAAACTAAAATGCCGCGCTTATTAATTGGATGTAACTTCACAAAAGTCGAGATTGAGAACTTTTCAAGAAAATACTTCAAAAAAGAGAAAAGAAAGAAAAAGAAAGTTTTGAAAGAAAAGAAAACAAAAATTTAGTCTCAATCCATAGAGAGTAGTCTATCGAGAATATTTACATGTAGTATCACGTGACCTATCAGTCGCCCTTAATTTAATGTGGTTATTCAATTTGTCCCTCGACATATAAAGTCAGTTGCGGTTAAATAAATCTTTTTGTTCGTTAACCCCAAGTTTCGCATGTATTCAATTCTTAATGGCATAGAAGCAAAATTATCACCATAGCCCAAAGTACTTAAAATAGCAGCAATTTTTGACAATATTACGTCAATGTTGCTGCAAGTTCAAGTACGTTGTGCTTATGCTTAATGATTCTTATTTATTTCAGTTTAGTTACTTTCAGTTCAGTTTAGATTTAAAGTTAAAAATTCTCTTTCGGTGCTTCGGAATAAGTACAAAAATTTTTATATCCTGACGGAAATGATTCAATAGCATACTTTTCCAATTAGTAATAACCTTGTTCTTTCTAATTACGCGCCTTTATTTTTATGAAAGCATATGATTACTCAGTATTTTCTATAAATAAATCATCGCGCAGACGATAATTACCTAATTCATTCTTTTCGAATAGTATAGTGACTTTTTCGATTTGTGCGATGTGAGCTAATAATCATTTCTTGACCTTATCAATTTGTCCTTGAAGTGTTTGATCACTTGGAAGCAATGCCAGGTTTGGATTTGCAAAATCACTTCATTCAGACTTCTCTCTTTCTCTCTCATCTTGAGACGTGATTCCTATACACTCGAAGGATTATCGAGAAATAATATGGGTAGAAACTTGTTGCTTTTATACTGTCCATACATGGACAAACTGTTGAGCAGCCTTCAGAATTAGTATTTGAAAAAAAACCACATGCATGTGCCACGTTGCGGTATTACCTGTTCACAGTTCACAGTAAATGGGCTGACCATGCGAAAAAAGTGGGTCGGTCATCAAGAATCTCTTAATTCATCACTTTTTCATGTTGGTGTATTACCTTTAAAAATTTTATTTCAAGTATGAAGACACCAATTAACAATTTTACTCTTTTGATAATTTTTCTTGATCAAAATAGGTAGGATTTCAAATAGGATCTTTTTAATTTCCATTTTTATTTCATCAATTCAAGATTCGAAAATGAAATTTTATTTCTCTTTTGAAAATTGTTTCTTTGAAAACACTTTTTCGCGCTTCTCTCGAAAAAGTTCACGAAGTTTTTTTTATCAGTCTTATCTTATCTTTTAAGAAAGTAATCATTAAATTGACGACAAAAATGGAAGTGCAGACCTGTTCTCCTTGCGAAAAAAAAATAATCGAATCTGCGAGTGCATTGTATTTTTTCTTAATGCAAAAAAGTGAAAATCCGTTTTGGTGTTGTCCCAGTTAGTACCTATTAATTTTATACGTACAGATCGACATTGAATTTCAAAAGTAGTTGATCGATAAATGAATAGTTCTCGATGTATTCATTATAAGGATGCATAAGTGCATAACGATGAAAGTGGTCAAACTAGTTGGAACTATTCCATTTATGATCAAGTTTTATGGCTTCGTTAAACATCTCCTTGTGACGTAATTTTAAACAATATGCAATCAACGTCTATAAAATGTATATGATTTATCTTTTTTTTCAATAGAAATAAACACAATTACTATGAAACTCTCTCTTTTTCTCTAGAAAGATTTTCTCTTGAAAATCAATGATTTTCTTTTTAATCGGGAATTTTATTAAAAAAAATATCTGGCTCCCAGCAATAGTAGAATTTTTTTCTTAAAATATAAAATAAATTGAGCTGATTTTTTTGGAAAATCTAAATCTTCTAAAAGATGTTTCTAAAGTCTGCTTCCTGTACAGCCGGAAGTTCAATCATCTTCGATGAAACTAGGTCGGATTTTAGGACATTGAAATTTGGATAAAATTTATACAAAATTAGAATTGTTAGATTAGAATCATATTATTTTGAATTTGAACAATTTCACGTTTTTGATATTAAACTTTGCATCAATTTTCAATGAAATGAATCCAGATGAAATAAATCTGAATACAAGAACCAGACGTACAGTAATCATTGGATTAAAGTGGTCCATGTCTGATTCTTCCAACCGGACGTAATTTAGAACGTATCAATAAATCTACAAATGTACATTTATAAAACATATTTCGCAGATTCGTGTTTTGTCTCAATTTTCAATCCTTAGAAAAGCTCTGAATTTGAATCAAAGAAATATTTATAAAAAAGGTTTCTTAATATTTTTCATTATTGCGGATAGATTTTCGATTTTTGAATGTGAAAGTGGATTGTTCATTGAAGGTAAACTACGTGTTGGCCTTAACGTATTTTCCTTTTTAGTTTAGGGACACCGACTTGTGTACATGTATTTATATATTTATATTGTATAAGTATATAAAATGTAGTATATGCTGCTGTCACCCAAGAAACTTTCGTTCGTTGAATTTCAGTTTCAGGGTAGGGCATTTGGGTGCGACCCCACAATTTTTTTTTACACAATAGCTTTCTTCACGTTAGTACCTATATACAACTATCGTGCCTAGAAGATTACACCGCGAAGAGACTTGAGATCTCGTGATAGATGTTGTTTATCGGTTTTTTATTCAAGAGACACACACTACATTTCAGGAAGTCTGCTGGATTAATCTGACAATAAATTTTCAAATAACAAAACCTTCTTCACAGTGTCTCAAGTATCCGTTATATTTGTGCATATGTTTGCTATATATTATCGCATATTCGAATTTAATAGAATTCTATTCGATTTTTGAAATTAGAAAATGATCAGAAATTATCATACTTCAAGTAAACAATTTTTCTAAATGAGATAATTGCTAATATAATGTATAATAGCTATAAATAAAATAGTAACTTATCAAAACAAAAGTAGTTCACATGAAACAATTTTGCTATTCAAGAGATTATTTTTTTCTCTGCTATCACAATTTCTACAATAATTTAATTTGAAACTGAAAGTGACTCATTAGATTGGTATGCGCATTATAATATTCCGTCCTGGTATCTAGAGGAAAGTAAATTTCTTCATCGTGACCAAAAATTACAAGACTCTTCTCTTTGCCATCAGAGAATTATTATTTTACAATAAAAATAAATAACTTCCATTTTCAATAAAAAATAATAATAAATAATATAGATTTGAACTGAATTCGAATAATTTAAAATAACTAGAAAAACCTTGAGTGCGATTTTAAAGATTACAAAGTTTGAGAGAAAAATATGTAAAAAGATTGCGTGAGTGAAGTGTGAGTAGAGTTTTTTTAAAAGTGTGATTATACAAAGCGAGAGAGGATGGAACGTTTAATATTCTAATTATCTATGGTACCGTGAAAAATTACGTCATATCTCTTAAACAAGAGAAACAATTTATATGACAACAGGTGATTCTATGCATGCCTAAGTTTTCATAGTAGAAAAAAAAATGATTCACCTATACACTATATATTCAATGTTCAACGATAAACCTTCATCGCTATATGTTTGAATCGTAACTGTAAACTGCATTCTGCACAAGGAGATTTGTTCCATTTGGATCATCATTTATTTTCAATAATCCCCTGTATTGTATAAAACAACAATCCTCTTTTTTTAGAGGAAGAAAAAAATCTAGTCTTTTTTTTAAAGGAAGAAAAAAATTCTAGTCTTTTTTTTAAAAGAAGAAAAAAAAATTCTCTTCTTTTTTTTTAGAGGAAGAAACAAATTCTCTTCTTTTTTTTCTAGCAAGAAAAAAAATTATCGTTTTTTTTAGAGAGAGAAAAAAATTCTTAATCATTGCAATTTAATTTATCTACATAATCAAATTAAATTAAAAGTTTTGATATTAATTTTTATATTTATTTAAATATCTCTTGTTTTCTAATAATATTTTGTAATTATAATTTCATTTCACTTCGTTATCTTTTTTCTCACCTTCAAAATAATTCCAAATTAATTTACTCTTAACTACTTCATTTCCAGTAAATCTCTTAAATTGACGCGAAGTAATTAATTGTTCAATTAAACGAATCAAACAGTTGAGCAATTCAATTATTTAATTTTTCGAAAAACTACCTGAACTTCACGTAAAAAAATGTTTTATTTAAAGCAAATATTGAGTCAAAAAAAAGTATATTTTTCACAAAAACTACTAAATTATTTACTTTTTTTAAATAAAATTTCTATTCAGCAGAAATAAAATTTATTTGAACCGAATAGGATTTATTTGAACAAAATAACATTTATTTGAACAAAATAATATTTATTTCAACCAAATAACATTTATTTGAACCAAAAAAAATTTATTTAAATCAAATATTAATTTAGTTGGCTCCGAGTCAAATACAGTCGACTCTCGATAGAATCTCAAAAGAGAAAAAGTTCAAATTATCAAGGATCTTAATTATCGAATATTTTAAGTACCAAAATTTCTTCAAATGACAAGAAAAAAAATTGAATTTCTCAATAAATTGATTTTTTTTTCCTCTTTTTATTATTGAGAGTTGACTGTATATTTTTTTCTAAGTGTGAATTTCTTCAAATCTTTTTAAAACAAGAAGAATTCAATACATAGTATTACAAAATATAATATTTAATATTTGTAATTTTTTTTTAAGGGAAAAATAGGGAAAAAATTTGGTTCATTGAACAGTTTAAGAAACAATGAACTTGTACACCGTCCGAGAGGAGTTATTGGGTCGATGACTTTATATCGTGTATAAGTACAACACTATTCGTTTTGCAAACCCTTCTCTGTACAGGATGTGTTAGTTTGAAACATTATATTATGTAATTAATATAGTAGCGCGCACGAGCGAGTAAACCAATGCGTTTTACCTTCATTTTTGAGAACACTCCAAAGAAAAAGAAAATAATTATGACTATTGAAGCCGAGGGAGAAAAAGTAAATTTCACTCGCACACTCTTCTATTATAATGACGCAACTTTTATAAATTATCTCGAAAAATATAAAAAATTCTACAGATTTTGTTTTATGGCAAAAAAATCTCCAATATTGATTGATTCTGAGAATTGTGATTAGATAATTATAACGAGCACAAGAGTTATTACATTCTCTCAATAATTTCATTTTCTAATATTTTACTTCCACTTTCGTTTTTTTCTCTACTTATTTCTAATATCTTTCATTATTTTCTTGCTTCTCTAGTCAAAATATTATTTTATACAATACTTTTTATAATTATAAATAAATATACAATCATCTTTTGATAATTAAACTTTCGATTTTGGGTGCATAGAAAATAATGTTGATACTAAAAACATTCGATAAATAAAACCTTCGATATTTGAACTTTTCTGTTCCAAGTTTCAATTTATTGAGAGTCGACTGAAGAAATAATTTTTAGTCACCAATTTATACAATAATTTTATGACTGCGGAAAGAAATTTTGTGCATAAAAAATAATAATAATAATAATAATAATAATAAATAATAAATAAAATAAATAAAAATAATAAATGAATAAAAAAAAATGATAAAAATAATAATAATAAAATATGAATGAAATAAAATATGTATCATATTAAGAATACTTTACATTTCAATGAAGCTGAAGAGAATAAAATTTGTTTAAAATAATTAACTAGCGGCGAGCTTCATTTTATTTTTGTCATAAATTACTAAATTACCTAACATTTCATATTGATTAAGGAGAAAATTTCCTTATTTATATAATTTTTTATTGACAAGTTTAGTATATAAAAAAAATATATTAATAGAATAAAAATTTGAAATCTTGCCTCTTATTTAATATTCAAGTTACTTAATAAATGCATTTATTATATAATAATGCTTCGGAATTTTAAAGCTTATGTGTATTTGCTATTTATAAACGTGAAATCACCGGATAAGGAACTGATAGAGATGAAAGACTAGAAATATTATATGAAAATGTCTAAAAATGGTCTTTACCAGTCACAATACATTTATGACATAAAATTATTGTTCAAAAAAAAATTTAATTTCTTTCTTTATCCATATTATACAGTATTTATATATCTACTGCATAAAATTTTTGCAAGTGAAAGAAATGTGATAGATTTATGTATATTATTCAACTGTACGTGACAATATTTCTTGCTTATCGAGACGCGCTCATATTATCAGTTATAAAATATGTATACTTTGATAAAAATAGTACCTAATTTTTGTTTTTTACTGTTAAAATTTTAGTATGTATTATAAATACTGGAACTTTAGCAGTAAAAACCAAAAAATTGAATTTTATGTTCAAATTGCAATGATGAATTTAAAAAAAATTTTTTTTTTTTTGATTCTCGTTTTTTTCCAAAAATTTGTGAACAATATAATTATTATTTAACATGACTATTAATTTTGACCTTTGACTATAAGGAACAATATTTATAACAAATTAAGAAAAATGAATGAAAATAATAAAAAATTGAATTTCTAATTTTCTGTTGCAGATTAATAGCAAATACAGTGAGGAATTAGCTCAGGAATGTTTAGAATGGATAAAAACTATTACGGGCGAAAATATCAGTACAAATGGAGATATGGATAATTTTTACGAAATTTTAAAGGATGGCGTTCTACTTTGCAGGTATTTTTCATTTTCTTCTAATTTAATAAAAGCAGTATTTTTCTAAATAAAAACGTACTTTTTTAACAAAAAAATTTTTTAATAAACCAGTTTTTAATAAAAGAATATATTTTAAAAAAATTTATTTTTTAATTTTCAATAAAATAGTTTAAAATAGTTTTAACTATTGTAAAATAGTTTTTTTTAATAAAATTGCTTTTTAATAAAAGAATTTTTTTAATAAATCTGTTCTTTAATAAAAGAATTGTTTTAATAAAACAGTTTTTTAATAAAAGAATTTTTTTAATAAAACTGTTCTTTAATAAAATAGTTTTTTATTTAAAAAAACAGTATTTCAATTTCATGAAACAGTATTTTTTGAATAAAATAAAAAACTTTTTCTTGCAGGAAAAAAAACTTTTTTCATTTACTAGAAAAAAATATAATACTTTTTTATAATATAGAACAATACTGAAAAAATAAAAAATTGTTTGCTAGTAAAATAATATAATTTGATAAATTTAATTTCAAAAATTGATAATTTCAATTATTGTTACAGGCTTGTCAACCAAATCAAGCCCGATTCTGTTAAAAAAATTAATCAAACGACCATGTCTTTCAAATGCATGGAGAATATTAATGCATTCTTAGAAACGGCCAGAGCTCTTGGTGTTCCGGCTCAAGAAACGTTTCAAACCGTCGATCTTTGGGAAAGACAAAATTTGAATTCCGTTGTAATTTGCTTACAATCTCTCGGCCGAAAGGTAAACTTTAAATTTTATTATCGAATATAAATAATTAAACGGAGGAAAAAATCATAAAACAGATTTTTATCCTCTTCGAAATAAAAAAAATAGAAAAAATATTTGAAATTGATATGAAATTTTCTATTTTTGTTTCAATAATCCAAAAAAGAAATAAGAAAATATAGAGAAAAATAATTATTAAAAAAACTTTTTTTCTAGGCTGGAAATTTCGGTAAGCCAAGTATTGGACCAAAAGAAGCTGACAAGAATGTACGCACATTTTCTGAAGAACAATTGAGAGCAGGCCAAGGTGTAATTAGCTTGCAATACGGTAGTAATAAGGGCGCAAATCAAAGTGGGATTAATTTTGGAAATACTCGACACATGTAAAATGATCATATTTTTTTCCCCCTCCTAACACTATAAGTTATACTTAAACACTTTACAGTCCTATTTTCAAAATTATATCTCGCAATCAAAGATTTATTATTACAGTATAAATATTATACTGTTAAATAATTTCATATAGACAATATAACAACGAAATTGAGGGACCACGATATTTTTTCTTTTTTTGCAAATATTTCCATGAAATCTCATTAAATATTTAAGAGAATATTTAAAATAATTCCTCTACCAAGTTATATTTGTTAAAAAGAAAAAATATATCACAAAATCAAGATTGTTTTTCACCAAAAAGATAATATTATCAATATTATCTAAGCTGATTATTTTACAAAGCTTCGCTTTTTTTCGAAAAAAAAGAATTCTATTCAAGATATTTGCAATAAATAAAAAAAATCCTCTTAATTTCGTAACGGTTGCTAACAAATAATAATGTCAATGTAAATGGCCTAAAACTGACGGTCTCAAAACGTTACAAATATATATCTATATAGTTATATAATTCTAGTAAAATATAGAAAGATTACTAAGACTCAAAAAACATCTTCAATATTTCACTCGAACCTTCAAAAAAACATGATTATTCGACCAATTTAAATAATTTTATTTAAGAATTTAGTGAATAATTTTGTAATTCTTATTTTGATTATTATTGTACGACAAGACTGTGTCATTATACAAAAAAAAAAGATATACGTTTATATATATTTTGTCAGGAGCCATTTAATTACGAAAACAATGTGAAATCAAATATAGCGTTTATATTCATACAAGTATAATGTATGAAATATTCAGATATAGATATTTTATTACTGTTATTATACGATAATTCTATATTTGATAATGTGTAACAGAATTGATTGAGAAAAAAAAACTGTCGTTACACGAAAAGTAATAATTTATGTTATTATATATTGAAAAAGTTTTGAAAATTTAGAAGAAAAAAGAAATTATTTTGTACAAAACATATTTTGATGATTAAAATATTGTATAGGGTCTTCATTAGTCATTGGAGATACCAATGAAGAGAAAAACACAAAAAAAGTGTCAACTAATAAAGAAAATTTATCTAAAGAAACTTTTATATTTCTTTATCACTTCTTATTCCCGTATCTCAACATTTTTCAAAGTTTTA
Organism: Leptopilina heterotoma; assembly: GCF_015476425.1. NCBI lineage: Eukaryota > Metazoa > Arthropoda > Insecta > Hymenoptera > Figitidae > Leptopilina > Leptopilina heterotoma. The sequence goes on from NW_025111202.1 coordinate 1,031,726, forward strand.
AAAAAATAAAATTTTATTACGAATTGCTAAAATTTATAAAAGATAATAAATAAATAAATTTATATAATAAATAATAGTATAATAAAATATATATTTTAACAAATATTATAATAAATTATTAAAAAGAAATTCTTTTATTCCTTCTATAATTATTAATACTTGAAGTCAAATTTTTCAATATTTAACTAATTTTTCTTACTACTCGAAAAATTTTTTATTTCTTTCAATTTAAAATTAATTTAAATTTTAATTTTACTTTAATTCTCTCCCTAAAGTTTTAGAATTAAAAAAATTGAAAAATCCAAGATGAATTATATTCGAGCAAGGAATGTTTTTGTTATAGAATATTTAAATATTATGAAATTTCTTTTTTGCAATATTTATTTCATATTAATATAAACAATATATACTCTACTAGTTTATAAAAAAAAACAGTAAAATGAATTACCTTTGGAAAGGATAGTACGAGAGTCCAGAATTATATTTGAATTTATATTTGTTTTTCTTTTTGTCCGCTTCTTCAGCAATTTTCATCAACTTTTGAACACTAGGTCTGTAAATAAAAAATAAATATACAATTTGTAAAATTTGCAAATAAGTCATAAAAATAAAAGCGATCGATAAAAAGAATTTAAGAATAATTTCTAACTTACAATTATGTATAATCAATTTATTTATTTATTATAATCGGTATAGTTTATTAAATATAAAATTCTTTTATAAAAATAAAAATACCTATAAGGTGCTGGTAACATTTCCTCATCCAATGTGCACTCGAAAGGTTTTGTAGTACTTTGTGTAATTATTTGATTTTTGACAATATCAATATCTAGATTATATTCATCATGAAGCTGATTTGTTGACGAAGGAGGGAGATCGAAATAAAAGATGAAAAAACTGAAATAAACATGTATTTATAATATATTTTTTTAAATATCTTTTTAGAAAAATAAATAAATACTCACTTGGCTTCTTTATGTACACGGCCATGCGATGATATTCTATAGGCTGTTGGTTTTCTACCCAAATTTTCCATTTTTCTAATAAAACCCCCTTTGTCAAAAATCATCTGAGCAACTCTCTTTAAAGTTGCCGTGAGATCTGGCTGAAAAGTTAATAAGTCTAGCATTAAAAATCTAAAATTTATTACAATAAAAAAATGATATTCAGATTAAAAGAACAAAAATTTTGCCTGCTTTTCGAAACAAAATGTTTATTATAAGTTTATAATTTGAGGGTGAAAAAAGCACCGGTCTTGAAAGAGTAATAATTACCTTGGACATAATTTTTAATAACAGTGGCATTTCGTATGTCGGCATTTTTGTAAATTATTAAAAAAAACTTTTATTTTTAATAGCAATACTTAATTATCTTGTTCTGTTTATTTAAAACTTGAGAAATAATCGGAGAAAAATATGAATGTCTAACTTAACCTAGAAATGATTCTGGATTGTTTGCAAGGTTGGGTCGTTAGCAATCTATTATGTAAATCACGTAAAACGAGACGCATGAGATAGAAAAGGAAACAAATATATATCTCTGTTCTTTTCTAACTCATACGTTGCGTTCGCGAAGCAGTTGTGAGTTAGCCTTTACGACTGAGTTGTGTTTAGGCCTTTATTGTATGCAGTCTCATTATTAAGGCGCTTGCACACTTCAAAAATTTGCACACTTTCAAAACAGTGTTAATTCATTTTAATAAAATATAAATTTTTAAATTCCGGCTAGAAACAGTTTTTCCATTATATCGGAAAAGCGAAGTGTGAACGCGATTTTGACTTTTTCGGTAAATTTTTTTTCTACCGACCGTCGTATAAATGTACCCTCAGGGTGGAGTCCCATGGCAGCGTTTTGCGTTGCGTTGTAATAAGAGAGAATGCAGCAAACGTATATTTGCGTCTTTTTCTCTCCCATTACGACGCAACGCAAAACGCTGTCATGGGACTCCACCCTTAGGCTGGCTTGCCTAATAATTTGGAAGTGTGCAAGCGCCTTTATTATTAATTTTTCCTTTGGTGGCCTTGATTTAATCACATGGCACATGGCAGGCCCACATGGCCATAGACATTATTACTCCTTTTGCAAAACTGTTCAGATTGTAAACAATTAATAAACCAAATACATATAACATAATTTACTGGGTAAGAATCAAGTATATTTAACATTAAGTATTTATTATTAAGTAATAAAAGTATCCCAGCATTGACAATTAATATCATATTGAATACGAATAGTAAAAGGTTATTTTTGATAAAAGGATTTTAAAATACATAAATCAAAGTAAAAGTCGATCTATACACTTTTTTTTTTTATTAAAAACACACAATTTAACTTCTTTTGCTAATAAAATTAACAAGAAAACGACAAACGGGAGAAATAATTAATTGTTATTTTGGCCACAAACACTCAATATAGGCACTGCGTTTTTTAAATTACATTATCAAAATGTTTTTAGTATTTTTGAATACATTTATACGTGAAAATAAAAAGTTACATAGTATTTATTTTAAAAAATATCAGATAATTATGTCAATAATTTTTCTGACTGAATTTAACAATAAATTTTATGAAGAAATCTATCCACATAGTTACTTTAAAAGAAACTAAATTAATGTATTTCCTTTAACAGATTTTACAAAATGAGTTCTCAAAGGGGAAACACTCAACGGACAAGACCGCAGAAACATCAGAACCGATTTGTTTTCAAAAATGATCTTCATGATAAATCCCACAAAATGAAAGCCATAAATAACATACAAGTTGCAAATGTTTGTGAGAAGTGTAAGAAAATAATTGAATGGAAGATTAAGTATAAAAAGTTTAAGCCCCTCAAAGCTCCTGCAAAGTGTGCAAAATGTGAACAAAAAGTTGTGAAACATGCATATCACATAATGTGTCAATGTTGTGCTAGAGAAAGAGATGTCTGTCCAAAATGTGGAATAAAAGCTGAATTAGTCGAAGGTCATACAAACCCCATGGAGCAATTGAAATTAGATGCTGAGTTGCAATCAATGCTTAAGGAACTGCCTGAAAGAAAGCGAAGGACATTTATTCGTTATATGAATCAAAAAGGTAAATTAATTAGCTTTTAAAGTAGTGTAGTTTTTCAAAACCGGTAGCATTTTTAAAAAAATTGTAATTTTCTTGTAACATTTTGCTAAGGAAAACATTTTCTTCAACCCCTTCCTTGGATTTAAATGTAATTTTTAATTACAGTCGGGAATATATCTGTTTCAACTGAAGTACAAACTGAATTGAGTGACAAGAGCAACATTTCTATTGAAAGAAAAACTGAAAAGGAAGAAAGTGAAGCAATGCATAAAAACTTAATGGATAAGCTGAAATCCATGACTGTAAAGGAAAGTTTAGATGATTGTATTTCTGACTTAGATTATAGTGATGATAATGATGAAGATTGTGATTCTTCAGAAAAAAGTTAATTAAAAATTAAACAGTGTAAATATATTTTTTTGGCTATCCGGACAAGAAGTCCAGACCAAAAAATCCAAAATAGTTTCACTTTAGACTTATTTTTAAGATTTTTTGTCCAAAGAAATTAAAAATCCAATGAAAAAAATTGAGATATAAAAATTTAAATGGTTGCCTTAAATGAAATTGTCCTTTTTTGAGTTGCTTATTTCGATGACTGTGAATCTTAACATTTTAAATTTCTGAAAATATAATTAAATTAATCGAGTAATTTAATTGAAATTGTATTGAAAAAACTAATTGAATTTTTGTAAAGAATTTTATCAAAAATTGTTGAAAATAATTGTATTTCTTTTTTAAAAATTTTACAGAATAATTTATAGCGTAAAAGTAAAAACATGGCTTTTTCACATGTTTTATTATTTATTTTGGACGTTTTTATTTTTTTTCGATTTTTTGTACTTTGGATTTTTCGGTCTGGATTTTTTGTCCTGTAACAATTTTTTTGGTTTTATTTTTTTTTATGTTTATAATATCTTTAATGTCAAAATATTTTGAATCTTTTAGATTTGCATCTCAGAAATTGCAACTACTACAAATGACATTGCTACATGTAGTGTATTAAGACTACATTTGTATAATAGTATAATACATTTTTCATAATAAAGAACTAGGTTTTTTTTTACTTAAATTCTTCTGTAAAAATACATTTTGAACTATGTTTTAATAAAAATATTAATTTTGTTTTTAATTTAAAAGTTTATGGCTTTATTGCTTTCTCATAAAAGCAGTGTTTTATCGAAAGGAATTCAAAAATCACTTTTTAAATTTAAAAAATTGTCATTCAGAGTGTGTGTGTAAAAATTACAAAGTTATTGACATTTTAAAAAATTGAAATTTTGGAAAAATATATTTTTAATGATTTTTTAGTATCAAATTTGAAAAACGCATCTAATGACCTATTTTTGAAGTTTATACAATCTAGAGTTAAAAAGTTATTGCCATTTTAAGAATAAGAAATTTTTAAAAAATGTGGTTTTTTGTTATTTAATCGTAATATGCAATTTTATATTTTTTATGTATAAGACATTTTTAATATGTATTTATAAAGTAAAAATTTTTATGAAAAAGAAAAAAGGTTCGTGATATGAACGCAAAAATTTCAACTTTTATTAATAGAATTTACATTATCAACAACAAAATGTATTGTTTTTTAATCATTCAATGTATAGTTTAGTTTTATTTTGCGACAATTATGTATATTTACACTTTTTTTTACTGATAACGACACAAAAAAATTTGTTTCAGTATTCAAAAATTGAAGTAAGTTAAATGTTATTTTACAAAATTAATAGTTTATATATTAAATTAATATATTTTATATAAACAATTTAAATGTGTGAATTTAAATGTGTAAATTAGAAGACTTTCCCTTCTCCTGAAAATTATTACGTTACAAAACCTATAAAGGTATGTGCTTTCTGCGAGCAAGTGTTATTCTTCGTTGATAACAAAGCAAGTGAACAACTGTAAAAGATTGTTCTTTTTATTGTAGTGCTCTGTTAAAGGAAATTTGTTTTTAATTTTTTTCCAACAATAATGGAGCTGAAAACGGAGAGGGAACCAGCGGCAGAGCAGCTGAATATTTATAAAGACACTGTTAAGGTAAATAGTTTTTAATTTTGAAAAGGTAAACTTAGAAGCTTAAATATCAAACGGAAATTGTAAATTTCTTTTAAAGATAACTCCACTTCTCCTAACTGGAAATGGACAGCCAATCGCAAACAAAAACGATACTTTAACTGCAGGCAGATTTGGGCCAACGCTTTTAGAAGATGCAGTTTTATTAGATGAAATGTCTCATTTTGACAGAGAGAGAATACCTGAACGTGTTGTTCACGCCAAAGGAGCTGGTAAGTTTAATAGAATTCATATTTTTAAATTTTCTAAGCTTTACGTAATGAATAATCGACGAATTTAAATAGAGCCGATATCTACTTTTGTTCAAGCAACTTTACATTTACATACAAGTTATCAGTATCATTTTCTATTACCTAACAAATTTTTTAACAATTAGGCATTTTAACGTTAAATTAAGAATAATTATTATACATCTTTTTGTCTAATGTTTCATTTTATTTCGCCAATTTCAGGAGCATTTGGATATTTCGAAGTTACTCATGATATAACAAGATATACAAAAGCAAAACTTTTTTCCCACATTCTAAAAAGAACGCCAATTGCCGTAAGATTTTCTCAAGTTGGCGGAGAAAGTGGTTCAGCAGATACTGTTAGGTATAAAGCATTCCTTTTACTTCCTGTAAATTAATTAATGAAAATATTTCTCATGGTTTATTTAATTTTATATTTGTATAACTTGAGATATGCGCATATAATTGAAAATTAGTTTCTTCATATGTATATACGTGTTGTTCGCAGAGATCCCCGAGGATTTGCCATAAAATTTTATACTGAAGAGGGCATTTGGGATCTTGTTGGCAATAACACTCCAATATTCTTCATTAAGGATCCATTACTTTTTCCAAGTTTCATTCACACTCAGAAAAGAAATCCAGTCACTCATTTAAGGGTTTATTTCAATTTCACTTATTTACAGTAAAAAATTGTTATTTAAATTAGTAATTATTGATTGCATTATTTATAGGATGCCGATATGTTTTGGGATTTTTTATCTCTTCGTCCTGAATCAACACATCAAGTAATGTTCCTTTTCAGTGATCGAGGAATTCCTGATGGTTATCGTCACATGCATGGCTATGGCTCACATACATTTAAACTTATCAATGCACAAAATGAATTTGTGTACTGCAAATTTCACTACAAGGTAAAATTCGCTTTTATTTTTTTATTTGCCTATATCACACGAGTAATTTAAAAATTATTCTTTACACGCAGACCGACCAGGGAATAAAAAATATTCCAGTAAACAGAGCAGCTGAATTAAGTGGTACTGATCCTGATTATTCACTTCGAGATTTGTACAATTCAATTGCAAGAAAAGATATTCCAAGTTGGACACTTTATATTCAGGTAATGACTCCTGAAGAAGCTCAAGTTTTCAAATGGAATATTTTTGATGTCACAAAGGTAATTTGTAACAAATAATCTCTATCTTCTTCAATTTTTGAAGAAGATCTTGCCTATCTAAACTTTATTAAATTTTTTTATTTAGACTTGGCCTCACAAAGATTTCCCCCTGATGCCTGTGGGAAAAATAGTGTTGGACAAAAATCCAGAAAATTATTTTGCTGACGTAGAGCAAATAGCATTTAACGTGGCACACATAGTACCTGGAATAGCGCCGACTCCAGATAAAATGCTTCAAGGCCGATTATTTGCTTATGGAGACACTCAAAGACACCGTCTTGGTCCCAATCATCTTCAACTTCCCGTCAACTGTCCATATAAGGTTATAATTTTTCCATGATTAATTCCATTAATTTCCATTATTAATAAAATATGGTAAATATTAATTTACCATAATTATTTTATTAATTCAGTCCTCTAATAATTTTAATAACAGATATTATCAACAATAAACTACCAAAGAGATGGATTCATGACAATTTCCCATCAAGGAGGAGCTCCAAATTATTTTCCAAACAGCTTCAAAGGACCTATAGAGAATCCTTCTGTAAAAGATCCACCATATCCGGTTTCTGGAGAAGTTGATCGATTTACTCCTGTAAACGAAGATAATTTTGGCCAAGTAACTATATTTTGGAGAAATGTTCTCAAACCTAATGAAAAATCACGACTTATTGATAATTTAGTCAATAGTTTAAAAAATGCTTCACCCTTTATAATCCAACGAGCAATTTCAAATTTCAGTCAAGTTGATGAAGAACTTGGCAAAAAATTACTTCAAAGTCTGCAAAATTTAGGGAAATCTATTCCATAAGTATTCTTTTCTTCTAATTACAATATAATTTTTTTATTGTATTTACTGTAAAAATACAAGTTCTTGTTCTATAAGTATTAAAATATATAAATAATTTCCAAAGTTAATATTTATATTATAACAATGATCTGAATAAATGAAGACAACGAAGCGAAATTACTAATGCTGCTGATCTTTAGTAAAACCAAAGTTTACCTATATTTTAATAAAAAGAAATAAACTTGATATGTTTAAAAATTCAATCTTTTTAATTATGCAATCTTTGTATTATACATTTAGATGGATGACGATAGATTCATGAAAACTTTTTATAATTATGAAATAAAGTCAATAATTCGATATTTTACAAATAAACCTAAATCACTCTTGAGTCGATAAATGAAGGAACATTATTATTTACAATTATTGGTATACCTTCTTTAAGTAAATGTACAATTTCTCACAAAAATAAATATTTCTAAATATACGTAAGTAAAATTTGATTTTTTTTCTTTTGACATTCTGTGTTGTGATTATGTTTCCTAAAATTATTTCTTACTCAAGTTTCATTCATATTATTTTTCTAATTTCAAGCACTATTTTTTACATAAGATTTGAGCCAACTTTAAGCGCATCTTTAATTCTGATAAAAATACAATTTTTTCATTAAAATATATTTGTTTAAATAATAATTGAAAAATAATTCGAATCGAATTAATTTGAATTTCAAAGTTTCGATTTTTTAATTCAATTCAGTCAATTAATTTTCTATTTGATTTGAAAAAAAACCTCAACTTTTTGGATATTGCTGTTTCAGGGTGTCTACTAATTTTCGTTCAAGAAAACTCCCGGCTTTGTCCTAATTTTTTCCGGTTTTTTTTCTCATCAAATTTAAATTTATTTGATTTCGAACATAAATAAATCTAAAAATGGCTTCCAAAATTTTTATTAGATTCTTTAAATTTTTTAAAAATAATGTTTTTTGTAATAATTTCAATTAAAAATTTGGAAAATAATTGAATTAAACAAAGAATTTTTTCAATTTTTTAAAATAATCTTGCCTGTTCATAATTATAATTGAAAATTTGATTAATTCAATTTTATATTAAAATGTATTGATACTAATTGAATTTCTGCAAAGAATTTTATTACTTTTGAAAATAATTAAACTGTTTTTTAGAATTTTATGGAAATTTTTAAAAATAATTAAATTCTTGTGAAGAATTTTTTTAAAAATAATATTCAAAAGAATTAAGTAAATCTGAAGAATTTTGCTATTTATGGAAATAATTGAATTCTTGAGAAGAATTTTTTTACATTTTCTAGAAGAAATAATAAATTCTTTCGACGAATTTTAATCAAATTTTTAAGAATAATTACATTTTTCGAGGAATTCGATTTGTTAATAAGTTTGTAATGAAATTCTTTAAGAAATTTAATTATTTTCAGTTAAATTTCACAAAATTTCTATTAATTCGATAATGTTCTTTAAAATTTATTTACATACTATATTTGAATCAGTAACTGATTTTTTACAATCAAATTAATTATTCTTAACTAATTCAAATTTAGAGAACAGTAGAAATATCTATAAAAATTGAAATAAAAAGCGATTTTTTAAAAACTAATTAAAATAATAAAACTTTTTTATTTGGTGAAAAAATTCCCGGTTTGGCATAAAATTCCTGGCTTATTCCCGGTTAAATTAAATTCCCGGATTTTCCGGTTAGTAGACACCCTGTGTTTATTTTGAATGCAGTATTTAATATATTATCAATAAAGTACTTCCTCTATGAGGAAGCAATCCACAAGAAGCATTTATTAGTTTTTTCACATAGAGTGAAAATTGTGCAATATAAATTTTATGCATGAAATTCTACATCAGTTAAGATAAATGGAAAAATATTGTTTTTTGATTTTTCGTCGATTGTGCGTAAAGAATCTAAGCTTTTACAGTTTTTAAATATTCGTAAGATAATATCGATGAAACAAATATTATTTCTTTATTATTGAATGTTATAAACTTGTGGACATGTAATGCCCAAAGTTTTTAATGATACTGTCAACTACAAAGTTTTAATTCCTTTTGAACTAAATTGAAATTTAGAACCTTAAAGATCTTCATGAAATAAACATTGCAAAAATTTTTTTAAACTTTTATACAGAAAATGAAAATATCATTTTTGTATATAAATTTTAGAAATGATTTTTTACTATTAAAGTTTACAATGATTACTTTATATTGGAGGATGTCCATATACTACTGAAAATTTCTATAAAGAATAACTGTAAGGAAACCTTGTAGTAATTTTAATGAGAGCAGAAAGCTCTTGAAAATAGTCAGAAGGCTTTAGATAGTTTAAAATTTTTCTCGATAAAGTCGGTTTTGAAAATAGAAACAAATATAGAGATCATAAGAAATATTTTTAATTATTAGATAAATAGTTTATCCGATGTTAATTCATTGTATATATATAAGACTGGTATTTATTCAGTTCAGTTTCAAATATATGTATAAACGACTTATTTAGTCAGTTACAGTAAAATTTAGAATTATAATGCAGTTCATATAGAATCTACAGGAATTGACTGTAGTTCATTTAGTAAAAAATTATGTTTAATTAAAAAAAATTCTTTTTTAAAAAATATGCACTATTTTCAAAATTATGTAAAGATATATTTGTCGAAAATTCGGTTCGTGTTCAATTGAGTTATCAATAAAAATCAAAAGAGTTATTATTTTCAATTTTAGAGATATTCTTCTTGATTTTTTGAAGTTTTTAACTACTCGAAAGTCCTGAGTTTTAGGCAATTAATAATTGTTTCAAGGAAGAAGAATTCTTTTAGAAATCTTGATATAGGAAATCACATTTAAATTTGATTTTTCTAATTATTAAGTATCGTTCGTAAATGTTAATTTTCATCAATATACGATTTCATTATTTCTCTTATTTTCATAAGCAAATTTAAGTATTTGTTTAGCATAGGTATTTCTTTTATACAAAATGTTTTCTATCAGGAAATTGTACTAACGCAGATTCGGCAGAGTTTTCTTATAAGTCAAACCTCGATGATATGGTTTACTCGTTGTGGTCCTATTATTATAAATGTTCGCTTTTGGAACAAATTCATTATTCTTTAATAGTAATGTAATTTTTTCTTTAGTTAAAAACTGGCTTGATTTTATCAATAAATTATTTCAGAATTTAATTTCTGTTTCAAATAATATTGATAAAGTGGAAGCAATTTTTCCACTGGAGCTCCATGTATTGAAATAAGAAACGATTTTGACAACCGCTCAATATGGAGAATTATTAAATTACTATAGATATTGTTTTTTAATTATGTGTTACACACATGCACACATGCACTTGAGCTTTTTAATTTGAGAAAAATGTAATTAATGACAATTATTATCAGATAGATTTTATTCAACTTTAACATCTGTCTAATAATAATTATCCACAAGTCGAAATATAATTGAACCACTTTTTCAGTAAATGACAATAATTATTATCAAAACTGAAGGCAATAAGAATATTATCGTTTATACCATATGGACTGTATAATCATTATCAAATTATATAAGTTATATAATAGACCCTAATGTTATGCACTTTTAGTTTTATTTTGGAAGTAGTTTAAATTTAATTATGCAAACTCTATCAAAAAGTAATAACAATTGAAAAAATGAATTGCGTTCCCCGTATATTTTAAATAGTAAGATTAAAATTAAAGCTTTATCTACAACTCGGAATTGAATAATCGTTAATTTAAAAAATTCGATGTATTTTCTTGGCTGTCTGTATTGAAGTTCATTAGTATTCGTTATTTGAGAGATCTCTTATTAAAGAAATACTTATTAAAATCATGCATAATTAAAACTGAAATTATATGTACCTATACGTATATTAAAAATATGTACTTCCCTTGGTGTTTTGCGTGTTTTGTTTGACTTTGTGAAGTAAATGAATAAAATCAACACATTGTTTCAGAAGCGGGAGCTGGTTCCTCAGTTTCGTTTGGATCGGGTTCTTCGCTGCTATCTCGAATCGCTGGCGGTCTCGATAATGTTTGCTCAATTTCTCTTGTTACGCTTATTGTTGGTGGTGGTGGTCTCCTTGAATCTTCATCTATTGCAGATACTCGTCGCAATTGACGATGCTCACTTGCTATGAAGAATGGCGTGAAACCATTATCATCACGTTCACCATCGTCATCATCATCATCATTATTATTACTACTATTATTCCCTTCCATGTATCGTCTATAGAAAAAATTAAACAATTTATTAAGGATAAACATTTTTTCGATTGTCTAAATTTAATCTCATAAAAGTAACAGGGCTCGAACCAGTGAAAGTATTTAAAAATACGGACTTCACGGACCAAAAATGAAAATAATTGAAATTCTGAGAAAAATTTTATTACCTATTTATGAAAAAAAAAATTTAATTCTTACGATGAATTTTACTAATTATAATGATAATTGAATTGATTCCAAGGATTTATTAAAATTTTAGAAAATAATTGGATTCTTTCGATAAATGTTAATAGGAATTTTTTTAAAAAATTGAATTCTTTCATGAAACGTTATTAAAATTGTATTAAAAATAATTGGATTTTTGCAAAGAATTTTATTATTTATTAGTAATTGAAATACCTTTCAAGAATTTTGTTATTTCTCTAAATAATTGAATTTTTGCAAGAATTTTATTAAAATTTTGGAAAATAATTGAATTTCTGCAAAGAATTTTATTATTTTAAGAATATAATTGAATTTTTGCAATTATTTATAACTTCTCAAAAATTCTCCAAATTATATCGTTAAATTTACGAACTTTTCTTTCATTTTCAATCAAATTATGGACCTTTTTTTTAAATACTGACTTTTACGGACTTTAAACAAATTTACGAACCTAGTTCGAGTCCTGAAATAAAAAAGTCTTTACCTCTGAATTAGATCTTTCATTTGCTGATAATCACATTCTTCTGCATCTCTCAAATGTTCATTTTCAATTTGCCAAGCAATTTCTGGATTCGACATTCCTGAAATGGATCTTCCTCTTCCAGGTGGCGGCGACATTGGTGGAGATCTTGGGGGACTCAACAGCCCACAGTAACTTTCAAGTTCGTCAGTGATACTTGTGTATTCTGCGCGCATCGCAAGCAAAAGAGATCGAGGGTTCGACGGTTGAATAACGGAATGCCTCGGTTCAGCCCACGTTACTCTCTGCGTTCCTGGAGGTGCAAGGTACACCATATCCTCTGATTCTGATCGCGTCCTACTGTTTTGTCGGCTGGCTCGCTCTCCAGAGTTTTGTCTCGACTCGCTAATAGTGGGAATTTCACTGCTGGCTTTTTCCTCTTGAACGGCTTTTGCATTTAATTTGTCGTCGACAGGTACTTTATTTTCATCGCTTTCTTCCTGACTTGTCACTACTTTTGAATCTTCTTGAGCTGCTTGATGATCGCCACTAACTGATGAATCATTTCTGCTGAGATTTTCACCGGAGACATTCACCTCCGATTGTTTGGAAACATTATCATCAGCTGGTGGAGCCATTTGCATAAATGCCGCATCGGTCAGAGATCTCAAAAGTTTCTTTTTCCTCAAAGAAAAACTAGGAAAGTGTGAATGTGAATCAACCTCGGAGAATGCTTCTGAGCGCTCTGAAACTCTGCGTGGACGGAATTCTACGTCGAGAGCTTGAAGACCGTCGTCTGACATGTGCGTTGCCATGAATCGATGAATAACTCCCAAGTGTGCCAAAGTTTGTTCGTTAAGTTCCTCGAGTTTTCTAATTCGAAATTCCACAGTCTAAAATGTTAAGTATGTTTTTATTTGAACCAATAAGAAATTATGTTAAATTTAATTAAACAAACATACCTGAAGGGAAGAACTCTGACTATTTTCTTTTTTCTCAATATCTTCCATTTTCTGCTGCATATTTTCCACACGTTCATTCGTTACTTTTACACGTTCTTCTGTTGACATTTGCAGCTTGAGTTCCTGTTCACGGAAATATCCTTCGACACAGTCCTCCTCGAAGTCGTACAAGCGTTCTTTGTCGTCAGCCTCGAGAAAGAGCTTCAATCCATTGTCACCCGATTCCCCAGAAACCTTTTGACCATGTGTAATATAACGTATTATGTATTTTACTAATAAATACGCATGAGAAACAGCAATAAGAGGAGGCGGCAAGACTGGTTTCTGCTCATACTCCATAACAACAGTGAATCGTTGGAACATCCAGACTTGATGGGAGATACCATTTACTTCAATAAATATATTATTAAATACAGCAATTAGCAAATTAATCAGTAATATATTTGCAACTAAAAGATAAATTGCCATTACAAATGGAGTAATCCAACGGCCTGGGAGACAGTCAGGCATTCCTGGATCTGCTCCACACTCCGGGTCGATGTGATCGGCATAAACTTCACCGTAGAGCATAAAATATGGCTCCATAAAAACCTTCAAGAATATTAGAATTAAAAAATACTTTTTTTTACTGTCTGTGCAAAAACTGGAAATTCAGTAAAACGAATAATGAAAAATAACTACTTACATCACGCACAATTCGCCAGGTTGGTTCTGTGTTTGGCTTAAGTATAGCTTGTCTCGTTACTCCAAAACTCATCAATACTACGAGTAATAGAACCACGAAATAAATCATGTTCTTAATCATTTTACCCATCATTGTTACCAATGGACCTAAAAAAACATATTTTATTAATAACTACGACCTTTTTCTATATGAGACGCTCCACGAGAAAAGGAACCTTATGTTTTTAAAATTGTTTTCCTTTTCTCGTGCATGTGCACAATACACTCTATTACCAAGATATTTGTTAACTCCCAAAATATTCAACATCCTCAAGTACCAATACATGCAGTCTACACAGTAAATAACTCGGCCATTATCGAATGTTGATTTTCTCATGCGAAGAACGAGACCAATCATGAAAAACATAATAGCTGCTGCATCGCACGGATTCCACATATTCCAGGCCCAAACGCTGAATTTATGAGAAAGTGCCACCGGTTCCGAAGTGATAATTTCTCGAATTTTTTCACAGCCCATAGTAATTACATAAAATATCGAGAAATATTCAGGCAAGGAAGGTTGATCGCTCATTCTTACGAGAATCGTATAAGAAAATAGAACCAAAAATGTCACATAAGCAATCTGTTTCAATATAAAAGGATTAATTAATTAATTTTTATAAATTTCGTATCACTTTTGTTCTAATTATTAATATACCTCATTGTAAAAAACAGATATTTTAATCAAAAAAAACTTACAGCATTTCCCCAGAATTTCGTAATAGGTGCAGTATAAAATTCATAAAGTTTTTTCTTTAAGCGAAGAGGTCTACTGCTTTTATTGTCATAGTATTCAGATAAGATTCCATAAGATCTATGATTTCCATCATCCGTATCTGTTAATACTTTTCCATTCTCCTGAACAATTGTCTCTTTTATAACATTTGTATTATGCTCGTGACTAATTAAAGCCTAAAAAATATAAATAAATGACAATATCATCAAAGTATAATGAGATTTTTATTTGAATATTAAACAGACAATCACAGACATAAAAATTAATATTATATTATTATTATTATAAGAAAACTTAATTTAGCAATATAACCATTTACATAATTTTAAATTTTCATCTTAAAACACTTTTTTTAGTATAAATATAATAAAATTATGTTTTCACAAATTACATAATAAATATTTACTCTTAAAAACAGGGCTCGAACTTGGTCCATAAATACCGTAAAAGTTAGTAAATTTGTTTAAAGTCCGTGAAAGTCATTTTTTTATAAAAAAGGTCCGTAAAGTCCGTAATTTGATCAAAAAAGCAAGAAAAGTTCGTAAATTTAACGATATAATTTGAAGAATTTTTGAGAAGTTACAAATAATTGCAAAAATTCAATTATTTTCAAAAGTAATAAAATTCTTCGCAGAAATTCAATTATGTTCAAAATTTTTTTTTAAATTCTCGTCAAAATTTCAATTATTTTTAGAAATAATTAAATTTATCTGCGAAATTCAATTATTCTATAAAATTATAACAAAATTTTAAAAAAATTCAATTATTTAGAGAAATAACAAAATTCTTGAAAGGTATTTCAATTACTAATAAATAATAAAATTCTTTGCAAAAATTCAATTATTTTTAATACAATTTTAATAACGTTTTATGAAAGAATTCAATTATTAAAAAAAATTCTTAATAACATTTTTCGAAAGAATCCAATTATTTTCTAATTTTAATGAATCCTTGGAATCAATTCAATTATTATTATAATTAATAAAATTCATCGTAAGAATTAAATTATTTTTCATAAATAATAAAATTCTTCTGAGAATTTCAATTATTTTCAATACAATTATTAACAAATTCGATTCTATTCAATAAATTAAAGACATTTTTCGAAAGAATTCAATTTTCGAAAAATGTTACTAAACTTCAAGAATTAAATATTTAATTGCAATAATTATTAAGAAAGACGATTATTGTAAAAACTTGAAAGAAATTGTTTATATAAAATTCAATTACTTTGAAATGTTTCAATTCAAATTATTAAAGAAACTCCATTATTTTAAAGAAACTGAAAGAAATTCTCCAAAAGAATTTAATTAAGATTATGAAAAATTTTATTAAAGTTCATCCAAAAATTCAATTATTTTCATAAATAATAAAATTTTTCGATGAAATTCAATTATTATTAAATAATTGGTCCGTAAATGGTCTATAATTTTTTATTTTTGGTCCGTAAAGTCCGTATTTTTAAATACTCTCACTGGTTCGAGCCTTGTAAAAATCATAAACCTATGCATGTTTTTCAATGTTTCCAGGTACCCTTATAAAAAGAAAAATTGAAAAATAAAGTTTCCTACAATATGACATTTCATAAATTACAATTATTATTTTGAGATTCAAATAACACAGTAGATTCTGTGTAGATTAATACCTAAATCATAACAATTAAAATATGTGAAAAGAAAACAATGAGACATTAAAAAAAATTGAATGTGCGATAAAAAAGGACGTGACGAACGAACATGTTTTGTTTTCAGACGAGGGATTATTAAATATACCTTTACGCCCTGCAGACCATTGGGGGCAGTGGTTTTGTAGCGAATACTCAGGCTTCTGCGTGGGCGTTTCTAAAAAAAAATAATCAATTCGCATGTTCTCGTGTTTCTTTTACTAAATTATATCCTCATAAAATAAATGTAATGCTTTTTCTCAAAATAAAATTTAATAAAGGTAAAACTTCTATTTGAACCCTCTGAAAATGTATTTTCAGTAACAACTTTCTTAGTTTTCTCTGTTAAAAATAAACTATTTGTTTATGAACCGTTATTCTAAATAATCTTCTTCTTCTTCTTCTTCTTCTTCAAAAAGCGATATATTTTACTTTTGAAATTTTCATTATTTAAAGAAACAATAAAAATAATGATGACTTTTCTATTCGGATAAACAATAAAATTAATCCTTTCAAATGAAAATATGTAGTTTACATTTAGTTTACACTTTAGCTGCTTTCGAGAACATTTTAGAATTGTATTTTTCCTTGATACTCTATTAGTAAAAAAAGTTCGTACAAAATAGTCGTTTTTGTACTATTAATAAGCCTACAAAATTAGATTAAATTAGAGTAAATCTACTAGGAATTTAAATATTGGTATTCTCACATATTCATTTTAAGGAAAAATGTAAACAAATTGCATTTTAAACAAGTACCTCAACATCTGGTCCAACTGGTGTTCCATGTTCAGATTCACTGTCCTCATTTTCATCTTCAAGAGCAATGAGATGTTCTTCTTCCGTTTGTGGCATCAACTGCAATTCCTCACGACTTTTAAATTCCAATCTAGTAATGTATACGGGACACATCAATCCCAAAATAACCTGTCGACAGACAAAATGAAATTGGATTTGGATCTTTTGGTATTTATTAAATAAAAAAAAGAATGGGTAAATGAATAAAAACCTTCAAGTTTGTATTTTTACGAGTACGAAGACCACCCATCCAAAGATCAGCCAATATAATTTGACTGCATGGATGAGCTAATAAAGCTCTGTGGTTTGCCGTCACGGCAAGAGAAAGACAAGTTTGACCAGACCAATTTTTTAATTCCGAAGTTAGGAGCTGTTGCGTTTGATCGTCATCTTGTCGATAACAAAAGTCTAATAATTCAACAGCTATGAAAATAGAAGACATAAAATATAATTTTGTCCCATTTTGAATAAATAATCATTTAGTAACACTGAGTGAATACCTATGTTTTCAAACTCTTTGCCATAGCCTCGAAGTTCATCATAAACTTCAGTTTCCAAATCGTCCTCAGCAGCTTCATGTGCCATGGCTTTATACAATTTTAAAGCGACCAAAGCCTTTGCCAACGCTTCTTCGCCATGCTGCCACATAAGTAGCGCCATTTGCTGACGCTTCGTGAGCACAGCCCAAATAAGCAATTCGTTAAAAGGATAATCAAAAAGAGCAGTATCTTGAGTTGCTGGTAGAGTTTCTGCCAGCAGACTCATTGTTAATCCGCCTGACTTTCCTCCAGAGCTAGAAAAAGATCGACCAGTTAAAGCACAACTATTACGATGAGCGTGTTGATGATACCCTCCAGATCGTTTCATTACTCTCGTGTAAAGAATTCGAAATTCCTTTCTCGTATACTGAGAACGATAAGCACCGCCCATTAGTTTATTTATCACGAGACCAATGTCATGAAGAGTGTACATGTACCCTCGAGGTATGTGCGGTCTCACGTCCCGAAGAATATAGCCCAAAGTATTTGACGGGCCCTCTTTCTGTAAACAAGTGAAAATATTAGAAATATTCTTATTTAGAAAGTGTCTAGAAATAACAAAAAACCTACTGTATTATACAATTCTTCAAGGCGAGGGATAGATAAAAATTTGCGCATTGAAACTCCATTTTCTAAAAGTAATTTGACAAAATCAATCCTATCATGCTGAAGAGCCTGCATCATAGCTTGCTCCAAAGCACCTGGAGGCCATTTCTGTCCGTAGACGAAAATTTCACTGCGAGCAATATCCACCCTATTCCATATTAACGAAAGAGATAATTGTTCGGCAGGCGATAATTGTTTTGATTTAAATAAGGCTGTTAGTATTGTCTGGTCCAATTCTTGAGATCGGTCTTGTGATATCCTAAACACTGTGATCTAAAGAAACAATAAAAAAGCATTTTAAATTTTAGGCATCACAGTACCTTTTTTCCTCAAAGGTGAAAAGGGGAATAATTAATTTCTAAGTAATAATTTTATGATAGTTGTTCAAGAATTAAGTTAATTAAAAAATAAATTGCTTGTTAAAAATAAGAAAATTTAAAAGAATATTCTTACCAAATTCTTTTTGCGAACACATTGTAATAACTCTAGATAAAGCTGATTTGCTTGTTCTGCAGAAACTTTGAATGTTCGTTTAATTGTTTCCAGTAAATGTTCTCTCATACTCTCCAGTGGGCCTTCTCCATCTTCTGTTTCCTCCTCTGATGCATATCTATTTAAATATATTTTGTTACAACTTTTTACTTTGCTTGAATATTTTCTATTCATGCAAGCAATTCAAAATGTATATTTATTTTAATCAATCGAATTTTACTTGTGCATGAAAGCAATAAGATCGGCTGCTCGACCGGATCCATCGCAAACTACGACAGGAACGGGAGGATCATCAGTTACATATTCCAAAACTGATCTTATTGTATTTGTACCTCCCTCTATTACTAGTGCAACAACCGGAATACTACTGTGTGTATCTTTAAACAACATAAGAATATTACAAATTTTGTAGAAAATTATTGTTAATTAATGATAAACGATTACTTACAAGGCTGAAGTTTTAAATTGGATATATATTTTTCAAGTTTTCTTCTTAATATAATTTCAGCACCGTATCTTCCACCAGTTCCATTATCGACAAGTAGAAAATAAGAATGCCGATTATTCAAAACTGCATACTTAGACCTATAAATAATTATTTCATTAAAAATCTTATCGATGGCTCCTGACTAAAAACGTATTATTCGAAAGGGTAATTAAAAAGCAACTGGAAATCATGCTTATTTAAAATGATAGTCTTACCAGGGAGAAGAAAGCGAATCGTAAGGAATTTCTCGACCACGACCGACTAGTTCATGACTCTTTTCCAAAACACCCCAAGGAGCAATTCCAATACTCACTACCCGGCCTTGTCTTTGTGCTCTTTCCAATAATAAAGCATCTCCTACTTGCCTCGTAACTCCTTGAATATGACAATTATTGAAAATGAATAACAATCAAAAGAACTGTTTGAAAAAGTGAAAAGTATACTAATACGTGACGAAAACAAATAATCACCTGTATTAGTTCCTCCGGTAAATATCCAAGCTCCAGTTGTTTTAGCCGCTTTCAAAAGACCTTTACGAAGAACTTTTTTCAAAGTTGGTTGTAGATCAAAATTTGATCGACCACCATGAACGGTGATTAAAAGTTTCGGCAAGCCTAAATTCCATTCACGACATAATAACTGAACTATAGGCTCTGGTCGAGTGTCGTGTGCCAATCTAACATACTAATAAAAATTCATTTTTAACATGTAAAAATATACATAAATAATTAATTACACAAGGTTTTTGTTTTCTTAATAAAAAAAATACTTGTGCTTTTGTTGGATGGGGTAGCCCTTGAAACTCAATTGTGCCATACGCATCTGTTGCTGAAAAACGGGTATTCTTTCCTGGGATCCATTGCTCTCGTTCTTGTTCGGTAGCAATGCTGTTTGAGTAAGATTGAACATCCGCTCCATTTCCACAGTGGTGAGTATAAGAATGTCCACAACAGCATCTGAAAACCAATGAAAACTTATACATATATTGATTCAAAAGTTAGAAAGCAAACAAAACCAAAAAGTAAAATTTGTTAAATATTTTTCAACATAAGTTAACATAAGTTATAGATTACTTTAATATCAGAAATTAGAGAGTTATGTAATTTTAGTTTCATTACCATCTTTTAACCTGCACTGTAAATAAAAGACACAGTTTTGCATCTAATAAATAAGTAATCTTAAAAATTATCTATTCAAATAATTGTTAAGATTACTTTTTTATTTCTTCCATGGAAATAATGAAAATATAATTGCGTGCAGTAGATGATTCAGATTGAAAGCAATTTTTATGAATAATATATTAATAAGAATAAAAATGTTTCAATAAAATAATTTAAGGAAACATTATCGAAAGCTGAATCTATAAAATTAATTTTAATATGAGAAAAATCTGAAGCTACTACTGAATATGATTTACGAAAATAAATGATAGGCAATGAATGCTTCACGAGATTAACAAAAATGTTAGATATGAAAATATAATATATAAATTTTATATCTAATTTTCAAGTTTTATAACAGTTGGTTAAATTTTATTCTTCTTCAATAAATGAATAGTTTCAATGACGATTTGAGCGCATTTACTTAAGTGAGTCATGTCAATTAAAATTTGTATATGTTTGAATGAAATTTGTTCACTTCACCTGGAAGTGGTGATCACGTCGTATTCTGCATTCTTATCTCCCTGTACTTCTTCAAACCTATAAACGTAATGAAGAAAAGAAAAGTAAATCAAACAGAAATGAATGAATAAATGAATCGACAGTAGTGTTTATTGGTAAAATTAAGAAACTTTGAAATTAAACATTAAATTATAAAATGACAAAAAATTGTTATATTTTTGAATTCCAAATTCTTAATAATTTTGTAATAAAGTGGATTTTTAATGAAAGTCATGAAAAATAGAAATGATAATTACGAAATAGTTGCGTTGTGATTTTAAGCAATTACTATACAAGCTAAATATGTTGCAGAGATAAGAAAGAGTTAAACAATAGAATATACGTATTATATATACAGTAAGAATATAGTAAGAATCTATTGGTCATAAGAAGGTGCGAGTGCGAGTGCGAGTAAGGTGGTAATGGAACGACGCATAAGAGTGTCCTCGTCACACTTGTAGGCTGACCGATTTTATTCATACTGTATATAAAATATATATTTATATAAACACAATTAATGTATTGAAAATTACTTGTGGTAAATCTTCTTACATTTTAGAATTTTGTTTGTATTCAAAATGTTAAGTTTTTGTCTTTAAACACATTTATCTGAAAAATACTAACAATATATTTGCAGTGTTTGACTTGAATGAATTATTTTTTATCAAATTTATTTCCCCCGAATCCTTGGAGTTCTAAATTCAAAAAAGATAGACATTTTTCCACTATCATCACTACGTTTACTTTAATATTTTTCACAATTAAACATTAAATATCTTTGTAGGTAATTAATCATTTAAATGTAATTTAATCGCAAATGACAATAATCAACATGAAATTAAATTCAGTTACCTGTGTTCATCTTTCGCACTTGGAATAAATTTTGTGCATTCTCTTTTTTGAAAAGTTGCTTCTATCCAACTACGCTCTGTTGTCTGAAATATTACAAATATCAATAAATCTCTTGAAATAGTTGAAGAAGCAATATTTATATTTTGCTGTACGTTTGTTTTAAATATAATAGAAACAATGACAATAATGTCAAAAAGTCATTAAACTAAGTTTTATGATGACAAAGAAAATATTCGAGAACTTGTGAAAAGAATGATAAATAAATGATAATAAAATATGTTGTGTGAATAAAAATAAAAAAACAGTTCCTATAAAATCTTTCTTTTTTTCATATTTAAGTATTTTTTTTATCGACAATTAAATTTCTAAATAAAAAGTTGTTTTTCAACATTAAAATAAATTTGCGAGTAAGGGTTTACTCAGCACATACTTAAGTTTTAAGAAAAAAGTTTCTATTAATTATGAGACTCATAAATCTGTTTTTCAGAGATAGCTGAAGAACAGAAATTAAAAAAATATACCTTAATTTTTTTTCTCTTCACTTTTGGAGTATTTGCTCCACAAATAATGCTTCCGATTGCCATCTTGACGTGTGTTGACAGATAAGTATGTGCTCACCCTAATTTTAACCAATTCATAAACTAAAAAAAGATAACCAAAAGAAAACTAAAATTTTTTTAAATAAATTTGTTTTTCTTGAATAATACAACCAAAATCATCTACAGTAGTAGTGTAAGTGATAATTTTAAAAAATAATGTTTCTAATGATTGAAATGAATTATGTAAATTATCCAACAATTTGTTTTAATTGAATTTGATTCTAAAGTTCCTAAAGTATCGAATCTTTAAATGAACAATGATATTCTTCTTACTTAAGTATATGAATTTGTACTTAATTAAAAATTATTTTGTACATTAAAATAATGAAATCCTATTCAAGTGAAAATTTTTAATTTACATTTTCCGTTTCAGTACCTAGTAAATTTAAAAAATATTCAAACAGACAAATTTTTCGTTTATTTTAAAATTCAAAACTTTAGGGGAAATAATTTATAAACTTTTGAATTGTATACATACCGCTCGAATGATTTTTTTTTCAATCATGCCTGTACATTCAGGAAGATTCTATTCTTGTTTTACTTTAATATATGTATGCTATAACTATACATATAATTACATATAGATCTATATATATAATTATTACATTTTTCTGAATATTAGAAGTATCCACCCTTGAAAAATTATATCACTTTCAAAGGATTCAAGTGCATTTAATTATATTGTATTCAATTTATTGCATCCTTTCCACTGTGCTGTATCTGGATGATAAATGAAATTTAAGTCTTCGAATGCATTAGTTTTCATCAGACTGCTATTTGTGGATTTAACTGTAAACAATGATAAATAAAAAACAAGTAAATTTTTTGAGATACAAAATTCCAGTCTAAATAAACTTAATTTTACAATAAATATAATATAATATATTGCAGATCATTTAAGCATTGTTTTGTTTGCATCATTACTTGAAATTTCACTTTAATATACAATATTTATTATAAAATGTAATTATTAGATACTCAATTGTTAAGTAAAAATATGTACCTATTTTCTTATTCTACAATGCAGTACTTTGACTAACCTACATATGACATTATAAAGCAAGTAGCAAGATCTAAATGCATGTTATAACACAGAGTTAACCTCATACACTTAGTCAATTTTTACATTTTTATGTAATAACAATAGCTTTAAAAATAAAAATTGTGCAAAACATGACATTTTTTTCTTCAATCATTTATTTATTTATATACTTTCAAAAAATATATTTGTCTAAATAAAAATTAAAACCTTATTGGACTAATCTCATCTTCATACTATACGATAGGACGATACAAAAAAATATCATAAAGTAACATACCTGGTAATAAATTTTGTTCTTTTCGATCAAGAAACATATTTTTAGAAAAAATATTTACAATATAGTATAACTGATTTTTTTGCACTTTTTAGGAGAATTCTTATTGACACAAACTGTCAGAACTATATACATATATACTTTTGTCCGATTAAGTAAAGATAGTAACGATAGTAAGATAGCAATTCACAAATTCACGAGTTGTATTATACTACATTAACACAATTAAACATCCAATATATTGAATAAGACACAACGTGCACAAAGTATACTACAGAACTGATAGGTATACCACAACCCAAGTGATAAAATCTTCAACCCTTTATTTTATCGTCATCTCTTTTTTGAAAAGTAGGACACAAACTCCCCTAAAACAAAATGGGGGTTTCTATATTATTATAGAAACTTATATTTTACTGATATTTAATCATTAGTATTAAAGTTATGTCTTCAAATCAATTTCCAACTACTCTGAAATTCGATGCACACAATGAAAATTGAAGAATTAATGTGCGCCTATTTTTCAGACTACAACTTCCATTGAAAAAGTAAATATTACAAATTGTAATTTCGAATTTGAATATTGCGCATTTATTTTATGGCTGTTTCCAAGAATGTAAGGCTTTGTTCACAATAGGCTCTTTTTTATTTCCTTATGTTGATGTTGATCGTGATATAAAAAACAAAGAAATCTATGAAATTTATTGGAGCTTATTGTGGACACAGCCTAAAGGTATGAAGGTGCTACTATAGGGCCGTTCCAGAATGGGTATCGTGAAACTAACGCACACGCAACGTAGACGCAACGCAGACGCGACGCGCTTGTTCTAACGTCACAACAGTCACAAATGTAATGCTACAACTGCTGAAAGTTGTGTTAAAGTTTTGTATAAATAATAATTAATTAATTACTTTAATTAATAAATTTAATCAAATTTTCAGATAAATTAAGTTATTTAATTACAATATATATTATAATTCTTAATAATTGATATACATATAATAATAATAATAATAATAATAATAATTGTTAATAATACAATTAATGTAATAAATTATTTAATTTAATTTAATTAATTAATTAGTTTAAAATATATGATAAAGAGGAATTTGAATAAGTTTAAATTTTTTAAAAAATTTTATCAGTAATAATAATAACAATACAGTGAAACCTCGATTATCTGAACTAACCTAGGCAAGGCTAGGTTTGGATAATCGAAAGTTCGGATAGTAGAGATTTTAATTTATTTATTTATAATTAAGAGCGTTCGATGGTCTCTGAAATTTGTAGGTTATGAGCGACCTACACTTTTCGCCCTACAAAAACGGTATTGCCTGGTTTAAATGACGTGAAATTGGTAAACAATCATTTTCGAACGAGTTTTTCTCTGCACACAAGCACTTTTTGCAAAATCTGAATCCGAACCAATGACACAAATCTTCTTAATTACCTAAATCCAAAATATTTTTTTAATCCATGCAGAAACGCGGTTGCAAAATGGTAAATGCAAAAGCAACAAAAGTAATGTAATGACAGGCGGCAAGACGTTTGTTCCAACCATTTGCCATTAGAGGGCAGAAGCATGCAGGAAGCGTAAAGGCTCAGCTGTCAAAATGATTCGCATTACATTACTCTGGCCTTTCCCATTTTGCAACCGCGTTTCTTCAAGGATTAAAAAAATATTTTAGATTTAGGTAATTAAGAAGATTTGTGTCATTGGTTCGGATTCAGATTTTGCAAAAAGTGCTTGTGTGCAGAGAAAAACTCGTTCGAAAATGATTGTTTATCAATTTCACGTCATTTAAACCAGGCAGTGCCGTATTTGTTGGGTGATAGCGGTTTGTCGAATGTAATCTAGAAATTTCAGAGACCGTCGAACACCGTTAAAGTAAAAAAATTGGATAGTTGGACTATATATATTAAATTTAAAACTTTTTTTTAAATATGCATAAGTATATATACGTAAAT
The DNA here is from genome assembly GCF_015476425.1 of Leptopilina heterotoma. NCBI lineage: Eukaryota > Metazoa > Arthropoda > Insecta > Hymenoptera > Figitidae > Leptopilina > Leptopilina heterotoma. Next base: position 1,057,385 of record NW_025111202.1, read on the forward strand.
ATATAATAATTAATAATAATATACTAATAAAACAGAGAATTCAGAATTTTTTAAATATTTTTTTGGCATAAATTTTGCTATTTTGGTTTACGAAAATTTTACTCTGTTATCCGAACCCTCTATTATCCGAACCGAAAATCATTTTATCCGAACTTCTGTTATCCGAACTTTTTTTTGACCCTAGGGTCAAAAAAAAGTTCGGATAACAGAAGTTCGGATAAAATGATTTTCGGTTCGGATAATAGAGGGTTCGGATAACAGAGGTTAGCATAATCGAGGTTCCACTGTAAATGTTTTACTATATGGTTGGTGATTTGTATTTGTTAAAAATTTTTTTTATTTTTATTACTGATAAAATTTTTTAAAAAATTTAAACTTATTCAAATTCCTCTTTATCATATATTTTAAACTAATTAATTAATTAATTAATTAAATTAAATTAAATAATTTATTACATTAATTGTATTATTAACAATTATTATTATTATTATTATTATTATTATTATTATTATTATTATTATTATTATTATTATTATTATATGTATAACAATTATTAAGAATTATAATATATATTGTAATTAAATAACTTAATTTATCTGAAAATTTGATTAAATTTATTAATTAAAGTAATTAATTAATTATTATTTATACAAAACTTTAACACAACTTTCAGCAGTTGTAGCATTACATTTGTGACTGTTGTGACGTTAGAACAAGCGCGTCGCGTCTGCGTTGCGTCTACGTTGCGTTTGCGTTAGTTTCATGATACCCATTCTGGAACGGCCCATATACCTATCCTTCTCTAACTCATTCCTTCCGTTTGCGATTGTGATTACGATTTTTATTGTACACCAACCATAAAGTAGTAAAAAAACCAATCGTAACCGCATTGAAATTAGGTTGAGTCCACAATATACCCTCTACATCGAAGATGCGTTGGTTTACATTGTGGACTCAACCTTAAAAGAGCTAGCGTGACATTCTTATACATTTGTATTCTATGGTTACTTCTCTATACACCAGCGCCTCTGTAGATCAAAGGAGGATTTAAAGTGGATTTAAAAGTTCAAGAACACGTGATTTTGTGTACAAACATAACCATTTATAAAGAATATTTAATAACGAGGAGAGTGTTGAATTATTTTTTAAAATAAAAGTAATAAAAAATAAAGTGTTTTGTTGTTGGGTACTTTTGAAAAAGTGCGACCATATCGAAAGAAGGCAGATCCATCTTCTTATAAAGTTATTACTTCTACAGCTTCTACAAGACACCGACCTTTTTCTCTTACAATGTAGGTATGTATTTGTCATTTGTATACCTATATTAATTTAATTATCTTGAGCAATGTATGTAAACTTGAATTAATTAATGTATAAAAATCAAAATTACTCTTAATCTGAATTTTGCATAATTAGTGCAGTAGTAGTAGTAATATATAATAAAATTAAGTAAGTAAATTCTTATACTATTTAAGGACGTTCGTCCACAGAAATGCAAACAAAAAAATCAAATGACATTTAGAAAATTAAATTTTATTATTAATAGACTAATAGTATTTTCTAGAAAAAGAAATATTAATTGTCAGAGAAAAAATTAAAACCAAAACATTTATACAATTTGCATTGATGACTGTCCAGAGACAGACACAATAACATAAGACAGATAAATGTCATTCGATTCTAACATTCTTTGCAAATTGCTTAAATAAATAGGTAAATTACGTTGGTTTCAAAATTTTTTTTCTTGAAAATTGATTTTTGTTGTTTCGGAAAATACTATAATATTATTGTTTTTTAATTCTTTAAATGTTAATTAATTGTTTCTAAAGGTCTACATTATTTGGGATGAACCACTTTAATTGCTAAAATTAATCCGCATTCTTAGTGTAAAAAACTATATATGTTGTCATTACTATTTGACCTAAGGGGACAACAGACCAACAATCAAAACCAACCTAATAAACTACGTATTCAGATTTATTTTTAAATTTAAAAGTATTAAACTTTGTCACTTTAAATATATTTTCCTAATTGCAAATAACGTTTTTAAATTTAAAAGTATTAAACTTTGTCACTTTAAATATATTTTCCTAATTGCAAATAACGTTTTTAAATTTAAAATTATATTAAACTTTGAATATATTTTTCTAATTGCAAATAACGTTTTTAAATTTAAAAATATTAAACTTGGAATATATTTTCCTAATTTCAAATAACGTTTCTAGGCAGTAAATTAAGAGAATGTTTAAATTTATTTCAGTGCAGTATCTCATAGACACAAATTATTGTAAAATAATTCATACAGCTTCATTTTTTGAGGAATGAATTCAGTTATTCTTAGAAACGCAATGCTTTTTTGAATTAAAGGAAAAGTCAATTATGTATAAAATGGCTATATCCTATAAAAATCAGATTGTTTAAAACAGCGAAATAAAAAACCGGAAACTGTTACGTATTATCCTACTTGATAATCACGTCAAATTGAATGCAACATGATTTTTTACAATAAAAATTTGTTTTCCTTTTATAATACTGCGTGGCATATCAGTTGACAATATAGATTATATCTTTTAGCAATAATTGGTTTTATCTATAAATATAACACTTTTTGTTATGATTATGGACGAAATATATAATTAGAATTTATCAAAATAAATTATAGAGGTAAGTAAATATTCTTTATTTTTAATGTTTTCTTATATTTATTTTTTCTTCTATCTATGAAATATTATTAATTTTATTACAAAGGTAGGTAAAAAATAAATTAAATAAATTTGTGACTGTTATATAAAATATAAAATAGATGTTGCGATAACTGACATAGATATAGTTGTTAGTTACTATATCCTTACCTTTTGAACATAGTTCAGTCACTCTCTGTCTATGGTCAGTCGCTGGTGTTTATAATGATTTCTTCGGCTCTCTTTTTTCTTGCTATTACAGTTATACGTAAGTCAATTAAAAAAATTTTTTTTATACTTCTAAATAACTAAATGCATTTATTCGTGAATGCATACATATGTTAATAAATATATACAAAATAATTTAATAGTGCAATAATTTATTTTTCCATGTTTTTATTATAGAATATTTATTTACAGTTTAAAGTGAAAATTCAAAAAATTTCAGGCTTGCACTTTTTATATTCAGTAAAATAGATTTAAGATAACATTTTTTTAACTGTTGAAATAATTAAATAATAATATTTTTTCAAAAATAAAAAACTAAGTTGAAAATAATGAGAAATTTTCTGTGATAGTTAATGTTAGTTTTAGTTAATATCAGTTATTTGAAAAAAAAAATAAGGAAATATTTTACTGTATTTTTCTTTTTAGTTTTCATTTTTTGAAATACAATTTTGGTCAACAAAAATTAGTTAATGATAAATTAAATTTGTGAAAATAACAATTTTCTATTCAAGATCTTTTTATTAATGTCGCAAGAAAGTGAAACTCTCCATATTGTGATATTAACTTTTGTTTGTACCATGTAATTTCTCGGAGTACACAATACCAAGCTCTGTAGACAAATATACTTTTACTTAGCTCAAATAAATAAATTATATTTGTTGTTTTAAACTAAATTTTTCTCAGGATTGAAAAGAAGATTAAAATTGCAAATAATCACTTCTTTTCTTACCATATCGGAAGATGTACAAACTTCCCCTATTTTTGTAAAGAATTACGATTTTTATCCTACGCGCTTTCTATTTGCAAAAGACAAAATGACTAATTATAAATTTTAATAACCTTTGCTATTATAGATTTTACTTTTATTAAAAAAACAATAAATATTTAAAATATGAACTTTATTAATTTTAAATGAGAAATAAAATATATATTTGTATATATGAAATTTTCATAGTCCGTTCACGTCCTCTTGTGAGCCTTGATGGACAGAATTTTTTTTGTATATATTAAATTAAGCATATAGCCAGACGAATTAGACTCAAGGACCTGTTAAATTCATGTTTCCTTCTACAATGTATTTTGCTTGTTTTTAAAGAAACAGATTCACAAAATTATTTCTTTGTCTTTATTAATTTAAATTAAAACTCGCAATTGTCAATAAATGAATCATTTCAGTTAAGTGGAAAATGTTTATAAACAAAAAAGACGAATTGAACTCTCTTAAAATTACCTATAATTATAAAACAAAAAAATTGGATTCATGCATATATAATTTAAATTAGTTATATAAATAACAAACTTTAATTTATTTAAAAGTCATTTATGTATACACCGAAAAAAATATTCTTGTTTTAAGCGGGGATTTTCGCAAGAGGAATTTTCCTCTTAAAACGAGAATATTTTTTTTTCAGTGTATAATTTTATAAAATAATATTTTTCATTGCGCTTTGATAATTTATTTATTTCTTTAGTTTTTAATTCTTTTTGCTTCTTAAAGGAAAAAATGAATTGATGACGGTGAGAAATCAAGTCAGTAATAAAAGGAAAATGTAGGTGTCTATTCCCATTATTAATTTTCAAAGATGAATATAGTCAATCGCATGTAAAATGTGTGAAAGAGATCTTGGTTCTCAATTTTTAATTGCTAATAAGATGTAAATATTTATAAAATTTAATTTGTAAAGTCGTATAAATTGTCATGTACGTTGTATATAGTATGGAACAGATTTTTTAAACAAGTTTCATTTTATGGAATGCATGTATGTATTGATTAAAAATTTTTAAAATTCTAACACACATTGTTACATTATTATTGTTCTTATACCGAGTAATAAAATGATATTGACCTTCTTCATGTTAAAAAAATTAGACAAGTTTGAGGAAAGAAAACTAATAGGAAAATTAACGTATGAACGATAATTGCTTCCTTTTTGCGTCTTTTTTATTTTTATTTGACTATTTGTATATTTTCTGATATATATTATATTAATAAAAATAGTAGCTGGTTGATTTATCCATTTGTTGTATTTAAAATTTTAACTTAAGTTATTATATTGTAGTCATCATTTTACTTTTATTGTGTGGAAAAAATTTACGTACATAAATATTTGTAGTTGCACTTATACTGACCAATAATTTCTATTAATACAGTACATTCAGCTTTTTATAGTTTATTTAAAATTTTAAATTGAACTGTATCCAAAATTTTTTCAAATTTTATTAATACACATTTGAAATAATTTTTTTTATTCTTATATTAATTATATTAAATATTCATTGTTTAATGAATACAGATTTTGATTGATTATTTATCTTAGAATTGCAAAAATTATGTAATGACTAATTCAAGGTTGTATAGTCGGTAATTTTTATCTTCTGAGAAATCACCAATATTAAATATAATTCTCAATAAGACATTTAAAATAAAAAAAAATGTCATCTCACTGAAAAGAAGTTTTAGATTTTCTGGTATTAGACGATCATAAAACATTAATGATATTATGTATGTGCGTATAATAGCATGTATCGATGAAATAAATTTTTTTTCCTCTTACTTTAAACTACACATAATTATTTTTTTAGATATTACCTACGGTCATCGGGATTTTGGATATTCTGGAATAAATGGTAATAAATTATAACTAAATATTAATAAAATTATACAGTCAGGTCTCGCTAAGTGTCGTCACTGGGAATTTTTTGGGACCGTCTGTCTCAGTAAGTGTCATATTGGCCTAAGCCAGGCCCCTTCAGTAAAAGTTGTCATTTCATTGATTTATGTTTTGGCAAAGTTGATTTTTTGCATTGGAGAGGGTTAAAAAAAAGTGGGGACAGTGACACTTGTCGGGTCTCGAATGACGACACTTTGTGAGACAAATAAATAAACGACACTTTGCGAGACCTGACTGTAATCGACTGTAATATAATTTGTTAATAGAATTTATATACTTGTTTGACAATTGTAGTTATTTGAATAAATATTGATTCGTTACGCAGGTCCATCACATTGGGGCGACGATTATCATACATGTGTGGGAAAGCACCAATCTCCAATCAATATAGAAGAGCATCAAGTAAGAAATATGAGTTTTCCTCCTTTGAGATTTTCTGGTCTCCAAAGTCCGCGAGGAACTGAGATTACAAACAACGGACACACTGGTAAATTTTAAATTTTATGTAGCTATAAATTGAAATTAACAATAATTTTTCTTTAATTGGAAAAATAAATATATTTCTATATTTAAGTTATGCTAGTGATGAACGCAACGGTTCCGGCTCGCATTTCTGGGGGACCTCTTAAAAATGGCACTTATGTTTTTGAACAAATGCATTTCCACTGGGGAGAAAATGACGCTGAGGGATCTGAAGATTTAATAAATAATCATTCTTTTGCTATGGAACTTCATGCAGTTTTCTTTAAAGAAGAATATAAATCAATGATTGAAGCTATTCATCATACTGACGGTCTCACAGTACTTGCATACTTCTTCGAGGTAAAAATGTTCAAGTTTCAAATTTAAATTGTCATGTTAACGTGAATTTTCCTTCTTTCAGGTTGATGACAAACCAAATTTGTCTTTTAATCAAATTATTTCAATTCTCCCACTTGTGGAGGATTTAGATTCAAAAGATCAATTTTCACATCCTTTACAACTCGAAGATTTCCTCCAGCCCAAGAATTTGAATTTACAGAATTACTTTACATACAATGGATCGCTTACAACTCCTCCTTGTACTGAAGCGGTCACGTGGATTGACTTCAAAGAAGCTCTACAACTATCTCATAATCAAGTAATGATTGTTTTAACAACTCCCATTAATAAAGTTGAATTTTACTCACTATATGTAACATATACTCTATTATTTAAAAGCGTATTAGTTCAATTACGTCGCAAATAAAAATTATTTCCTCTTTTAGATTGAAGCATTTCGAAGAATTAGAAGTACTGCGGGGCAAAAATTAACTCATAATTTTCGACCAGTTCAACCTTTGGAAGATAGAATAGTTTATCATAATGTTCCTTCAAATGAATTCAATAGAATTCATTATAATCTTCAGAATAATTTCAATAGCGAAAATCGTCATCAACATGTGCATTCAGGTGAATATATTGTTAAAATAAATCAAGCAATTTTTTTCCTATCCATTATTATTAGTTTGCAATTGAAACTAAGTTAATGAAATCTAGTTCAAATATTAATATTAATTTATTAAGATTATTATATTGACAAGAGACTATTAAATTTAAATTGTATGACATTATTGGAAGCCGTTATTTTTATACACTGCAAATTTTAAATCTATTTACATCTTAAATATAAGTTACGAAAATTCTATGATTATTATTATCAGTATTTTTATAATATTATTATCGTTATTGTTATTATTATTATTGCTTCCTTATAGAAGCATTGTTATACCGAAAATTTTCAAATTTTTACAGTGTATGTATGTGTAAAAAATACGTTTTCATAAATATCTCAAAATGCATAAGATAAATTTTTTTAAAATTATACATTTTATTGAGAGACACTTTTTAGCCAGAGTTATAACATTTTAAAAAATTCAAGTTTTTATTTATTTTAGTCAATAAGTTATTTAAGAATAAGAAGTTTTAAAAAAATGATTTTGTGGTTTGTTGGTATACAATTATTGATTTTGTGCTTTAATGGTGGTTCAGAATTGATTAAAAAATAGACAATTGCTTTTCTACTTGTAAGTACTCGATATCTACTAAGTTAAACATACTCATGTAAATAAAAGATTGTTATTTGTAAGATAAGCTTTTCAAATTATGTATTTTATAATAAATATTTAAAAATTATGAAATAAAATAATTGGTTTGTTAATAGACTGTCCTTTGAATACAAATTAATTTTAATAATAAAACTTCAGTTTTATTGTACAAATTAGAGAATAACAATTAAATTATAACTTTAACATGTTAAAAATAACAAATAAGTCGATGGAAATTTGGTTTAACATAATCAATAAATTTTCTAGCACATTTTTCAGCGATGGCTAAGATTAATTTTTTTTATTTTTATAATAAATAAACTTATCATTAGGTACAGTTTAAAAAAATATTCTTTAGTTATTATTCAATATTTACAACTTATAAGAAAAAATGCTGAATGAAATTAAATTTGTCTTTGTCAATAATTTACTTTACTTTAACAAGTTCTTTAATTCTTCAATTTGCTTTTCATATTGTTTATTTCTCTCAGTAGAATCTTCTAATTTCCTTTCAAGAAGTTCAACATGATTCAAAATCCTCTTGAAAAGTTCAGTCAATGTCAATTCTGTATTTTTCAAAGCAACGATATTCATTTCGCAATTCTTATTTTTTTTCAAGTAATCGTGAAGTAAATTTTTTACGTAATTGTCTTGCATTTCAGAATTTTTTCTGTCAATGTGATCTATTGTTGCAATATTATCGTTCTCCTTATTTATTTCTTCTATACTACTGTTTACGAAATTACCGTTACATCTGTAAGTTATTAAAATATATGTAACAATTTATAGGTCATTTCAACAATATTTATAAAGCAGAAAATTTACGTACAATTCGTCGACTTTGTCTTCCTTCATTTTTATTTCTAAATTTTCTATATCACTAGTTGTCTCTTGATTAGTGATTTTTAAGGATTCTGATTCACAATCAGTAAATTCCACTTCGTTCATTCTATTTCTGTAGAATTAAAAAAAATAAGTCACATGAAATATCTTTTTTATGTGAGTGATTTTTTTTATATCGTATTACAAGATAAACTTTAAAAAAACCCTTTTAAATTTATAAATTACATAAGGAATAAGAAATTAAAATTTTACTTTTAAAGTAACTTACACATTGGAAAACTCAATTTGATCAAACGGTATATCTTCAGCATCTATCGTAATATTTGAATCGACATGATTGTTAAATTCATTAAATTTTAAATCACAAATGACATTTTTTGGATAAACTTGTTCATTTCTGAAAACAATGTTATTTATTAAATTTCTTTTCATTCATAAAGTTTGACAAAAATTTGTTTCTACGTACCGAATTCGATTAGGTGAAACTTGAACCTGAAGTGGTGCTTGATAATTACTTTCGTTAATGGATGGTACATATTGAGTGTCTTTTATAAATAATTTCGTCTTTGATTCTGCACTCTCAGTGTTAATATTTTTGTTTAAAGTTTTTTCAGTCGATTCATAAATGTTTTCTTGGCTGTCATATGTTGAATTAAAAATGCATATTTATAATAAATATTTAAATTAAAGATATTATAAGCCACAAAAGTAACATTACATGCATAAATACACATGTATTTATTCTACACACTATATTTATAATTCTCAAAAAATACCTTGTTGATACAAAATCTGGAGGTTTTAAATTATTTTGCAAATATCTTTTAATGATTCCATTTTCTATTTTGTAGAAATAATAACTGGAAATAACATTTATTTAAAAATATAAATAGAATTCGACAGCAATTTAAATTAGATATTATTGAAGCTCATTTTTAACTTACTCTTCCTCTTTCTCATCTTCTTTTTCATTACTCATCGTCATCGAAAATAATGGTGAATCACTTTCATTCTTTACAGTACCGCTATTATCAAAAATGATTAAACATAATATTTAATTAAATTTTTTTAAGTATACAGCTAAACATTGTTAAATACAAAATTTTTGAAACTATTTGAATAATTTACATGATAATATTTACCTGTGATTTTCTGTAAATATACTAGGTACGGCATCTATGTGTAAAAATCTGTGAACCATCTTATTTACAATTTGACAACAAAAAGTATCGTCTTCAAAGTGTTTACTGCATAAATAACTTTTTTTATCAATTCTTTCTTCAGGTAGTTTTATTGCATTCAACCATTTTTGTCGTCGTTCTTTATCACTAGGAATTCTTAAAATAAATTAAAAACAATAAAGATATAATTTTTAATTACATAAGATTTTCTACCAAGTAAAATGACATGTTATTTGTTTATTTAAGTACGCAATATAAGAATAATTGCAAGTGATTTTTTATGTCTCTTTAAACAAAATCCACATTTAATAAACGGAAATACTTACTTATGAAATGTAATATCACCATCATTTTTGCTGTTGCAGTAAATGCAAACTTTCATTTTAGTGTTGTCATAAACAACTTCATTCGTAGTTAGATTTTAAAGTTTATATCGTTTTTAATGAACAAAATTTCAACCTGTTAATCATTTTTACATGAGAATAAATTTAGAAAAATCATTCACAAAAGCAAAGCATAAAATAAACAAAGGCATATATTTCATGCCATTTAGCAATTAGCATGCTGTTCCAGACTAGTTCTGCTGGGTCTTTAGGGTGCTTCCACAATAACCCTTTTTCATTCACTAGCTATTGTAGAAACACCTTTACAACTGAGTGTCGGCATTTTTTTCTACCGACAGAGGTGTGATTGCAGCCTTATGATATTTTTAGGTATAGTTTTTACAATAGAACAACTATTCTTTAAATAATGCATTTGTTTATTGTGGACTCAACCTCATAGGCTCATACAATGTTACCTGTTTCATTTCCACACGTTTCCTTGGAAACATGCGAGTCTTTGAGAAAATATAATTAAACGCAATTTAAAAATATTTAACTACCTACGTTTCTGCTGCTTTGGCATAATCAGCAAAGAAAGAAATTCCATATTTTGAAAAAGGATTAAAATATTGAATGTTATTGTGTTGAAAATGATCATGCTAAATGCATGAATTATTGAATTGTTGAAAATTGTTCTTTATATTTCAATAAGCATCGAAGGAAGTTTAATATGTAAGTACTTTCTCAATTTGTTAAATAAGTATAGTATAATATAACCTATATAATAATTAAAATATTTACAACTGAATTTAGACAATTAGTTAAAAATTGCCTTTATTAAAAAATATTTTACAATTCAATAACAAAACCAATATTATACAGTAGTTTTCTCTTAAATATACGTTAATTTTATAATTAGATTTAACAAACTTTGATGTAAAATCCTCTTGAAATTTACATTATTTCCACTGTATTAAAGTATTGAAGCAATTGTTACCAATATCGATATAAAATGAAGTGCTGTGTGGGATGTTTCTGGTTTTAACCGTAAAATTTGCAAGTATTTTATCATGCATGTAGGGAAGAGTAAATCTCATTAGAACTCTTAAATTTTTTGAGAAATTACTGAAAGAAACTCTCTTCAAACCTTGAGAAATTTTGTTGTTTTTTCATTTCTCAAAAAATAAAAGTGTTTCAATAATATTTACTCTTTCATAATATACATTAAGATCAATTTTATATTAACGAAAGTTAGTTCCAGAAGTGCTAATTTTCAATTCTGCCGAAAAATCGCAAAATATGATAAATAATTTCTAACAAGCACAAGTTAAGTGCGTAGTTTGTGCTTTATTGTGTACACATTTTTACATTCTCGTTGTATGAAAAAATATTTTCTTTTTATCCATGAAGGAAAACAATATGAAAAATACGAATTTTCATTACACTTTTTGAATGTTCAAGTTTCTGATTTTCATAAAAGAAACGAGATTTGGAAAAATCTATAATTACATTGAAATGAATAATTATTGGACACTTTTGGAATCAACTTTAGTAGCCAATTAAATTATATTGATAAATAATTCGATGAAATATCTTAAGAATTGTTGATTTGCAATATTAAGGAAAAAATTTTATGAATCGTGTTTAGGGTACAAGTCGATGGCTCCTAAATGGAAACACGTTATTCAAGAGAGGAATTAGAAAACACGTAAATCTCGAAAAACAAATGGACAAAATGTTATTTATCTGAAGTATTTTTTAGGTATGCCCTTCAAAAAACTAATTTTCGTAAATTATGTGCAGGGCTTGAACTAGGTCTGTAAATTTGCTTCAAGTCCGTAGAAGTCAGTTTTTTTGAAAAAAAGGTCCGTAAAGTTTACGAATAATTTACGAATAATTAAAATTTTGTAAAATTGAATATTCTAAACAAATGAATTTGCAAATTATCAAAGAACTTTTTCGAAAATTATTAAAAATAATTGATTTAAAGAAGAATTTTAGTTTTAAGTAAAATATTCTCTTATTTGACTCGGACTGGTTATATTTTTGTTATTAGTCCGTAATTTTTAATTTTGAGTTCGTACAGTCCGTATTTTTAAATACTTTCACTGGTTCAAGCCCTGTATGTGTTTCACTTATGGGCCATCGAGATATTGAAAGGCACTTTGAATGTAGTTTAAGGAAAATCTTTTTAAAAAATGATGCTCTAACCTAACTCAGCTAATACAGAGTCCAAATCTTCTTGTAAGGAAAGACTTTCTTCGCGTTGTTTCGCTAAATCGTCTTTGAGACGATCTACTTGAGCTTTTAGGAGGTAGTTACCTTTTTTGAGAGCTGCCAGACGACCTTCATATCTTTTTGTTTGAGCCTAAAAAAATTGATGTATTAAAAACTATACTAGGAATATTTGTTTACAATTTTGATTACCTGTAAATTATTCTTTTGCTTTGCCAAAGGAGTATGTGCATCGTCAGACTTTGCCTCCTCTTCCTCAGATTCCTCAGATTCCGATTCGTCTTCTGAGTTACTTTCCTCTTCTTCTTCTTCTTCGTGTTCCTTTTCATCGTCTCCGTCTCCATCATCGTCATCATCATCATCAGTATCGCCCATTAACTTTGCCATTTTGTCTACTTCTTTTTGCAAACGTTTAAATTTAATTTTCTCCTCTTTGAGCAATTTATTTTGTTGTTTAATTTGTTCTCTAAGTGCATGCCTCTCTTTTCTTGCATTGTCGGATTTATCTCTGTAAACATTTTAAATATTTAATCATTCTACTTTGGATTCAGAAAGGGAAAGACATAATTACATATTTAAAAAGTTAAAAGAATAACTTTACTTGAAACTTTTAATTTTTGTTTGAAGTAATTTTAATTCCCGCTGAAGTCGTTTCTCTTCTGCAGCTTTTGGATCTTCTTCTTCATCTGATTCTTCTTCTTCGGAACTTTCTTCCTCTTCTTCCTCCTCCTCTTCTTCAGAACTCTCACTGGCGTTTGATTGGTGTGATTTATCGATACTTTTTTGAGAAGCAATTCTCGCAACATCCTTTGCGCTCGGACAACCAGCCAAAGCCATTCCTGAAAATGGGTACCATAACGATTCTTCGCTCTCATCTGATAATTCTACTACTGTATCGTGAGGCTCTTTGATTTCTTCGCAATATTCTAAATCAATATGAAAAGAAGAAGCGCAGTCAGCAGAAGCATTAGAATGGTTAATTTGCTTTAGTAGAGTGTATAAAATAGTGTTACGTTATTTATGAACGACCTCTTGAAAACAAAAAGTTAGTTTTATTCAAGGCTTGATTGAATGCAAAAATTAAAAAAGAATCATTCTCTAGGCATAATAGCATTAAGGCAGTAAAATGTTATTGATGATTTTAGAATTGAAATACACATACCAGCTTTCATGCGCCTTTCTAAAGCAGCATACATTCTCTTCATGTCTTCTAATTCGTTTTTGGTCTTATCTCTCTCTTCAGAAACACTTGCATATTCCTTTTCCAATCTTTCGGCATCTTTTCTCGCTTCCTCTGCTTCCTTCTTTATTGATTCCGATAATTTGCTATCCTGTCGTTTATATTCTTGAATACTTTTTTGGGACTTCTGGTGCTCCAATTCAGCTTCGAGGTTCAGAATTCTTGCCTGCAGTTTAAATTGGAGAGATTGTAGCTTCGAAGTTTCAGGGCTCAAATTAAACGTTTTCTGAAATACCATGAACGATTCTCTCTCTGTATAAAACCTATACCTTCATCCCATTATTTATTTCACTGAATAAAATTTACCTGCCTGATCATTAAGAAAGACTCTATCATAAGGCAACCAGCGAGGTAGCAGCTCCAACATTTATAGCATTTAACTTACAGCATGAGATGTTTTTTAAAAAATCTTTAAAAGTAGGATGAATGATTAACAAAGCAGTCTTAATTTAACGTATTACTTAAGTAAAAAATGATTTAAAATCAAAAAATTTAAATTATTACAATGGGATGAGCTAATTGAGAAAATAATATAATAATAAATCATAGACTAATTTTAATAGGTACTTGAAAACAAAAGCTGAATTTTGATATGAATTTATATTTTTTTTTAAATATCAAATGATTTAACTATAAGAAATGTAATTATAACTCATTGTAAAGGAGATTTTGAGAGTTGTCGAATAGTTGTGACAAAATCGATTCAAAGCACAGAAAAAAGCTTGTCCCATTTTTGCGGCGTATTTGCGGCGTGAAATATAGAAAATACTATTTTTTCTGCAGTTCAGGGCTCGAACTAGGTCCGTAAATTTTCTTCAAAGTCCGTAGAAGTCAGTTTTTAAAAAAAAATGGTCTGTAAAATCCGTAATTTCATTAAAAAAGGACGAAAATATATTTAATTGAAAAATTTACAAATAATTGAAATTTTACTTAAAATTGAATATTCTAAACAAATTAATTTAAAATGGATTTAAAGAAGAATTTTTGTTAAAAATTCTTGAGAATAATTATTGAATTGAAATGATAAAAAATTATTTTGAAGAAGTATTCTTTTTACTGGTTCTGGTTCGCACCCTGGCAGTTTGAAAATGAGTATAGAGCCCAGGTTTTTTCTGTGCATAAAAAGTGATAATTATGTTTGTTTTGAAATAATTAGAGATTATTAGAGATTGTCCCACCTGCAATCGTTTGTTATCTCTTTCCAGAGCTTCTTTATTTCTCAACTCTAGAGCGAGCATTTGTTTTGTACTTTGAAGGTCGTCTCTAACAGCATCAATGTCATCCATTTCATCTGGTAAAATTGTTTCTACTGGTTCATCAGCCTTTTTAATTTGCTCTTCTATTGTCAATTGTCTTCTGAATTTCCTTAAACCTTCTAAATTTGGTTTCGAACGGTCATTTGTTTTGACACATTTTAGTTGTACGCCCTTTTGAATTTGATGGAGTAGTTGATTGTGAGCGTTCGACTTTTCAGATTCGTAGATGAAGTGTACTGGACCTGTAACAGCAGCTAGTATCAATTAAATTATAACTTATCTTATAAATCCACTTTTTGTTAGTAGTGACTTAATTAAGTGTCATTAAGTCGTGACTTTTTATTCGATTAGTAAGTTAGATTCGATTTAGATTTAGATTCTGATTTTTTAGCTTCTATTAGAAGTGTATACTATCATAACTGTAGACCCTGAAATTTATATTCAAACTAGGGCTTAAATATCGAATAATTTTGTTCTTTTGTGAAACGTTGATGAACTGAGAGAACGATCGAGTATTTTATTGAAAAATTGTTTGGAAATTAATTTTATCGTTACCTTTGGGATCGGTTTTAACTTTATCTACTCTTTCAATCAGGGGTGCACTTCTATCGTTACATTGGACATGTCTGAGTTTCCTGCCGCTCTCCACCTCCTTCATCATGCATGCCCAGTCGGGTCGTTTTCTCGGCCTTGATTTTAACATTTCTATTGTTTTTTGCTGCCTGTCTGACAATTGTGGCAGATCTTTCAAAATATTTCTCGATGGCGGCGGAGGTGGTGGTCTTGGAGGCGGTGGAGGTGGAATGGCTGCTCTGGATGAACTCTTGGATAGTGTAGGTGCACCTAATACAAGAGACGTTAAATTTCGTTAATGAGGACAAAATATACAAGATAAATAATTTATAAATAATTTCGATAATGTTCAACTTTCATTTGAGGAAGAATTCAGGAAAATAATTCAAACCTTTTAGGTAATTAAATTTTAAAAAATTATTCTTCAAAGTTAGTCAATTATTTTGATAAATATTGATATTTCGATTAATATTGATAACTATTGCATAACTATTCAAAACCATACAATATTGTATTAATTACTATACTTTTTAACTTTTCTTCAAACTGTTTTTCATCGAAACAAATTTTTACAGAGATGTAAAAAAATTTCTGAATTGCTAAGTGAAGAGAAATAATTTAAATATTCCAAAAGTTGAACATAAAGAAAAAAAATCAATTGTACGTGATACATTGCAAATTTGACACGTAAATTTAATTTTACATTTAATTTGATACTTAATTTTTGATAAATTCCAAGAATTACATTTCATTCTTACCTGTAGCGCTTTCAGTTTTCGATATTGGCAAAACGTCGCCGCGTGATCGAGATCTGTCGACGCGAACTTGTCGTTCAAGTTGTGGTCTCGAGGCTGGTTCCGGTCGTCCATTTTCCCTCGCTTTTGACGGTGCCGGGGATTGACCTGCATTCTTTTTGTCACTATTCGCTTGCGAAGGGATGATTGTGATTTTACTTTGTTTTTTCGGTTGATTAGCCGGTGGTGTCGCTTCCTCAGGCTTTGGAACATTCTAGAATTAGTCGCAAATTTCAGTGTCTCTGTTTAGCCCTTCGTAAAATGTTAATTTATTTGCTCGATTAGGAGAAATTCAGTTTTATTTCTTCTCTAATTGAAGTAAACTTAATACTTTGATATTAAAACAAACAGGTGTTGAAGCATGCGGAGTTTGGATTTTTTATTTATTTTTCTGTACGTTGAACTTCAATCAACTGCAGCTGATACATAGAGTACTACTGGTTAAAAAGCTTCAAAGATTTTTTACTTTAATGCAAGTAGGATAGCAATGTGAGAGAGAGGGGGTGGGGGAGGAGGAAATTACACTGAAAATTATCGTAAATTTCGATACTTTTTTAATGACTAAAATAAGCGTCGTAGGAAGAATAATTTTGTTCAATTAAACAAATACATAATGACGTTTTCAGTAATTGAATAAATTTGAGAAAGAAGCATTTGGCTTGGTTGCCCATTTGAAATAGATGCATGTCTTTAAATAACTACATGACCCAGAGGCAGCAACACGCCTTTAGAGTTAAAAGTCTCTTTCTAATTCTCTTTCTCTTGCACATGTTGCATCAAAGTTCCTCAATGATTTCTTTAAAGCTTCGGAATTAATGTTCTGTTTTTCAATAAAAAAAAAAAGAAACTTGATATTGTATTTTTAATATCTAATTATAGTTTCACTTGATATTTACAAAAAAAAAATGTTTACTCAATTATTATTATAGCTGTAAAGTATTAGTGTGATGAAACAATTTGTTGTAAAAATAGTTTAATTTTCTCCACGTGCACGATTCTTGGAGCAAAATAAGTATTTTCAAAGTTTAAGCATTCACGTTGGTCTTTTAGTTTTTAGGATTCGCGAATAATCTGATGACAAAGTGCTTACGTATATATAATAGTTAATTAGAGAAATAAATCCTATCATTAAAATAAATTATGAAGAAATAAATGTTACTCCAGAATTCTAAAACTTAATTGAAATTATAGAAATTGTATTGAAAATAAATGCGGCTTATCAATGCACTCTTATTTTTAAAGAGATTAGTGCATATATTAAATACATAATAATACATACTTATTATTAACGGTGTTAAGGTTTCTTACTTTTGAGTAAAATTAAAGTAATTAACAGAGTTTTCTTGCTTTCCGATTCAACCCTCCACACCAAGAAAGTTTACTTCCCCATATTAATTTAATTAAGCATTTGAAATTGTAGATGTCATGCTTCTTAGCCCGTTTATCAGTTTATGAAAGTTGGTAAATGCAGAACGAACGATAGTCTAATTAGTCTTGTCGATTTATGTTAATAAACTATACGCATGATGCTGTGTTTTAGAAATTCAATTTATTTCTTTAAACTCAATTTATTTCAAATAAAAATTTATATCTACAAGTGGAATTTATTACTACGAAATTTTCAGTTTATAATAATTCAATTTATTATTTTTGCAATGCCATAGATCAGCAAAAATGTGCGCCGAGCTTTTCCAAGCTTGTATTCTTAAATATTTAATGCACCAAAAACAGTCAAATATTCAAAATGAAAAAAAGAATGTTTGACTGTTTTATGGAATTGGGAAGCAAAGAATTGTAATAGCCAAAACCAAGAAGAATTGTTAAAAGGGTTAGAAAAGTTAAAAGGGATCTTCTGGCCCCTTTTTAGTCAGTATAGTTCAAGTTTAATTATTCTTTACTTTTTACTATCAAAATACAAGTGTTTATAGGATCTATGAAATCTTACTCTTACCTTGAGAGTGACTTTCGTAAAAGCTGGTGCTTCGTCAGCTTTTTGATTTGAATCACGCCTGTTGTTCAAAGTCCAGGGAGCAGTAGGCATCGGTAAAGGATTTGGTCCATCTTTGACCCAGGGTGGTCTGAAGGTCGTCCTTGGAGTCGGTTGACCTCCTGCACCCGGCATTTTTAACAATTACCAATTCTTCTATTGTTTCAAAATATATTTATTTTTCTACGAGTACTGCAATATCTACAACAAATTACGAAACTTAAGGACTCTCAAATGCTTATTAGTTTAAATTTCTGATTGATGCATTATGCACTAATATTTAATTCTTTTTGTCGCATTTAAATAGAACATTAAAATATACACTCGGAAAATGAAATGAAACAGCAAGACACTTAAAATGCTGTACCTTTATCGACCGATTAATCGATCGATCAAGGATCACTTAATAAATCTCAAGATCTCGTTGCATACAAAGATGATGTGTTACTGTTCAACTCCTGGACACTATTTTATCGCGAATTTTGTGGGTGGGGAACTTTTGCGTGGGTGAAATATGACCTACTTTTCATCACTGTTTTTTCCAACAAATTTCCGTAAATCTAGAAAATTTTTGCAAATTATTTATTTAAAAATCTTGAGCTTAAACACCATACGTGAATTTCTCTTTAAAATTAAGGATGCTCTCTCTTTTAGAGTGAAATGATATTTATTGAGCAAGTTTCTAGTTGGCTTTCAAAGTTTAAAGGTTTTCGAGACTTAGGGAAATATCAAGAGCTGAATTGTAGAGAAATGTTTTGAACGTCTCCCTCTCAAAAGTTGATATTTTTGACTTGTGACGTCACAAGTCGAGAGGATGAAAATAGATTTGAATCTTCTAGGACGGATCGTGACTGCTTTATAGAATGAAACGGTTTATCCTTTTGCTTCTGATTAATTTGAGTAAATAAAAAAATGCATCTAGATAAAAATAAAAGTAAATATTGAATTAATTATAGTATTTATATGGCAGAAAATTATAATTAGAAATAAAGGGATTTCTTCATGTTTTATAACAATTTTTCATAAGTTTAATTTCAAATGATTATAATGACTAAATATTTTATTTAAAAAAGATAAATATAACAATACGGAATATAGTATTACATGAAAATTCCATGTATTTGTAAAAATTTATTAGAATTATTTAATTTTGTAAAATATAAAATATGTAGTTTTAAAAACCAGGAAAAATTGCGTTTTTTAACCTGGAAAATCTGGAAAAGTCAGGGAATTTAAAATGTTTAAAGATTATTCATTTTTTTAATGCGACAATTTCTCTCAAACATTATTATTGAACTGAAAATTTTTTGTCCAAGGGTGCGAGGCCTGCAGGAGAAACAATATCAGTTAGCAGCTCATAAGCGACATGAGGCAAATCTGAAATACAATTATTACAAGGAGACAGTTAGATTTTTTACTCGTGAAAATGTAAATAGCAAGCAATTCAATTCTTGGTGCTCCAAAGAAATGGCATCTCTTCTTGACAAGCCATTGAAAGCTCAACAATTGCGTCAACGTCAATCTCAGCTAAAATCATTATTTCAAGAAGAACAAGATCAGTATGATAAGGAATTATTGGAGTTAAAGTCACATAAAAATCCATCACCAGATTACTCTATTGAAGCTCTGAAGCGAAAATTAAAAGAAAAAAAAGCCGAGCAAAGCTTATATTTACCAAAAGATTGTCGTCGATTTCAATCCAACTTTTATAACACTGGAAATCCTAATCAATCATTATTCAGCAATGAAAAATTCAATTCCGAATTCATTTCTAAAGATTCACATCCGCAGAAGAATGATTCGCCTAAAAGTAATCAATCTCCAATAAATGATATCGAATTTGATCGAAAAACTGTTTCAAGTACAATTGATAATTCTGTGAATGTAAGGACTCATCAAATTACATAT
The DNA here is from genome assembly GCF_015476425.1 of Leptopilina heterotoma. Taxonomy (NCBI): domain Eukaryota; kingdom Metazoa; phylum Arthropoda; class Insecta; order Hymenoptera; family Figitidae; genus Leptopilina; species Leptopilina heterotoma. The sequence goes on from NW_025111202.1 coordinate 1,077,372, forward strand.
CAATCACAACTTTTGGGAACTGGAGTTAAACAGGCGTTATACGACCACTCAAAAGAGAAAATCAATAATAACTCTTCTACAAGATCTTCTTGCAGAAGTCTTGAGGAAACAAATATTCGAAATTCAGATGAATTGACGCCTTTTAGAACTATTCAAAGACCCCAATTTAATGAATCGTTAATTCACTCGCAATGTGAGGCATCAACTCCTTCAAATGAAGTACCAATAAATCAGATTAATACTTCGAAAGAGTGTACCACAAATTCTCAACAAATTTCTGATAGCAATCAAACTACAGATATTTACGTAAATAATTTGAAAGCTAGCGATGAAATTTCAGAATCATGTTTCTCACAAGATGATTCTTCCAATAGTATAAAAAATAAAAACAACCCTTTCGAGAATCCAATAAATATTGCATTGGTGAGAGAAAATCCCAAATACAAAAGACTAACCACACAAATGTTTCATTATTTGGCCAATAAAGATTTACAAGAACAAATTTTGAATTTATCGAAGAGAGAATTTCAAGCTTGCAGAAAGCAATGGTGGTCTCAAGCTATAAGACTCAGAGAGATGAAGAATAAATTGGAGTTAATTAAGGAGCAAAATATCTATAACACTTTACTTTCTCAAATGGACAGTAAAACTAAAAAGATTGAAAGACATAAAATTGCTGAGAGATCAACAATTATCTCTCAGAGAGAGAAAATATGTGAAAGTGCAAACGTTTATGAGTAAGTATATTTAAATTTATAATACATAGTAGCTATTATTTAATTTAAGTTTAAAAAATGAACTTTGTTGAAAACTTGAAATAAATGAGCAGCCGAGTGCAATAACTGACCGCCATTGGATGCGGTTGCTCATTCGGCTTCATTAGTTCATTTGGCCTTCCAAACGATAATTACTTGACTGAATTGTGCTATTTATCGTCGCTTAAAGCGTCAGGCTCCGTGTAAGGGAAATGCCAACGTTTTTGTCAGACGACAAGACAAGAAATTTGTTCAATTTCATTTTTTTGATATTAATCAATACTTCTTCTTACAAAACATTTATGTACTTGAACACCCAGAAAAAAAATTTAATGAAACCAAATGTGTATTTTATTTGAATTGAATAAACGTCGTATATTTGTCTCAAAGCCAACCAGGTTACTTACAAATTTCATTAGCAATAAATAAAATTTTTATTTAAAAAAAAAATAAAACTTATTTAAAAAAAATAAAATTTATTTGAAACAAATAAAAAGTCTATACAGTTGGCTCTGGGTCAAATATATTTTTCTTTGGGTGAAGATCCGAACGTTCAATGCTGCACGAAAAAGCTGGCATAAAAAATAAAATAAAAAAAGCCCTGATAAAAATAATGTATTGAATTGTTTATTCAGTAATACAGAATAGAAAAAAATAGTATGAATTTTCGGAAAAGCAATTTCTAATATGTATTTAAGTGAAGAATGTCAGAATAATCGAAATTTCGTAAAATTAAATTCTAAATAAAACAACAAAAGGATTTAAATATTCTCAAAGAACTTTTTCAAAAATTATTTTTAAAAAATTGACTTAAAGAAGAATTTTTATCAAAATGATGAAAATAATTTTTGAAGAAATTACAGTAGCAAAGTAGCAAATTTTAATTATTATATGAAGAAAGCGATCGACTCGGAGTGATCACATAGTGCGGGCTTTTTCGTTCATTGAACATTCTTTAAATCTTTACTTCAAGTCAACTATTTTTTGATTTAGAAAATATTATATTAATTTGAATCATATGTTTTTTAGTGAAGAAGCGAAAGTCCTTTGGAAACAGTGGATCCTCGAAGATGAGCTTACTGAAAAGTTAGACTCTCTTGAAGAAAGGAATATTTTACTTGCACAGTTAGAAAAGGAATGGCAAATTTTAAATCAAAAGGATAAAAAACGAATTGATGATTTTTATCAAAACGTTATTTTCAAATCGAAAATACAAGATGAATATAATCTTGCTGAGGACTTAAGGTCTGTAGGATCAAAAATTTTAGATACAGAATGTTTTGTAAAATAAATAAATTTATGGAAAATTAGTTAAATGATTTTCATTTTGTCTTTTATTTGTTATTGTACCTATTAAAAAATAAACTTTTTCTTCTTTATTTATATGTAAAGAATTTTTAAGAACCATTAAGAAACTATATGTACACTGAAAAAAAATTTATTTGATTCAAGTAATCGATTAAATATTTAATTGATAATAGTTAATTAATCGATTATTTGAATCAAATAAATTTTTTTTAATGTAGGTATATGTACATTTATCGATTTAACATTTATTAATTTTATATTTTATAATTTTAAGTATATATTGTAAAAGTTTTTCAATTAGAAAACTGATTCAATTATTTATAATTTTTTCCGAGAAGAATTTTTAATTTCAATTTTAAATTAGATACTTGAAATATTCGAACAAAATGTTTACATGCGCAATGGATATCTAAATTGATAATCTTAAAACTTATCGACTGTAGCATAGCTATACTTTTGCGCAGAGAATTAAGATGGCACCACTTTTTGGTTTTGGAATAAAAATAATGGTAATTCAGAGTGTGAATCGACAAAACAAAAAAAAATATGTTTATTTATGTCAGGACAAAAAATTTTAATTTTAGTTTGTTTTTAATTTTAATTTTTATTTATTAAAACTTTCATCGATTAAAATCCTAGTTGACTGTGAATTTAATTCGTCAAAATAAACATTTTGAAATTAAAATTTTCTTATTTTTAATTAAGATCAAATTCAGTTGATCTAAATTTCAATTTATTCAAATTTTAAAGAATACAAATTTATCGCGCTAATTTTAACCATCTCAATTTCAATCAATGTTGTAGTATCAATTATGAATAAAAATCATTTTTAGAAAAAAGTTTCGAAAATAGATTTAATATACATAAATTTCAAAATTCTTCAGATTTACTAAATTCTTTTGAATATTATTTTTAAAAAATATTCTTCACAAGAATTCAATTATTTTCATAAATTTCCATAAAATTCTAAAAAATCAATTCAATTATTTTGAAAACTAAGAAAATTCTTCGCAGAAATTCAATTATGTTTAAAATTTTTTTTAAATTCTCAAAATTTCAATTATCTTTATAAATAATTAAATTGTTCTTCACAATTCAATTATTTTCAATAATTTTAATAAAATTCTACGTAAACATTTAATTATTTTCATAAATAATAACATTCTTCGGAAGGATTCAATTACTTTTATAAATAGTAAAATTCTTTGCAGAAATTCAACTAGTATGATACATTTTAATAAAAATTGAATTAATCAGATTTTCAATTCTAATTATGAACAGACAAGATTTTTTTTAAAAATTGAAAAAATCTCATGTTTAATTCAATTATTTTCCAAATTTTCAATTAAAATTATTTAAATACATTATTTTCAAAAAATTTAAAGAAACTCGTCAAAAGAATTTAATTATTCATAAAAATTTTTAAAGCTTATTTGTAGATTTATTTATGTTCGAAATCAAATAAATTTAAATTTGTCGAGAAAAAACCGGGAAAAATTATAGAAAAAAACTGTAAATTTTGTTGAACGATAATAGTAGACACCCTAGTAATCGTTACTTTTAAAAATTTTTTACTCAATTGTCTAATACTAAATATTTTGAATTTTGTTATTTTAAGGAAGAATCTGATGGACAGTCAAATCAAAAGTTAGTCCAATGTCATAATTTCGTAATCTAAAAGAAAAAGACAAATTAAATTTTCAATTCGTCTCGGTGGAAAGGCGAAAAATTTAATTTTGAATATTTAAAACGATTGAAAGTTGCATTTGAATAAAAATTACAATTTTCTGTCAATAAGAAACATTTGTTAAATTTTAAGTTATGTTAGGTACTTAAATCATTTATTATTAACAAAAAATTATAACTTTTATTCAAATATAACTTAAAAATGTTAAAAATTAAATTCCACGCTTCTACCAAAAGGAATTTAAAATTTAATTTAACTCTTTTTTTTTAAAATACGAAATTATTAATTAAGATTATAATTCTTTTTAAATGAGACATTGATTCTAATGTTTTGCTTAAAAATGGATATTTGTAGATGAGAGAAACTACCCACTTCTGTCATGTCAAGAGCAATGGTTTTTTCCTGATGGACAGATGAGACATTACAGTTTCGGCTCGCAGGAAAAGGAAAAGGAAAAGTGTTGCAACTGTCGGACGTGTGGCGGGCGCATTCGGCGTTCTTCGAACGGGACGTAAGTTAGACCACATTTTTCTTGTTTTTTATTCGATCCCAGCCCCTTTTGTTTTTCTCATTTCCTATATGTGGGGGCTAGAAACGCGTTTAATTAACATAGCTGACATGGTTGCATCCCTCTCGAGTGTGAGGAGCTGAGCTTCAGCGTCAGCGTCAGCCAGTCAGGTTTCACGGACCATTGCGCACCGACAACATATACACACGTGCACAGAATTGGCCTTGTCTTGTTTTCTTTCGTGTTAGTTGTCATGTCATCTCTTTTTCCAAGTATGAAAAATTGTCCTTTTTACTGGCATCTCATTTTCAGGAATATCAATTTCTTAAACATCTCTAATATTACTTTATATTATAAAGGATATTTCTTTATTTAATGTTAAAATCTTAAAATTAGGTTCTTACAAAAATATATGTAATCGAATCAAATTATAGTTTCTATAATCACTCAAAAAACAGTTATCTGGTTAAAGTTGTTACTAGATGGTAACCGATGCGATGGTTAAAAAAATTTCTAAAACTAACAAAAAACTTATGGTTAATAAAGTTATAGGAAATTTTGGTTATAACCAACATTTTCTATAATATTATTAAGCATAAGTTTTTTGTTAGTTTTAGAAATTTTTTGTTCGTCGTCTTTTTGAATCAGCTTTTCTGGTAAGATCAATGAGAATACACTATTTTAAAAAATATCTAACCAGAATTTTTGTATTATGTATAATATAGGAAAATTGGAGACGCATGCGCTTATTCCCGAAATCTTTTTTAACCAAATAGTTATTTGATATAAAACTACTTAACTTAAAATTCACATAATATGCACATTATTTGACATAAATTTCATTGCACACAAAAATCATTTAACATAAATATCATTTGTCATAGAATTCATTAAACAGAAATATTGTGTTACATAAAACTCAGATAAATTAATTCCCATTTGACATAAAAATTATGTAACATAAATTTCTTTTGATATAAAAATCATTTAACATAAATTTCTTTTGACATAAAATTCATTTAACGTAAATTTTATTTGTTATAAAATTCATTTGACATCAATTTCATTTGGCATAAATGTCATTTAACGTAATTGTCATTTGACATAAATATCATTAGACATAAAATTAGCTTGATATAAATTTCATTTGACGTGAATATCATTTAACATAATTATTATTTAACGTAAAATTAAATTTATATAAATTTCATTTAGCATAAATTCCATTTAACATAATTCTCATTTGGCATAAAATTTAGTTGACATAAATTTCATTTGGTATAAATCCCATTTAACATAATTTTCATTTGACATAAAGTTCATTTGACATAAAAGACATTTAACACAATTCTCATTTGTCATAAAAGTCATTCAAAAAAATTCTTATTTGACATAAAAATCATTTTACACAAATTACATTTTAAATAACAATATCGGCGCGAATTTTATAAGTAACCAATTAGATATTATCAACAACATTGTGATTCGCCAATTTTGAAATTCGCGCCTATATTTCCATGTCAAATGATCTTTATGTAAAATAAAATCTACGACAACTGAATTTTATGTCAAATGAGAATTATGTTAAATGGGATTTATACCAAATGAAATTTATGTCAAGTAAATTTTATGTTAAATGGAATTTATGCTAAATGAAATTTATATAAATTTAATTTTACGTTAAATAATAATTATGTTAAATGATATTCACGTCAAATGAAATTTATATCAAGCTAATTTTATGTCTAATGATATTTATGTCAAATGACAATTACGTTAAATGACATTTATGCCAAATGAAATTGATGTCAAATGAATATTATAACAAATAAAATTTGCGTTAAATGAATTTTATGTCAAAAGAAATTTATATTAAGTGGTTTTTGTGTGCAATGAAATTTATGTCAAATAATGTGCATATTATGTGAATTTTAAGTTAAGTAGTTTTATATCAAATACCTATTTGGTCAAAAAAGATTTCGGGAATAAGCATGCGTCTCGGAAAATTTTGGTATGTTTAACCAGAAATTCTGGTTAAATTTATATTTTTAACCAGAAAAAGTAGTAAGGCCCTAAGGGTATATATTTAAAGTTGTATTCTAGTTAGAATAACCAGAATAATAACAATTATATGAAATTAAAATTATTACATTTTTATTTAACAATCACCCTCAAAGAGAATTTATAATTATTAGAAATTCTATTAGGAGAAACTACGTAGGACATAGTTTTGGAAATTTCACCTTCTCCCTCCTCGTATAAGAAATATTATATATATATATATAAATTAGAGCTATTTTTTCTATTGACCGTGAAATATAGCTGGACCCCTCTTCATCCCTTAAAGCCTATTATACGTAGTGTGAATGGCCCCTTAACAGAATTGCAGGTGAATTTCTATACACTTAATTAAGCGAATATTCATTTATAATAGAAATTTGACTTATTTGAATCTAACATGTTACATATAAGTTTATTTCTTTAAAAATTTAAAATAAGATCAGGATTACATTTTTAAAAATAATTTAGTCTTTTGAAAATAATGTATGTCATAACAAGTTTGTGCAGATTATAAGAATTTAAAATACACACAAGTACTATCAACTTTTAATTCAGGGTGGCCGCTGGACGGGAAACCGGGAAATAACAGGGAAATTCTTTTAAACCTGATGGAAAAGCCGGGAAATGACAGTGAATTTTGATCTTGACCGGGATTTTGGAAATTTTTTTTTAAAAACACTAATTTTTGTCAGGGGATTTTATCAAAAGTACTGGAAAAATATTCGATTTCTAGAATTTATAAGAAAATTATGAATTTTGTTGGCCAACGTAACAGACCTGACTTTTATTATTCAAAATTTCATGAAATTGTCTTGTAAGCAAGTGAATTTTAGAAATATTTTAGTTAAAATTTCTATAGAAAATAATTCAATTGAAATTTTGAAAATAATTTTTAATAAGTTGCAGTAGAAATTCTTAAAAATTATTCGATTTTAAAGGATTTGAAATTTGAATTTTCTTTAAATCTTCCTATGCGAACATAATGGATAATAATTAAATATTTATTTCAAAAAATCTATTTAAGTTCCAAATGATTTTAAAATTAAAGATATATTCAAAAAAATGTATTATAAACATAATTATTATTTCGGAGTTTCAATTATTTTTAACCTTTAGAGGTCCGGTAAATTTGCACAAATTTTAGTAGTTTTTTTATTAAGAAAAATTTATAAATGAGAAGTCAATTCGATAAAAAGATTCGTCAAAATAATAATGGTGGCCACCCTGGCCCTCTAAAGGTTAAGAATCAGGGAATTCTTTCAATACTTTTCATGGAATAATTTATTTTCAGAGTTATTCTTTATGACCGGGAAAAATAATTCATGATCGGGAAATGACCGTGAATTTTTTTTATGAAAAAAGTGGCCACACTGAATTTAAACATAATTGAGATTTGACTTCACCAAAATAATAACCTTACAAATTTTATAAATTTCATGAATTTCATGAAAAATTTCATCGATCATACAAAAATCAAGATTTGAGGCTTTCAAAACGAAAGTTTCTAATTGAAAGTTTCAACGGGACATTGCTAAAATTTAGTGTTACATCATTAAAAGATAAAAGAAAAAACTAGGGGAATTTTAGGAAAAACTTTCAAAATAGGGTACGTTTAGGGGCCAAAGTTAAGAAAAGGGGACATTTAGGGAAATAGGGGATCAGATTGTGAAGCCTACACGGGTGTACTTGTTAAAAATTTTGCAATACGGTACATGCGCCAAAAACACATTGTTCACGTATGTTCATGAATTTTCAACCGGGTAGAGTAAACAATAATTAGTAACATATTTAATCAATGTTGCAACTTTAAAAAAAAAATAAGAGAAACAATTTTTTTTGGTTGCAATTACTGTTTTGAAGATTGATTTCTTATCACCTTCGTCTTCTTACCATTTACTATTTTCGTGTCAACATACGTACAACTAAATTGTATGTAAATATTACACATACGCGTAAATTCATATGTGAGAAAGAGAGGCGATGAATGTTTAAATTACAGAGGAAGAGAAATAGGATGTTTTGACTGATAGAGGAAGAGGGATACTGAGAAAAGAGAAGGGATATGTGGAATATCTGTACACAGCGTTTCTGCTTGTTATATGTAGAGAAAAATAATACATAGAGGCACCAGATATATGTGAGTTGTGCCCAGTGCTCATGTATATAGGTACCTATCTATACCAAATGGTAAATGAGAGGATAGACGTTGGTTCCGGACGCCCGCAGCTAGCGGCGGCCCAAAGCTCCGTCTACTGCGGGGCTCTATGTGCGTTAATGTACCGGGTGACTTGGTATTATAACTTACAGTTAGTGGTAGCAGGCTCACGAAACAGTCTCTTACCTTTCAAGTGATAATTTATCAAATTTTGCTTGGAACAAATGTCCCTTGTTCAATTTTAAAAAGAGAATTTGCCACAAATTCAACTTTAGTTTAATAATTGACAGACATATTTATATTAGTAGGTAAAGTAAAAAAGTTGTCGCGAAAATAGATTTTTCGTATAAACTCTTTCTCGACAATTCTCACACTATTGTCACTATAATAATTTAAAATTTAGTTGTCAATGATTTTTTATAGCTTCACGTTTCAAGTATAATATAAGTATAATCATTAATCCTGCTGATCCTGCTGATCCTGCTCTAGGCCTAAGTTAAAATACAGCTGAATTCAAGAAGAGCTTTTTCTTTTTCAAAATTTATTCAAGTTGACGAAAATATTTATTTGATTTAATTGAAACTGAATGCAGGTACTAGTTGCCTAAAAAACATGAAATACAATTGCGGGCCTAATTATTAAGAGTGTTTAAAAATAAAAATTTGTAGCCCTTGAATAACTTGTGTGCGATTTTCTTTGCTCACCCGCTATGTGCCTTGGCGTGCATGTATTGAGGGCTACGACCACAGTGAAAAGGCTACATGCCATATCGGTGTAAGAACGTGGGTCGATGGGATGAGAGAATCGTCGTCCGGAACAGACGTCTACCCACCGAGTTGATAGGTTGTTCGAGTGAGAGAGAAGGGGAGTCCACGAGATAGAATTAGAATGAGATGGAGTCATTACTGTGTTATACACGAGCAGAGTGAGAGAAAGAGGAAATTCAGAAAACTCGTTGGTAAAAGTGAGACAGCCAGATAACGAGTAAAGAGAGTAAGGGAGAAAAAGAGAGACAGAATGAGAGGTGGCTGAGAAAGAAGAGGCTTAGCTCATGCTGAAGGTGCTGTGAAGGAGGAGGAGGAGGAGCGAAGATCGAATGAGAGAACCTAGAGAGCTCGTTTCGTTCGGTTTGCTTTGCCTTGCCTTGCCTTGCCTTGGCTTTTGGTAGTCTACGAAATGAGAAGCACCGGACCAGTAAAAAGAATAAAGGCAAACAGTGAAAAAAGAACTGAAAACATTAAAAAATAAAGTGGTACGGCACATTGAAGAACAAGGTGGTTAGAGAGAAAGAGTGGGCAGGAGGAGGGCTCACGCAGATTGCTCCCGAACAGTCCCACATATGAACACTTATAGTTTATAAATCTTTGAGACCATCACTTTCTTTTCTAATTCCTCTTCTAATCCGAATAGACAACTATAGTTGTCTATTCGTTTACATAAATGTAAATATATTATTATTGTCATTTGATTATAGCAAATAATTTTAATAAATTATAAGAATAGACACATTGTTGAGAACTAACGTACAATAAACTAAAATTACCCAAATACTATTATCAGTTTTTGACACAATGTTTTGATTACCGAATGAGTCAAGTGTAAATCGGATTGAATTCGATGAAAAAATTTAATTGTTTTCTACACGGAAAAAGAACCGCCGTTTTAGCAGTAAAGTGGCGCCGTTATGGTGCAGGAAATTGTCCAGCCAAATAGAACACTATATGCTGTTTTAGCATAAAACATTGCCGTTTTAGCATTGTCATTGTCTAAATCAAAATTTTAGAGATTTAATAAACTGCCGATTTTGACGAAAGTTTAAGGTGAAATGACTATATTAACAATATTTTATGGCCCAAGCAATGGAAGCCAATTATTGAAAATAACATTACTTTTGACCATGTAAGGAAATTTAAGTAAAAATTAATCTTTTTTTTGTGATCGCTGCTTACATATCTGCTATGAAATATAAAAAATTAAAAATGTCGGACCAATTTTTTAAAATAGTTTACATCTGAATGATAAAAATGTAAAATTAAAATAGGGCCACCATATTAGATCCACCATTTTGAATTATTAAAATCTGATTACAGGTTAGCAATCAGCGGTCCCGAAAACTCCTGGATACCAAGTTTTATTTAAATTGGTTTATATGGTCAAAAGTAATGCTTTCATTTGGTTCTATGCGGACAGATTACATTTTATGGGTGCCATATTAGATCCGCCATTTTGAATTTTGGAAATCCGATGCCAGATTCTTAATCAGCGACCCCAAAAACCCCCGAGTAACGAGTTTCAAACCATTTTAATGTGCAGAAGCATGAATATCGACTTTGTTAACTTTAAGAACGTTTTTCTCGAAAATACTTGATTTTGAGCGTTTTCCCTTTTAACTTACCAAGTCGCATATAATTATTCATTGTACGTTATTGTCACATTTTACTTTGACTAATTTTATTATTATTATTTATTGAATATTATTAATAAACATGTTTGTAAATCATGCTAAAACAGCAGCTCTGCCGTACGATGTAAAAAATTAATAGTTATAAGTCACTTCGACGCTAAGGTCTGACCACTTTCACGCATATTGTATTTATAAAATTTACATGAATACACGGCGCTACTAATATGCGCGCTATTAGATAAATGTCTACTTGTTATCAGTTAATACTTAGATCCAAGTAATAAAGCCACAGTTTTCTTGAAAGTATCAAATTGATACAGTTTAGATCAATATTTGTTTTGATCCAAATTTTTAGTATCAATTCGTTGTAAATTGATATTTTTTAAGTTAACAGTGAGTGAAAAGAATTGCCTCTTAGTTTATTAACTTTTTATTCTTTTGCAGTGTAAATGTTAATTATTTTAAGTTTCAAAATGAAAAGCTATGTGAAAGTAAAAATTCAACTTTTCATTTAAAAATTTTTTAAAATAAGTAAGCTCTGTAATATATAAGATTTTATAAAATTTATGACACAGACCATAAAATATTTTCATTTTGAAGCAAAAAAATAAGTTTGGAATATTGTTTCGTTTTGAAAGGTTTTGTCACATCTGGTTTGCATTAGGATGACCAGCTAAGGGTTTTCCTTACTAGAAAGTCTATTTTATGATTTTTTCGATACCCTTTTTTTTCTTATGGATTTATTTAGCTGAAAATTTTGTGAACCATTTACAGATTGAAATAATTTTCCGAAATGTTTAGAAATTTTTTACTTTTTCAAAGAAATTTCTTAAGAAAGGCATTTTGTGCGTCACGTGTGCTCTTAAGTATTTACCGGAGTCAATCGAAAGACCCCAATGAGAAAACTGGTAAAGACTTTGTTTGAGTTCCTATTTTGGAAGTGAAAAAATGTCTTATTCAAGGGGCAGATATAAGAAAAATAATATTTTATTTTTATTAATTTATTAAAACAATTCATTTAAGAATATTAATTGTCTTTAGTATTATAATTGCATCCGCACTTTTTCGATGCAAATTATTTGTATAAATCATATTGGCGTGTCCCTTCTTTAAACGTATATGTCAGACAAAAGTAGAATTATACTTGAGTGTATCCAGATCAAAATATTTCGGGAGTAATTTTTGTGCTCTAATGCTGAGAATGTGTATATTTTTGCGCATATGAGGTCAGGTACCGCGGCAAAGACTCAAAATATTAGAGTGCTTTAAAAATTAGAACTGTACATTTATAGGAATATTATAATAAAAAAATACATTATAATAATCAGCTCCCTATCAGTCTTGTATATCTTATATGTTGAATAAGTTATATGATTTTAAAAATTTTAAATTTACTACAGAATAAATACTAGGTCGCAGGATAGAACCAATTTAGAACCTTTATTTTACCTTTGGTAAACTTCTGGCGATTTCAGGGCCTTAGCGCATCCGCAGCTTGTTTAATGAGGGACTTAAGCGCAGTTTGAGTCAATGAAGGAAATCGTAAAAACCAGAGCAGCGTCATAAAACTCGCTTTTTTTCTTTTGAAAGCATCGATTTCCGTTGTATTGCGTAAGACGGTCTACGGTGTTAAGCATAAAGCTCCAAGTGATATTAATAATCTTTACTTGTCCACGAACAAAGAGGAGACCACCAGCTGAGGCTACATTAAAAAATCGGAAAGTGAAAAAGCTAACATTTTTTTAAAATCTTGAGGAAATTAATGAGATGCGTATTACAAATTTGTACTATACAAGTCAAAAAAAGCGACAAGTATTATTTATTTAGGTTAAACAAATTTATTCCCGGAAAACATGAAGAAAGCTTGAACTCATTAAGTACGTATATTATATTTAACGTATTAAGTATATCTAGATGTAAAAGCTGTTAAGCTTTTTATTGTTTTTCTCAATTTTTTTTCACCAGACAATAATATGGTGTTCATCTAAATTCCGGATGCCTTTATGTGACAAAGGCACACCCGAAAATATATACATTCACATCTAATCTTGAGGTCATCTTGACACTCGTCTCCTCGAATCATTTCTTAGGTTTCATCGGGGAATTCCCTCATCAGGGACCGCACGGTCCAGGTGTTTTCTTGATGATAGATTCCCTTTCACTCATGTCAAGTATATGTTTAATATATTCAAAACAAATAAAAATATACACTTTCTGTCAATTTAGAGGTGCAGTATTAGGATATAATACTATAGATATTATTTGTAGATATGAATGGCAAACTTTTCTTAATATTACTTCTGGTTATGTTTAGTATATAGTTAATCACCTAATCATATAGCACTATAATTAGGACAGCCCATTATATATTTTGCACCCAAATTTTCGAAAAGAAATTCTTGACCTCTTTCACAAGTGGAATATTGTTTCTCTTTTATGAATTTTTCTATTTATTATTATTATTATTTAAGTAAAAGATGTTTCAGTCATCTTATTATAAATATATACTGAAGCCATTAGGCAGAAGAACAGAAGAAATAAACAGAAGAACTGAAACATCTTTTATTTATATAATTTTATGGCTTCCAAAAAATATTGAATTATTATTATTATATATATAGTTAGTGCCCTATTAAAAAATTTTTTTATATATATATTTATTTCAAGTTCAGTTGAAAGTAAAAAGTTGTATTTTCTTTGATATGGTTTGCGCCTTAGGCCAAAAAGTTAGACGCAAACTGACGGACAGGTGACAGAGATGAATGCTGCTCATTTGTCTCACATCGAGACGAGTGCGAGGACTAAGAGCGAAAAAGAAGACTGAATAAGTTAGAGATAAAAAAAAAGGTAGGAAAAGAGGAAGAGCGAAGATAAAAAAGACCAGCTTTTGGGCAGAGGCACCCTGTTGGGAGTGGACTTCCCGCTGGCAGCGGTCAATTTGTTGTACTTTTTTCTTCTTTTCTTTCATTACGCTTCATCCTTTTCCCGAGACTTTCTGATCGGGATTATTCACTTGGACAAATTCGATAACAAAGAGCAGAAATGCAGAGAAGCTAGGTACTTTGCGGAGAAACAAAGCCGCTGTCCAAATCAAGTGTCAATTTTCTGTGATCTAATAAAAAAAATTAATGAATTTCCACAACTGGGTTAAAGAAAGTTTACAATATTCGCATTTTTAGAGCAATGTATATTGGCGAGATAGACTTAATTTGTTTTTTCGTTTTCTTATCTACAAAAAGAAATGAAATCACTTCAATATTTAATTGCTTAATAATGATAAATGTACAGAAAAAACTAAGTCTGAATTTTGCACTTTCTAGACTATCGGATTTAGTTGCTTGGAACTGAATTTTGCAAAATATGGTCAACATTGCAGAAAAATCTCTATAAATGTAAATTGTTATTTACAACACTTCTAAAGTTTGCCTTTGCTTTCACATTTCGCAAATCGTTGTCTTGATAGGGAGGGATTCTTAAGACATATATATGCCACAGTAAGAATTTGCATTTGTTCGTTAATTTTCAATTATATCATTAGATTCGTAACGTCGCAGAAGACAGAGGCTCAGATGTTGCTTTCATCTGTCTATCTGCAAGAGAGTCCGTAGTCCAGCAATGTGCGGGCATCTCGGACCAAAGACTTATGGATATCCATAGCAACCAAGTCAAAGCCATTAATAACTTAGGTGGTAACGCCCACCTTCATTTTATACCTTTTCTTTTAAGTCGAGCGTGCTCGCCGTGGACCATGAGGTATGGAACAGGTATAGATACGCACCGCGGAATATATTGGAATACCTGAGAAATTTAGTGCCTCGCCACTAAATTTCATCTCCGTGACTCTGCAGTGACTGTTATGCAGCACCTGCAAAGGCCAGGGTGAAAATCAAAAGTTTCCAGGGGCGCATATCGAAAGGCTTTTCATCACTTTCGCTTGTTCTCCGTCCATAGAATGACCTCTCGAAAACTTGAGCATCAAAGAATAATACTTACTTTTTTCTTCATTTCTAGATCATTATATTCTAAGAAGGTAAAAATATATCCATTACATAATACCTAATCGTATATAATAGGTGAGTTAAAGCTATATAGTATATATGCATTTTTAACTACCAACTTTAACTACCAACTCTGATATCAATATTTCTTGTCTTTTAAAAATTAACGCGGCTGTGGTTTTCTAATTATATGCGATTGTCTTGAATAGCGCAGAAGTACAAAAGGTGTCACTTCATGGCAGGAGATCTCAGTAGGCGGGGTCACAACATTTATTTTATACGTATAGGCTTTGCAGTGCTCGTAACCCGAATCAATGATTCCGTCAGGTGCAGTAGGGGTCCAAACACCCCGTAGATTCGGATGCGTCACAGTCACACCTTCGTCCATGGAGCTTGATCAAATTTATGTTGATGGGTATAGCTATATATAGTATTTCTACTTGTGTGCTGTGAAGGACATCTGTGGTTTCCATTTCCGCCTCCTGTGAAATTCTCTTATTAAGGTAAATAGCATTTTTTTTCAAAGTTTTATTACAACTCCGAAAAAAAGAATATAACAATTCAGATTGCTAGTTCAATATTGACAATTCTTCTTTCTTACTTGTGTGAAAATGGATTTATACTATTTCTTATTATTTACAAATGAAGGATTAACAATGACTAGAGAGAATTGCACCAACCCTTATTCCAATAGCAAAAAGAATAAAAAGGGCCCATTCTGTAAAATTCTAGAGCTTTTAAGCAGTGATTTAGTTTCGATTAAAAAATGGAGATGAAGCTTTTCTCGCGATTCGCCAAGTTCTGGTTCAGCGGGCGCAGCGCAAAAGTAGCCGCGTTGTCGAGAGAGCCACAGAAGAAGAAGAGGGGCTCAGAGGCCAAACTGATCATCGCATGCATTTAAATTGGTTCATTAAAGCACCATAACCAACCACCCCTCCCAAAGTCCCCGTTCAGCAGCACTCGACCAGCCATTGACTATATACTCTATATATGTTGATGAAAAAGAACACAAAACTTGGACTATACCTTTTGTATGTTTATAAATGCAGTCGCGAAAAATTGGTGCTTCATAAATTCAACTAACATTTAACATGGCACATTTTTAAAGTGTTAAAGTCACGCCTCGGACCAAAATAACATAAACAATATTCAGGATCTACATAGACTAATTAAAGGACATAGTTGAAGAATAGATCTGCGGTGTCAGGTGTGAATTCGTACATTGAATATTTAATGTAGACAAAGTTAATCGCAGTCGTGGAGCGATGATGATGGGACCTTTACGGGGGTTATACTATTCGTTTCAAGTTTACTGAAGACACGCGCGTGACCGGAGTTCTCGCAGTCAGGCTGTCTGTCAAGACAAGCTGAGACAAGCCCCAGTAGTTGCCGTCACGCGGTCGGCCCTGCAATCATCCTACACGGATCCGTCAGCTACCACCTTCCCCCTTTACATCCACGCCCCTCTTGCCCGAGCCGCCTATTCCCCTCCGCATACCTTACCCCAATCCCATTGTAGCAACCCCTGACTATCACCATTCCCTTTCGAGTGACGGCTGTATGTAGGTGCGCACGCGATCCGTGGCACGTGGGAACCCAAAGTGTGCTTCCTATGGGCAAAACATCAACGATCAACCACTACCCGAGGGTAGTCTACGACGACAACATCGACCATCTCCAATCACCCCTGCCCGCTGCCTGCGTGATTACTCAAAACACTAATTTGCTATTTTCCACTCTCTTTCACTTGAATAAATAAGTATCCAAGCTATGAAACGCTTGTTATTCAAACAACTCTTTGCAGCTAGACTTTTCAGTAATAATTAGCCATTGCTAGAAGCAAGTGTTTGAAATTTAAAATAAACTTTATTGCAGGTCGTTCTTTGTAGTGTTTAATCACTCTTTGCCAATGGTCGGAATAGTTATTGATGGAAACTTGAATACGAGTTTGATCTTACATATAGCTTTGGTGGGCGGATTAAGATCAAGTCGCGAGGAGATGAGAAGATGAAAAAGAAGCTAGGCGAATTGAGGGGTCTATGGAGCAGACCCCTGCCGAGCAGTTTTGTACCAGAAGGGGTCCCTGCCCGAAAGGGGAACCCCCGGAGTGATAATTAGGGTTCCGCGAGTGTTTCTGGCCTAGAACGAATCCTTCAAGTTTTGCCGCTGCCCCGAAAACATCGCCAGTCATAGTGTGTACTTCAACCTGACCCATCCCACATCAGCCTCCCACTTAGCTTCATTACGTTGCGATCTTCTTCATCTATTCCACATCAACTTCTTTCAACTCGAGATCAACTTTCCTGCTTTTCTACAAACTGTCATGTGGTCTTCGAGTACGCATACCGATGTCCTAGAAACTGTTATAGGTATAGGTTTAATAACAACCACGAAAACACCATATGTTCTTTCGGACTAATCCTCGGCAGAGTCAAGCACTGACCTTAAACTTATATTCCAGTTATAGTGACGTATGCATGTAGGATAAAAATCTTTTCTAGTTTATTCAATATTTGGCAGTAAATATTATTAATAAATGTTTGCAATTAATACTTGATCATATTTTCTGACCAAAAAGTAAAACCCTTTTTTTAAAATTTATTACGGTTTTTTTTCTAATGTTGAAACGTTGCCGAAAAGGTGTATATGTTTATTATTTTTTGTACGCTATCTGGAACGGTATGTATAGGCGATTAAACTGACTTTAATCATTGATTAACTTTTAATCGGAGTTGGTGAAACTGGCCCTTATATCGCAGTAAATTATCCATAAACTCTACAAGTTAAAATGAAAGAAATCTTTTATCAATCATCGAGGTTGAACTCAGTCGAGTGCGAATAGACCCCGCCTCGCCTCTCGCTATAGCCCAGTGTTTTTGCGACTTTCGAAATATATCAAGTGAGAGATTTGATATTGAGGTATAATGATGTGCACTGTCGATTATTGTCCAGAACAGAACATTTCTATACAGCACCCAACAGGGTACTGGGGTGGTCTAGCAAAATATGAGAAAAGCTAAAAAAAATGTTCAAATTAAGCGCTCCAATGCAACAACTCGCTCGACGCTCGAACATTTTTCGAGCGTTGAACGAGTTGTTGCACATATCAGTAAAATAGTTTATAATCATTATATACTTTAGTAAATATTGAATAGTATTAATAACTTTACTTCAACTTAATTATATATACTAGTGGACTATTTATGCATATATTTTTTTACATAGTACAACATGTAGATGAAAAAATTTTGTGGTTTACCAAAGCCCGCACCACCTGTCTTGTTTTCCTTAAACAACTGTCCATCATCAAGTCTACAACAGTGACTTTTGGTTAATTAAACAGACAGATTCGTTTAATCTATACCAAATTTATTTGTGAAACAAATCATAGTGGTGTGAAAACATCATGTTTATTAATGATCAACCAAAACATGAATTAGCTAAAGTTATAGCTAATTATAATGTTTACTGTATACTTATTACTTTGTAAAAGTAAAACATTTAATCTTTTATTGTATTTAAAAGCCATTTTTCATATTTGAAAGTTTTAATTTGAATATCCATATTTTCTGGTTTAACATTTTCCAGAATTTATCTATAGTTATTCTGCATAGAATCTTTATACTTTTTCAAGTGTCTCCCAATTAGTGAATTGGAGTCCACACAGCATCGAAACTTTTTTAAAAGTTGAAATTACCTTGAGTGCAATGTTGCAAATGACAATAGGCACAATATAAAAAACTTGTTGGAAACAGTAGAGAATCAATAGTATTATACTCTCTAAATCTGAATATTTAACGCATATTTAAAAGTTATAAGTCGCTCCCTCGTGAATGAGTGCATATACACTTATAAGTGAAATTTTCACATATATTCAGATTTAGAGAGTATAATACGCTACAGAACATATAGAAACTTCCATGACAAATTTCTACACAAGATTTATAAAAAATCTTGAGACGCATATTATTTAAACCATATTACTTGAAAAAAACTATACTTATTACTGCGGAGACTCATATATGTCGGGAGAAATGAGGCCATCAGTCACTATAGCCGGAGATAAATCTAAATCATAAGTTACATGGAGGACATAGGCCGTGTGGGAGACGTATCTGCAGGGATGCCGGGGCGCTCAATCCTCGGTGGTAGCCCGTATCAAGATCTCTTTACATTTCAGAAGGGGGTGAGCTTCACCCCCTACAAACGGGCTTTCGGACGTGCTTATCTCGACTCTATTCCCGAAGGGCGAACGCTGTCAGCCTGGGACTCTGCAGATAACGGTTCTTGCTTGTATATGTATATATATATTTTTTTTTATTTTTTCTAAAAGTATACACGTTGTCGAAAACTTCAAATTTCATCATTTTCTCTTTAAATATATGAGTTTTTATTGTATTTAGTTAATACTTGTTAAGTTAGAGAAAAACGTTTTATAAATTTTTAATTGAGTATACATACTTTTCGTTCGTGTACATTATTACTATCACTACATGTTTAATATGCAGTATGCAGACATATACCAATTCCTTGAACTATTATTATGAACATTCCAAAAGTTATGAGCATCACATCGAAACCTCCTCTCTGAACAGGTCAAGATAAGGCACCCTTACTCTCTTCTCTTCTGTATTATCTATCTCTCTTTTTCGTAGCGTGCAGAGAGCGTGTACAAAGGGGGGTGTGAGTTGGAGGGTGGTCGTTCGTTCGTGAAATAAGCTCTGCAGGGTTTTAGTGGTTGAGCTTGGGGTGACTTAAGGGTGCAAACGTTGGGACCCCGAAAACAGTCTTTGGCCCTCCCAGCTGCCGATGACGTTTCCACGTGGGTACCCGCGAGGCTCGCGTGTTTTCGACACAGTGTACAGCAATGAGTTTAGTGCTCATGCAGCAACCCCAAATGCACCCTTGTGTTCTTCTTACTGAATTTCGATTCGAAGTGAGGATAAATCCTCAAGTGCTTTCAAAGCTTGTTTTTGAATATCACGTGTCAATAAAGTTTTAGTAATTTCTAAAAAAAACTATCTCTCTTTCCAAAATGCATACGTACATATATTATTAGTCGATTAGTTATTCGCGCACTTACTTTAAAATAAAAATGAGTTTTTCAAAAAGAAACTACACTATATTTTACAAAAATATATTTTCAATAGCACGGTTCGCGCCCGCAGTCAAAATATTCTTAGACAACAGGGGTCCACAGCATACAGATATTTATCATATTACTATATGTGTATAGAAATACATTTTTATTATCTATTCAAAAGTATCTCAGAAATGACCTAAGTTAGGGTGTGGTTATAGACATAAAAAGAAAACAAGTTTCTGAACGTTATGAAATAGACAAATATATTTATTTATCAAGTATACCTTCTGTAAATTGATGATGTGTTCGTCATAACTAATATCCGGTTTTTCAGTTATAATCGCTTGATTATATTACCAAAAGAGCATATCCTGAATCGACTCGAGTGCCTACTGTTGTGCCTCGGGGACTTGAGAAGGAGTGGAAATTAAGGGACTACTATTTATTCTTTATTCACTATATACATATATATATACCAACACAGCACCGAAAGTTCCCTGTAAGTTGCAATTAACTTGACTGCAACCTTCGGAATCTTTAGTTGCAAAGTTCATGAAACATTAAGCAATTTAAAAACACTGCGGATATTTAAAGAATTGTTTAAGAAAGGTACTAATTTACAATCCATTTTGATATTAAAGACTCTAATTTAATAAGCACTAATTTCTTAAGTGTTTCTTTTTCTTAAGCACTTTTCTTTTAGAGTGTTTCATGAGCTTCGCAACTAAAGATTCTGAAGATTGCAGTTAAGGTATTTTCAACTTTTAGAAAACTTTGTGCTGCATATGTGAGGTGGTTATATTAATCACAAAAATATTGAAATGAATTATTATCTAAAAAGATAATTCTTTTTCTTTAATGTTGAAGATGTGTTGTATAATACACATGAAAATGGTTTTTACCTACAAATAAGAAATAGCTTGTTTGCTCACGTATTTAATAAGAATGAAAACAACGTGAATTTGTGAGGATGTAATTTTTCATAGCATCAAGTACAATATTAGTACCATGTGACGAAGCGACTACTCTTTTCAAGCAAACTACGTGTTCATGTATATATATATATATATGTATATATATATACGTAAGGTAGGTTGGTACAGGGAGTTTAATCACGGGGGCTATCACAAGTCCTAAGTGGGCTTCCTGCCCGCTTCGGAATTATAGATAATGTCAGATAATAATAACAGACCCTGTAGGGCAGACCAGCCAGAGGCAATAAGTATAAGGTAATAGAAGATGGTAGTGGTGGTGGTGGTATTAGTAGGAGGATAAGTATAGGTTGTGAAGCTGTGGACTGTGGTCCCACTCATTCAGGGTTACCTTCTGGTATAGAGCAGAAGTCAGGCCCAGCAGTCTGAGCTCCATACGTGCTAGGCCGTAAGGTCAACCCGGTCCCCGTTTCACCTCATCCCTTCATCTGTGACGTACGTATGAAATTCTTTTTCTCTTTTCTCTAGAAACTAACTACTGTCCATTTGTATTATTTTGTCATTTCAATATTAGTAATAAAAAATATGACTCGAAAATGGAAATCAGTGCCGAACAATAATAGTGCAAAGTAATGTCTATTATTTTTCAGTAGGTGTATATATGGATTTAAGGCTTTGAGCCATATACATCGAAAGATTGATACGCCTCCCATATGTCCTCCCTTCAGAAAAACTAGTACCAAATCGCACCCTAGCACCCTAACAAAAATTGGCATACAATGTACCAGATCAAAAAGGTTACGCTATGAGATCCTACGCTATTAGCTTACACCTCCCAGTATGAGTCTTATACAATGTAAAGCACTGCACCTATTTTGTACTAAACAGGTGCTCCCTGTAGACAACATGGTTTCATCGTATCGACCACAAGAATAATTTATCACAAAGTAGGGTAAATGCGACCACATTACGCTCGTTCTTCGCATATGTGGAAAACAGGAGAAGCAACTTAATTTAGAAACTAATTTTTTGGTAAATGATCTTTTGGTTTTAACATGTCGTAATCTCAGTAAAAATTCCACTGCACAGTTTAAGTTATTCTGGCTATCTCAATTAATAGGCAAATATCCCTGATTTCGGTTGCCAGAAGTTAATTACCGATTGGTATGCATTGACATTTACATTGCGTAGAAATGTGTTTATTCCCCACCAGTGCAATTATGGAAAGGTCATAAACCGAACTGAGGGTTGATTGAGAATAGATATGTAGGTTGAGGGTGCTAAGCAAAAAAGAAAAGAGAGAGTTGGGTCAAGAGAAACAATCTGGAGGGGTAACGTATAGCAAGTTTTAATGTTTGTAAGGGGTCTTTCTCGATGCAAGTGCCTTCTATGAGGAAAGCCACTTAACTCTCTTGGATAGTAGAAATAGAAACACGATTGTTCTGTTTCACATGGACCCTTATGGTAGTAAAAAAACTGAACATTTTTAATAGATGCTATTACTTTATTATTTTATTTGACATGATGTTTCAGTAAAAGAGAATTTATGCAATATGTATAATTGAGCGCTCCAATGCAACAACTCGTTCAATTGTAGAAAATGCGGCCCTCTGTATAAATTTTAAAGAATAGGGCCAAGAAACTGACATGAAAATTTAGTTTGGAAATAGATGTGCATCAGCAATGAAAATTTAGTTGGAAAATTTGTGACTAAAAAATGTCTCTCATGAATGGGAGTATAAATTCGACAAGAAATGTGTGGCTCTGCCGAGATTGCGTGCGTTTACAAAGCAAATGGCTTGAAAATAACCGAGCGGCATGCCCTGTGGCACCACAAGAGAATGTTGCGTAGGCACCGTAAAAGAGATGAGAAGAAAGAGCCAGTGATTCACGAAATCTAAAGAGAAAAAGAGAAAGTGTGAAGAGAAATGAGAGCGATAGGAAGGGTAGTGAAGCAAGAGGGTGCGATTACTCCGCAATAGAATGGGGGGCAGTGGTAGAATCTAGGGTCGGAGGGGCGGTATAATCGATGCGGACATGTGCAGTTCCCTTGGGGAAGTTTCGCAACCCCTAACTTGCCAAACCTATTTATACAACAATGCATCGTACACCCCCATAAACCAGCCTGTGGACCATCGCGTTGTAGTGCTATACAGTACACACCCTCACTACACGGGACCCCCAACTGAGAAACACTATCCCCGGGTCCCTTTGGCCCCTTGCCTTAATAACAAATACATAGGCACCTCTCACACGCATTGTAGTACACACCCTGTATTCGGTTTATAATCAACCCCTGCTCAACAGTTTATCTTGAACGATGTGAGCACGATGCTAAACTCCTTAGGGGGGTTTCAAGGGTGCTGGTATTTTAAATAGCAAATACTTATCTACCCGATGGAGCGGACTGGTTACCCCCAGTTCACTGAGGCAGAGTGATCGCGTATGAAATTCACAGTCGTTTATAAATAAACATACTCTTCAATCCGTTTATAACTCAAATTCTTATTGATTTAAGAAGGTTATTGGTGTTCGAGGAAAAATTCATCTTTTATTTGCGCTAAATATTAATCAGTTCTAATATAACAAAATAATACAATTATAGAAAGCGATCGCAAGCGGTACCATCATTGTACCATCAAACAGAGTTGCCACAAGTCAGGGAAATCAGGGCGAAGTGAGGAATTTTTATTAAAAGTATTGGAAAAAATTAAATTTTTAGAATTTATAAGAAAATTCTGAATTTTGGTGTCTTTTCTGTTTGTCACATAAACTATGAAATTGACAAGAATTCTATAATACAAACCCTTCAATTTTTTCTACTTCTCACAATAATTTCTTTTCAAATAACTTTATTCTTGAAGAAATATTATCAAATTATTACTCAGAAATTATTTAATCAATAATTTTACTTAAAAATTAATTGAATTTCAAAAAAGTTGCGTTTACAATCTTCATAAATAGATATGTACTTCATAGGTTTACATTTTTTGTTTATAGGTGCGTAGTTCGAAAGATTGTCAAAATGGTAAGAAAGTATAAAAAAACGTGTATATTCCTTTCGTGTAAAAATATTTATATATACATTTACAATATGCGGTTATATTTGAAGCCAATGTGTAAAACTGGACCAGCTGAGACTGAGATAATCCGGATTTCGGATTAACTTAAGCCTGCTGAAACACCAGGAGGTCTCCATTCGTTCCTATGACTGCTGCTCGTATATTATATTATTCTATATGTACATATTTGTATAAAATATACATATAGTACATAGTTTCATTCGCGCAAGAAAAATACATAGACACGACAGAGCGGAAGCACTACAGCAGCATTATAGAACGGGACCAAAAAATATTTCTAAGTGTCACGATTGTTACTTATTGTTACAACTTCTTGACATTTCTATTGTGTCCTCTCTTCTACACGTCATGTCGTATTTGCATAAAGTCCATGAATACTTGTGAAAGGGTTTTACTTTCAACTATTGTATATATATATATATATATATACAGTTTTTCTAAGGATATCAAATTGGGACAAAAACGTTATAAAAAGCTTATTAATATTTTATTATCTTGTAATTATGAATATTAGCGTCTAAAGATGGAGAGTTTCATATCAATTATTCTTGTAGTTTAGTTTTGTCTAAACTCCAAAATGCATACAGCCATCCGATATCAAGCAATAGATAATTTTAATATGTCTTGTTCAATTTAAAAATCTATATTTATAAAACGTACAATTGGAATAAGGGAACAGAAGCCCACATGCGGAATATAGTTTAATTGTGGCAACTTTGCTGTTTAATATTAAGAAGCTATAGTGAACAGTGTTCAGTTGTTCACCAGCATCTAAACGCGTATGAATTAAACAGGCGTGATTTGTAAGTCTTCCTTACATAATGAGAGAAGCGGGGTTAGTTAACTATATGTAAGGGACGCTGGACGACACGTGTGTCGACACGTGAGTTTCAAACGCGTCGGACTGTGACACTTGAACCCTCCTAGTTACACCCTAGGCCTCCCTTTCAGCCCCCTTCTTTTTAGACACGAGACTGGCTTCGGATATCGTTATGGCATGCTGCGATAAGAGATGGGGGTTTGATAATTTTTTTCAACACTATCTTTGTTTTCGATGCGTTATAGTTATTCAAATTTTTGTCAGTCTTCATCGAAAGAGTAAAATATTTGGTTATGTACTCTCTCAGGGTTGCCACAAAACTTTATTTTTGTTTTTCCTTGACTTTTCCATGACTTCCAATAAACATTTTCACTTTTTCCCCCTGACCCTGAAGAACATCAATGACTTCTTTTTTTAAATAAATATTTAATCGTTATTATTTTTTCATAAGAATTAGGATTATCAAAAATTTCAAATTCAATAACATATTTAAGAGAATCATTATAAAACATAAAGATATCGATCACTCCGAGTCGAAGACTCGGAGTAATCGCTATCCTTATGTTTTATAATAATTAACTTTAACTTCTTCAAAAATCATTTTCATCATTTTGATTATTCATTTCTAGAATTTTCAACTAAAATACTTCGTTAAGTCAATTTTTAAAAAAGTTCTTTGAGAATTTTCAAATCCTTTTGTTTACAATTTAATTTTACGAAATTTCATCGATTTTTCGGAAATTCTTCAATCAAATATATATTAGAAATTAAAAACTTCAAATAATTAAAAAAAATTATATTAAAATTTTTAGAAACGAAATAATTCTACAAAATTCTTAATTAAAAGTATGAAAAGTTTAAATTTTCAAAGATTTAAATTTGAAATCTTAAGACTTTTGAAAATTCAATTATTTCTAAAAATCCACGGTATAAAGATTTCAATATATTCAATTTTAATATAAAATTTGAACTGAAATTCATTTTAAAATCAGTATTTATTAGAAAATTTTCTATACAAAAATTCAACTGCTTAAATACAAAAATAAATATTTTATTAAATAATTAAATGTTTCTTAAAATTGAATTTTCATAAAATTTTATCAACAAATTTTTAAATAATTAAATTTTTTTGACAAATTTTAATAAAAATTTTAAGAATAATTTCATTTTTTGAGAAATTTGATAAAATTGTATTAAAAATAATTTAAATTCTGCCAAGAATTTTATTAAAATTTTTGAAAATAATTGAATTTCGAAGAGAATTTTTATTATTTATAAAGATAATTGAAATTTTGACGAGAATTTTTGTAAATTTTTGAACATACTGGAATTCCTGCGAAGCATTATATTATTTTTGAAAATAATTGAATTCTTGAAACGAATTTTATTTAAAAAAATTTTAAAGAATATTGAATTCCTGTGAAGAAATTTATTTATGAAAATAATTGAATTCTGGACAAAAATATTATTATTTATGCGAAAATAATTAATTTCTTGTGAAGAATTTTATTCTAATTTTTTTAAATAATTGAATTTTTCAGAATTTTTTCAAACTGTTTGAAAATAATTAAATTTTATCAAGAAATTTCAATAAAAAATTGAAAATAATTGAAATCTGACAAAGAATTAAAAAAAATTTTTTTTTTTAAATAATTGAATTCCTGTAAAAATGTTTATTTTGGAAAAGAATTGAATTTTTGGGAAGAATTTTATTAAAATTTTTTTTAAATTTATATAGCATTTTATTAAAATTTTTTTAAATAATTGAATTTCCATAAAAAAATGTATTATTTGTGAAAATAATTGAATTCTTATAAGAAGAATTGTATTGAAAATAATTGAATTTTATAGGGAAATTTTATTAAAATTGCAATTTTACCAACAAAATCTTGTAAAGAATTATGTTAACATTTTTTTAAATAATAGAATTTTTAAAAGAATTTTATTTAAATTTTTCGAAATAATTGAATTTTTCATAACTATTTCTTTCAATTTTGTTTTATTAATAGAATTCTGTTGGCAAATTTTATTAAAATATAATATATACTAAAAATAATTGAAAATTTTTGAAAATAATTTAAATTTTGCCACGAATTTTATTATTTATAAAGATAATATAAACAAAAATATAAGATGTTGGAAAATCTTCCAAATTTATTTCTCTTTCAAATTGTAGGCTTTAGAAGTATGAAAGTAGGGTACATATAAGGTGCACAACTATCAATAAATTTAGGTTCCCCTTTCTAGTATAAAATCCACAAATTTCCAACACATTTTGGAGTCAAAGTATAGGGGTCCAAATGTATTACAGTAACAACCTACTTTACGACTGATAAAGCCTACGATTCAGGTTCAAAGTAGGGCTTAAATTTCGAATCGGGTAGAGTTAAATGAAATAGAATTTGCAATAAAATGCATAGGTAATGATTAAAGAAAACAAGTTTGAAAACAAGTTTCTTTGTTTCATCATTAAATGTACACTTTATAAAAATTTCTTTCATAATTGTGTAATATTACAGTAACCTTACCGCGTAATATTATTGCAATATTACTGTATGTTTATATTTTAATACCGAAAATGTTATTTATTTGAAAGAAACAAATATTTGTTTTGCTCTGAGACGCAATAAATAAACCGCATTTGATGTTCCAGTTTTTTATTTTACAAAATTTTCTGCTTGGCTTTTTTCATCGGGTCGATTTAAGTGAGTAGGATCGAAAGGATTTTATCCTGTTTTTGGAGGGGATTTTTCTTTCTGGGCTCAATGCAAACGAGCCCTCGGGACGATTTGTCTCTGCAGAATTCTCAAGGGACTACAAGGAGCATTCTATGTTCAGAGGCGGGTGCGCATCTGTCGCACTCTGTAGTAGAACTCGAATTTTATATTTGTGAACAAAACTTCTTATCTTGTCGCTATAAGCACTCTGGCTTTTATATTATTATTACTATTATTATTATTCATAATGAATTTAATTATTAGAAACTGAACGAAATATGCACTGTAAAAAAAGGTTCTAAATTAGAGCTGATTTTGGCATTAAAATCGAACCACATTACGATTTAGTACCAAAATTGGTGTTAAATTAGTACCTTATTTTTTACAGTGTATATAATAGTCTATTTTATTCATACGCATTTATAACATTTTATGCAACATTATCAAATAATTTTGTTCTGATTTTGCATACGGGTTTTCTTCAATTTATTGTCGAAAGTACACTAAAAATAATTTTTTAAAGAAAAAGCTTTGAGAATTGAGAATAAGTATGTGCAAACATTGACAAGATATGAGAATCGATCACGCATGTAACATGTAGAAAATCTCATTGAGACATGGAAGGATGCAAGCAAGCCAAGTCCGTCGGGAATACATGGGGATGTATCAAGCCTTGATCCCAGTCTATGCCTCGCAGCCGTTCGTAAACTGCACCCTCTGGCAAAAACACATTAAAATCGAATTGACCAGATGTCCAGAAACCGAATCCCAGGACTATAACAACACCCGTCTGTCTAATGATGTTAGACCACGTTGAACGCCGTCACAGTAGCACTCGATTCGCGATTACACTCATTCTTCAATACTAGCTATCAATCAAATTCTTTTTTCCCTTTTTTCCTCAATATTTTTATGTTTCTTCATTTTTTAAATAAATCATTCATCTAAATGATTCAATAATTAATTATTAAATCAATATAGAACAATAACTAAAGTTTATCAAAATCACAAATCTAAAGAAAATACTATGTTTACTGTGTACTTTCTTCTTCAACTAAAATTATAGATACTTTTGCAACACTAAAATTTAAAATTAAATTGTATACTCAAAAAAATTTATAAATTTACATCCAAAGAAAAAGGATTATTTGACGTCCAGTCAAATATAAATTTATTTATGTTACAAACAGGCTGTCGGACACTTAACGATACGATCTTATATTATGCTTTTTTCTTGAAATAACAAATAGTTGCTGTTTTTAAGCACATTATCAATTAAAGGAGTTGAGTATTTACTTGAGTATTTAATAAAATGGAAACATTTTTATAAAAAATCAGAAAAGATTCAGTAGGACATCAGTCAGATATTTTGGATTTGTAAACTAAAAAAAATGATTTTAATTGCTTCCTAATTGAAAATTAAATTAAGATTTACTAGAAGTTAATGATATATGATATTTAAATCCTATAAGTTTTAATATTTATGATTAATCAGCAAAATTTTGTACTATACTCATTGC
This sequence comes from Leptopilina heterotoma, assembly GCF_015476425.1. Lineage (NCBI taxonomy): Eukaryota > Metazoa > Arthropoda > Insecta > Hymenoptera > Figitidae > Leptopilina > Leptopilina heterotoma. The sequence goes on from NW_025111202.1 coordinate 1,106,403, forward strand.
GCTAATATGGTACAGCATCTGTAGTCGGACACCACGATTTTTAAAATAAAGAATAAATTATCCCTTGTTTAATTTTATTGTAAAATAACACTATTTGCATAAAATATAAATTTCTCAATTGCCAAAAAACACGAAAGTGTCCGACTATACCTGCATTGTTCTATATAGACATTTGTTTAATAAAAATATATATTTGGTTTAAATAAAACATTTTTATAGGTACATACAGAAATTTACATTAATCTAATATTAATTTTATATTACATTAATGTTCAATAAAAAAATATGTGAATGAGGAGTAGGAAAAAGAGATTAATTTCTGCAACTTCGCTTATAATTTTTATAGTTGCCTAATATACATGTTTTTTATTCCAAATTTTTTGAGTTTTCAACTTTAAAAATGAATGTTGCAAACTATACACAAATATAACAAAAAATCGTCTTCAACAGAAAAAACAATGCGTTGAAAAATGTGTTGTGTTTCTGGTATGTATTGACAACTGTCGGAGAAGAAAGAATTCTTCATCTGTTGAGAAGACGTCTTGAAAATTGACTAGTTTTGACAGTTTGAACTCTGCAAAAGTTAAACAAAAGAAAGTTCCTTCCCTTCCAACACACAACACATTATTTTTTCAGTCTCAAATTATTTAAAAAAATGTATGGTATGAAATAATTTATCTTACACTTTGAATTATACGGAAATACGTGGTTTATTATAATTATATTTATATTCAATGTGCTTCGTGGCCAAGTGTTTAGTGTGTTGTGTACATTCATCAGCAATATATGTATATATACTTTTCTCTTTTTCATTGTTTTTTATATTCTATTTCATCAATTTGAGACTTTACGTTTGTCAAATATATTTACATTAATAGTCTTCCTTTATTGAATTGTCGTTAGAATTCTATTGATTTTATTCATATTTTACCAATAAAATTAATTTTCTTTACGTTTATCTGTGTAATGTGTGTGTGTGTGTGTTAATAAATTTGATGTTTTATAGCGTGTAACATTTTTTATCTACAAGGACGTTTCAAACTAAATAACAAGGATTGTACAATGTTACATGATAAATTTTTGAATATTTATACACAATAATAATAATAATGACAATAATAATAATAATAATATTAATAATAATAATAATAATAATAATAATATTAATAATAATAATAATCAATAATAATAATCAATAATAATAATAATAATAATAATAATAATAATAATAATAATTATCATTATCATCATCACCAATCAATATCACACGTCCCTTTGAGTGGCGTCAAAATATTAATATAATATTTTATGTAAAATTAATGTTGATAATGATAATAATACAAAATTAATTGATTGAAATAATAGTTACATTAATGAAACTCAATGTATTCATAATAATATATTATGGTACCTAATAGTAATGGTTTAACTATTTTACAATAAACACAAATAAAGACATTGATCCGCGATTTTTTTTTTGTAAAAATATTATTATTAAACAATTTTTAACAAAAGGAGAAGAAGTTGAGTTCGTCATCGTAACAATGTTTACGCGAAAATATTTAAACGAGATGGTACACTTTAACGAAAAATATACGTCCTACCAGACAAGGCCTTCGCTTTGCATCTGGTGCGGCTCGGGAAACCCGCTCCCAGCCCCCCCTCCACCTGGGCCGCCACCATTTCCACCCCCACTGGGATTTCCTTGTCCGCCACCTACAATAGAAAGAAAGTCTCTTATTGTCAATAAGTTTTAAAAAATTTCTTTTTTTTCAAAATTATTTTAGATTGAGCGCACCAATGCAACAACTCGTTCGACGCACGAAAAGCTTTCGAGCGTCGAACGAGTTATTGCATTGGAGCGCTCAATTATATTAAAATACTAAACATTATTCACAAATGGGACAAAAGTTTCCATAAACATTTTATAGGAAAATTCATAAACAATTCCAAGAATGTTGTGGGAAGGAAGAAAAATAAGAAAATGACAAAAATTTTCTGCTACTTAAGCGCAATGCAGTACTTCAATTTAAGTTACGTTATATAAAGCATTTTGTATTTAAACATCGTTCAAGTTATTTTTTATATCTTCAAAATAAAGTCGTGTATCAATTTAATAAACCATCTGCTACTTAATGTTGATGATTCATTATTCAACCATGTGGGATTAGGAAAGTTTTACCACACTCTTTTATCATTTAAAGATTCTTGACTCAGAATCTTATATTGTAATCATTTTATTAGAAACTCAAAATAGAAAAATTTGCCAGGTAATTTAAATTGAATAATTGAACTGCCGGATCGTGGAAGCACATAACCCAATTTGAATTACATTTACGATCCGGGGGTTAAATTCTATTTGAACAAATTAATTCAATAAAAGCACATAATCCTTTTATGTGCATTAATATTTATGTACATTTTAAAAAAGATAGAATCATTATGGTTGACATTACTATAATGGATGTAATTAAATCGTTAAAAAATATAGAGTTCACTAAGAGATTTGCTTGAGTGCAACCCGAGCGCAAACAAACGTCAAGAAGTCGATTCTCCGCGGTGAGAAACGGCAGAGGGTCACAATGGCAATCAAGTTCCCGTATAATAATCGGGTCCATATTTTTATGGACTGCCCCTCATCGCCTCGTGCGGTAGACTTTTTGCCCCTGTCATCCTATATTCTTGCAAGTTTTATTTTTTCATTTTTTTACCTGAAGGTGCTAGAAACTCGCCAGGGCTGCCGCCCGGGGGTGCTTGGGGCCCTTGACCTGGAGGCCCCGTGAGAAATTCTGGTGGCCCGCCTCCTGCACCAGTTGGTGGATACTCCCCTGCCACTGCAGCAGCGGCTGCCATGCCTGCTATACTCGCAGGATCTAAACCTGTCAAAAATAGATTTGCAACTTTTCAAAGAACGTCGAATATCGGTCCATCTCCGTACTGGTGCGTTTTACTTTTTTTGAGTGTTTCTGAATGTTGTTTCCATGTGCGTAACTTTAGATAAGTGTCAGTAGCGTGTAGTTTGTAACTTACTTGGATTGCCAGGGCCAGTGAACGGTGGACCATGAGGGTGGGGTGGAGGGTGACCGCCGAAGAAGTCGGGGTGAAACGTAACAGGACCACCGTAGCCGAACTCGAATTTCTCTGCCGCGAAGTAAGGGAATCCCGGGGGTGGCCCGTCGTCACCACCAAGGGCCCCATGATTTAAATTTAATGGAAATCCCCTCATTTTCCTGGTGCCACCGAAGAATGGACTCCTGCCCATTGACGTCAATTGTTTCAGTCTACGCTCTTTACTCCTCTTATTTTGAAACCAAACCTATTGGATAGAGGCACAAATAAGCTATATAGTTATTTTTCTAATTTTGCAGCTAAAACATTTGTCCTATTTTTAACGAAAAAAGTGATGGAAAATTGGCGCGAAATGTACCTGTATCACCCTCATAGGAAGCCCAGTTTCTTTCGCAAGGCTTTCTCTAATATGTCTCGTAGGTTTCGGAGTTTGCGAGAATGCAGTCTTCAAAATCTCCAACTGCTTCGCCTTTATAGTCGTCCGTGGCCCTCGTCTTTTAGATCCCGCACCGCCGTCTCCACTACCGCCTCCAGCTCCTCCGTCAGGACTTTTGTTCTCTGTTTGACTATCTCTAGTTTCCGGATCACCGTCTAAGGAACCTTTAACACATTCCACAAAAATTTGTAAGTCTACTTGTTGGATGTACAGCACAGTAAAAAGAAGTGAGTCTTATTTTGAGACGCACATGTCAGAAAGTTTAAGGGACAGTTTCGCCAATTCCGATTAAAAGTTAATCAACGATTAAAGTCAGTTTAACCGCCCGTGATTGGTCGGTTAAGGTCAACCAATAACTTTTAATCGGAGTTGGTGAAACTGGCCCTTAATTTTTAAGGAGACATATTTCGCCACCTTAATCTGCAAACCTTGTAACTCCACTTCAGGTCAGAAATTACTTTTTAATGCGAAAAGTATCATCTTCAATAAATTCACATATTATTTAAAAACCATGTTTCAAACAGAATGAATAATGTCAAAAATCACAATTCAAAATATAGAAAACAAGGGTGCGTGTTGACAACTTTCTTCGTTTACAGTAAAGTTGCGTCAAATGGAGTACAAGGTTTGCAGATTAAGGTAACGATTTGCTAAAATGGACTGGATGATGATTTTCAAACTTATCTTAAAATAAAGACTTTCTTTTACTGTGTACAACAAACTGCTTTAATATATACATATAAAATATTAGTGTCGAGCATTGAAGAATAAATGAATGTCAGATCGATTTTTCTCTCGAATAAATGAAAATAAATGTTTTTATTTCTTTACGTGAAAAAAGATCAAGTTTTGCAATGTCACTTTCGTCACTTTCGTCACTTTCGTCACTTTCGTCACCTCACCATCAAAAAAGGAGACGATGACTTTTTCAGAGGACAAACAAACGTCAGCAGGTAGACGAGGACGAGGTTTTCTTATATCTTTATCAAACTAACAACGCAGCACCCTCAGAAACATCGAAACCCCATCGGATTATTGTAGCTCTTCGTTGAAATGTATAGGGTGAACGATAATCTATACTAGGGAGAACTTAACCACGGGACAAAGAAAATGTTTGGACAGTGTCGCACCGCAAAGACTCCCTAGCCTGGTGGAAGTAGTACTAGTTATGTGAGTACCTACCAATTCATTGTTATGCCGATAAAAGAGCAGGGAGTGAATATAATATGAAGCATGTATAAGAGGCATGTACCTACATATTTTATAATCCTTCAGTGGTATACGTGTCAGTGTTTACACAGTTTCTGTGTATTTTTCTTCAGCTTTATTTTTATTACTTTATTATTTAAAAAATTGATATATCAACTTAACAAATAATTATTAACTCTGTATCCGAGAAACTTTGATTATTTACAAGGCTCGAACTATGTGAAAGTATTTAAAAATACGGACTTTACGGACTAAAAATAAAAAATTACGGACCAATGACAAAACTATAACCAGTGCGAGTAAAATAAGAGAACATTTTACTTAAAATTATAAATTAAATTCTTCATAACTATAAAACATGAAGATATCGATCACTCACAAAATTCTTTTGCTTTTACAATCAAATTACGGACCTTTTTTTTAAAACTGACTTTTACGAATTTTAAACAAATTTACGGACTTTTACAAGATTTGCGGACCTAGTTCGAGGCCTGTATTTAGCTTTTTAATCGTGAAAATAAGATTAGGAAAGTAACAATCTTAAGCTTATTATATGTATATATTGTTTATAATAGAAACAGAAAAACAAACTAACATTACTTACCTTGATCTTCGGAATCCTCTTGTTTACAAGAATCACTTCCGAGAGGCAAATCGCCGGCGTGACCAACACCATGACTTCCTGGACCTCCAGATCCCAAATTATGTGATCCTAAATTAGTACCACCAACACTCCCATGATGATGATGATGACCAACACCACTGCCATCATCCTCCTCATCTTCTGAGCCTGAACCCATCAAAGAGTCTCCACCTATAAATTTAGGCAAGTTTTCAACATTTTAATTTTATGTTTTTGAGAAAAAAGTTGATCGCTCATTTTAAATTAGTACAATTTCACTAAGCATTGAATCAGTGTTTTCAAGATTTTCATCAACCAGAAAGCAAAAATCTCATAAAGATGTCAGTGTTCAACAAACGACCTTTACTATTCGTCTTGGAACCCGGTTTTTTTGTCATGAAAATTTAGAAAAAGAGGGGAGACTGATGTTTTTACAGCTTGCTATCCTTTTCTCTATTTCCTTGTTGTATACAATATATTTCCTTGACACTCAACAGTGCAGTTTATAATCACATACTTTTCAGAACAAGAATTTTTTGTTATATTCAAAACTTGTCCTCCGCAATATTTTTCTTTACTTTTTAATTCTACATTAGATTTTAAATAAAAAAAATGACATATACTTTTAGGAAAAGTATAGCAAATATTACATTCATTAAACATATTTTTTATTTATATACATAGAAAAAATATTTTAAATTTAAACGAAAATTGTGCTTGAGAATAGAAGATGGAATGACCTGGTCCGTAAAATTTCTCGCGTCGAACGCGTTGAACTGTGACCCTCTTCTTCTTCTCCCTCTTCGACCCCTGATCTTCTCGAGATGCCCGCCCCTTACTTGAAAATAAAAAAGAAAGAAATAGGATCTTGGGACTTGAAAAAGTCGACTTTTCTCACATTCCGTCGGGCAAGAGAAATTTACGGACACTTGTACACCCCTTCCAGAAAATGTAAAATGAGAAGTTAATCGAAGCCAATTTCGAGTTGAGAGTTTCGTTTTTAACTTTTGCTTGCTTGTTTTATGACAAAAATGACATTTGGTAAATATAAACATATCTATACTAATCTGTTTTCCAAGGCAATAAATCAAGAAAATAATAAATTCTAACTAGAATAATAATAACCACGATCTTTTGAAAAATCTACAGTTCAAACTAGACCAAAACCTTCAACCTCTTCCCCCAGCACATTTATTTTTAAAATAAAATTTCCTAATATTTTGTGGTCAAAGTAATCACTAATTGTATTAAAGTTATTGTGCTTTTACTTTTGAAATTGGTACACTTGAGAAAATGTGCACCATATTTCGACCTATAGATTTTGAGAAATTCTTTTCCTTTCATTTTTAATTTTTAGAAAAATGTATTATTTTTGAAAATTACCATGGTGCCCGTGGACATGATGTGCAACCGGTAAGGGTTTTCCTGATAAATAATCTTCTTTACAGACAAATTTATTGTCGTCCAAGACGTAAAGTTCTTCACCAGTGCTCATTTGTTTTCGGCAAACTAAACAGGTGAAACAATTCAGGTGGAAAACCTTATCTCTCGCCTTTCTTACAAGGTCCGACGGATTGATTCCTTCTAGACAGCCGCCACATTTTGTGCCGTAACGTCTGCAAAGATACAAAAAAAAATATTAAATTAACCATCCAAGTTTAATATTAAAACATTTGAAAATCTACGAGTCACGTTTCACATTAAAAAGTTGAATAATCCGAAAAGTGTGCATTTCACAGTCATCATTCGTTTTTTCAAGTTGTATATATAGATATTGAGTTTCACGCTTTATGTGTGTATAAAATTTTCAGCTTCAATAAATCGAAACAGATGTATGATGTAACGCGATGTAACTCAAATTTATCCGAAATAAGTCAACAGGTGTGATTTTCGTATATTCTTCGCCTGAGACCGTTAGAGAGCAAAAGAAAATTAAAGGTCATGCCCTGAAAAGTATGTTATTTCAAACAAATATTATAATATCAAAAAAATTCTAATTTTAGAATCTAGTTCGCATTCTCCAAATATAAAATTCTCGACGATGCGGTAAAAAATTTTAATAATTACCAAGAACTATTAATCTTTGAATTGCTTCTTTATAATCTCTAAAAAACTTGAATGATTCCGATCATGAATATTAATGACACTTAATCTTTCGTAAAGCAACCAAAAGAATTTTCGAACGCATGTCAACGCTTCTGATCATGAATGAAAGTGCGGTAACATTTTTACAAATACTATGCAAAAAAAAATAACAGAAAGCATGATTTTTCTCGAAAATTAAAAAAAATTTCCTAAAGTCGCGAATAATTATAAGACACTGATGACTATTTTCCTCAGCTTAATTATAATTAGGTTTATTTATCATCGCGATTTTTTATCAAAGTAAATTATTGATCTAATTGTTCATTTGAACAATAGTTGGAGAAAGCAAACAAAAAATAATAAATATATACAAATAGTTACAAGAACCGCGAGCAAATATATATATATAATAGTGTGACCGACACAATTTGCTTTGTCATGGTCTTATTTTGTACCGTCTTTTGAAAACCACAAACTTCTGACTCAAAATTTTCAACCTAAAATATGATATGCACGGAAAAAATGACAAATGATTTGTAAAACTATTTCAGATTTATGTACACCACAGCCATAATGTTAATAGACACATTTACTATATTCCTCAATTATATATTTTGAAAATTAAGTACAGTGTCTGATATATTACAACTTTTTTTTTTTTTTTAATCTTCTGTTTTTACAATTGTTTTATGCAATGCATAATTTCACTCCAAATAATCATTTGTAGTCTTTAAACTAACGCAGAAAAACTGAACCTTATAGTATAGTTTTTTGCTATCCATTATGTCTATATTGATAATATTTGAATAATAAAAAAAATTTGTCTTAATGTGTGAAATGCTTCAAATAAAATAAATCTGTTGCAATTTACGCTTATGCCACATTTCATGATACAAACAATCAGTTGGGTCATTTTTTCCGTACGCGGTATGGATCACATCCTATATCACGCAAATTTATACCAATAAAGAAGATAAGAAATTCATAAATTTTTATCACTTTTGTAAATGAATATCTAAATTAATTGTGTAGTTAATTGATAGTTAATGTCTCTTATATTGACTTATATATTTCTGCGGACAAGTTTGCTTCTGATTTGATTATAATATTCTTCTTTTTGTTTATAATGTGTCATAATAGTAAACTATATGACACATAGTACTACTATGACACATTATAAATGAAAGGAAAAATATTATAATTTTATATTTCAAAAATCCTTATTTGAACAGGAAAGAAATTTAAGGCATTTAGCAAAACCTGTACGAAGTATTCCATTCAAAGAATTCCGTTTGTTCCAGATGTTTGGCTCTTGACATAAAAGAGATTCCTTTTGCTTGAATGGATTCTTTAAATAGAATTTTTGTGAACCTGTTATTAGAGCAGACCTGTTATTAGTCCTTTTACCTACAACGGATTGTTTTCTCACCCTCTAATTACAACCAAATTACACAAAGCACATGCTTGTTCGAAGTGTATCACCTTTTTATATAAATATACACATCACATCAACAAACTATCAGTGTCATTCATACAGTCAAATTTTATGCGCCATTACCATTTTTTCCGTACAAAATTCATATTTTATATTAGGATAAAATCGAATTGCAGACGGTTTTTAATTGCAGCTGTTAAATCGATCTCGAAAGTAGCAAACTTATTAGTTGTTCCCAATTTAACCAACAAAGTTTGCTGTGGCACAGCTAATAACCTTTAATTCTCTTTTAGTTCAACTTGAAAATTTGCGATACGCAAGAAATTTCCAGAATAAAAAATCAAAATTACCAACGATCTACGTTATTCACGATCGATCTTGGAGAAGTAGAAAGCAGCTTACATAATTTTGCATCCTTATCTAGTGGAGGAGTTGACGTCATTGACTTAGCCTCAAAAATCTACAGACTTTGTTTTTAGTTTACGTGCATAGTTCTTATCCTTTTTTTCAAATAATTTGATCTGCTTTCAACAAGTGAAAACTCAAGTATATCAGGTCATTGCTCTGAGATTAGAATCAAATTTAGAGTACATCTTCTTTCCAAGGTACATGACGCAAGAACCGCCTGTATATAGAAGTGGTTGGCAAAAACATCCTCTTTATGAATCTCACTGATGGCTGAACCTTCTGAGAAGGGAACCTGCGCCGTCTTCTGCCGACTGCTCAGTCGTCACGCCCAACCAACTCTCGAAGAACGGTCATGCCACATTTATAATATTTCCACGTTCGAGTTTCGACGTCTCGAGGAACCAAGTAAAGTTCGCTCGAAGAAGGGCCTAGACGTCGTACACACACATTCTCTCAGTTGCATGTGGTTGTAGACCCTTCCTGGGTCCAAAATATCCAAAACGACTTCGGTTCTCGCGACAGTAAAAATTTTTTTATAGTTTACATGAAAATTATTTTTTACATTTCAAAAAATAAATTAAAGGATTCGCTTAAGAACATGTTATTCAGTGGTCACGTGACCACATGTTCTTAAGCGAATCCTTTAAATCTGTGTTTATTGTTTGAAATGTATCAATGCTTTTCTGTAAAGTATAAAAAATTTTTTTTCCATAAACTTTAGAGTGGAAAATACTCCACTGAAGGTTCGCTTGATGAATGAATCACAACTTCTTTGGGAAACTTGTCTTGTGATGCTGCAGCCTAAACCACCCTGAATTATAATTAAATGCATTTTCTTTCCATGTGTGTTAATGTTAATTTTATCAGTTCATCTAATTTTTGGCGCAGTTTCGTCACTTTCAAAGAGGCGGAATAACATATTTATAGCTTAAAATGTTTCTTATACGCGATACAAACTAAACATTTGCGTGTGGCGGGAATTTCGAAATGCGGTTTTAAACACGCCCAGTGCTGAAATATATTTGAATTTGAGTTTCATTTTGACAGTTCAAGGCTCTTATCCTGAATTATAAAATTTTTGTAAAGAGTAGGGCTCTCTCAAATAATACATTAAACTTATTGTTAGGTATATTAAAAGTATAAAGATTGTTCTTAAATTTTATTACATATTTATACATTATTACTTCTATGACTTTGATTTTACAGTCAGTAATTTTTGAAAATATTTTCTTATTTAAAAAGCATGAAAATAAAAATATAAATGTTTTATTTAACTTGTTCTCTCCACCGAAAGTGGAGTGGATAAAACTAAACTCTCAAGGCTGTAATAACGCAAACTATTTATTTTCTTTATCTTCTATCGTCCCCTAAATGTCGGCAATCGATTTTTTGGGTTCGGTCCCGTAATCGGCCATTTCCTCCCTGAAGCCCTAATAATAATTTTCAAGTTCGAGTTTCGACCTCCAAGTCCCACCGCGATGACTGCGGTGAATAGGGGCATCGTTCGTTGTAGTCCCGGCCTCGGAGATGGACCATTATCGGCCTTCAAGGGCCTTCCCGCGAGTCACGGGGCCGGTTACCATAATCGCTTATACCGTTTCTTTGACTGGATACTTGGAGGGTTCCGGTTCGTCGTCGTATAATAGTCTAGTAGACGGCGATAAACTGTGTAATATCAAAGTCGAACGAGTCCGAGCAGGCAATGAGCCGCCAACTTCTTAAAAAAATAATATAATAATAACGAAAGAAAAAGACCGCAAAGGAGCCAAAAAAAAGCAAAAGAAAAACACTTTACGTAGTGTAAATTTTAAGGTACGAGCGCGTAAAATATTATAATCGATCGACGAACGTATATGAATAAAATAGCATTTTCAAATTTTCACAAGTTAAAAAATACACTGTAAAAAAGGGAGTTAAATTTTAACTCCCCAGGGGATTCTATATAAAAGTCGCATTCATTTGGGAGTTAAAATTTACACGGTAAGAATAAGAATCAACTCCAAAAAGGGAGTTAATTTTTAACTCGAAACATTTCACTCCCAACTCCAGTGACCGTCAACTCCCTAAATTTTTTACAGTGTATAAAGCAATAAAAAAAAAGTTAATTATTTTTTATTTTTCAAAATTTGATAAGCTAAGGACAGGGTTGCCACAGGTCAGGGATGTCAGGGAATTCAGGGGAAAGTGAGGGAAATTAGAATTGGTCAGGGAAAATTCAGGGATTTTTATTAAACTGGGAAAAATTACACTGTAAAAAAAGGGAGTTAAATTTTAACTCCCCCGGGGGATCTATAAAAGTCGCACCCATTAGGGAGTTAATGCCAGGGGAGTTAAATAAAGAGAGTTAAAATTTCACACCCAAATGCTAACTCCCCAAAGGAAAAAATAACTCGCGCGGGTGTTGAATGAAGGGAGTTAGAAATTAACTCTCTTTTAGAGTTGATATTTAACTCGAAAAATTTCACTCCCAACTCCCGAGTCCGTTAACTCCCTAAATTTTTTACAGTGTAAATTTTTAGAATTTATAAGAAAATTCTAAATTTTTGTGTTTTCTGTTTGTCTCAGAAACTATGAAATTGACAAGCATTGTAATACAAACCCTTCAATTTTTTCTATTTATAACAATAATTTTTTTTAAATAACTTAATTCTTGGAGAACTATCATAAAATTATTACTTAGAAATTATTTAATGCGCAATTTTACTTAAATATTTCAAAATTAATAAAATTTCATAAAAGTTGCATTTACAATCTTCATAGCTATATAGATGAGCTTCAAAAGTTTCAATTTGAAATCTTAGAAAATATCAATTTTTAATGAATTGAAATAAAAATCTTTTAAGAACAACTGAACTCGTGAATTACATAAATTTAATTATGTTCAAAAATTAAAAAAAAAATTCTCGTCCAAATTTCAATTATCTTTATAAATAATAAAATTCTTCTCCGAAATTCAATTATTTAAAAAAATTTTGACAGAATTCTTTACAAGAATTAGTTAATAGAATTGAAGCTAAATGCCATAAAACAATAGAAAAAATGTTGAATTTTAAGAAATTAGGTTTTTCGAATTTTTGGGAATTTTTGACAATTTTAGATTTTTTACCAAAAGGTGAAGACTATTAAATAAGTAAAGTATTTTCCAAAAGCACAAAAATAATGTAGCTAAATCCCATAAAAGAGAGGAAAAAATGTTGAATTTTAAGAAATTCGGTTTTTCGAATTTTTGGGAATTTTTGACAATTTTAGATTTTTTACCAAAAGGTGAAGACTATTAAATAAGTAAAGTATTTTCCAAAAGCACAAAAATAATGTAGCTAAATCCCATAAAAGAGAGGAAAAAATGTTGAATTTTAAGAAATTCGGTTTTTTGAATTTTTGAGAATTTTTGACAATTTTAGATTTTTTACCAAAAAGTGGAGACTATTAAATAAGTAAAGTATTTTCCAAAAGCACAAAAATAATGTAGCTAAATCCCATAAAAGAGAGGAAAAAATGTTGAATTTTAAGAAATTCGGTTTTTTGAATTTTTGAGAATTTTTGACAATTTTAGATTTTTTACCAAAAAGTGGAGACTATTAAATAAGTAAAGTATTTTCCAAAAGCACAAAAATAATGTAGCTAAATGCCATAAAAGAAAAGAAAAAATGTTGAATTTTAAGAAATTCGGTTTTTTGAATTTTTAAGAATTTTTGACAATTTTAGATTTTTTACCAAACAGTCGAGGCTATTAAATAAGTAAAGTATTTTCCAAAAGCACAAAAATAATGTAGCTAAATCCCATAAAAGAGAGGAAAAAATGTTGAATTTTAAGAAATTCGGTTTTTTGAATTTTTGAGAATTTTTGACAATTTTAGATTTTTTACCAAACAGTCGAGGCTATTTAATAAGTAAAGTATTTTCCAAGAGCACAAAAATAATGAAGCTAAATCCCATAAAAGAGAGGAAAAAATGTTGAATTTTAAGAAATTCGGTTTTTCGAATTTTTGACAATTTTAAATTTTTTACCAAAAAGTGGAGACAATTAAATAAGTAAAGTATTTTTCAAAAGCACAAAAATAATGTAGCTAAATGCCATAAAAGAAAAGAAAAAATGTTGAATTTTAAGAAATTCGGTTTTTTGAATTTTTGAGAATTTTTGACAATTTTAGATTTTTTACCAAACAGTCGAGGCTATTAAATAAGTAAAGTATTTTCCAAAAGCACAAAAATAATGTAGCTAAATCCCATAAAAGAGAGGAAAAAATGTTTATTTTTAAGAAATTCGGATTTTTGAATTTTTGAGAATTTTTGACAATTTTAGATTTTTTACCAAAGAGTCGAGGCTATTTAATAAGTAAAGTATTTTTCAAAAGCACAAAAATAATGTAGCTAAATTCCATAAAAGAGAGGAAAAAATGTTGAATTTTAAGAAATTCGGTTTTTTGAATTTTTTGAGAATTTTTGACAATTTTAGATTTTTTACCAAACAGTCGAGGCTATTAAATAAGTAAAGTATTTTCCAAAAGCACAAAAATAATGTAGCTAAATCCCATAAAAGAGAGGAAAAAATGTTTATTTTTAAGAAATTCGGATTTTTGAATTTTTGAGAATTTTTGACAATTTTAGATTTTTTACCGAAAGGGAAGACTTTTAAATAAGTAAAGTATTTTTCAAGAGCACAAAAATATTTAAGCTAAATGCCATAAAACAATAGAAAAAATGTTGAATTTTAAGAAATTAGGTTTTTCGAATTTTTGGGAATTTTTGACAATTTTAGATTTTTTACCAAAGAGTGGAAACTATTAATTAAGTAAAGTATTTTTCAAGAGCCCAAAAATATTTAAGCTATAGGAATACAATTATTGTCAAATATGTTTGTAAAAATCTTCGAAACAATTCAATTATTTTCTTAAAAGTTACACTGAAAAAAAAATTTAATTGATTCAAATAACCGATTAATTGACTATTATCAATTAAATATTATTATTATATAATATTATTATCAAATATTTATATTTGATTCAAGTAATTTTTAATTTATAATAGTCAATTGATCGGTTATTTGAATCAATTAATTTTTTTTTCAGTGTACTCTCTAAATTTGAATTAGTAAAAATGTTTACTAATTCGAATAGGTAACTGACCTTTTGCTTTTGAATTAGTAAATTTTACTATTAAATAGTTATTTCTACTAATTTATTAGTAAAATTTACTAATTCAAAAGCAAAAAGTCAGTCAATAATTTAAATTCAGGGTGCGCAAAATTTTATTTTCAAAATTCCCTGACTTTTCCCTGACTAATTTTTGATTTTCCCTGACTAACAAATTTTTGAATTATTTAATATTCTACATTAAAATGTCCGTAAGAAGGTCCAAATTTATAAAAAATATGACGGCACTATTATAATGAGTTATATTACAAAAACGTCTAAATAAAAAACTGAATTGACATTTAAGTATCAAAGTTTTTTAATTTGTGGTTTCTTTCGATCAAAATTCCCTGACTTTTCCCTGATTTCCAGTTTTTCCCTGACTTGCGGCCACCCTGAAATTAGTAAACATTTTTACTAATTCAGATTTAGAGAGTAGTAAACGACTTTTCACCAAGTAAGTTTTACAGTGTTTAATTTAATTTTTATATAAAATTTTGGTTTGTATTAACCCGAAATAGAACGTGAAGAAAAATTTGTACGTGCGGATATTATCGGAATTCCATTTAAATCACCATTCACCAAAAGACTACGAATTCCTTTATAATTTCTCGATATAGTCGATTATGGCCGCCTAGAAGAAAATCTGAACTTAAAATGTTTATATTTCTTATGCAATAGAACAATTGGTGTTGTTGTAATGATTGATTTTGTTTGAACACACTGATCAAAGGTGAACCAGTCCTTAAAAACTTTAGACAACCAATCGGTGCTGCGTCCGATAATGTTTCAAGTTTCCTCTTGGTTCAAGCTAATGAATTTTTCATTGAGATGCAAAGTGGCTCGTAAAGTATATACAACGTTCGTTATACACTCGTTGGTATAAGTATCAAAGAGCTCATTCCTTCGCTACAGCTTCTTCTTCTATATATACATATACATATATATGTATGCATCGGATCATTTTTAGAAGTCACACGAAGGGATAATAAAGTTTTATAACAAATAATCAACAATAATAATATTTATTGATACATAATTAGCGACGACAAGACATTTGAGAATCTGTTTTGTGCACTTTAAAATTTTGCTAATTCCTGAAGAATATTTTTTCTAAAAAAAGATGAAAAACTTGAATGACACGATATGACCTATACCACACTACTCATTGCGGTATTCGTGGTTGAAGCATGATCTCGCAAAATGTCAAGGATTTTTATGATTCGTTATTACAAAGATTGCAAGTGGATTTCATCTGAAAAGTCCGTGATAAACTCTCTAAATCCGAATCAATGAAATTTGACTGATTTTCAGTGACTATTCTCACGATTTGAATCAGTGAAACTTGACTGAAAATCAGTTAAAATTATTATTCGAATTGTCGAATTGTTGGAATTGTTATGTTAAAAGTTTGCAGTTAGTCGAGTAAGAAAATTTAACCCCATATTTCAAAAACTCAATAAAAAGGTACAGTTTCAATTTTTACAAATAATTAATTATTTATTTTTGTATTTAAATAATTAAATTCTGATAAGAATTAATTTAAAAAAGAATTTCAGTTAAAAGTTTAGAAAATAATTAGAAGTGTTAAAGTAAGATTCTATAAAAATAATTAAATTTCAATCTTTGAAATTCTAATTGCTGTAAAAGTATCAGAATATTTAAATATATAAAAAATTATTAATTTGTTAGCTTCCTTAAAAATTAAAAGTTTTGAATACCTAATAATATTCAAAAATTGTAAAAAAAAAAATAATTGAATTATGAAAGACTTGCAGTTCAAGTTTTCATAAAAATTCTTTCCAGTGCGGTTTTACATTGAAATTATTTCGAAATTTTAATCAAATAAAGAACAATAAGTATTTAAATATTTATTTTACAAAAATGATTGAAATTTGAAAGATATAATTTGGAAATTCTGTAAAAAGTATATAGGTTTTTGAAAAATAGTAATTGAAATTTTTTGAAGATATATTTGAATTCACAAAAATAATTTTAAAAAATTGAAACAATTGGAAATTGTGTAAAATTTTATATTTTAAAGAATTCTATTTTTTCATCTTTAAAAATTATCTATAAATATAAAAAAATAAAAAATTTTTAAAAATACAAAAAAAATAATAATAATAATAATAATTTTTGAAAATACATTATTTTATGAATTTACAAAAATTATTCTATTTAAATAATTTAGCGTAGTGGAAGACTCGGAGTGATCGATTTCTTCATTTTTTATAATAATTAAAGGTGTTCGAGAGATAAAATAATTATTTTATATTATAAGAATATTGTTACTGTAACTTATTCAAAATCAATTTTTATTAGAAAATTCTACGAGAATTCAATTATTTAAATACAAAAATAAATTATTTATTGAATAATTGAATGTTTCTTAAAATTTAATTCTTATAAAGAATTATATTACCAAATTTTTAAACAATTTAAATTGAAAATTGAATTTTTGGCGAATTTTAATATTTTTAAGAATAGTTACATTTTTCAAGAAATTTCACTAAAATTGCATTAAAAATAGTAGAGATATTAAAAATTAATAAATTATTGAAATGAGGAAATTTTTTGAAAATAATTGAAATTTTAACAAGAATTTAAAAAAAAATTTTTAAATAATTGAATTTTGAAGAAGAATTTGATTAGCTATAATGATATAATTGGGATTTTGACGAGATTCTTTTTTCAAATTTTGAACATAATAATAATAATTTCATAGTTTGTAAGGCACAAAAATTCAGAATTTTCTTATGAATTCTAAAAATTTAACATTTTTCAGTACTTTTAATAAATATCCCTGACTTTTCCCTGAATTCACTGTGTCAGAATAGATGATTATTATAGTTATAATAATATTAAAACTATATTCCAAATTCATATTTTATTTTTATGAAAATAAATTTAAATTGCAAATCTTTACGTTCTATTTCTAAAATTGCTAATTTTACTTTTATAAAAGTATGTAAGAAGTTAGTCGCGCGCTTCAGCTCGCGAATTGTTGCTACAGTGTTAATATTATTTTAGGAATACATATATGTTCATTATTTTTATTTAATTAAGAGTTGATAAGATGTATATGTAATATATATGCATTATTGAGAAGGTATTGCATTCCAAAAGATTTACAAACGCTTCAAGGTTTAACAGCTTTTTATGATTTGAGACAATTTAGCCTTTTTTAGATTTTGCAATATTCTAATTAGAAAAAAATATTTAAATAGTCATTTCGAACGCAAGATTGAATTCATAGATGAGGTTTGCACGGTATATTGTTTCAAGCACGTTCTTCGTACCTATAAGTCACCTCAGTTTCAAGTTTTGTTTACTTTTTTTAAAATAAAACACATATCTTATCATTTTCGACAAATCATCTCGAAATTACAGCAGTTCCTCAACTTTTCGAAAAATATTGTATAAAGCGTTTGAATCTAATCTATTTCGGAGCTCAAAATCACTTGGTTGATATTAAAAATTATTGTAGAGTATTAATAATGTAATAAATAATGAAGAAAAAATTACCTGAAAAAGTCGTTTCTACAAAATAATTTCCCTTCTCTGGAAAAACATTTGTCTTGAAGTGCACTCCCGCAAACGCAACACCGAACACAATCTGCGTGCCAAGCTCGATCCAGAACATTCAGCAAAAATTTATCCAAAATTGGTTTCTCGCATCCCGCGCATGATAGGAGCATCGCCAAACCGCACCTCCCTAGAAACATTTATTTTTTGTTGATATATTAAAAAATACATGTTTTCAAAAATTACTATGACTGCAAATAAAATCAATCTCAATTATTACAATCAAATTTTAATTTAAGGAACCAATATAGATAAATTTTTCTCATAGGAACGTTCAGAACTTAGATTCATCATCAAACTCTCAAAAAAATCAATAATATATTGATTGGTATATTTTTCTGTATGCGCTCATAATATAGGGTAAGTGTACCAATTACCGAGGCTGTACCATGATAATAACCAAAAATATTGCCTAAAAAGTTTAATTTATTTGTGAATTTATCTGATTTAATATTTTTTTTTAATTAGGGTCAATCCATTATATTTCACCTATATATAAAGCCATTACGGACTATTTTTAGAAAAATCTCATAATTTCTAGAAATCTTTAATATCCGTAGAATTTATTTTTGACAATTATTTTTTTCTTATCAAATAACAATATTCTTGAAAATAAAAATTCGGACAAATGAAGAGTTGTTTTAATAATGTCAAGTTTAAATGTTCTACAAATTAAATAATTACAATAAATTTTAACAAATGCATGGAACTTTCATATAATACTGTATTTCGCATTGCTATATTTATCTTTTTTAAATAAATATTTAATTATTATTTTTTCATAGGAATTAAAATTCTTCAAAAGATTCAAATTCAAACCTTTTTGAAATTTAACAACTTATAAAAAATTGTTATAAAACATGAAGAAATCGATCACTCCGAGTCTTCGACTGGGAGCAATCGATATCTACATGTTTTATAATAATTAATGATGATCGACTGATAAAATCATTATTTTAATATAATAATATTGTTATTGTAATTTATTCAAAATTACTTTCATCACTTCAATTGAATTATTGTTTTTCAGAATTTTTAACTAAAATTTTTCTTTCAATTAATTATTTTTAATAATTTTTGAAAAATTTCTTTGAAAATTTTCAAATCCTTTTGTTTCCGATTCAATTTTACGAAATTTCATCGATTATTCGGAAATTCTTCAATCAAATATATATTAGAAAATAAAAACTTCAAATAACTTAAAAAAAAAACTTCAATAATTAAACTTTTTAAAAACATTAAATCTACACAATTTTTAGTTAAAAGTATAAAAATTTGAAACATTCAAAGATTGTAATTTAAAACCTTTTCGAAATTCAATTATTTATAAAAATATTCTATAATAATTTTTTTTTTAATTTTGAATTAGTAAAGATGTTTACTAATTGGGATTAGTGACTGACTTTTTGCTTTTGAATCAGTAAATTTTACTATTAAATTAGTAGAAACGACTATTTATTAGTAAAATCTGCTAATTCTAAAGCAAAAAGTCAATCACTAATTTAAATTCGAAACCATTTTTACTGATTCAAAAATTAAAATTTTAGATAATAGTAATTGAATATTAAAATATTAAAATGAATATTAAAATATTCAATTATTATCTAAAATTTTAACTGAAATTCATATTTAAATCAATTTTTATCAGAAAATTCTACGAGAATTCAATATTATTTAAATACAAAAATAAATATAATTTATTGAAGAATTAAATGTTTTTTAAAATTGAACTCTCATTTGAAGAATTCTATCAAAAAATTTTTAAATAGGTAATTAAAATTTTTTTGACGAATTTTAATAACATTTTTAAGAATAATTAAAGGAAATGAAATATTTTTAAGAATAATTTCTTTCTTAGAAATTAAATTAAAAATTGTATTAAAAATAATTGAATCTCTGAAAAAAAAATTTTGATTGAATTGAACAAATTTTTTGAAAATAATTGAAATTTTGCCAACAATTTTATTAAAATTTTTGTAAATAATTGAATTTTAGAGAAAAATTTTATTATTTATAAAGATAATTGAAATTTTGACGATAATTTTTTTTAAACTTTAGACCATAATTGAATTTCTGCGAAGAATGTTATATTTTTTGCAAATAATTGAATTCTTGAGACGAATTTTATTAAAATTTGTTTTTAAATAATTGAATTCTTTTGTGAAATTTTATTGAAATATATGTAGTAGATATTGAAAATAATTGAATTTTGATAAATTATTTTTGAAATTAATTTAATTTCTACGTAAAATTTTATTAAAATTATTTTAAAAAATTGAATTGTTAAAAAGAATTTCATTAAAACTGTGATGTGCCGTTTTTCAGTCTTTGCATTTTGGACTTAAGTTTTTAATTCCACTGTTTTATCAAAGAAAAGTCGTCCACTTTCAATTCAGCTGAATTGAAATCAGTCAAATTTTCACTGATTCAGATTTAAAACATTGGGTTTCAGGATGTTGGGCAAACCGTTTCAAGATGTTTTGGTTAATATATTAGACGAAATTTTTAATTTATCTATACAGGAAATAAAAACCAGGCGATGAAGGGTAATAATTAGTGATGTTAATATAGATGTCTCATACATATATTGTATATTCATACATGCGTTTTTACATAAAATATTTGATTTTGATTTATAAAATATGTATTCCCACAGTTTATAAATCAAAATATTCTTCTATAATATTAAACTTATGTTGAGTTTATTACATCAGTTCATTGCTATTAGCGCTTACGATATTAATATGAGAGTTGATTGATTATTGAATTTAATTATAACGTCACTAATTATTTACATTGTAACTATAATAATTGCGATCCGACCATCATTTTACATATGTTTAAACGAGAGTAATTATCTACTATAATATAACTTGTCACACTAATTATCATAAGCACAAACCAGTTTTGAATTCACGGAATGCAATAAAATAATATGAATTTTGAGTCGGGTTTTTTTTCAGATCCAAAACAGAACTAAAATGTCTAATATAATTTGATTGTTTTTAAACTTTAAATTTCGTCTTAGGTATTCTTCAATGGATTATATTATTCTAATATAAAAGAAATATATAAAATTGTATATTAAGTTGTGTATTAGAAAATCGATTTTCAAGAAAGAATTTCATCAATTGAACAAAATTTTTGATTGAATCGAACCAACATTTGTTTATATCAGTCATGGTAAGGGGTCGTAAACTACATGCCCCTTTTTTGAAATTTTAAACTTCCCCCCCCCCTTCATCATCATTAATCATTAATATATTATATCCGTACATTTTAAATTTGAATACTATTTACATGAATATTTGATTGAGAGTATCACAGTTTTTCTATAAGAGTCTCAAATTGAGACAACTATATAATGTATCAAAACATTGCATCGCAACAATAATTTTGCTACATTTTTTGACTCAATTTGATATTCTTAGAAAAATTGTAAGCTTTTCTTTTTACTTTGAGTAAGAATTGATAAAAAAATTTTCTGACTTTTTGCTAACCCAGGATCCCCACGCTGAGAAAAAATTTTTTTTAATTCAAAAATAAGTAGCCAACCAAAAAAATTTGTTTGGATTAAATATATTTTATTAATTGAATTAAACGTAATTTTTTTTAATCAAACGCATTATTGTATTGAATCAAAATTATTATGTTTAATTCGAAGATCATTTTTGGTTGACTGTATAACAAAGATGTTTGATTCAAAAATATAGTTTTTTCAGGGTACGAAAATCCTTATTAAGACGAAGGTGTATGTTGCTGCCATATTTAACAATTAATTAATATTAAATCATAGTGACAGATGGTAATAAAAGTAAATTTAAGTTTTATTAAATTAAAAATATTTTTAATTTACAAAAATTTGATTTTTCTATTCTTCCTGCCTATATGAATAAAATTCATAGGCATATGGGAATTCCTTGAAATTCACGAACTTTTCCTTGACAATGTATTTAATCAAAAAAGTATTTTGTCAAGTCAACTTAAAGATAGGTACAAATAATTTTTTAAAACAATTTGTTTTTGCCAACATTTCATTTTAACTAATATGAATGCAAGTTTTTCTTCTTAATCTGAATTAGTAAATACTACTAACAAATAGTAAAGTTTTATCAATAAAATTGTTATTCATTCTCATGGACAACTTTTCCCAATTTTGATAAGCTTTTTTTATGACTAATTTTTTTAATATAATTACACTAATTGTTAGTCATCTGTAAATAATCTCATTAGTAACTTTTAATAATATTCAGATTTAAAGATTTTCCTTTAAATTATACAAAACAAAAACTATATAAGTCACTTTGTCGCTAAGGTAGAATTTCGCCAATCAAGTTATGTGAATGTTGTCCCTAGCGACATAGTTAGCAAAGTTTTTATTTCCTACAGCTGTAAATTAATTTATAGGAAATTTAAGTCTTAATTCTTAATAACATTCCACTAGAACTTTAGTAAAAAAAATTAAAAAATGTTTGTTCTGACCAAACAAATTTAATTTATATTACAAATTAAATTTTGTTTTCTAAGGGGACTTTCTGGTGCAAAATTGGTAAAAAAAACACACTTTTTAATACTTTTACTGTAAAAAATCTATTATAGTTCTTGCAAAATTCCCTTTTGATTATTACACATTACAAAAAGAGAATTAAAAAATTTCTTTGGAGTATTTTAGTCCATTTTGCCACCTGTAGGTGGCGTCTTCCAAAAGGTACCATTTATTCGGGGAGGCATTTTCCGGGCAAAATACCTATTTTACATAAATTACCCCGTACAAAATAACAGAGAGGGTAAAAATATGAAATATTATATTTATATATATATTGTCTATAGACAACAAACCTCTAATATTTTATATTTTTTCATATTTATAGATAAAAAATTGAATTATTGTTGATTTTTAAAATCGGTTCAGTACATTTTGAGAAAAGTGTCTTCCCCTTTTTAAAAATGTTTTCTCGAAAAAAACGTGTTTAAAGTTTTCGTAACGTATCACAAGACACGGTCATAAAAATTGCTATAACATTTTTTCTTTTGCATATTTCTTCAAAAATGTTTCGGATCAGTAATTTTATGATACTAAGGAATAAGTTAAATAAAAAAAAACTCGATGATTTCTTATTTTTGAATAACGGATACAAAATTTGAATTTATACTTCTGTGAAAAATATTGCTCTTTGACAATAATTATTCTCAAGATTTAAAAAACATTAATAACTATTGTGTCAGAGGCCTTTGAACGGATTTAAACAGATGTTATTTTAAAAAACTTTATTTTATAAGGACAACATGTTTCGACAGAATATATTGTCCTCTTCAGGTCTTCTTCTTCTTTTGGTTAAATGGCCTCTGGTCCCATAGATATGGAACAACTAGCCAATAAAAAAATCACTTATAATGTTCGTAACTTGGTAGAGTACGGTATGTGCAGGTATATTTATGTAAGAATGCAGTTTTTATCCATAGTCCTTATATGCAGTTCACATCCATGGTCCAGATTGGTGATCCACACGTTAAAGCGCATTACACATGTATGTTGCGGCAAGGAAGGGTAAAAATTGAGCGGGAATTTTAAATGTTGATATATGCTTATGTCAAGCTATGATGTACCAGTAACCAGTGTGGGAACATCTTATAAAAGATTAAATTAATATTTCTCATTTATAGTTAAGCTTATAATCGTTTACTACTTCCGTAAATTAAACTTACTAACATTTTCCTCCTCTCTCTCTATTATATACATACTTATCCTATTGCTTAATATTTAACTAAATCTAAAATTATAAAACTAGAAAAAGAAAACTAGGAAGGGTATAATTTCCATTCCTACTTATGATTAGCTTAAAACATATCTCAAACGAGAGTGTTCCATTTGAACGTAGAGTGAAATATTAATTTAATGTTTTAATTAAATTGTAAAAAAAAAAAAAAAAAAAACAAATAAGTAAATAAAAGAAAAAATAAGAAAACTAAAAAGGTTCCTTGGAAAAGCCTCCGCCCTTCTCAATAATATCTCGTAACATATTGTTGCTTCCCAAATTTCTTAAAGAATAATTCCATTATCGATAAAAAATCTTCCGATATGTCGAACTGATCTAGGGTCTGGATCAAAAACCAAAGGTGTGAGATCTGGTATTACGGGATCGAAATCAGTAAGTTTAGTTCTCAAATACGAAAAAAGAGATGTTCTGGAAGCAGAAAGAACAGGACAGTCCCTCAAATAATGTGTTAGACTACTTTGACCAGTCCCACAAACACATGCTGTATCAATTCTCCAACCCATTCTTGTAAAATGTTCGCTTGTACAAATATGTCCACATCTAAGACGTGTAATTAAATTGAGATGTTTACGAGGAGCATGTATATTTTTAAACCAAGGACGTGGGGTTTTTTTTCCTATCAGTCTAAAATACGCGTTGCCTGAGGCGAGTTCAGGACATGGAGGCCAGACATTATACTGCCATGATCTAAAGTCCTCTCTTATGGTGTCGAGGAGATCCTTACTTGGAAGACCCTGAAATCTACCAAACTCAAAACCCAAAGCGTTCTTAGCAATTCCGTCTGCAGATTCATTGCCAGCAATACCAGAGTGTCCAGGAATCCATAAAAAGCGAAGCACCGAGCCACCGTCCATAATTTTAATTGAAAGTTGTACAATCTCATGCACAAGCTGATGCAGATCCGTATGGTTAAATCTGTTGTTCACCGCCGACAAAACTCCTTTCGCGTCCGAGACGACTAGTGAATTAGCAATCTTATTTTTGTATATATATTTCAAAGCAGATAAAATCGCATATGCTTCGCAAGTTACCGACGTCGAGAAGTCGTTCAATCTAACACCAAATTCAACCACCCCCGGACAGACATAACTTGAGCTGGCTCTTCCATTATTCTTTGACTTAGCACCGTCTGTATAAAAAACATAATAATTCGAATAAGTTTGATCAACAATAGATTGAAAGCAAGTGTTTGGAGAATTACTTTGCTTTATTACGTAACCGGTCTCAAGGTCAACCCGTATATGGAAGGTAAGTTCCTTCCAAGAATAATCGAGTAGAAGGGGTTTGCGCGATCGTACTGGGTTCTTTGTCATATTAGATAATCTAGAATAAGTACAGATAAGCGGGAATCTACCGAAGTATGCACGTGTCTTTTTAGTGCTTAAGGTACTTTGATGCAACGACTGCAATTTTGGTATTAAAGGATTTTGTTTCCAGGAATAGTTTCTTAAGACAAATCTTTCTGCGAGCATTGCACGCCTAAGAGAAAGGGGGGGTTCATTGATTTCAGCCAGTAGAAAATTCCGAGGCGTGGTGCTCATGCATCCGAGTATGACTCGAAGTGCAGAATTTTGTATCCTATCTAGGATCTTTAGATGTGAAGCGGATGTAGACATAAACAGAGGGCTGCCCCATTCGAGGTGTGCCCTGATTAGACCTTTATACACCATAATCATAGAGACCGGATTAGCCCCCCATGTGATTTTTGCTATAACTTTGAGTATATTGATAGATTTCTGTGCTCTCTGTGCAATAAGCCTAATATGCTTCTGCCAGGAAAGCTTACGGTCAAGTAAGATTCCCAAATACATCAAGTCATACTGAACAGGAACAGAGAAATCATCATCAGTCAGATTAATCCCATCATATCTATCCTTGGAGCGAGAGAAAACACAAATCTGAGTCTTGGGCAAAGAGAACGACATACCAAGGTCCTTTAGCCAGGGTGTTAGTGAATGGATTGATTCTAAGAGGAGAGCGAGTGCATCCTGAATGTTTTTAAACCTGACATAAATTAAAATGTCATCCGCATACATAGAGAATTTGACTCCCCTTGGAAGTATGGAACCTATACCAGATAACGCAAGGTTAAATAAGAGGGGGGATAGAACACCTCCTTGAGGCACACCAACACCCGATATTCTATATCCGTCCTCCAGAGCTCCAAAGTAAAGGTGTTTTTTGGATGTTAAAAAGGAGATAAAATTTAGGATTCTATCCGGTACCCCAAGCTCAGTAAGTTTTTGATATAGGGATTCAGGAAGTAGGTTGCTAAAAGCGCCCTTTATATCCAGAGCCATAGCAAGAGTACCCTGTCCGTTCAAAAATCCATGCGAAATATCGGTTACAACATTTGCAACGCAGTCGATACAAGATCTTCCTCGTCTAAACCCAAATTGGTTAATTGGCAGCCAGTCGCCATTCTCCGTGAGGTGTTCCAGACGTCTGTGAACAAGACGTTCAAAAAGCTTACATAGATTGGAAGTAAGGGAGATCGGCCTATAGCCTTTTCCTGCCGGTTTGGGTATAAAAACAACCTTTGTGTTTCTCCACTGAGTTGGAAACTGTGATTTATGAAAAAAACTATTGAACAATTTAAGGATTAATTTGTGTGCGGTTGGAGGCAATTTTTTTATTGTTGTATATGAAATGTCGTCCAAACCAGGAGCAGTATCCTTCTTGCATACAGACAAAGAGGCCGAGTATTCCATCTCAGTGAAAAATTGGTTCATAGGATCAGGATCGTTGTTAGGAACAGGTCTGATGGGAAGCTCTGTAGGGACAATATCTGGTTTAACCAAATCGTCCTGCAACGCGACAAAAATCTCAGAATTGGGGTCATTGCATACATTAGTAGTCAAAGGCAGATTCCTATTCGAAAATGATCTAACGGTATTCCAAATCTTTTTGGGTTCATCTGAAGGACTGATGTTATTGCAGAAAGTTCTAAAAGAATTGGATTTCTTTTTCCGCAGTAACTTTTTAACTTTGTTATCAATGACACGATAATTCTCCCTTGTTTCCTGATTTTGATTAATTAGAAAATCTCTCCTCGCATGTCTACGTCTATCTATAAGAGAATCACATTCATTGTCCCACCAAAGTGGTTGAGACTTGCGTTTACCAGCATTCTCAGAAGGATAATACGCGCCGTTGTCCTTCAAGCCAGACCTAATCCTGTCAGTAAACTCATCATATATGCAAATCGGATCGGCACCGTTTTCTAATTCACTTTCCAATTCATGAGCAACAATAGTCATTTGTTCGGAGAAATCTACCCACGATACTTTTGTTGTTTTTAATCGTTTAGTTAATGACTTGATATACCTAGGGGTGACATCTAGATCTCCTTTAATTAGAAGATGATCGGATCCATATGTGTCATCAACAACTTCACATGTGGAGAGACAAGCAAGATGTGCGGAAACAAAAATCAAATCAAGATTGTTACAAGCTCTCCCCGGAGCACTAATAAAGGTAGGAACCGAATCATTCAGAGTAACCAACCCGAAAGATTCTATCGCATCATCAAGATCGATGCCCCTTGCAGAGTCATATGTTGCACCCCAGGACATAGAGTGGGCATTAAAATCACCGCAGAATATTATGGGATTAAGGGGATCAAGATCCTGCAAGAGTTCGAACCAGCACTTTTGTATATTTGTTCATTTCCTTATGAATAAATACAGTAAAATTTCGTTCTACTGTATTCTCACGTGATTTCGTGAAAATTCCCCAGCTTCCCCAGATTTAGATGTTTTGAATATCCCGACTGGACTGAACATATATACATATATATGCAATTGATGCGATAAGATTATTGTTGACAGATAACGAATTTGCTCACCTATGTTGTGGGATTGGGTGACGGGCAGGGGTGCGCAACAAGACCCCCCGAGGGTCGCAACCCTTATTCGGGGGGTGCCGGCCACTACCCCTCCAGGGGTCCCACCACCCCCACCCGCTCCAACGGCGCCACCGTAGCCCTCCACCTCCCCTGCCGCTGCTGCGGCCACCCCTATCCCTACTACTGCGTCGACGGGCCCAGAAGCACAACCAGGCCCACCCTCCACAGGCCCGTATCGGCCGAAAGGTCCCGAGGGCCCCAGTGCACCCACTTTTACTGCCGTTTTAATCCCAGAAGCCGGCTATTGCACTAACCGTCGCACTTAATCAATATAAACACTTTCAAAAGATTCTCTCTTTCCACTAAATGTTTCTTGCATCCAATTCCTTTAAATAATTCTCCCACAAATGAATAAGTCTTTTTTCAACTTATACAAAAGATAATATTTTCTACGAAAAAAGCACTTCACAGCATTTCCAATCACTTATCCACATTGTAATTGTTCTCCTCTTTTCAAGATTATGGTCTGATTAAGACACAAATTAAATATTTTTAACTGCTTTAAAGGACGGAATCATCAGGATTCAATTCAATCATAATTTGATAAATATAAAAGAATTGTGAGTAGATTGTTTTTTGACAGATATTTACAGAATATTGGACTAAACATCATTTTCGACCATTCTTGTCAATATTAGATTTTTAAATAATGACCAATCCAACAATCAACAAAATGTCCTGTTACAAAAATAGTGTTCAACATTATTAATAATAATTTTTCTAATACGTCTTTTAGTTGGAAACTGACTTCTATGTCTCATGCTCATCATTTAATTTAATTTAACAAAAAAATACACTTTCATTTTAAAAAATCCTTCCTTTATACATAGGATATCTAGTCGTGTGACATTCAACTGCCGAATATATCGCGAAATTTAAAAAAATAAAGTCTGACAGGAATACGAGCATACTCGCTACAAGTCTGTCAGTAAACTGGCTGCACCTGCGGAAGGATACCAGACCCCACCAGCGTTTCAATATCATAAGGCCACGTCCACTGATAGAGGAGACTGTCACTCCCACTGCTCAGCACCCCCGCACTCTGAATTCTTATTGGACAAAATCTCCAAGAAGGGGCGTTTCCAACCCCCTTTCGAAAGCAGACATGGCCGCAGAATGGCTGCGAAAGTTGCTCAGGCGCTTCTGTTGCTTGTTTCTGTTGTCGTTGTTACTGCTGCTGCCGCTGCTGCTGCTGTTGTTGCGGCTGCCGATGCTGAAATGGTTTTCTCGCGACTCGGCCGACTACCTATCGATCCTCACTTCCCTCTTGAAATGCCACAGGTTTCAAGGGATCGTTGCGAGTTTAATCTGAGTGCCAATATACCTTCATCTCTCTTTTCGTCAAACTTTACTCCTTTGTTTATATTTTTATTCTGAACCTCAACCAGGGGCACGTCACACGAAGTGCACAAATGTGTGCAGCTTTAGTCGTCCAGATTTTTCTGATAATTGTCGACAATATGGACAATAAGGGTAAACTACCATTGAACTAATGTATTATTCTAAACGACCTCGGCTTAGACGCTAATGAGCTAAGGCCTAAATTGTTTAATACTTACTTTTTGCTGTAAAACTTTTGTCTTCTAAAATCTATATATAATAATTTGATACTCAAAACGAGAGTAAATACTATAATTGATGTAGAATATATTAATGTGACTTATCCGTACTCAATCACTAACTCTAAATCTAAAATATAACGAAATTTTATTGATTCCCAGCAGTAAGTATATCACTAATTTCAAAAAGCGTACATACGCTAATTAATCAGTAAAATTTCACTGATGATTCAGTGAAAATTAACTAATTTACAGCGTATACACGGGGTGTGGCTAAAGTATATGGAACTCCTTTAATATTTCTTAAAATATGTATTTTGGAGCAAAATGTTTTGAAACAAAAATTGTTGAGCCTAAGAAGTGTATTAAAATTAATAAATTTTTTAAAAAGTTGTTAGGCTTAAAAAATGTATTAATTTTAATTCACTTTTTAAGCCTGACAACTTTTGTTTCAAACATTTTGCCTCAAAAATACAGATTTTAAGAAATATTAAAAGAGTTCCAAACTTTAGCCGCATATACTTGAACCAATAATTTTCAAGTGCAGTAAAAAGCGCATGTTCGTTCCAAAAGTGGTTTTCAGAACGTTTCTGGAACGAACATGGTTTTTTGCCCACTGAAATAATAAGTATTTGAAACAAATACCATTTAATTGATTTAATTGAAGTAAATATTTATTTGATAATATACAAGTAATCTGTTACTTGAATTAAATAAATTTTTTATATTAGTGAATCTGTATTTATATTAAGAAGAAATTTATATATTGGTTTATTCGACCAAAAACAAATTTTTGTTTGAGAGTGCACGGAAGAATATAAATATGGTATACCTTTCGAAAAATTTGTGCAATAATTAACTTCACTTCGTATAAAAACAATAGAAAATAATAAGTGTGATAAGTGATGAATTGAATAGATACTGCCCCAAAAATTTTTCATGTGAGAATATGACTTTGACTTTCTGGTGTCATATTTCAAATTTATAGTGACCGTATATGAATGCAGATAGAACAGCTTATTAACTGAAAAATAGCAGTGAAATCATTAACAATTCATTAAATATATTGATGGAGATCAAAGAGATCAAACTTAGGAATATTTTGAACTTTAAGTCGCATTTAATTAAATTCACCCAGAGGCTGGAAATAATCTTATTTTATTTAAATATCTTTATTAATTAGCCAAATATTGTAAGCATATTATTTATTACTCATTTTAATATATAAGTATCTCTTTTTCCTGAGTTGAATGTAAAAAAACAAAACTCATTTATCTTTATAATCGTTTAAAAGATATAAACAATTTTGACCAATTTTGTATGTTACAAATAAACAGTATTACGTTCCGGCTCAAAAAGTTGATTTTTTGTATAATATTATATTAATTATATAGTATTATACCGCAACTTTCAAAGTATAAATGAGAATGTTCCGAAATCTTAAATATGGCACCTATATAGATATTTTTTCTAAAAATGTTTTTGCTTGTTTGTTATAATTTATGGATATAGCTATAATTTTTAGCCATATGCATAATATAATTAGCTTTCGCAGCAAAAAAATTAACTGTCAAATGTATAATTATTAACTATGTATATTAGATGACAATAATTGCTATCCTTATATAATTGCGTAGTCAATTAAGTTCTAAAATCTTTTTTCTCTGTATGTATAGAAAAGATAGCATCATTTTTTCATAATAAAAAGTAAATCTTAATTTAAGATCAGTCTTAAATTCAACACTGACTGCTTCAGTATCAGCATTGACTGTCTTAAGAATGTTGCATCCTGATTTTAAGGCCTTGCGCAGCCTTAAAATAAGACTTTCTATTTAATGTGTTAAACATTAATGAAAACAATCACGGTAAATCGTTAGGTGTTAAAATAACACCAAAATGAATTAAAATAACGCTAAATTGGATTATTTTAATCCTTTTTGGTGTTATTTTAATACGTAACGATTTACCGTGATCGTCTTGCACTATAATCATATAATTTATATAGAAATTTCTTCCAATTTTTATAGTAATTTTTCATATAATCCATAACTTTACTAAAACACAGAAAAAAAGTCTGACTCCGTTTACACGTTAAATTTAGCCCATATGTATTTCACATAAGTCTGTCCTTTTAACGGGGCTGACTCTGTTTACACCTTAAATTCAGCCTCAAAATTAGGCTGAAAGTAAGACTTTTTTTTAGTGTGAAATGATTACTAATCCACACAGCACAGCGAAATTTTTTTTTAAATTTTCATGGAAAATTTCACGTTAAACATTTATTGAATTGGAACATTTAAATCTTTACAAAATTTCCACTAAACATTGCAAGTAAATACTTTGAAGTTTGCACGTAAATCTTTATTAAATTTTTAGGAAAGTTTCGGTGCTGTGTGGGTATATATTATAATAAAAAACCACAGTTTATTTTCTAAGGATATAAAATAAAGACAAAAACCGATAAACTTATTCCTCTCAACTGACAGTTTTTCTATAAGGTTTTTCACTCAGGCTCTTCGTATAAACGCTAATTAGATACTTCAATTTGTTATAAATTTGACACACCTGTAAGAAAAATCTGTAAAAAATCACGTATACAGTTTGTTATTCAGTGACATATTCCCAAAGTAAAGTATATATAAATGGAACACATGACCATAATTATAAATGCCTGTTTAACTGAAATAAATTAATATTACTTTACCAATATTATTCAAAACTATGTCAACGTTTTGGATTTATCACGTTAAGGAAAGAAGAATTATTAATGTTGTAGTCTTCCTATTCAAAAAAATAGTTTTTAAAGTACCTCGATTGTCATCAAACATCAAGAGACGAAAAGTCGACCTAGACTTATTTACTGCAACTCAATCACGATTTCTCAATTGTTTAAACAACCCAGAAAAAAAATGTTTTCAATTTTAGACGATTCCTCTTCTTTTGCAGCATTTTTTCCTCTTGGGCACTAAAAGTTTTCCTTTCAAATTGAGAGGATTTTCCTCTTTTATATTTTATATTAAATGTCACTTTTTAAACAGTTTGAAGCTGTGTTCAGAAAAACAAAAAACAACTTAAAAATCTTCTTTCTAGTATAAATTTGTTTTAATTTGAGAGGAATAACTTCAATCTAAAGAAGAAAGATTAAAATTCATCCTTTAGTTAAAAAGCTTTCAAATATAAACAAAAATTTCTCTTTTTGTAGATGAATATTCGTATATTGAAAATAAAATGTAAAGATAGCAATTTTTTAAATTACGGTGGTAGATATTTTCTTCTAATGAAACTTGAATTAACTTTAACTTCTACTTGGCTCTATGGTAAGGTAATGTTTTGGTTCTACTATATCGGAAACAGTTGGAAAAATCTGCCTTACCTACAACAAGTAACAAGATTGGAGATAGTAAAGTTAGGAAATGACTTACCTCGTTTCTTTTACTGGTCACTGGATAGAAGGTTGTTACACTAAAGGCGCATTTCAAAAATTAATAGTCGATATTTTTTATTAACTTTTAGAAAAAAGATGCCACAGAAAATTGTGAGGCATTAGAATAAGAATGAAATAGAATTCTTAGAGCATATGACATACCTATACACACAGGTGACATTTATTAATAATAACTAGAAAAGAGATCTTTTAATTTTGATCGTGCTGTATTTGTTTATAAATTTATAATTAAATTCTAATTTGTACTATTTATTATTATAATGGGAATTTAGTTCTTTTTATTTTCCATTGATTTACTAGAAGGATGGTAACCCGTCCACTTGCGATAAGTAGAGTCCATCATACTTTCGACTGACATATCTATTGGTCGAATTATTAATGGGATTGAGGCAAGACCAACTGCAGTTGAAATCCAAGGACTCTTTAAATTAAAAATCATATTTCTCCTTTGAAGAAATCCAACTCCTGCGCATATCCTATTTATTGTGAATCCGGGAATAACGATTGATGCCAATCCCTGCCACAATAAAGTATCCGTTGCAGATAGAAGTATCTTTTTCCCCTTATCTAATGATGTGTCCACCTAGAAACAGAACAAATAAAACGATTGCAAAATAATATTATAACTAATGGGAGTAAGTTATTTTTTGCATGAAATAAAATATTGGTTTTCAACACTCCATTGTTTTTGAAACTTTTTCAGGAACCATGTTTCCTTTCAACGTCTAAATTTGTACGTCTCATATGTCATGAGAGAAATACAGCTTTCGTGAGACGTGTTTAAAAAACAACTCACGCGTTCTCATTGGGTCAATAATATAATTTAGTTTGAAAAAAAGAATGAACACCTTGTAAACTTTGGACGCTTTATGAAATGTGTCGGCAATAACATATCCAGAAGCTAGTATGTAAGAGGACCATACAACATGTTTTCGCACCACACTTCTAAATGCTTCTCCGACTTCATTCGTGTAACCTAAAACAGAAAGAATACTTACTTCTTAGATTATATATTTAATTTAATTTCTCAGATCAAGTGAAAGTAAAAGCTGGCAGTACAAAATAATTAATATTTTCTAAATTGTATAATTGTGTTGCAAATTGAAAAATATTTTTTGTGACAATGGTACATTATCATTGTAATTAAAAACAATACAAAATATTGGCAAAATAAATCTTATTTTCATATCAAGAAAAATACTTCCCCCTTCTTTAACCTAAAAACTTGCTTAGAGATTAAAATATAGTTTCAACTAAAAATTACTAATTAATCATTACCCAGGTACCGTAAGGGTGTTTCGCGATATAAATCCACTTCGCGTTCTTTATTTTCCATTAGACTGCCTTGTTGTTTTTGGAGCTTTATAAAACAATTACATTACTTATTAACTCTAATAAAAGTTGTTGTTATTATTATGTAGATATTTAAAAATAATTATGCCTGTATGAATGAAGCATTTACCTTTTAAATTAATTCTCTTATTTATTCCTTGATTAATTATCGAAAATTATTAAGTCACAATATTAATAAAAATCTAGTCTCTAGAAAAGGTGAATAAAAATTAGAATAGCATTTAATAGTGCTTAGTCGAAGTTACCGAAGTTACTTAAACAAAATAAAAAACATAACCGTTTATAAATTAGCGTCAATTGCAGAGCAGAGCAGAGCAGACAGACAACTGTGGCACTGATAAGCATTAAGCACATACCAAGTATTTCACTCAACTGTTCCAAACGATTCCGAAAGATGGCGGCAATTTTTTTATAGTAGTTTTGATACTAGTTTGATGGATGGACAACACGATCCGGCTTTCCTACAAATTTTAAGTGGGGAGAAGAACATTGCTAATTTTTTAGATGCATTTTTTGGTTTTTTATTCAGATGGTATGTATTGATTTTTATATATTTTGCTTGTATTGTAATACCAAAATTTTTCAAGTTTGATTTTTTGACATATCTTTATTGTTATTTGACCTCAAGAGTTCAAAAATCATCAGATTTTTAAAAAATGTCATTTCGTATATGTGTTGTGAACATTACATTTTTATAAATATCTCAAGATTATGAAGAGCTTTAGGGATGAATTTTTTGCCCATAACTTTAAAAAAATGTTAGGACACCTATAAATGTTTTTTCATAATTATGTAGAGTTTTTTAGACGCACCTTTTGAGCCCTTATTGAACATTTTTTGTCCATATTAACCGGAGATATGTAAACATTTAAAAATCTAAAATTTTGGAAAAAGGACTTTTTTGAAAATTTTGTTGAGAAATATAGAAGTAACTTTAAAAATATCGTTACCGACTTGTAGAGTCGGTATTTTAAAAAAAAAACCCTTGGATTATGACCTATTTATGATCGAATTAGGTTCAAAAATAGATTAAAAAATTGTGGAAAATGACATTTTCTCAACTTTTTTGTTTGAAAACATTTCTTTTGTTGTAATTGTAATACTAAAAATTTCTATTTTCAGTACTGATTTTTACGTCGAATCCAATGTAGAAAATCAAATTGGTTTCCTACCCGGAATGGTTGAAAATTTAGTAGATGAATATTTTAAAAAATGGAGAAACAAGTCTTATGAAGTACTATCAGGAGAAATTTGTTCAAACTTTGAGCAAATTGTGATCCCTTCAAAAATCGATGATAAAAAGCCTAATTCGCAACAAGTACAAAACAATAAACTTAATAAAATTTCGGTATTTGCAGAACAATCATCAGATAGTTACAATGGGGCTGTTCGCGAACATTATACTTGGTCTCAAACCATTTGTGATTTAAGTGTTATTGTAAAAATTCCAGTAAACGTGAAATTAATCGACCAACTCAGAATTAGTCTATCACCTCAAATTATTACAATTGACATTAAGAATGGTGAATTTAAAACATGGAACACTCTTATACGTGGACAATTCTACTTTAAAATTCGTAAAGATGAATCATATTGGAGCTTTGTTCCTGGAAAACACGTAATAGTGAGTAAATGTACAGAATAAAATTAATGAGTTGAAAAGGAGCAAAATAGAATTTCTGATAATCTCTAAGTTATACCAGAGATGACTCTGCACGGAAAAAAATAGTCGCAGAAATTTTCAGCGACTAATCGAAGACTCTCGGATATGAACGAATCTTTTATAGACTTTTAGAAATGTTCTACGATTTTAGCAGAAATTCTCCAAAAAAAGTCGAGGACTTTCTAGAAACCTAGTAGCGGAAAACAGTCTCGGAATTATTCTAACACTTCATAGAAGGTTTCGTCGACGAGTCGCGGAAAATGGTGCGCACAAAAGTTGCGCGCGTTAAAACCAATAAACACTGTTTTTTTAACATTTTTTTTTAACAATTTATGACAATTGATTGTCAAGATTATTATTATTTTTATTATTCAATTTGTCGATATTAATATATACATTAAAAAATTCTAAATAATTTCCGCGACTGTCAATTAAAAATTAGAACGCTGTAGAGTAAATTCAGGTTTGTAATTTTCCGCGACTGTGGCGGAATCGGTTACATGCGCGTGGAGTCTTCATTTTCTTCGACAGTCGCGGAAAGTTTCTTCAAATGTAGTCTGCTATTTCTTCAAAAACTGTGAATATGATTTTTAAAACACTTTCCACTAAATCCGAGAGTCTTCAACAAAGTCGAGGAAAATTTCCGCGACTTATTTTTTCCGTGTGCGGTTAAACCAAATTTTCGTCTCATTCCTCTCATATGGTTGAAAATATGAAATATCTTGGAGATTTCTTGCGAACTGTGAAGATTATAGAATGTTTATTACATGACTTTTTATATAAATTGCATTATAGATTCATCTAGAAAAAACTGTGGAACGTTGGTGGGAAGCTTTACTCGTAGGAGAACCAAAAATTGACTTGGCGAAAATTGATTGTTCACGAAATTTAGATGAATTGGGAGACGCTGAACAAATGAAATTAGAGGAACTGATATGGAATCATCAACGAAAATTGATCAAAAAACCAACCGCAGAAGAAATAGTATGTTTTTTATGTTTTAGATTTATTTATTTAATGGCAATAAATCTCTAACATTGATAATAAATAATATACTTTTTGATTAAAGAAAAAAGAAAATATTTTCAAGAAGACTTGGGATTAAGAAGATCAATTATTTTTTTTTAAATTAAACTAAAGATAGGAAACATTACTTTTTTGTAAAGTATGAAATTATTTAAAAATAAATAACTAAAATAATAAGTTTTTCAAATTGACTGAATGGCATAATATTTAAGATGGTATGTCAAAAGAAGCAACAGGTACAATAGTTCTCATTCAGAGGAACCTAAAACATGTGATTTTCTTTTTTTAATTTTCATAATTATTCATCTTTTTGTTAAGTGCATATTATTTAAATGAATTAAGTTACAAATTATTTTTTATCGCTATATTAAAATATTTATTAATATTTAATTGTTTTATATTATAGTACTGAAACCTTTGAAAAAAGTGTACTTGTCTATGTATATTTTAAGTTATTTAAAAAATAAAATATTATGTGCTTATTTTTTCAGAAAATGTTTTCATTGCATTATATGTATTATACTAAATATATATATATATATATATAACCCGCATTTAACGACAAAATGAAATTACTGTTGTCAATAATTTCTCTTGTTTAACTTTCCATTTCCCCGTTATTTTCATGAAAAAAAGTTAACTTAATATTTATTTTTTTGGTGAAAAAATGTTTAGAATATAGAACTAGTTTATTATTTTTTGAATGATAAATACACTTAATTTTATATAAATAAAATGTTGGAAAAATTGTATTTTGTACTCGAGAAAAAGTTATTACATTCGTAAATATGGAATAAACATCTGTTGTACATCCAGCATCTTAGGCTTGAATGTATAATACTTTAGAAAACTCGAGCTTCAACTTGAGCGTTTGTGTTCAAGTTGAGCACCTTTTCAGGTGAAACACAGGTAATATACATGTCTGAGGCTGTCTTTCTACCTCATCCCCACCTGATCTAACTTCACCGGTTCTTTCGACTTGGTCAGGTTCTGCTTTTCTCCAAAGCATAAGTTGAGCCGTTAGTGGTGTTACTGAAGGAATATTGGTGTAATGTGCTCCGTGTTTTGCAACCTGTGTCTTCGTAGATTGTTACATTTAAACAGTTTTTCAGCTTCTAGTGATAAAGAAAAAACTAATTATTATTGAATTTTAATAATTTATTACAAATGAAATCAAAAGTGGTGAAAGGCGTATTGTTTTAAGGTGAATGTGAGTGTATGTTTTTGTGTGTGTGTCGACTTTAGACGAATAACATCTTAGTGCTAAATTGTTAATAGTCAATTGTTGTTCTTGATTTTGTGCCAAGTGAAAATATCGTTAGCTTTAATAATCGAAAATGCCTTGCTCTGCTGTAACGCTCTCTTTGGCTACCATAACTGGTATTATTGCTACAGCTCTTCTGGCAATTGCCTTCTCTACGGACAACTGGCTATATACGGAGGTCAAACGGGCCCAAATTCAGGTTGCTAGTATTATTATTTATAGAATATAATATCTTTAATTAATCAACAATCTCTTTGAATATGTACACATACATACAGATATAGTTTCATT
This sequence comes from Leptopilina heterotoma, assembly GCF_015476425.1. Classification (NCBI taxonomy): domain Eukaryota; kingdom Metazoa; phylum Arthropoda; class Insecta; order Hymenoptera; family Figitidae; genus Leptopilina; species Leptopilina heterotoma. The sequence continues at coordinate 1,144,672 of NW_025111202.1, forward strand.
ACATTCGGTTTTCATAAATTCTTTAATGGATCAGCTATTTATCTTTCTCTTTCATTGTGAATGGTCGAGTCCTTTATATACATTCTGGTTCTCAATCTAAGAGTTTATCTTTAACAGTAAAAGCTACTGAACAAGAATGTTGCAAGTTTACTTAAAATTAATATTAATTGACATTGTTATATGTTATCTACATCAATTTTATAAAACGAACAACTTGTTTGAAAAGTAATAAAGCGTTTTTCAAGTAAGATAATTATGGAAAATTAAAATCTCTATAACTTGATATAAAATGACGCTCTACTGCGTGTGGAGTTTCCTCACTAGAATTTTCATTACAATTCTTAACACGTTAAATTGTTATGAAAATAATAAATAAAGTAAAACACTTTAAACATTAAAATATTTAATAGAAAATAAATATTCAAATAGATCTACCCTTTTCTACCCAACTTTTATATTTTTAATATTAGTATGGATCTGCCACAATTATCGATTTATAAGTGACATTTCACTTTAAAAATCTATTGATTTTCTAAATTTTCATGCAACTCTGCCGATTTTTTAAAAATCTACCGATGCTTTCTTGTCGGTTAGTGGCAACCCTGTAAGATCGCATTGTGAGTGAGTCTCATTCTAAATCTGTGAAAATTTCACTGATTCCTCTACTTATAAGAGACTTAATTTTTTCACTATGAAAAAAATTATGTTCAATGTCAAAATTATTTAACAAAATACTAATTGACAAAAGTAGGAATATAATGAAATTTTCATTAAATCTTTTTTAGGTATAAAATTATAAGAACGGCATTCCATCGTTTCTTGACATACCAAACTGCGCCGCACCCATTTTCTAGCACGTTGACTGTTAGTCTATACGTTGACTTAAATTCAATAACACTCGAAGGATTCAAAATAAATACCTCTGTATATGTAAAAAATTATATATTCGAATTATTGAATATTACAAAGTATTTATAACAACAAATGAACATATACATTTTGAACCCCAAAATTCACTATTGAAGTAAAGCATTATTTTTCTCGTATCTTTCATACGATGCATTAAAATATGAAAGTTTTTACATTTTATGTCAAATATTGTAAAAATAAAAAAAAACTTTAAATGGTGATAAAAAATATAGCTGTATGCTACAATTTGCAAAATATAACCAAAGTAGCACGTAACATTATTCCATAATGCAATGTTACATTACAAGTATTACAAGTAATGTTACAGTGACACTACTAAATTAAATATTATTATGAACTTGCAGTAGTGTTACCCAGTAAAAAGTATAAATCTTGATTTAAAATCAGTCTTAAATTCAGCATTAATATGTCTTAAAAATGATGAACCCAAATTAAAATGTTGCAATTGATGCCTTAAAATACGACTTTCTTTTTACTGTGTACAATGCCACAGTATGATTACGGTAGTGTTGCAAAGAAAGTTTATAAAATTCTTTTTATACGGAATTTTGCGATCTTTATTTGTATGACATTACTGTAATGTCATATATTAATAGAAGTATATGTTAGTTTAAGTTTAAATGTGTCTTTCCTTCCTCATGTCGTATTATTTCCTTATAGTTTACCAAAGTTTCTTTATACAATGTCTAAAAAAATGCTAAACTGAATTCATATTGAAATTCCATCAAATTATTCCAGAGAAATGTTTAATGTCATTCGAGTGTAAAATTGTGAAGACTGTTTTAGATTTTTGTCACAAAGCTTTAACAATTTTTAAATATAATAATATGATTTAACGTCAATCAATATATTAAAAAAATGTCTCTTTCACATATTGTTTTTTCAATTTCTATGAGAGCAGTTATGTGACATGGTATCATAGAGTGAGAAAATTGCAACAGTAAGTTGTTGTCGTTACTGTCAACAATGACTGTAGTAAACGATGAAAGCAAATCCTCACCTTAGAAGGTGTCCTTCTCATATAGGAATCTATCAAGAATAAATATGAGAAAGGGTTTGTTTGTTTGTTTCTATGTCAAAGAAATTTCCTTCTGTTGAGTGATAATACTATGTGATTACAATCATGTGGCGAAACGACAATGTGAAAGCAGTGCCAAATGACTCTCATGCATGTTTCCGAAACTCTCTTTTTAAAAACAATACTTATAGTTGTACGCATACATATATTAACTAGGTATAATGATGACGATGTTGATGATGATGTGAGAAACAGCTATACAAAGTTTTGCGGCAATAAACTATACAAAATGGAATAATCCTAAATAGTATACAAGCAGCTTTTACCAATGGTGAAAAATGTTCACTGCTTTAATTATAATACGAACATATATTGTATTGGTGGATATGTGGTATAAACGCATACATTGTATGTTTAGTCCAAACCAAAGTCCTAACCACACTCGTATATGTCAGAATTAGCAATAATTATAATTTTCTTCAGTATGCTTTTTTATGATATAGCTTGACCTTTCTTCTTCATTATTATCTTTTGTTGCAGCAATATGTTCATAAACATCCAGAGCAGAGCAATGTAATTGGACCTATGAATAAGTATTACTACTATACGAGAACGCAGGGTCTCTTCAGGATATGCTTTCCCAAAGATCGGCCACCCACGGGTAAGTTAAAATAAAAAACATTATATACATATTTATTTTTACAAATAAAATAATAAGAAAATCTGTAGGGATCTACAGAAAACCAGGACCTATCAATTGACGGGTGATTGATGGTTCCTGGGTTATTATGATCCTCACTTTTTCACTCTCTAAATCTAAATAAGTCAAAACTCTTAAGTGTATATGCACTTATTTCTTACGTGGAAGAGTTTTCAAAAACAGATTCAGATTTAGAGAGCGCAGTTTTAATATTTCAAATTTCTTAAATTTCAAACTAAAAGTCTATATAGTAGGTTTCAGGAATCATTCACTCGGAAAAAGTTCTAGTTAAAGTTACTAAATGCATGTGGTTAAAAAGTTTCTAGTTAAACTAAATATAAATTTATGGTATAATAAGACAATTCTGGTTAACACAGAAGCGTTTATTCTGTGGTCTTTTTGAACCAGAATTTCTGGTAAGCTCAATAACAAGAAATTCTAGTTAAATTTATAAAAAAAAATTAACCATAATTCTAATATCTTTTAACCAGAAAAAGTAGTAATGGTGTCCAGCAGTCAGGGAATGTCAGTAAATTATATCTATAAATTTATAGAAAAAATTTTAATTTTTGTGAATTAAAAAATTCTGTAATCTAACAAGACTTAAATGGTTATTATTACAATTTGTTACTCTATTATTTGACATTAATTTATTGTTAAATATATAAGTATCATATTTTTGTCCCAAGAAAGCAGAAATAAGTTTTGTAAAATGTTAAGGAAAAGTCAGGGAATTTTTTTCTCAACCCTTGCTGGACAGTTTAATTCTGACAAGATTTACCAGAACTTTAGTTAATTTTAACTAGACTTTTTTGAGTGCTGTATATGAAATAACTTATTGCGGTGATTGACAAAATTTGTTTGTGAATAATTTCGGGAAATCTTGAAATATATAAATATTTATTATTATTATTATTATTATGGTGCGTCAAGTGAATATAAAATTAAAATAAAATGAGTGAAATTTTATGTAGAAATAAAGTACAAAGTTTCTTATGAGAAAATGTACTTTTACTTGAATAGTAAGAGAGGGAAGTTGAATGAGCAAAGCAGAAGTAAAGAAAGGTATATATATATTATATGAGAAATTTTCATCGGAGAAGAGAAAATGACTAAAGACGACTATCTCAATAAAAAATGATTTTTTTGTTTCCTCATTCTTCAATGAAAAGGTGATGAAAAGAGTTGATATTTTCCTACCAAGTATATCATAAGTTTTTTTAGATTGACAGAAATATGGAATTTCTGCTATAAAAGTATGAAGCATTTATCTTTGTATCAGTACAAATTTTATGAATTTAGTAGCATATTTTCTTTACTATGTATAACGTTTCAATAACTTGAAAACAATAATAAGATTACATATAAAATGCAATGACATGTAATATAAATTATTTACCGTTCTCTGACCAAGAGTTCCTAATCGGTTTCGACATTCATTATTGCGTTTCCGGTGAGACATCTATATGGACGTCGAATAATTTATAATCAAGAAATAAAATTAGAAATTCTTACGTGAAAAATTCAGTTGTTAAAAAAATACAAATGTTTAAAAAATTATTTACTTTTTCTTATCGATCTACATATGTGTACGTATGTATAACAAATAAACTAAACTATTTTTTGTATTTTTGTAAATAATTTGTAGATTGTGTTATGCTGCGTAGAAAATTTTATGAAAAACTTTAAGTCAATAAAAGAACACAGTTACCAGCTTAAGAAAGAGCATTATGAGTACAGTTATTCCCGAGTCAACGATCTTTAGTGGTAGATAGTTTAAATTAAAACTGGATTTCAAAGAAGGTCAAATTCTCGAATAAATAAAATACATAATTGAGTTTTCTTAAAAATTAACTATATATGATTGAATTTGTATTGTGTAAATATTAAAGAAAAAATTTGTATTCTTTGCACGAACATATATTTATATATATGTTAATAAACGGAATTAGAAAATAAATGAAGAAAAGTCTTTAAGTAAAAATAGGATGTACTTAAAGTAAGGTAATTGACAATAAAGTAACAAAGGTAAACAAAGATCTAGAATATAATATATAGCGAGTTCTTATATGAAGATATAAAAGACTGATTATCACAAAACGCTCTCAGCTTTAAACTTTATGAAAATTTGTTTTTGAAAATTGATAGTACAATAGTGTAAAAATAGTTCATATACAATAGAATTATTATGTCAGTTATCAAAAAACTTTTTAATTGTTTGTTCCAGTGGAAACGTATTTAAGTCCAGTAGAGACTCATTGCACGAATGTCAACTACTTTATTCCTGATGAAGAAAACGAAACAAGAAGCTTTACAGAAGATGCCATGACCAGACTTCGTAAGACATTTATTTATAATTCTAACTAATAAAGAATCCTCTGCTCTACATTGAAGTTAATTCTCTATAAATCTCTTTGTTTATACTATTTCAATTATCAAATGTTTTACTAAAAAAAATAATACAAAAATCCTTATTTGAAAACGAATCCGCACTTTCGTTCTTAAGGCAAATTACTTTCTTAAAATAAGACATTTTTTTTGCAGATATGGGACGTTCGGTAATAGCTGTCTTTATTGTGGCTTTTCTGGCTATATTCTCAGCTTTCTGGACAGGAATAGTGGGCTGTTGGCGAAGGTCACCAGGGAACATTACTGCAACTGCCATACTAATGTTGTGTGCCTGTTAGTTGTTTATCATATTTTTTATAAAATCAGAATATCATTTTGTGAGATCTTGTTTATATAAAATCTTAAATGCGTTTTGTTTATCTTAAACATTATAGTAAAAACTTTTTTGTTAGGTTTGCTGAGTGCTGCAGGAATGGGTCTTTGGCATGGAGTTGAATACTACGAAAAAGAAAAAATGATTGGAGAAGAATATTTCCAACAGTGGAGCAATGTAAGTATTTGATGATAACAAGAAGTATATATCAAGCTCTTTTATAAGGAATGTTTAAGGCATTTTTTAAAGAAATAAAATATGCAAAGTTATTATAGGAAGAAGACGAACAGTCCCATCACCTTAACCATTTCTATGGTTATTATTTTCCAAATAAAACCTATAGTATTCTTAAACTTATTGCGACCATGACTCGACAGCATATTAGAAATATTGAATGGCAAAATGGATACAAAAAATTATTCAAGCAACATTGTGTAAATTTGTATTGGGTGCAATATTGCCTGAATATTGATTGAAAATTAAATGTCAACATTATCTGAACATTGCTGTTCAACTTTTCCAACATTGTAAGGTTGGAAAAGTTGAACAGTTAAGTTTAAGGTAACTTTCTGTGCTGCGGAAATAAGAAAATGGAATCAAAAATTGCGACCAAGGTTTTTTTCCATTATATGATTTCAAACAAACAGGAATAAAACTAAAGGTTTTGATACGAATTGATTAATTTGAAAATCGTAGGTTCTAAAGGATAATGCAGCTCAATGGTATGATTGGTCTTTTTACCTAGCCTGGTTAGGAGTAGCAACATGTTTAGCAGCAATGACCCTATTTCTGATAGCAGCATCTTGTTTACGCAAGGAGCGTATCCGGGAGCAAACTCAGAATATCCAATACATAATGCCAGGTGAACCAAAATGAGAACCTAATAAAACTAATCCCTGCTTTTTTCGTTAACCCGATTCCAGGTCCTGAAGGACAATTCACTAATCTCGTATGACTGGTCATACGTGGTTGCTTGGGTCGGCGTCGGTTGGTCTTTGGTCAGCGCTATCTTGTTTAGCGCAGCGGCGATTTGCTTGCGGGGCGAGAGAATGCGTGAAGAAGCGATGAACATGCAGTACCTCATGCCTGGTACATAATATTCGTAACATCTTATTGCTTTTACTAACTCTTCAATTCAAAACCTTTCCAGATGCTTGCAATAATTGACCGCTCCAATGCAACAACTCGAAAAATTTTCGAGCTTTGAACGAGTTGTTGCATTGGAGCACTCAATTTTCTCTCGGAGGTAAAGTAGTACCTATATATTTAGTATTATATTTTTATATTTTTCATCATGTAATATAAGATAAGCTATACATATCTATTTAATAACAGGTATAACGTGGCAACTAAAACTTTTACACCTGATAAACATTCTAAAAACTAGTTTAAAAATAATAGAGAATTAATATTACTAATAATTCAAATTTAAGTTTATACATGGTACTAAACAATATTTTAGAAAATTTTCAATTATTTTATTAGAAATTCATTATCCGGGGTTCTCTAGAGACTTTGAGTAATGTGCGTATGGCTAAGATTTTTCTTCTTGCTCAATAAGGTAGTCAAACTCTTAACTTTTTATAAGAGTATTATCAGTCAATAACATTTTACTTACTAGCTTTCTGCAAAAAGTCATTCTTTCTGCCTTTAATTTCAAATACAAAACGCGCATTGAAAGATTTTTAATTTCAAAAAAATTAATTGTAATGCCTATATTCTTTCAGATAATCAGTAAGAAAAGATATAAATCAGTAAAAAGCGTCTTACTTTTTGAGATTATAATAAATTGTAGCATCACCTCAAAATATATATATGTACAAAGTTTTTTTCGGTATCGTGTTTTATTCTCGTGCTTCTTAATTATCTGATATGGCCGCTGCGTTACGGAATATTGATGTGTGTACGCTAACGGTTAAAAATTCTTTATGTATATATAGGGTAAAAGTAGTAGTCGGTCACAACTCTTCAAACGTTATAACTTTTAAATTATATTCAGTTGGTTAATTTTAAACATTTCGTCATAAAGTTAAGACGCTTTTTCCCAATTTAAAATAATATTTTAACACTTTATTTCTAATTCTAAAATGCATGTTTGGCCGACTATGGATTCCGAGTGAACTTTTGTAGCATTAGAAAGTAATTACTTTTTTCTTTTTTCAGTTTACCCTCAAAAGCAACAGTATGCCTATGCTGGATATCCAGCTCCAGCAGCATACCCAGGACCTTATTATCATGGTTCGCAATATGGGCCTTATAATTATTGAAAACAAAAATTTTCAAGTGTTTCAAGTGCAATGAAGAAAGAAAGAAATATATTGCGTACAATTCGTTTAAAACTGAATCCATCCAAAATTGAGAGTAATGTATACTTACATTATTTGCCTGTTTTGTAAACGTATTTAAAATCGGTATAAACTCAAATGAATAAAAGTAAAAGTTGCTTTAGAATAATACGTCAATTATACAAAAGAAGTTCATTTAAAGTATAGTTACTTTCTGACTATATTAATTTTGATCTTATGTATAAATTGCAATTAATATTCTACCAAATGGGAAGAAACATATATAAATACATTTTAATAAATTTTGATGCAAAATCAAATCAGATCGAAATTCAAGAGAAAAACATCGTTAACGTATAAAAAAGTATTTCATCGTCGGTTATACTAAAACTTCACTTACCGATCGAAATACACACTGTTGAGCCGAACGTTATTAATAATATTACCTTTTAGTTCAAAGTTTTACTATTATTAAATACTCATATTTTCGTTTTTACAAAAAACTCCTAAAACGAATAAAATAAAAATTTAAATTGTGAAATACTCTAATGTAATAATTTAGTTTTTATTATGTTAAGAAAAAGTGTGAATTGAAGTATATATAATAATATTACTTAATAGTGTAAATTATAATAAAAATAAACTTTTTACTGAACACTGAAAACAACCAACTACTTTACTACTTTATTATTTAAATTTTACTTACATTTGTAATTTAATTTTTTTATTTAAATTATTATTATAAATAAAAAGAAAATTAAAGTTCCGTCTAAATAAACCTCGAAATTTTTATTTTTACACGAGATGAAGAAGAATAGAAATATTGTTTGTCTTTTTCTATTTGTCAGAATGACAATTCTGTCCTTTTCTCTCTTATGTAAAAATGATTAAGGATAAAGGTATGTTCACAACTCTGTAGAGTGTGACAAACTTATGCCACTGTCACAGTAAAGAGAAAGACGAGAATTGTTTCAAAAGTCTTGCAAATTAAGCCCTAAACACAATAACTTCGTGAACGACTTGCATAAAATAGAAAAGGTCACAATTATATCCCTATCGTTTTCCATCTCATGCATTTCGTTCCCGAACAATTGTGCGTTGGTCTTTATGTGCCACCAGGATCCAGGAAAGTAAACTCACTTATCGTCAAACCTGCTTATAAAACCGTGTAATACGTTAACAGGTGTTTTTAGTTCTTCCAATCTAAAACTATTATTGTTTAAATTTTGTGAATTTTATACTATTTTTAAACAATATTTACACATGAATATTTAGATAGTTAAATATATTCAATTAACAGTTAGAGAGTTTATGAATATTATTTTTTAATAACAAATGTAATATTTTATGAAACTGTTTATCATATAAAATAAGTGTAATATAAATTTTATTACTAATTTTATTTGAATAGTTTCTTAACGGTATATATTTTACAATTTTATTCTCTTTTTATTTTAATATAACAGATTAGCGAAAATGTTTGTGATAATTACATTCCTTTTAATTTCAACAATATGGAAAACTGGAGAAGGAAAAGTGTTCAAGAATCAAAAAGTAAGACTTCAATATTTTAAGTTTATAATTTTATCCATTTTATCCTGACATAAATTTGTATTGCATATAAATTATGTGTAAAAAGGCAATATATTCCTTATTTTTTTATAAACATAGTTGATTTTTTTCACCGTTTTGCAATAGCTGTTAAAGTATAAACAAGAAAAAGTGACGTATTATTTGCGATGAATCATTTTAATTTCTTATTGATTATCCTTATGCTTTATCTGGTTTTTATTTACATTTGCAACACGTACATTTTCAGAATTTGCATCAACCTGGTGGATTGAATGAAAATCAAATAAATACTCTTGCTCAGCTGTCGAATTTGACTCATATGGATGAAATTTTAGATAATATTTGTGTCGAAAGAGTTGTAGGGACAGAAAAACATGAAGAAGTAAAAGAAGTAAGATATTTAATTTATTCGACAACCACTACAGGAAAATTTATTAATAAAATAAAATGTTTTTAATTTTCTATATTTTTTATAGTACATACATAATTCGATGGCAGATCTAGGATGGTCTGTGGAAATTGATGAATTTTATGCTGATACACCAATATTCGGCAATTTAAAATTTAGCAATGTGATTGCAAAACTTAATCCTCATGCCACAAGGTATTTGACGTTAGCTTGTCACTATGATTCGAAATATATGTTTGGAATGAAATTTGTTGGAGCCATAGACAGTGCTGTACCTTGTGCTCAATTAATTAATACAGCCAAAGTCATGAATAAGCAGTTAAATTCTGTCAAGAATGTAAGTAACAATAATACTTATTCGTTTGGACTTTAACGATGAAATAATTGAAACATTAACCAAATTTTTTTTAAATCAGCAAGACGTGAGTCTAATGTTCATTTTCTTTGATGGAGAAGAAGCATTTGAAACTTGGGGACCAACAGATTCAATTTATGGAGCAAGACATTTAGCTAAAAAATGGAGTAAAACGCCTTCTTTACAACATTTGGGCAATAATATTTCGGAGCTTGACAAAATAGTATATATTTGAAATAATTTAAGATATTTAACCATTTTTTTAACAAAAAAAAGTTGCTTTATCTCAACACGTTTTTAGGATCTACTAGTTTTACTGGATTTAATAGGAGATTCAAAATCTAAATTTCGCAACTATTCTACGAATAAAAAGCGATGGTATGAGCTATTATTATCGGCTGAAGCTTATCTAGCTAGTTTGGAATTATTTGAAAACTATTCTTATGGATACCAAAAGTATTTTGAGGAGTACTCTACACCATCTTATATCGAGGATGATCATATTCCATTCCTAAAGCGAAGTATATTAATTTTTAAAACATTTCTATGCATGTATTTGTTTTATTATTATTATTAGTATTTATTTTTATTATTTACGTTATTAATTTTTTCTTTTCTTTAGATGTACCAGTTCTTCACATCATACCCTACACCTTCCCAGAAATCTGGCATACTGAGGACGACAAAAGAGAAAATATTGATTTGCAAGCAACTGAAAATATCAACAAAATTCTTCGTCTATTTATAGCATCATATTTACATATTAATGTTTAAATATGTTTTAACATTTTTGTACTTATATTTGTTTATTTCATGTTGAACGTGAAGAGATTTACTTGCCCAGAGAATTTTAAAAACAGTTATATAGATAATTGAAATTATTTAAAAGTAATACACTGGAAAGGGTAAGTGTAGAAGTATGTGTTATGCCCAGAATTTGCATAAAATTTTTTAAAACGACAAATTTTATCTAGAAATCATTATTTAAATCAATCAATATTATTGAAATTTAAAAATTTCTCGAAAATTAAAGCTAATTATTGGATGTGTGTTTTTATTTCATAAATTAAATTGCTTTGTGTCAAAGAGTATACTACTTTTTCTTTTTGAACATATAGTTTCTAATATCTATTTGTAAATAATTTTTAAAAAACAATAGACTTAATTTTTTAGTTATGCACAATCATGTGAATACACAAGTTATTATTTGTAAATAAGTGAATTCATGCAAATTGTATACAATTTCTATTGTAATATTTTACTTGTAAATAAAAACTTTACGAAATACATCAATTATTTTTAAAAAATTTGTTTCTTAAGAGTATGCCAAAGTCAATGCGATTTTTAGAGCTTCAAACATGCAAAAAATGCATCGACTTTGACCTCAAAACTATAATATTCTCGAAATTGTTTGCACAACAAATAAAAATATAATATTAAAAAGATTATACGATTATAAATAATGTTTGAACGAGTAAAATGAGCTATTGTTAGTTAAATTTGCATAAAAATTGTAGTTTTTTCATTTAAAAGTTTACGATTTCAATTGGTCTTATGGCCTATCTCCAATAGGATCCTAAAGCATGCGTTGCGCCGGTTACTATGGTAACCAATGCTAAAATCGCCAAAATCAACGCAACGTATTTAAGGTGCTTACATACCACTAAATTTGATTGGCTGCGACGAATATTCCACTTTCATTTAAGAGTGTGTTAGAGAAGGATAGGCATACTATTCATCCTTCTCTAACACATTCTTACTGATGCGTTTGTTGTATATTGTGGACTCAACTTAGTTTCCGTTTGCGATTGTCGCTACTGTGTTCTTGCTGTCGCCTTGCTTAGGCCTTTAATAGTAATACTATCTAGTGGCAGTTTTCTGAAACATTCTTACATACCTACGCTACGCCTATTGTCAACCAGCCATCAGGTCATATGTGTGTCTGGAATGAATTTTAGTTTACGCTAAGTTCTTCCATGGTTTTACAGAATTTCGCTACTTGCGAATTTCGCGGGACGTCTGTTTATTTTATAGAAAAAAGTTTTAAAAGTTACAGTGACTGTTTTCCATCCTTTTTTATCAATAATCACGAGACGAAAAAAATTAACACATTGGAAAAAAGAAAGAGGTGAACGACGTGTTGTCTGTGCAATAGAGGCAGGCGTGTCAAACGTGTTTCAGGCAAACACCGACTACAAAAAAAAATTGGCTTCATGTGGTTTTCTGTTCACTTTGAAAATGTTTTAATTAAATTTTTTATTTCTTCTAAACGCGTATCATAATTCATTAAAAGTGTGAAGAAAGAAGACATCGTCAAAAATATTATTTACGAGGAAACGTAAAGTTATTTTGGTTTGACAGCAATAAACTGCAGGCAGGATGCTTAAATTTATCAGAGGGAAGGGTCAGCAACCCACAGCAGAACGTCAGAAGCTGCAAAAGGATCTCTTTGGATTTCGTAAGGTTAGAAATGTTAGAAGAAACATACAATGTTAGAAGTAACATTACAATGTTAGAAGAAATCGTCATGATTATCTCATCTATTTTCTTACTGAAAAGAACATTAAACTTACTTTGTATTGGCTTTATGGTATAAATTCTTTTTAAAAAGAAACATTATAAATTCTAACCTCTAAACCTGACATTTAATCTTTTTTAATTTATTAATTTATCTAAAAATTCTACACCTTTAAAAAACAGTAAAATTAAAAATTTAGTTACAATTTTCAGAATGATTAAAGAAGTTATAAACAAGTTTAGACTCTAATTTGTTGATATAAAAATTAATTTATGATTAAATAAAAAAGAAATGATTTAATTCTATATACAATACAAAAGTTTGATTTTATTATATAAAGTAATATAAGTAGTTCGATGTAGAAATCTTTTTTAAGATCAAAATTTTAACAAGATTTATATGAAAATGTTTTCTATATTTTGAAGGTTTAAAACATCAGAAACTGCATTAAGTATCTAAAATAAACCAATTTTAGAAATTAAATCTTAAAACCTATAAAATTATAAACGTCTTCTTACTATAACCATAAACCGTTAACTTCTCACATTTTATTCCATGATCAAGAAGCGTTTCAAGTAATCTATGCCACAAAAACACCGTTTGCGTGACAAATCTACATTCTTTTTTTTGTGTGTGAGTTCTGTATTTTGTTTTTTAAAATAGCTGATAAAAGATGCACTTATTGTTTTATATGTAATAGTAATTAATTTTTATAAAGTAGTTCCACTTTTAATTTTATTAAAATTTATATATGGCTTAAAGAGAAATAGACAGTCAATTTTATGAATTTTATTAACTAAAATAAATTGAGTTTGACGAGTGTGGGTATTAAGTAATATTAATTTTTATTTTAAAGAGCAACAGTAAGAAATTTCTTAATCATATTTTCTTCTTTACACTTACATTCCTCTGACAATGCAGTATGCGTTGACACGATTTTTTATTCTTGAAACCTTAGCAATGATTTAATTCCAATCGTTCAAGTATGTCATAACGAAAGTCAAACACAATTCATGTCAATACTAACAAAAGTTATTGACTTTTATCCCAGACTTGATAAGCATTTATTGAAAATACTAAACTAAAATTAGTTAAACTGGAGTTTCTCCAAATTGATTAGCAAAAAAGATAAATTTTTTCTAGTAACACTTAAAGTATTATTTGTAAATTGAATTTCACTTTATTTATTTATTTGATTTTTAAATTTGGACAGTTTTTTAACTTCAATAATTACAAAACTGCGGATAAAACATTCATCTGCTCCGAAATGTATTTTTTTCGTTTATTTCAATATTTTTTCTTTAACTATAATTAAAGTAAAACTGTAAATCCCATCAAAGATTTAATTTAAAATTTTATTTTAAAGATTAATATTTAATATATCTACTTTGAGAATAGTTTAATTAAAAGTTAATAATACTTTAGAAGAGGAGAATAAAGTATGAATCCTGTTACTGTTCACATTAGTTTTTTATTCGGGTGGTAAAATTCAGTATAATAGCACTAAGAATTATTTGTTAAATAAAATTATTTATTTAAAAACTTTGAACAGTAATTTCTTAAAAACTTATCAACTGCGTTATGATGGCGACAGATTCTGATTTAACCAAAAGTATTACTGTATACGTTTCTATAGTATGTAAAACTTTCACTGCTTCAAATGATGGTCTGAGAAGATTTGTTTAAATGTCTTTCTCTAGAATATTGTTCTATAATTTCCACCTCATGAAATTTGAAATATTAAACAAAAACATTCTTTTTTATTATAAAATAAAATAAAATAAAACAGAAAATAAATTAATTTTTACTCATATATTTTAAAGAACTTTTTTTTAGTTTATTAATGTTATATTTTGTTACTGTCATACACATTACAATCTCACAATAATGAAGGTTTCTGTAAAAATAGTCATTTTCCTAATGACTAATTAAAGCAATAACTTACATATAATATAACATGTTATTAAATATAATATTTTATACTGATGACGATTTATCGATGAGTCATGAATGTGGTGAGCGTCTATTTTTAATAATTGAGATTTGTCTAAAGATAAATAAAAAATTTGAGTTCGTTTTAAATGATTAAAGTAACGAAAATTAATAATCTCTCACTAAACACATTGTTTATGTTTGAATGTTAGTTATTTTTGACGAAGAAAGATCATCAAAAAAGATGATTTGAATTATTTTGCATTGCTTGAAAATAGGCATTCTCATCTGTGAGAGAAAGTAAAAGCAGGCAGTGCTAATTCAAATGGTGGTTGTTATAATTGTTTTCACTATATTGTTAATATTGTAATTTTCTATTTACTTATTAGATAACAAGATTTATTTTGCGATAGTACAAATTTATTTAATTGTTTTTTATTTTTTAGACTGTAGAACATGGCTTTCCGAACAAACCAACAGCTTTTGCTTGGGATTCAAGTCTACGACTTATGATCATAGGAACAGCATCTGGAGCTATAAAAGTGTATCCTTTTTGTTTAATTTATTCGTATTTTTCAGTACATTGATTTCTTATATTTGTGAATAAAAATAATAAGCCAGGATGACACTAAATTTTTGTTAAATTTAAGTTTATACTGCATTACTTTGTTTAAAAACTATGTCAACCGATTGACTGCTTTTAAAAATATGCATAACAGAAAACTTTGAATAGTACTTCAGGTTTGGGTTATCAGCAACAATTAAAGACTAGTGCTAATAAAGAAAAAACCCTACTACAACTGCTTAGGATAGTTTCTTCATGCACTTACGTATGTTTTTCCTTTAAATCTTTAATTATTTTCATAAAATAATAAAAATTTCACAGGACTTTAATTATTTACAAATTTTTTTTTATAAATTTCGTAAAATAGAATATTGTAAACAAATGGATTTGAAAGAACTTTTTCGAAAATTATTAAAAATAATCGATTTAAAGAAGAATTTCAGTTCAAAATTCTTGAAAATAATAATTTAATTGATAATGATTTTATCATTCAGTCATTTTTAATTATTATAAAACACGAAGAAATGGATAACTCCGAGTCGAAGTCCGTATTTTTAAATACTTTCACTGGTTCAAGCCCTGTGATAATTTCCTTAACAATAAAAAATTAATTTAAAAACAGTTTTGGAAGACCAGGTGTAGAATTTTATGGACATCATAAAAACGAGAGTGGAGAAAAAAATGCAGTTACTAAAATTATTGCCGTTCCAAATGAGGTAAGTCCATTATCATATCAATGTTAGAAAATATCTTTTCATAATTTTTCAATTTTGTATGTAAAAATAACGTAATTGAATGAGTAAGATAAAACAATGTACTTTTTACATTTTTCGTCACACATATAAAGCAAATAAACAATATGTCTTCCCTTTGATTTATGCTCAGGCTTCAGAAAATAGGCTCCTTTTTCTAGGAAGATGTCTATGTTTAAAAGTAACTTAAAGTATCTATGTAGTCTAATGTACAATATTTAATATCCTATTGATTGGAATATTTTTACTCGTACGTTTTCACAGAAACACTTAACGAGTTGATAAGGGAAGGCGATTTGAATTTAATTTAAATTAGGGCACTCAAAGTCTATTTACCTTGAATAGTTTTCTATCTATTAAATAAAAAAGGTAAACGTTTCTTTAAAGTAATGCATTTGGCGACCTATATAGAATTTTTATATTTCATTGAGAATATTTTTATCAGCCTCTTGTTTCGAGCATAGGCTTAATATGATAAGATAATAATTAAGTAATGTAATATTATTTTTTAAAAAATATTTAAAATATTTAAAATTTTAAAAATGTTAAAAATGTATTAAATGTATTAAAATTACTTTATATGACCTATATTTAAAAATTTACCTGATTTCTATTTATCAATGGTAAAAAATAGTTTTTAAATTTTAGGGGCGTTTGGTTTCACTTTGTGATGAGAATTCTCTTCATTTATGGGAAATCAATAACAATTCTGTTGTGGAAACAACAAGCTTATGCTTGGAAGGTAAACTAAAAAAAATATCAGCCATTTGCCTGGAATCTTCAAACGAACATCTCCTTTTGGGAACGGAAGGTGGAAATATCTATTTATTAAAATTGAAAACTTTCACAATATCAGAAACAATGATTTACCAAGACGTTGTAATGCAGAAGTAAGTTTAGAAAAAAATTTTACATGTTTATTGTTTAATTGAACGGAAATAATTTTATTTATTTATTTTTTAAATTTAGTGTTCCAGCAGATTACAAAATTAATCCTGGGGCAGTAGAAGCTATTGCGGAACAACCTGGCCACCCTGACAATATTTTAATAGGATATAATCGTGGTTTAATGGTTCTTTGGAATAAAGCAACTCCAGGTGCCCAACAGGTATGTTAAAAGTACATTTTTTGCTTTTTTTCTATGGACCACCAGTTATAATAATTGTAAATGAACCACTCATACTCATAACTGACAAATATTCTAATCTTCCGTTGAAAAGAACAACTACATTGCAAGAGTCATTATAATAATTTTCCTCTTCTTCTTTACATTACCAACATCATTAATAAATTGTTTCAACCTGAGTCAAAAACACTAATTTGATTTATAATCTTTTTTTTTATATTTAATTTTTCAGTTTAAAAACTCAAAATTAAAATATTTTTTATATGAAAAATTGCTTTTGTGTTGTCCGAGAATTTACAAAAAATGGTGGATGTAAAATTTCACGAATGTTGAAAAGTTGGTATCTCTTCTTCTGACTGTTGTTGTTGTTGTTGTTTGTGTCTTTGGTGGTTTTGGCGAACGTGTGTACGCAGCTGATGGGTTTATTTTCGCGTGCACAGACCTTCATCTCAAAGAATCAACTGGAGTGGGTTTATTGGATCACAGAGAACAGATTTATTTCATCTCACAATGATGGCTCTTATTCCTTCTGGAGTCCAGGAAGTGAGGAGATTATGGAGCCCAAAACTCATTATGGCCCTCTACCTTGTAAATCGATTTCGAAAATAGTCGTTTATTCCACTGCAGAGTAAGTTTTCAGTAATTTAATAATTATTATATTAAATTAGGTGTTATTAATTTGACGCGTTAATTAATTTATCAACAATTTAAGTGACGGAGAGATGCTTATATTTTCTGGTGGAATGCCACGAGCGAGCTATGGTGACAGACACACGATAACTGTAATGACGAACAGCAAGCAAGTGGCTTTTGACTTTACTTCTAAAGTCATTGATTTCTTTGCTGTCTTGCCAAAGCAATCTGAAGAAGAGAAGGAAAATAATACAGCGTTGGGATGCCCTGAAGCTCTCGTTGTTCTTGCTGAAGAAGAATTAATTGCAATTGATTTAACACACCCTGAATGGAAAATGATGTCTTTACCATATTTGGTATCACTTCACGCTAGTGCAGTAAGTTTCTCTTGTTCTGAAAAATTTTGATGAATTTTATTAGAGTCTTGTAAAAAACTTTGCTTGTTTTTCAAAAACTCAGTTTAAATTCAGTATGTAAATTTCAGGTCACCTGCTCGCAGCATGTTCCAAATGTTCAACAAGATTTATGGAATGCAATTTTATCTGCTGGAAAATTACAGACAGAACATCTTTATTCAGACAAAGAATGGCCGATTGATGGAGGAGTTGTATTATCGAAAAAAATTGATGAGACTGAGCAAACAATGAGAGAATTATTACTGACAGGTCATGAAGATGGGACCGTACGCTTTTGGGACGCTTCGAATGTTGCCTTGACTCCTCTATATAAATACAATTCATCACTTTTGTTCACCGGGGAACATTTAGATGTATTAGAACAAGCTCCAGAAGATGATGAAGATGAGTGGCCACGTTTTAGAAAGGTGGGCACTTTTGATCCTTACTCTGATGATCCACGACTGGCCGTGAAGAAAATTCTTCTGTGTCCACTTTCATTGACTTTAGTCATTGCTGGAACAGCAGGTCATGTAATTACTGCTCGTATATCACCGGAAGCAATTAATAAAGAAATTAAAGCAATCACCATGAACTTGGTGAATGATAGAGATGGTTTTGCCTGGAAAGGTCACGATCACTTACCACCAAGAACAACTAGTATTTCTTTTGCTGTTGGATTCCAACCGCAAACTCTGCTGCAGTTGTATCCTCCAGCTGCAATAACAGCATTGGCTCTGCAAAGCGAATGGGGACTTATTGCGGCTGGAACCGCTCACGGATTAGCTCTGTTTGACTACGTAAGAGCAAAAGCTGTGAATGTCAAATGCACACTAAATCCTAATGGTGAGTTTCTTTCTTTCTTCAAATGAAAATTTAATAAATTATTCCGTCATTCCACAATTAAAACTTATCTTTCTTTAGATCTATCTGGTGCTGGAGATACTCCGATTTCTAGAAGAAAATCATTTAAGAAGTCATTGAGAGAATCGTTCAGAAGATTGAGAAAAGGTAGATCACAACGTCGTGGAAATGCCAGTAGTCCGACTCGAAATACTGTTCAAGAAAAAAAGAAAGAAACGTAAGTGCCACACATAAATTTATAATCATTTTCATAATTTATTTATTTATTTTTTTTAATTTAAAAGTAAAATAGATAGTAATAATCTAATTTATTATATAATTTAATTTTAGGCCTACCATTACATCTTCCCCAAGTGCAGAACTCTCGCCAGGAGAAGTGATAAAATCAGTTGAGAGACAAGTTGAAGCGAGACCTGTCGATGATGCTCTTGGTTCAATGGTTCGGTGTCTCTATTTTGCTAGAAGTTATATTATAAGTAGTAAGTATTACTCAACAGAAAAATTTCATATTTTTACTTAAATTAAATTACAAGAAATCTTTTATATTATAATTATAAAACTTATTAATATTGTTATTGTTATTGCAGTGCAAAATACGACGCCTACACTCTGGGCCGGTACGAATAACGGGACAGTGTATGTTTTCACTTTAGCAATTCCTGCTGGAGCAAGACGTAAGGAAGAAGATGTCAATTGTACCTTGGGTAAAGAAATTCAACTAAAGCATCGAGCTCCTGTAATTGCAATTACAATTCTCGATGGGTCCAGTATTCCTCTGCCAGAAGCTTTTGAAGTTGAAAAGGGAGTTAGTTCGGGACCAGACATGAATTCTCCACACAGAGTTGTCATTGCCAGCGAGGAGCAATTTAAGATCTTTAATCTTCCATCTTTAAAACCTTTTTGCAAATATAAATTGACAGCACACGAGGGTTCACGAGTTAGAAAAACAGGATTTGCTAAATTTTCTTGTTCAATAGAACCTTCAGGTCTCCATGAAGAAACGTGCCTTCTTTGTCTTACAAATTTAGGAGAATGTCTAGTGCTCAGTGTTCCAGAATTAAGAAGACAAGTCAATACGGCAGCTATTAAAAGAGAAGATATCAAGTACGTTATGTTCAATATAATTTTTTTTACATGACTTGGTTCTTCTATTTTGATTTTTAAATTGATGTGTCCTTCTTATATTTTCAGTGGAATTTCCTCTTTGTCATTTACAAGATCTGCTGAGGCTTTATATTTACATTCAAGTTCCGAGCTTCAGCGAATTTCTTTGACACCTTCAAAAGGAGTTAGAGCGTATTGTGCGTTGAGCCTACCACCGAATGCCAGATCGCTGTCGACGGAAACGAAGGAAGAGAGCATAGAGCAAGAGAGTACAGAAGATGGTACAGAAGATGAAGCTAAAGATGATCAGTCGGACTCTGTTACGAAAAATATTGCAGAGAATGGAATAATTGGGTCAAGTAAGTAAATTTCATTTAAATAATGATTTTTAAAATAATCTTCCATCAATCACAATCAGTTTATATGCAATACTCATTTTTCATCTTAAAGAATTGTATAACTCAGATGAGTGTTTTTTGAAAATCTGCTTTGCTAATTCATAACGAATCACTGAATTAAAATTTTTGTTAAATTGTATCTATTTGCTTTATCAAGTTTATGTCTTTGTGAATTAAATATTTAAATGTTAGTTTCGAATTCTTACACATTAATTTTAGCTTGTGGTGAAGATTCTCCTAAGGAGCCTTCTCTAAAGCCAGCTGCTAGTACTACAGATGTTAATGGAGATGATGATCGTCAAGATCAAAATTCTGTCGGAGATATTACTATTGACAGTGTCAAAGATCATTTGCTGTAAGTTATTTATGAAGTGAATTTTATATTATAATTTTAACTTATTTTCTCGATTTTCAAAATATTGTCAACTATTTTTTCAGTAATAGTTCGCTTTTTAAAAATGCGACTTCATCAGAGGACCTTCACAATCGATTAGCAGGACTTAAAATGGACATAACTTCAAGAACGTCAGAAACAGCGACTCAAAATCAAACAATTGTTGTGAAAACCACAACTGTCATATCACAATCGACTACTAACGGAACAACTAACGGAGAAGTTGAAACCATTCAAGCGAGTGAAGGGTCACATGTCAACAGTAAGTCTGCTTCATTGTTATTTTATGAGCAAAATTTAAAGAATATTACAAGTTTTTTTATTAAATGTAAAAAATCAGTGATCAGTAAGTTTAATTCAGGCAATTTACTTTTTTGAAAAATGTTATTAGTAATATTATTATTATGTGCTTTCTAGGTACTACAGTAGAAAGAGAAATTAGTAGTGGAATAGAAACAACAACGACGCACGCCACAATCACTCTACCTCCTGATGTTGAGGTCAGAATTTGAGTCTGATTATACTTACTGAGTTTGAGGGGAAAGAAACTTAATTAACTTTAGCTTTTTAAAATATTAATAAAACTAACAGCTTAGCATGATATTTATGTTGCTTATTATCATACTAACAAAAACCTTCTTACATATGTAGCTTACAAATGCTTTATCACAAAAAAAATTTAACTTTATAAAAGTAGCCATTTTAACATATAAATACATTATTCAATCATTCTTTTGCTTTACTATTTTTAAATAGGTATTAAAAGTTTATTGCGTATTAATTAAGAGGGAAAACCACATTAGGACGCTGACTCTGATTTTTAGCTATTTTTCGGCAATTTATTTTGAAAGGGATAAAATTATTCAAATGAAATGGACGAATGACAACTATTGGTCCTGGAGCTGCGCTGTCCAAGTTATGAAAAAAAATCGATTCTTTGAAACCTCTAATGTGGTTTCTCCCCTTCAGTTTTAATCAACAATACATTCATTTAGTAAAATATTAGAATATGAATTATATGAATTATTAATTTATATTACAGCTTAGTGCTGCAGAACTTGCCAAGTTAGAAGTGACCACAACCACAGTTACAACTGAAAAATCAAAGGCCCCTCTTGCAAGACCAGAAGAAGTTAATTCTTAGTTATTTCATAAAAGCAAAGTTAAATAACTGTTCAATATTTTTATCAATCGATGAAATGAAGTTAAGTGCCTTTACTTAACAAAAGTGTACAGTGACGTTGTTGTTCTTTTAGATCATTTTTAAAAATATTCCTATGGACAATTTTAGCAACTCCGTACAGAATTTTAAGATATGAAAAAGTTTAAATTCAATAACTTTGGCAACGAGTTATGAAAATTAAATTTGGAGATTAAACTTTGAAATAACTTTTCTAATAATTAAGTATCTTATAACCTGAAAGTATAGTTATAATATTAAAAGTAGAATCTTCCTATTATATTTTTAATATTCACTGTTGTTGTTCACTGTACACACAGTTTTTATAGTAAACAAGCAAGCGAATTAACAATTTTTTATATTCACCAGTGTATTCAAAATAATAATCGCATTTGATTAAGTAGGATACAAATTTTGAAAAAGTAATTTTCAAAATTTTACCGTGATGACTGCAAAAACCAGGATTTTACCAAGATAAGATTTTATTTTAAGTACATAGAAAGTATTTTAAAATTACAAATTAAAACATTTTTTGAGAAATCGGTGATTTTGAAATTTGTATTAAAAAATCACGACTTTGTGCAATAACATTGCTTGTATTATTCCGGTTATAATTGTTCATATATAGCTGTTTCTTGATCCTGGTAGTATTTAATTTTAAGAAATATTTTATTGCCTTTTTGTTGACTTTTGGCAAACAAGATACACGTATTATTGGAAACAAATTTTATTTGTTTAATTTACTGACAATGATTGTAATTTAGGTATGAAAATGCATTATTTTTAAACGCAGATGAAAAATAATCGTACTTATAAAAAGAAATATCAAAGTTTTACAAAGCTTTTTTAAATCATTTTATATAGATATATATAACATTATATGATAATGTTGAACCAGAAAGAGAGACTAACTGTAAAAATTTTACTCTTAGATGTACAGAGGTAAATTACACTAAAAAATGTTAACAGCCATACCAGTCTAAAATTAGATATGAGAAATGAGAATTGCTTTATCCAATTCTGGACTTATTCCACTACAGTATTCAGGTTGCCTTACCTTTTTCTCTAAATAAAATACAGAGAAACTTTATATATTTTGGATTACAAAAAACATATTTTTTATATGCAGTTTCTTTTGTTCGTTTTACATTATAGTCAATTACTCAATGCTAATTATAATCGTCATAATGTATTATAAAACGTTTTGAAACGATCATTGAAATTCACAAGTTTAAAAAAATATTTATTAAATTTAACAATTGAAAAATGGATTAAAACAAAAGAAAGTCTATTAGTATTTGTTGAAGCTTTTCTTTTATAGATCGAATTAAGTATGTGTATACTTTCTCATTATTTCAATTCGAAACAGAAATATAACATATATTCTTGAAATGTAAGAAAAGTTAATTGACTGTTTCAATTCGTTGAAAAATTAATTTGGTGCGTAAACATGTTTTTAATCTTATGTATGGTCGTTTAGATAATTTATTTGTTAAGTTGGTGGAGGAAATTTTTGTATGTACTATCTATTTTTTTTAATTTCTGTAAGCTAGTAGTTTTTCATTTATAAATTAATAATATCAACCTGAGAAACTTTTGCACTTTTGATCTCAAGATTATTGTCATTCAAGAAACTTTCTATTCATTCCAATTGACAGGATAATTTTAAAAAAATATTTATTTTATAATCATATTAGAAATTGTTCTCGTTTGTATTTAGACTATCAATTTTACAATTAAATACAAATGAATTTTGTGTAAAATAAATTAATAATTTTTCTCTTTTATCTTTTTAAGCCGAAAATAAATATTTGATTATTATAAATTTCATCAATTATATTTAAGCTCTTTTACAACGAAAAGTGAAATATTTTATATAAAATATTGCATTGTGCCTTTTTTTATTGTGGTTATAACTTGTTATAAACTAAACCGCCAACAATTAAAAAGAGCTTACGCGAAAAACACCGTCGTTTTCGTCAGCTCCTGGATGCTATTATTCTTTATTAAAAATTTCAATTTTAAAAGAAATTAAAAATTTATAATATGATGATAAAAAATTTAAATTGTTGTTTTTCGCGTAAGCCCCTTTGTTTGCCCGCGGTTCAATTTTATATTATATAATATAAACATTTATTCTTCATATCATCTATACAATTTCTAAGCGTATTTTATCTAATTTAAATAAAATATGAAAAATCTACTTTCTACGCTTATGTGTACATGTATTAAAGAAACAATTTGACTACAAAAACAAAAAAACGGAACAAAATTGAGAACAAGTGTTAAAAATGTAAAAAAATCACATTTACAATAAAATTTTATATACATTTATATTTTTTTAACAAAAATTTGTCAATTTAAATATTGTATGACTGAGAAGAATTTTTACTAATTACTGTTTATACCATAATGTTAAGACATTCTTTTAATATAAAAAAAAATGTTAATGTATTACTTTAAATAAAAGTAAAGTATTTAGTTTATTATTATTAACTACAAACAACTGCTTCACTCATGAACCGTAAACTTTGATTTCTACAGAAATATATATGTATTACAATTGTAATAACACTTTATACTAAATTAAACTTCTTTATATTTCTGAATTATCTAAACTCATTTCTTATTTCTTGTTAAAAGTGTTCATTTAAATGTTGCCAGAATAATTTGAAATATTGATGGATAAAGGCGTGTTCACACTTTCTCTTACTTGAAAGTGGCATAAGTTTGTCTCACTCTGTTTTCCAAAAACGGAAAATGTAGAGAGAGACAAAATTATGCCACTGCCATAGGAAAGAGAAAGACGAATAGTTTTCCAAAAGCCGTGGTACCGTACCCTAACGCAGCGTTTTGCGTTTAAAAATGAGTGTAAAGACCTTAATTCACACTCATGACTAGGTTGTGTACTGTACCTTTAAGGTACTGTCCCATGTCAGCGTAAAAACGGGAAACGGAAAACGTTTAGCCAATAAGAACCTCCGATTCAATGGAAATATTCTAATAAAGAATTATTATTTGTTAAACCGATAAATGTTTTCCGTTTCACGTTACCATGGGACTGGCCCTTGGTAGGTTGGTAGTAATCGAGAACGTAAACAAAATGAGAAAGAGAAGGACAATATTACTATCCTTCCTATACACATTCTACGATTGCGTTTTTTCATTGAAAAATCTATTCTTCTTTGGTCTTTAATTAGCTAATTTTATAAATCACAAAGACAACCGAGACAAATTTCGCAAAAATAGTGTTTTTCCAAAGAGAAGGCATCGACTATACCTTTTTAAGTTTATTGAAATTTTCTCAAAACATTCACTTTTTGGACGCTCTATTGTATTATTATATGGAAAGTGTTTCATTTTGCACAACTTGATTTTTTCTCCTGGATATGGATAAGAAGAGAACAGGTATTCAATAACTTGCTATCTCTCTTGGGTTGCTCTCCGCAATGGTAGGACGAATTCCAGTTACATAGTTTATTGGTAGTTTCCAACACCCTTTTATAATGAAGTTGACCTAACTGTTACATACAATTTAGCACAGTGATTCAAGAAAGAGAGTAAAAGAGAGAGAAAGAGAGTGAGAGTGAGTGCGAGAAATCAAGAAATAGACCTTTCGTGTCGAAACAAGTTTAGTACGCTCGCTCTAAAGTAATCGTGAGTGTTGTACTGTGAGTGATCT
This sequence comes from Leptopilina heterotoma, assembly GCF_015476425.1. NCBI lineage: Eukaryota > Metazoa > Arthropoda > Insecta > Hymenoptera > Figitidae > Leptopilina > Leptopilina heterotoma. The sequence goes on from NW_025111202.1 coordinate 1,170,206, forward strand.
ATACAAAGTAGATATGTGTCAACCTTCATCTTGACGGAAGTAAATAAGCAATGCCTTCGAAAGAGCGTCTTCGTTTATTCCTTTGACGTTTCGAGACGCCTGGTGTGTGAGGTTCTGTTTTCAAGACATAACGAGGGTGTCGGCCATCGTGGGTGACCTGACAAGTTTTTATCATTCTGGTTATGAACAATATGTAAAGCAATAAATAATTGAGTATGGCATAATCAAAAATACGGCCTTCACATTACCAATATTTTTCTCCATTTCCAAGTCAATTGTTTCTGTAAAAAATATTTTCGTCTAACTTTCCCCTTGTCGTCAAAGTGCAAGTACAACAACGCCAGCGCCATCGTCATAAGCTATACTCCTGGACTCCAAAGAAAGAAGAAAATGTTAAACCCGTAGTCGGTAGCGCAATCAAATATGGATGATCAGGTCCTGCTGCAGATTTTGTGAAAATTACGACAGGCGGAATTGGACTTGAGGAAACGAAGATAGTAAAATTTCTTCATCAATACAATAGCTGAGATGGAGCTTCGCGTGGGCAATAAGTACCGGTTAGGACGAAAAATCGGGAGCGGTTCCTTCGGAGACATATATTTAGGTAAGTAAATTCAAATATTGTCATCATTCTTCACAATATTGTGTATTTGTTATTCAAACCATATCTGTCATGTACTAGTTTGGTAATTATTTTTCATGTTGTATACAAAGAACTATTCTTCCTCGGCTTTATTCCTTACCAAATTAACAAGTTTTCTTACTTTTCTTTCTTTTGCAAATATTTGCAATATTTTCCCCTTTGTTTAGTCTATTAATACAATGATTCTTTTCCTTTTATTTACACTCTCCTAACTGGAATGCATTTTTAATAGTAGAAAAATTTATTACCATTGATAGTGTTCTGATTAAAAGTTAATTAAAATAATGTAATATTTTTTAAAAGGAACCAATATTTCTACTGGCGAAGAAGTCGCCATAAAGTTGGAATGTATTAAAACACGGCACCCTCAACTTCACATAGAATCCAAATTTTATCAAATGATGCAGGGTGGTGGTAAGTAATTAAATGTATTAATTTACGCTAACTTATATTTGTGAAAAATTACATTTTTCAATTTTACATGACCTTATTTTTATGTAATTATAGTGGGAATACCAACGATAAAATGGTGCGGATCCGAAGGTGACTATAATGTTATGGTCATGGAGTTGCTTGGACCCTCCCTTGAAGATCTCTTTAATTTTTGTTCGAGAAGGTTTACTTTAAAAACTGTTCTCCTTCTTGCTGATCAATTGGTAAGTGTTTGTTCTTTTTTTAGTCGAATCTATTGTTCTCTATAACTTGTGTTTAAATACCATAACGTTTTTATCATTTAGAAATATTAATAAATTAATAATAATAATTTTCTTTAAGTGAAATTTTAATGATTGCACAATGAATGTGAATGTTTTTTGTTAAAAGTTGCAAAGGTGATTTTTTCTTATTGTTTCTTGCGCATCTACGATTTATTTGCAATTATTCAAAACCCTGAAAGTTGTGTCACAGATGGTAGTTCATGCTCACTTCTGTAATAATAGAATTTTCTCAATCAGATAAGCAGAACGGACTATATACACAGTCGCAACTTTATCCACCGGGATATCAAACCCGACAATTTTCTTATGGGACTAGGAAAGAAGGGAAATCTCGTTTACATTATAGACTTTGGACTTGCGAAAAAGTATCGGGATGGACGAAATAACAAGCATATTCCATATCGGGAAAACAAAAATCTCACCGGCACAGCAAGGTAATTGTTGTTGAAATAAAAATTGGTTGAGTTTGAAAATAATGAGTTTAAAGTAAATAAAAAGTTATGTATATTTTACAGATACGCTAGTGTAAATACGCATTTAGGAATCGAACAATCCCGTAGAGATGATCTTGAATCATTAGGCTATGTTCTTATGTATTTTAACAGAGGAAGTTTGCCCTGGCAGGGATTAAAAGCTGCCACGAAAAGACAAAAGTATGAGCGAATTTCAGAAAAGAAAATGTCAACTCCAATTGAAGATTTGTGCAAAGGTTATCCAGGTAATTTTCCTTTAATTCATTGATTTAGAAATAAATTATTTCTTTGTAATTTTATACTTTGATATTTCCAGCTGAATTCACCACGTATCTGAGATACTGCAGACAATTACATTTTGAAGAGAAGCCGGATTACTCATATCTCCGACACCTCTTTCGAACTTTATTTCATAGTCAAGGCTTTACCTATGATTACGTATTTGACTGGAATATGTTGAAATTTGGCAGTGCAAGGCAACCATCTTTGCCTGCGGCGCAACAAGCACCGACGCATTCGCAGCCGACTAATGCCCCTCTTCCTTCCGGGACCAATAACGACCAGGAACACAGAGCAAGGTATAATTATATACATCATTTTAAACAAAAGAAAAGAAATTTGTTTTAAAGTAGAAATTAATTTGAATATATTTTATAAAAACTTGTGTTTCATAATACCAACTTTCTTTCAAGTGCTTAATGGTGGTGCTATAATTTTAGACCTTATACGCGACAAGGATTGGCGAACGCTTCTGGAGCAGCAGTGGGTTCAACAATGGTTTATGCCGGTATTCCTGAGCGAAAGACAAAACTGCAACACACCCCTGATATTCGTGGTGACCAGGACAATCAGGACAACCCAGGTAAAAAGCAAGCATACTACCCCAAATTCTTTGTGAATGAACAACAATCGGATCACAAAGTGCACCAATCACAGGAAAGTGCAGCCTGTGAATCGTCGAAATCAAATCTTGATCAATTTAGTTCTTTTAAATCCTCACACGATAAAGCCAATCCCGCGAATTGTCTAGGCATAGCGTGTCTCAGCTTGGAGCATCACAAAGTCAATCGAAAGTACACTAACAAACCTTCTCGCGATCGTTTTCTTCCTCCTCCTTCCGCTTCATCTTCCGATCACTTGATTCGTAAAAGTCGAGAGAAACAAAATTTCTCAATACGTGGGTACAAAGCTGAAAATAATGTGATTCGAAATAGAGAAGAGAGTGGAGTCGAAGAATTGAATACTTTCAAACATTATCCAGAAACTAGTAAAAGTGAAATAAATAATGAAAAAAAGAAGACTTCCAGAAGTTTAGACTCTTCTAATGAAAGAGCCATATCATTGGGTGCTGATGCCAAGAACTCGTACTTTTTATCGAATAACGATCCTGAATTACAAGAAAATCGTCCATTAACGTCCATTAATCAAACACAATCAAGGAAAGACTTGCACGACACCTTGACAACTAAGATTTCTAAACCGGGCCTGTTTAAAAAAATAAGTCGTAACTTACATTTTTTCGCAAAAAATATTGACTCAAATCAAGGACACTCCAGACACTCCAAAAGGGAAATAAATCAGCCCAGTGCCAGCCCAGATGCACCAGTGACAGCGTCTGAAAGATGTAAAAACTATTGCTCACAAGTCTGTCCCAAAGATCAGGTTTTTTTAGACGAATACCCCATTCTTTGGAATGGAGACGAGCGACATATGAATCACCAACAGACAATAAACGAGAAAATGAACATGTTCAACAGCTGGAATCAAAACAAAGAGGATCAAAATATGAAGACTTGTATGATAATCAACAGAGAAAAAATGAAAGACTCTCAACTAGACGAAGAAAATCTGCGGAAGATATTTCTCAAGATGTTCCGAGAGAAGTCCGAGAACGAGAACAAGTCATACATGAGCTACAGCGTCGACTGCAGCGACAAAGGAAATAAAGACAGTCTTGAGATCGGATACTCAATAAGTCATTTGGGGAGATATTGCCTTCAGAATTCAAACAAAATGGAAAATGTTAAATGTCTAGGGTGGATCACGAAAGTGGACTTGGACACTTTGAGTCAAGGAACAAATTCTAGTGATTCTGTCGGTCATGGAAAACCGCAAGGAAAACTTGATATTATTAAAGGAATTTTCTTAGATATTTTTGTTTGTATATGTTTTTAAAAATAATTTGACTCGTGATGCTCCACTGAGATTTCAATTTGACTTGAATAAATTCTCTAAAGAAATAATTAATAGATTTAATGTTATTCTTTGTATTTGAAACAATTGCGCATACATGCACTGCATTTTATAGTTTTTGTTCTACGGTTGTTTTGCATTATTTGCAGCGTTATATTTACATATTTGTATTCAGCTTATTGATTTAGCTTTCTAACTTTATATACTTTTCTTTTCTTCACTGCTTATTCTTCAAAATAAGTACAAGATTTAATTTTCTACAAAAAATATTTTTTTTTACTAATAATTAACAATTAAGGGATATATTTATAATTTTTTTAATTCAAAGAATGTTTATCCAAGAATAATACGCTTGAATGTGATATTTGTGTTTCAATTTGAAACTAGCCCCTCAATTATTAAGATAAATTTATTATTGAAAAAAAAAGTTTTTGAGAAACAATTTTAAAAGTAATTTTAGATTTAGTGTATTTTTTAATTAATGACTTAAATAGATATTAAAATACAACTCAATTTTTTAAATTTTATTACAGTAAACAATGTTTATCATTTTCATTTAATTTTTTTTTTTCATTTTATTATAATTAGTGAATGTGCAATTCGAGTGATTTTGAAAGATTATTGAGTCGAATTCGAATAATTATTATTTTGCTTATTATACTTGGACGTGTGTGTGTGAGCTTGTGTGTAAGTATACAAAATTTGTTTTTTTTAGTTTAACTTTTTTAAAATGAAATTCAACAAGTTTTACGTAAAAAAATTGTACAAGATTTTTGATAGTTTTCAATGGTATTTTGCAACTTATGCCGTTTAGAAGCAGTTTTCAGTTTGTTAAAAATACTGTTTTCGTATTCCATAATTTTTTTCTGTCTTTTTTATTGACGTGTTCAGAACAAAAATTTTATTGTAATGATTCAGCTTCTTCGCATAATAATGAATAGAATATAAAAATAAATGTTTTTCCATTCAAGGATTGGCTTTCGTTTATTTCAATATAATACCACTCTTGACTATTTCACAATTGTATTAAAATTTGTTCAAATTTGTTTCATTTAGCTTGAATGGAAAAACTAAAAAGCTTTCATCATTTTCTTATAGAGTACATCAGACAATTATTTGTTAGATGTTTAATGAGAGACAAAATATTACAAATTGAAAAAAATTGATTTAACGCAATTAAAAATTAAATTTGGAGATTAGTAATTTCAAGAGGAAATTGTTTAATTAAATTTAATTTAATCAGCTCTAGATAAATTTATTTAAATGGGTTTTTCATGGTTTCTTTCAGCAGCAGCAACTGGTGGCCAGGAGCGAAGGTTCAGTCGGAGATTACATTGTAGCAATGCAACTGCGGTTGAAAAACCTCCTAGATCCAAGTGAGTTTCCATCATTGACTATAATGTGATTAACAATTAATAGTAAATTAACAAATTCAAAATACTATATGTACCTATATTAAATTCTTTTTTTCCAAAATTGGTACAAAATATCATATTTTTTAGTATTAAATGTAACTCATTTCAATTTTTATTGTAGTTAAATTTTGTTAAAATATTTGAAAATCAAATTTTAAAGAATTTTAATTCCAAAATTTTCAAAATAATTGAATTAACATTTTGGTTAAAAAAATCATGACCACCCTGATTATATAAATCATTTTTTAAAATAGTTGAGATAAAAGAGAATAAAATAAACACAAATTATAAATTTTACTTTTTCGTTGAATGAGAGAGTATTGTTTTAAAAATGTTATTATTCTCAATGCTTCATTTATTTAAGTGTGTAAAAATGAAAAAAGGCATATTTTCATTTTTTTTAAAAGTTCAATAATAATTGAAGGATATTTAAAATTTTTGAAAATTTAATGGAAATTTTTTCAGAAAAAAAATATTGAAAAATATTGATTTCTTTTCTTCACTGTTTATATTCTAATATTTGACTGCGTTTTTGCAGTAAAACAAAGTACTGTTTTATAACTTAAATAATTTAAATTTCAGGTAAAAGGAATTCTAACAAACTAAACTAGATCACAAAGTAGGAAAAACAAAAAAGAGAAAAAGAAGGGTAGACATTTTATCATTATGGTGCTCGTGTGTTTATGTGTCATGGTAGAGTTTTTACGAGTATTCCCTCTTTCTCAGGATCTACACTCTTTTTTAAGATTGTAAATCTTTACACTCTGAATGAGTCGATGAAACGAACAAATAAAAGGCTTTCGCCTCTATTATTTCTTTCAAAATTTTCAATTAAATTTGGTAAACATTTTCGGAATTAATTAGTGTGAATTTAACAATATCATACTGGCGAAATTTCTCAAGTACTCAATCCAAGGTAAACTACCTTACAAAAACAATTCTTATTTTTATTGTAAAAAACCGTTTTTTTGAGCGTTTTAGTTACCGATACTTAAGACTGTTTAAAAAAAAGTACGGTTATTGTTATATCAATTCTGATGATGATAATGATGATGATAATGATGATGATGATGTTGATGATGATGATGATGATGATTATGATGATGGTGTGATGATGATGATGATAATGAAGATAAGGATGTTGATAATGATGATTACGACGACGATAACGATAATAATGGTTTTAATGAAGCCGATGATAATAGAAATGATAATTGATGATTATGATGATAAGAATAAAAATAACAATACTGATAATAATAAATATTAAAATTTTATAATAATAATAATAGTAATAATAATAGTAATAAACAATAATACTTTTATACATTACATTTGCATTAAACACATACATTTTAGAATTTTAACTTGTAAAACATTAGAATTGAGGGTAAGATAAATTTTTAAGCGTACGAAATTTTTATTAAGAGAAAAATTTTTTTGATATAAAATGAAAGTCGAGAGATGCTAATTTGGCAAGCAATTAACTTTAGATGCATACTATGATTTGAAAAATCAATAGTTTTAATATTTAAATATACAATGTAACAGCTGAAAATTGAGCATTTGACACAAGTGTCTAAAAAATAAGATTCTAAATGTCTTGGATTGATAAAGTAATTGTTTACTATTTTCGCTATTTTCGATAAATAATACAAAAAAGAGGGAAATGCTGTGCGCAGATTTTTAAATGAAAGGTGAATAAAGTGGACAGCAGTGTATTAAACTATCGATTAAGTGATTTTATTTGGAAGCGTTAATGTGACGCACTGACGCATTAATGCGACGACAGAAGAGGATCCATCCATCCTGATTGATGGCTGAAAACGTCCCATACGAATGAATGAAGGAGTTACCGCCAATCTGGCAGCTGGTCAAAATCGACACTTGTTCTTTTTATCAGCCAATAAGTGTCAGGGTTGAAAATAAACATTGGATAATTCTTAAGAGGTTTCTATATAAGTGTAATTGAATTGAACGTTTAACGGAAAGAAATTGCAATTAAATACATGAATATCTTAGCACATGTAATAGCTAAGTAGTTAGATTTAGTTAGATAGGTAGGTAGGTCCTTTCTTCTCCTGTCCTAACCATAATTTTTATACGATGCTTCAACCCATGAGACAAAAGGATTGTTGTGTGTCTAATGAATTCGTTAATTGTCTTAGATAAAAGTATGTATATTGTTTATTACGAAAAGCGCATAATTTTTATTTAAATACAAATTTTCGTCGAATATGCAAATTCTGATTTACTTTTTCATGTCTTCATTATTGTTTTTTTATAAATACGATTTTTCTAGTGCTAAATTTAATGAATAAATGTAAGATATTTTTTGTTTGGAAAATAATTATCAAATTATTTGTATAGAAAATATATGATTATGACGAAAGGAGAAAAAAACAATTGTGTTCTACGTGTCCAGTGTGGTACTATTTGTGTATTGAAACAATGGAAAAATCTTCGATCTCTGTGCAATTGTTATTTTTATTTTTTTAAATTCTTGAATGAAATCGTCGAATCGCACCAATTATTCGTATATTTAAAATATGTTTATATCGTATTTCATTAAGATTGGCATTAATTATTATCCTAGAATTTAACGCTCAAGCGATATTTTCAAAATGTCAACACCTATACTTTCTGATAGGAAATTATTTACAAAATTTTTATCCCAAAAACTGTTGACAAATTCTGAGAAGAAATAATTATGTTTCTTTTTTTATTTATGATGATTGTGAAAGGAATAGATTTTGTTGATATTAAAATTTAGGAACTTTAATTTTATTTTAATAGATATTCAAAATTACATCTTCGATTTTATTCATTCATTCATTCATTCATTCTCTATTAATAAAATGACATTTATAACTCAAGCTCGTTTTTAAAAAGTAACCTCTATTAAAATAAAAAAAAACGTGATAATGTGCGTTATGCAGAAAGTACCAATTTCGCATTTCATTTTTCGATTCAAATTTGTTCCTGCCTTTCTGACAATTTTCATTAATGAAATTTTTAAAAGTCAAATTTTTTCATTACACTGCCAGCATGCGGCACGATTCCCATTTTTTTCTTCGTGTCACGTGTATTTTATTCCAAATGTTGCTAATGATTTACTTTTATATACATAATTAATTCTTTAAGAATTTTTGCAATATATTCTTTTTAAATATAACAAACAAACAAACAAAAGAAATTTAACTAATTATGTGAGAAATGTTAAATCTTTGAAAAAATAAAAATTTTTAAAAGCATTTTTCCATGTTGCGAAGTGTTTCTGTGAACTTTATAAATTATTAGATAGATTTTTTAATATACAAAACAAACAAAAAAAATAAATAAAATTAAAAATTAAAAATTAAACGCTCTTCAACTCGTATGTAAATTATCAATATGGTACTTTTCTAATTATCTTGTAGCATAAGTTGAGAGATTTTTAAGGAAAAGCAAAGTCAAAGCTTTGATTGAAGTTAATATTTCTTACATGCTAAGACAAAATAATGTCAAATCGAAATGCCTATGAGAATAATTGAGAAATGCGTGCCTAGGCGTATTTTCAAAGAACTGAATCGTGAATCGAAAAAAGATCCAAGTGTAAGAAAATGTGAGGTTTAGCTTATATGTATATGTATATACAATTATTCTAATCACATGTGTACGGCGGGAGAAGTTGTATATGTTGGGAGGGGGGAATCTATAATGTGAAGATGCAAAAGAAGAAGAAATTAAAAGCAATTATATTACAAATAATACAAAACAATAAATTATTATTTAGCGTTTTCCAAATATCAATTTCTTTTTCAAATACGGCACGATAAGTTCAGTACCGCATGACATCCAGTTTCGTAAAGAATAAATAAAGAGAATGACGAATTTTTGAAATGAAAATGTTTCATGTTTTTCAATTTATTTATCAATCCGATTCATCCTATAGTCATGTAGATATAATTTTAAGACCATCCCATCATAAGGGGGACCCGGGGCTTTGTTTATTTCAACTAAATATTGAAAAAATCAATTTCTATTTATGTCAAATGAAATTTAGCCTTTGAAAATGTTTATTTCCTTCCAGGTAATTAAAGCTGCAATATTTGAAGAGCCGCTGTTTATTTGAGAAGAACTATTTGCGGAATATTAATTTATGGTTTTTTCTTTATTAATTCACAATACAACTGAGTGAGATTGCAGAAGAACTTTATTTAACATATTATACAATTCATATAAAAGTTTAGAAAAACTAAAAACCCTGATAGAAAAATTTGTACTACTTGTATATAAATATAATATATAACTCTAGCGGAAGATCTCATGTCATGTGGGTGGACTGTTAATAGAATTACTATATTTATGTACTTAAAAAGCCTCCATCAACTGGTAAAGCAATCCCATTTATCATAGAACTAAAATCACTTAATAAAAATACAACAGCGTCTACAACTTCATCGACTTCTGTAAAGTATACATGAAAATAAAATTATGGTATAAAAATACGGTATAATTTAGATTTATGTTCACTTTGTATACCCATATCAAATGTAAAGTTATTACCTGCAAAACGACCTAGAGGGATTTTATGTAACATTTCTTGGGCTTTCTCAGGATTACTCCAACCAAGTCGACCCATTTCGGTTAAAACCACAGTCGGATTTACAGAATTCACTCGAATTTTATGAGGTCCAAGTTCAAGAGCCATATTTCTGAAATTAACATCTTTTTAATTCATTGTGACATAGTTTTAATGAATTATTATTAGTAAAATATATTTAAATAAATGGAAGAATAATTGCAGAGATCAATTTTCCCTTCAAGTTTGACTAATGCAAAAATGATTTAAATACCTCGTTAACATTTGAAGGGCTCCTTTAGAAGCACAATAAACAGTGTGATTTTTAAGGGCTGCTTCACTTGCCTGAGAAGACAAATTTACAATGCTTCCAGGCATTTTTCTTTGTATCAAGTCTTTTGCAACTATTTGCGAGATATTCATTACTGCCTTAACATTTACATCAAAAGTGAGATCAAAGTCCTCTGAAGTCGCTTCGAGAAAAGGTTTCAACAGAGCTACACCAGCATTGTTGACCAACAAGTCAATTGGCAAAACACTTTGCACTATTCTTCTTGTTGCATTCCAATCTTTCAAATCTGCGCATATTGTTTCAATCTTTGGATTTTCCGCCTTTAAATTATCTAGGTGTTTTTGAGTTTTAGATAAAGCAATGACCGTTGCTTTACAATTTGAAAGTCGTTTACTCAACTCTTTGCCTATTCCTGAAAATCAGTGTAATTACTGAATAATTATTTTATTGCAATTATAAATGATTTTTTTCTTCAATATATAAATATATATGAAAAAATTAATTATTTTCACTCATGCATTTTTTAATTTTAAAATCGAAACATTTAGAAATACTATAACTATTATTAAATTTAAATGTAATGGAGGAAAGAGAAAATTAATAAATTATATAAGTTTTCTGAACCTTGGCCAGCACCAGTGACAAGAATGCGTTTTCCTTCAAAATTGATGTTCATTTTGCAGAATCGTTATATATCAACTGTAAAATTGAAGAAATTTTATTTTATTTTATTTTATAATTAACGTTCTAATAATTTATCATTAAGCTGTTTTTTTATCTTAATCAAAAAGAATTAATATGGTTAATGTTAATATTATACCTATATATATGTATATGTTTATGCAGCATAATCAGCATAATACATTTTATCATATTTATACCAGAACCAGTATTTATACGTATACGCAAGCGCAATAATTCTGATATCATCAGTCAGGCTGAGTCAGGCCGCCATGTTAGTTTTCGTTGACAGTTCTGAACATAAATAAATAGAAATGTAAAAATTGAAGATTAATATAGAAGAATCAAGTACCTATGTTTGATTATAATTAAATGAAAATTATAAATGTTTTTAAAAAAAGTTTTGTGATTATCAATTGGAAACATTATTATATTCTTTACACCAGACGGTTATATCGTGTAACAATTAGGGTTCAAACAGAATGAAAGAAAATAAAAGTAAAATATAAAATTGCTTAAATAGTGTATATTTTCTGGTTGAAAACCAGTGTGCTAGAAATTAATTAAATTTCTAAATGAATTTCTAAATGAAAATGAGATATATTTGAAGTAGATTTCTATATTTCATCTTTGGGTAAAAGTAAGGTAGGTTTACAATATTATAACTTTTGTACAATTTATGATATTGGTTTTATTTTTAAATTAAATTAAGATGATCCTAAGACTTGGAAAAAATTAATATTGTAAAAAGATATAATTATTCAGAGTTGCCACGCAACATGGAATTCTGGAAAACCCTGGAAATGTCAAAATTTCAATTATCTTTATAAACAATAACATTCTTCTCCGAAATTCAATTATTTTCAAAAATTTTTGGCAGAATTTCAATTATTTTTAATACTTAATTTTCATCAAATTTCTCGAAAAATGCAATTATTCTTATAAATTTTATTAAAATTTGTCAAGAGAATTCAATTATTCAATAAATTATTTATTTTTGCATTTAAATAATTGAATTCTAGTAGAATTTTCTAATAAAAATTGATTTAAAAAATGAATTTCAAATTAAAATAATTAATCTTTGAAAATTTAAATTTATCATATTTTCAATTAAGAATTCTATAGAATTAATTTTTCTCAATAAGTTTAATGGAATTTTTTTTCTTCATGTTTTATAATAATATTCTTATATGTTATTGAATTTCAAATTTTTAAATATATTTATTTCCATTAAAAAAATAAAATAATACATATTTTAACATCATAAATATATTTTTTCAGGTATTATATAAATTAAATTAAAAGAATGGGAGATAATTTTTTAGGGAACGGGGGATTGCTTCACCGAGCTTTATTATTTATGCTAAAACTTGGATGGAAATCTCGCTTTCGATTACCTATAATTATCATAATTACTTTTATAGTAATGGATATAAGGATGCATTTGGAAATGGAAATAGAATATTGATGTTCTTTTGTGAAGACGGGGAAGACACTTATTAAATGTGAGAATAATATAATTGTTGTAAATCTTAGGATGCTTAAGTTAATGTTCTTAATAAATAAAGAAATTATTTTAAATGTATTTTCAGTTTATTCTCATTTATTTCAACAAACTTTAGATGAAAAAATAAATAGCAAAACAAATATTAAATTATTTTTAAGATAACTCAGGATATTTATAATAGTCGAATGATAGGCATTTGGTACAAGGATATTAATTTTAAATGAATTTCAAATGCTGGTTTTGTTCAGTTGAAATATTGTATATTCTGACACTTAACATCTTTTACAAATTTCAGTATACATTTTGATCAGATTAAAATTATTACCTTAAGCAAAATAACTTTTCTGTTTAGCTCTTTTGAATACATTTGGCAGTAAAAAGTCTTATAAAAGTCAACTAATAAGTACTTAGATTTCATTGAAAATTTCTATTTTGGTTTTAGGAAACCTGTGTTGTAAATTGAAATACTTTATCAAAACTATCACTGTAAAAAATGTTGACTCAATTTTTTACAGTGCTTATAAGAAATTTTCAATAATGTTTATATACTGCGGATATATTCTTTCTTTCTTTATTTTATAATTTACAAAAATAGTACACAAGAAACTCTTAATCGACATCAGACCTAAACTGCACTAATTTCAATTCTACATATAAAATTGCAAATGTGTAATAAATATACTCTAAACAGAAGCTATATGAAGCATGGTTGTAGCGTAATTTATATTAATTTCTGTGCTTAAAATTAACGTACCAAATAATAATTTTAGCCAAATTAAATTTATAATACGTGTCACACAGTCATACACACAAATATTACATTAAATGTCTTGGATAACATACAATAATTTTATCAGATTCATTTTGAAAGAAACTTTTTGAAATTTATTTTTATTTATGTATCTAAAAATGAATAATGTTATACAATATTTCATATAATCGGAAGATATCAAGACATCAAGGAACAAGCATACAAAAATAAATTACAAAATAATAATAATAATAATAATAATAATAATGTTTGTGTATGTAGACTATATTGTTGTGAATACTATGAGATACTTGTATATATTTTTCAGGTTTTCTTAATAAAAATATTCTTTATTATTTGAAACTGCAGTGTAAAAAATTAATTCTTTTGTATTTTGTAATTATCTATCTACAATTAAAATTTGTATTCTAATACAATAATTCTCTTTTATTTAACATCTAGAATTTAATTCTAGAATATAAGTCTAATTGTAATTTTATTCTTTTCGACGTCATAAGTCTAAATAAGTATTTGATAAATTTCCTGAAAAATGGAAGCGTACATTTAAGACAACAATAAAGTTGGTAGAGTCTATTAATGATTAATTATTTTTTCTAAGTGCAGAATTTATGAACGTAATATTAATAAGATTGTACATTATACTAAAAATATAATCTTATTGAATCTTAGCTGTAGAAGTACAAGTTCTATACTTTTTAAAAAAGACCAACCAATTAATATACTTTATTTTTAACTGCCCTACGGTTTGTTCTAAATATACAATATAATAGAAACTTTAAAAGAAATTTATTGCTTGGTTCTAGTAGTATAAAATGACAAAGATCAAAATAAATATTTACAAAATTGCACATAACTGTATGAAATAATAGAGAAAACCGCAGGAGAGTTTAATCAATAAATTTAAATCATCGAAAAAGACACTAATTAAGGCAGTAAAGTCATAGATTCTTATTTCAAAAGTTATGCATATAGTTATGTATAAAAATTAATGGCACACCTAGTAAAAGTGACACTGCTTGTTGAATGTAAACCGAATACTTTCATAAAAAGGCACTTGATACATATTAAGACCAAAAAAAACTAGCTTCTTCTATATCCATCGTAGTGACAAAATTTAAGAAATTAAAAACCAATATTGAACTTAAAAGATACTGTAATAAGAGAATTATTTTTAATTATTCTCTTTTACATCAGTGAACAATCTTAAAATGTAAGTATGATCAAATAAATAATACGACTGAAGAAAACCAAAATTAAAAATTGGTCATTGTAAAAAGTGATAATTCGAACGTTTTAAAATCAAAGAATAAAATAAGTTTCTAGAGTATATATATATTATATATAATCTTTCACTTGTTTAAATATATATATATATCAATAAAGTAAAAGCTAAAATATACATGGACGCAATACGAAAATTTATCGTACTATTTGGATTTATTTACAAGATGTTATTCTAAAAACTGCTGCGTTTTCAATTATATGAAAAATATATGCTGCTTCTCTAAGACGATTATTCCAGCAAAAGTGATGGAAAACACCCATTGTAGGTATATTCTTTTAAAAAAATAATCGACCGTTCGTTGCTATAGTATGCTTTGGCTGAAGCAATTTACCTGCGAAATGTCAAATTATTATTTTTTTTGTAAAATTAATTGTCAATTAAATCAAATTAATAATATATTTCTTACCTACGTAGTTTAAAGAATTACAAATTTTTGCAAAACACTGACACGACTAGAAGTAATGTTACTAAAAACATTATCGGTTGTGAAGATGATGCTCCAGCAACTGATCCTGCAAAAATCATAGATAACATATATTAAACTTTAAATTATTAGACTTTAAATTATATTGTCAATGTAAAACTTACCAATTCCAGCTTTTCGCAAATCAAGGCCTGAAAAAAACATAAATTCATGTATTAAATGTCATTTGCTTAATATTCTTATTTGAATATTATTCAATAATTATAACGATTTTCGAACATACCACTTTCTATGTCATTTGACATCAAAGGCATTGCTAAAAGGAAAAATATAATAATTAATTTCCAACTTTTGAGAGCTAACCACTATTCTTGGCAAGTTTGCAACAAGTTTATAAAAAAACTTTATATTTGTTTATTATTATACAATCGCAAAAAATGAAAAACTTACGTCCTTCAATGGATTGCGTTATCGAATACTCAGACCAACCGAATTTATTTTGTGATCTAAGTTCGAAATGGTAAGTATCAGGTTCCAAATTGTGAATAGAGTCCTCTGCAATATATTTATTGGTTTCATATTTGGAAATAACTTTCGGCTTCTCTACTATCCAGTTGTTGTCCTGATTTTTCCGATACCTCAACTAAAAAAATATATCTATTTCAAAATATGTACTTTCTTAAAAAAATATTAAAATTTGAAAATATGATTTACCCCACAAATACTTAATTTTTAAAGAAAGGTTCAATAACTTTAAAAATAAAAAAATGAAAAATACTTTTATAATGTAAAAGAATCCTTGCTTATAAAAGTGGTAAAAAGCGGTCGATTTTCAATAATTTATATCGACATTATTAAACACACGTTTTTTAACTGATTTCATAACTTTCTAACTTTTCGAAAAAGGGTTTGTCACACTTGCGTAAAGAAGGTATATTTACTTATATGTAATCATCTAAATATACACTTGTCTAAAAAATATGACTATTTTGTAAAATAAAAGAATATTATGTAATCATTTTAAAAAAATTATCACAACTTTTATCTACTGCTTGTTGAATAAAGAAGAAATAAATAATTGAAGAATATATGATAAATAGATAGATAAATGTTTTTACCTCGTAAGCTGTAATTGGTGAGAAACTTTCAACTTCCCATTTGAGAACAATGGTCTTATCGTCATTTTTTAAATATCGTTCAAAGAATCTGGCTCTTGAGGGAGATCCTATAAAAAAGTAATTATTAATCAATCTCTTACGTTCGAGAAATATTAATTATAGTGAAGGAGAATAAACGAAAATTAATTATAAATATAAATATTATTGTGGAAAATTATCTATTGTTTGTATGAAAATATTCTTATTCACCTGTAAGTTCTACTTCTTTCTGATGAGATCCCAAAACATTATTCGATTTACAAAGATATTTTCCGAAATCGTGTTTTTTGATGTCTCTCAAAGTAAGATTGTGAATGTGTTTACCATCTTTAATATCGATATGATTTGAATTAAAAACTGGTTTTGCTACATCCCCCTCTTTTTTGTACCAAGTGATATTGGCAGTAGGAAACGCGTGAACGACGCACGTTAAATTGGCAGTTTCTCCAATTCCACTGTGAACATACTCATGCAAAACCTCTACTTCCGGAGCGTCTGCAATCAAATAATACGATTATTAACTATCCTAAATATTAGTTTAGGAAAAAAATTAATATTTACATCGCACTGTAACATCGATAACATTATGAAGAGGATCTTTGCCAGGGCCGAAATCAGCCAAGCACTGATAAAACCCAGCGTGGTGCCTGGTAGCGTGCTTTATGTGAACTTCAGCAACTTTGTTTTGTCTAAATGTTGGGTGCAACTTGTGGCTCTAGAAACGAAAGATGTTTCAATTAAAGCATTTTTCTTCAAGTCAAAACAAATTTCAATAGCAGAAATAAAAAAAACCTACTCCATGAGACCAGATCAGAGAGACAGGATCTTCTTTACTAACAGTACTGCAACTCAATTTTATATCCTCTTGTTCATTAACGACAACAGATTTTCCAGGAGATATTTTCAATGTCTGTTCGTTCTTACTAACGCGAACGGTGTATGTGACATTATTTGGCTGATTTCCATTTGCAGCGACATTCAGATCACACACATAAGTTCCAGTATCTTCAAGGAGAGCATTCTTAATGACAAGACTATTATTGTGCGTCCTGCTTATTCTTATTTTGTCAGATTCATCGTTAATTAGAGAGGAGTCGCCGAAAAATAACACATCAGGTTCGTTGGCACTTTTGATTTTTCTCTTCCACGTAACCACTGGGTCATCTGAAAACAATTGATAAGTAAACACAAAAATGCTCGCAAAAATGTATATTTTCTAAAAATAATTATTTCCTCAATTTTGAATAATTATAAAATACCTCCGTTAACAGTTTCGCAGGGCAAAATAATTTGCTCGTCAGGAAAAACTTCGATAGTCGAGTCTTTTGATATTAATCGAATAGGTTTAATGTTTTCTTCTTTTGGAATATTGATATCTGAATCTGCTGCAATTTCGTCATCATCTTCCTCAGGTGTGTCGCCTGCGTAGTCAACATTTTTCTCACTTGGATATGAGAAACCTGAAATTACCAGAAATAAGTATAAGTCATCTTTTCATGCATTATTCTCATTTTTTAAATAGAAAAAAACTCTAAAGAATGAATGGAAGTTAAATGAAAATGAAGGAGGTGAACGCCCAACTTTTACAGGTTTCATGCTCATTTGTTTCCAATAGTTACTTATAGTTTCACCACACCTTTATTAAAAAAAAGAGGAAAAAAAATAGGTCAAATTGTTACCAACACGTCACTTATCACTTGGCCTTTAAACTTTATCCAAATGAAGTCAATAAATTTATCTAGTCTATAAATTTATCTAACCTATTATATATACATGTTGAAAAGGAAAAATTGCAAAACAGAAAAAATTACTTAAATAAACTAATTTTTTATTTAAAGCATTCTTCATTTCTTGTAACTGTTACAATGAGTTATGAATACTTAAATATAATTTGTTTAAAATATTAATTTATCGTAAAAATTAGAAATTCCTTCTACTTAATAATAATATGATACTTAGTGCATTAGTATATGAATTTAATAAGAAAATTGTAACAATATATAAACCATAGATAAATCTCTCAAAGAAACTATACAAATGTGATTGAAATAAAAGAGATAAAATATTTAGGTTAATGGATCTGTTCAAGGTTTCCACCCTTATAAAAATATTGTTTTCCAACGTTATATATATATATATATATTGATGGGATGACTCATAACTTCCCACACAGCCCCAAAAATTTTCTCAACCCTGTCAAGTATCTTGCCAACAAGGTTGGAAATATTAGTGACAAAGCTGATACAAGCATTGTTTAAATGTCCGAAAATTGCGAATTGTGAAAATTTAAACAATTACACAACTTCATAATATTTCCAACCTTGCTGGCAACGTGCTATCAAATTTCTGTGAGTTTTCATCTTCAGATTATACAAATCCATCACACGAACAATATTTTTCCTTATCCGCATAGTTCCGGAAATATGTCCCTTTTCAATTTATTTAGGGGAATGGGAAAAAAGACCCAACTTCTAAGTTATTGGTAACAATTTGTCAGTCTAAGCATTTATTATATTTGGGGGGGTGAGGGCTTTGCTTCTGAAAATGAATTAGATTATTTTCTCTTTTATCATATAGTATTTCATTTCTGGCATAAAAGTCTTCTTGTGATAAAATTATAATAGAATTTAATGTAATTAAGATATTAATATTTTTAAAAATGTCAACCAAGTTAAAAACTCTCTAAATAATTAAAAACTTTTACGTTGTATTATTTTTAAAATTGCTAATTTTATTTAAAATTTTATATAAAAAAAAGGGGTAAAAATTAGCCGCGCGTGTAAGCGCCCGAATTGTCGCTAGTTAATTAATTAATAAATAATAAATTTAAAGCGACTAAATTTGTAAATTTAAAAATTTTTTTGCACACATGTGTAATTTAACTCCGTATGATATATGTATGTAATTCTATATGCGTAACTAAATATGTTGCACCAAGATATGCTTCCAAGGACCGCGTAATCCGAATTTTTAACTGTCAGGATAATCAAAACAGAAGTATATGCGAATATGCATGTGTATATAATTCATGTTGACAATAATTTTCTTCAATATTTTATATTATAAACAACATAGATGGATAAGGGTATCTCTGCATGAAATTTTGATTTTTAAAAATTATAAATTACGGTTTCATTATTAATTAATAATACAATATTAGTTTATTGTTAATAAGTGGCTAAAAACAATGTTGTCAATACTGAGAAAAGGTAAATTTATCGCATTAAGTATATAGTGAATACAGTATATGCAAGAATTAAATTTTATTAACGGACAGACGCTCCTACATAAAATGTGATATGAGTGCGTCAATAAACATAAGTTCGTTTAATTAAGCCGAGTTTGCTTGAAGCAATCCTCTACCCTTGGTAAAGACAAATTCAAGTTGAAGAGTCGAGATTATTGTGTAAAGAAAACCCTTTACTCGTAATAAATATTATAAATACTTTTATTGCACTTTTGTAATTACTAATTACAAATCCTACAAATGTGAAATGATGAATATCAAAAAATATTCTTCTACAATAATTTACTAACATTAAGGTAAATATTTTTGTTAAATGAGAAAATTTTTCATCATTTGGAAAAAATATAAATATATTAAAAAACCTGAGTTATATTGAAGATCAGATCGAGCTGCCGGATCAAAGAAGGGCATACAACCCATTTGAATTACATTGGTTATGTGTCCTTCTTCGATCCGGCAGCTCGATTTTTTACAATGCGTTTTAATATCAGAATTAAAAATAGTTTAGAGAATAAATTATAGAAAATTATGTAATTAGTTATTATTAATTCATAATGTTATTTCAAATCTAAATCTAATATTCTTGACATGCTTTCAGCAGAGTAGAATATCTAACACCATTTTAACATTTCAGCGTCATCACAGCCGAAGAGTTCGACGACCTAAAATATATGTATAGTATGAATATATACGCAAAATACTTATGTGCGAGCATGGGTCGAAATTCATGTAACGAAAAAGTTTCTAGGGGTTAAAAAATTTTCAAAAAAAGGATAGGAAGCCATATCTAATATTCATTTTCTAAAGCAAATTATTAATTAAATTTTGAATTTTACCCGAGATTTTACCTATAACTTATAATGCATTAAGAGAAAAAATCTGTCCAAAGATTTTTTAATTGTCTTTAGTTCTACTAATTTTATGTTCCTTGAACCTGAACTATAGAAAAGATTAAGTAATATTAGACGTTTGATGTCCAGAGAAAAAAGTAAATTGTCTAATAAAAAACAATTGCCAAAATTTGTTTAACAAAATAATATAGTAATTTTTTTGTCTATTCATTTGAAACTACTCGCAAAAGGGAAAATGCTATGGCGCATGTGGTTAATACAAAATGTGCTTATTTAGGTACAGTGGTAGCGTATCAAAACACCCTTCACGAAAAGTACATTAAATTAAATTCACATATGGTATTTTCAAGCTCATATAAATTAGAACCCACATCTCAACTTTATCAATATACATATATCACACAGTGTGTGAGTAATTCTAAAACGTGCATTTAAATTTTTCACAAACATTAATACTATTAAAAATGTATAGTAAATTTAAGTTGTAAATACAACTTAAGTTTCTTAAAATTTTATTTTCTAAGCATTGAATGTAAAAAGTAAAAAAATTAAGAGGCATCTGTTATGAAAAAGTAATTAAAAATTATAATTCAAAATTTACTTGAAGCTCAAAGTTTTAATGAACCGTGCTTTTAACGTACTCTTCCATTTTCTATTAATATCGAAAATTATTTTAAACTTTATTTATACATTGTTGCAAGGTGTGTGTCAAAAGTAAGAATGGTATATAGTATATTAGAAAAAATGATGCAATATGTAATAATATACCGCACATCACAAACAACCATGACAATTGTTTAAACTTGTGCCCATAGCGCGTAACGCCCTTCTCATTACAAAGCCAACGTTGACTCGGACATATATATTTTTTCTTAATTTTAACCCGACTCAGAAGTTAACGAGAAATAACCCATGGAAATGGAACCTATTATTAGACGCGATCAAAATTTAGCACAAAGGGAGAGCATTGCAGTTTGCCATCATGTTTTTGGTTCTCTGTTCTACTCCACCAATTTATATACATACCTACTTTTAAGTACTAATAAAACAAAACAAATTGTATTATATATAGATTTCATACGTCCAATACAAATTTTTTTATACGTAACTTGATAAAATAAAAACACTTGGAGAGCAATAATGCCAAACGTATTTTTGTATGAAACGAACTAAGTATAAAATTTCAAAATATAATTTTATATTCTCATTTTTTTATTATTATTGCAGCTGGCAGCTGGAAAGTCATGCCTCACTGCTGTTTAAACAGAAATTGTTAGTCAAAGTCAAATGTCAAAGTCGCAAAAGTCGATGCAATTCATATTAGCTTCAAATTTTTCACACAAATAAAAAAAAAACTATATAAAAAAAGAGAAAATCTTTTAGGATTTTGATTATTGAATATCAAATGACCAGCGTTCTCTATGCATGATAGAAATTTTGTATTCACAAATCACAAGCGGAAAATAACCCGTGACCAATGAGTATAATGCTCGTCAAATATTAACATTCTGTTTAACTAATATCTTTTACTAATCATATAAGGAAAATATAATATGTAAACCAAGTCCACTTCTAGGCCAATAGGCCGCAGCTTCAATAAATTATTATTATATGTAAGCTCAATTTATTCGTGAAGACGAATTCACTAATATTTCGGAAATTATTTATATTGTATGTTTATAAATCCTAATTTAAAAAAGTATTTTTACTCCCCTTTGATTTTAAAATAGAATTCATACACATAAAATATCCGCTTAAAAGCATTGAATTTTAATAAAAATGAGAAATGTAAAAAGTATTTTTCATGCGGAAAAAGAAAGAATCTCACATCGTATGTCATGATAAATATTCAGACAAATAAATGTATATTATTGTATCTAATTTGTGCGTTAGGGTGGCTTGCTTCATAGACGGTCTATTATTATCAACTCAAATGTCACACGCGAGCTCCATTTTCCTATCAATATCAATTAACTGCTTTTCACAGCCAATTATGAAGAATCTGGAAATTAATTAGACAAGATAAAATCCTATTTAATTATCTGTTTCAGAAAATTTGAGATTATATATTTGTACAAAAAAATAATACATTAATTAATAATATAGAAAAGATTGGTCAACGCTTCGGCAATTTATTGTCAAGGTTTAAAAATACACCAAGAAAAAAGTAATCTCACATTTATAGAGAAAAAATCCTCTTCTAACTCAATTTTTCCTCTGGAAACAGAAGTATTCCACTTGAATGTAGAATATTTTTATTCTTTGATTAATAGAATAAAACAATACAATTTTTTTTATTAGTTCATTACCATAGTTCATTTTTAAATAAATATTTAATCATTATTTTTTTTATAGAAATTAAGAAATTCAAAAATTTGAAATAATTATTCTTCATGTTTTATAATATTATAAAAATAAATTTTTTTTTTTAAATCTAAGTTTTT
Organism: Leptopilina heterotoma; assembly: GCF_015476425.1. Lineage (NCBI taxonomy): Eukaryota > Metazoa > Arthropoda > Insecta > Hymenoptera > Figitidae > Leptopilina > Leptopilina heterotoma. Next base: position 1,192,870 of record NW_025111202.1, read on the forward strand.
TTATATTTCTAATTTAAATTCATTTAAAATTTAAATTTTTACAATATTTTAAAATTGAATTAATTTTGAAATATTTAAGTGTAAATAGATTTCAAGAATAAACACAATAACTTTAGAAAACAACAATTTTCCAGGATTTAAGTTTCAAGTCACTTATATTGCAATATGAATAAAAAAAGGGAAAAATTGGGAAAAATTCAAGAAATTATTAGAAAGTAAGCAAGAACTTTTTAGATCAGGTGAAACCCTTAAGGTTTTGCAGAACCAATAGCGGTATCTATAAAATAAAATCTTGTTTCCAGACAGGCAATGAAAACGAGTTATTTAATTGAGCGTTGACATAATTTTTCTTGGCCGAGAAACTATATAAATACTTGAAAATATGTATTCTTCTTGTAAATGAAATATACTTGTTTTTCTGAATCAATAAGCTATTCTATTTTTCCTTTTTTACAACATACTTTCTAGATCTGACCACCATATTATACTTTTAGTTGAAAATGAGAGATTTTCTCATAGACTGAAAGAAATTTCTGTGATATCTTTGGGATGTCCTTGGGATATTTAATTTTTCAAGATGGAAATTTGAATATTCAAAAGATATCTTGAAGGTATCTTTGGGAGATGTCTTCGGAATAAAACCAAAGAAAATTGTTGAGTGTTCATTTACGAGCCAGTCTGCCGTGGACAAGAGGAGAATATACAAACCCCCAGAATGACGCGGGCGGTTCATTGCCCTTATCTTACTCTCTCAGTTGCATAGATGAGCCTTTCAATGACCGACCCACCGACCGACCACCATCAGCGATATAAATGACATTTTCACCACACGTATGCATGAATTTTAAGAAAATTCTCCTCTTATTTTATGACAATTCCATATTCAAGAATCAAAATTAATTTAGTAATTAGTAATAGTAAGTTTCAAATAAGACAAGACCGTGATAAATATTTATATTATATTTAAGTCGAAAATAACGTGATCCACTGAGAGAAGAAATTATTAAATAAGAAGCTTAATGGCACTTCATTGTAACGGGAAACAATGTCAAGTGCGCACTCGGTACATAAGAGAGAAAAGAAGGATAATCCTCATCCAACATTTCCAATGATATATAAATCTATACTATATGTACAGTCGACAGGCGTTAGTCAACTATTGTTGCATGGCCTTCGAATCCAATAAGAATTGAAATAAAATAGTCAAGAAAATAAAAATTTTCTTTAAACGAATTAGAGACAAAGAAAGAGAAAACTTTCATAAGCAATAAATTTAAGTTAAATGTTACTTTGATGAAATGCAGAAAAACGGTGTAATTTACAGCGAGACTTTTTATCATAAAAAATTACCTAAACAAATTCGTGGAGCATTATTCAAATTTTAAAACATCGTGACCAACGCGCCGATCTTTTGCACTCTGAATTATTCAAAGGGTTGGCAAAATTTTCTGATCCTATACATCTAACATTCTAACAATGGTTTCTTGTATTATTTTCATTTCACTAATTTTAGTATGCGGATATAAAGAAATATAAAAATCTTCAATAATTCATTTTTATATTCAAAAAGACTTAAGTAAAACACTATGAAAAGAACATTTCAGAGATTAAAAAAACTGATGATGATTATAAAGAAATTACAATTATTATTAACCGTAAGTTTATAAGCGAAATTATTAAAAATCCAAAAATTGACGAAATGAACAAATATTTACGAATCACGTACCGTATTAGATTTGCAAATTGGAAAGGGAAATTTAAATAATTATGTTGCTCAACAACATTGAATGTATCACCTCATATAATAGGTACATTTATGCATAATTCATGTCGAGCATCGAGACTTTCGAATACTCACGTGACAAGGGCTTGGCAATAAATTTCCGAGATTTTTTTATATGCATTCTAATAAAAAAGAGACGAAAACTGAAAATGAGCAACATTAAATTAATTCCTCATTTTTATAAAGGAAAATTTAAAAAACGTTTCTTAAATTTATGACTCAACAATATTTCAATTAAAATCAATGTTCACACATAATAAATTATTACGAAAAATGAATTCAATAATAAGTTTTTTTATTCTTTATATAAAATGCATTTCATTTAGAAATGTAGTTTTATTTTGAAAAACGCATATTTTTTTAAAAGACATTATTTAAATCTACTAAAGAAAACTGAAATCAAATAGATTTCTAAATATCTCAAATGAACCAAAAATTCTATTAAAAGTTCCAATCCGAAATTGATTTTTAGGTGTGAAATGTTATAATTTTTAATTACATTCATTCTCTTGTAGGTGGAAATAGGTTTTAACTTGCAATAACTGTCTGGCATTTAATAAAGTCTGATGTTAAAGGACTCTGACCCAGATTCCTCTATAGAAGAATTCTCATTGCGTGACACCTTGCATGGAAAATATGGAATATTTCATATTCTTTATTAAGTTTCTCAGTCATAAATTGATCAAGTTTCCAGAGTGTAAATAACTATTTGTTTCTTTTTTTAAACGTTAAAACGTAGGTTTTTAATTTTTTTTTATCCAAACTAAAAAAGCATTTTTTTCACAAATAAATAATTTTGCAAGAGGCCAAATTCAATAATTATTAGAAATTTATTGCGATTAAATTGACATGTTAAAGAAAATTTACGAAATCGATAAGTAAAAATACCTATACTGATAACAGGTATTTTTTTCAATAAAAAAAACCTGTTCATCTTTTTATTGCACATATCTCTGCATGAATCAACTGTCAAGAAATAACAACCATGCAATGCATCTTTCCTGCTTTTAGTATATTTTATCACATAGATTTTCCAAGAATTTTGCACCAATGTTGTATATAGTTGTCATCAGCACTTTTAAACAAAATAACATTAGGTACGTATACGTTCTGAGAAAAATTTTTCATGACACAATATATTAATAAAAGTAATGAAGAAATCAATTACGTAGAAAAAACGAAGAAGGATCAAGTGTATGAGTAAAAATCCAGAAATAATATTGCTTTTGTCTTTCAGCATTTTAAAAAAGTAGAGAAGAGTGATTAAAAAGTATTTATAGAATTAATTAATTCAATGACTAATTGAAAATATTTAATTTTTTAAAGTAATAATTTTTAATTTTATTTTTATCCTGTCGCCTAGTGCCTTTGAAATAAAAAACACATTTTTGAAACACACCAATATTAAACAATTTTTTTGCCAATTTAAATTTTTTGTAGCAAACAACATATGTTTGAAATTGCAATAAATAATTTTAGGTTTATGATATGACGTTGAAAACAATAAACCTCTAGTAGTAAAGAATTTCGCATTCCTTTTAAAAATGCCATTAACAAAAAGCACTTAAGGAGAGATTAAGGGTGTCAAATATATTTAACAGATTCAGGTCAAGAAATTTACACGTCTAAGCATTTATTTCGAACGTCGAAATGAAGGAAAGGGGATTTATTCAAAGCTCATTATAACGTGCGGGTATTAGGGTTCTAAATTAATATCTAAAAAAAAGTCTGTCCACAAAATCTTTCAACATTACGTCACGAAGATTTAAAGGCATATTATGATTAGGTATTATGTGGCCTAAAGTGATAATTTTTAGGATAAATGAAAGCATAAAGCGAGGCATAAAGTGTATTTTCTGAAATACAGTCTTATAAACAATCTGTTTTGAAGAATGAAAAATTCTTTCAAGTTTTTAATATTTTATGAATGCATTTCTAGCTAATGGATATATGATTGCAAAAGCAAGTAGGTTCATGTATAACGTGCAGCAACTCCCAGTTTCATAATCATAGTAATTCTCTTCGATTTTTAAGTTTTGTTTTTAGGAGAATAGGTATCATTGATATAAGCTGCTTCTAGCTGCACAAGTATTGTTAAATCAAGTGCTCGAAAGAAAGAGAGGGTGAGGGGGGTTAGAAGATGAAAGGCGACAGCGAGGTTGCCAAGCCATGTTTACAGTGGATACGTGAAGGAACGGAGAAACCCTTAAGAGTATGTACATAACAAGAGATTTCAAATGTTAGGCGTCAATATTTTTTAACATAGATGCCATGACTCGACCTAAATTTTAACAAAGCATACGGAATATTGAAACTGATACATGTATTGATTTCAATTTAAACAAAGTATGTGTTTAAAAAAATACAGGTACTTGTTATTTTAAAGAATAAACAATGTTTACAACAAGTCTTGGTGCATTAATTCAACAGCACGTAAGATGTGAGAAAATCTATTTTACATACATAGGCCGTACAACGTTTTCCACGAGCGTTTAAGCAATAGCTGTAAGCTTACAATTTACGATTAGAGGTTTCATTCTTTTTAGGCCAATTCATTTGATCGGCTGTATGAAAATAGCGACTATTTTTTCCATGGTATTTACTGCTGTTGATGGTCTTTTTACCCAAAGGAAGTAATGAACACCATTTTCATATAAATCGGACAAGTGAATAACTTTTACCTTCATTATTGTGAAAGGTAATTTTATTTTTCCTAAAAAAACTGTGTTATGTTAACGTCATTTTAAACAAATGTAACATAATAATAATTAAGCATCCAATTCTACACATTACTGTGAAATTACCGTTGAGCAACAGTCATTCTTGCGGTTTACGACAATGACTAAAGCTAATTTGCATTTATATATCTAAAGAAAAACACGGTTCGCGACGTTAGACGATAATATGCGATAATAAATTATCTTTTTCCAAGTTAAGGTAAAAAAAATTAATTATTCTTAATAATGGTTTACGAAGGTATCAACTATGAGAAAAATGTTTATTTATTATATGTGTATGTTGACCATCAGAGAAAAAAAATATTTTACATTCAAGTGGAATACTTTTGTTTTGAGAGGATACCTAGGTAGAAATTTCAACTCTATATTAGAAGAGGATTTTCCTTCTAAGAATTAAATTGCTTAGTAAATTTGTTTCGAACACTATTATAATGTAATATATTCCTCATAGGGATTAAAATATCACATGGACATTAAATACGCTCAAATAGTAATTTAAAAATCACAACTCTAAAAAACTAAAATAACTCTTTATTTATGTATATAAAATGCAAATTGTGAAAGAAATTATAAAGAAAAGGCGGCACGTCTTTAGTTTCACGCCCCATAAAAAGCAATTTGTAATTAATTAGTAAGAGTGGTAATGTTGAGAACTGACTTATTGGAGGTTTCATTCATCTTCTTTTCTTGAAATGTGCAAAACAAGTCTAAAGGGAACGTAATTACATGTGTTACGTATTATCAAAAAGCCTTTTCGGCCAATGCCATATGCAGTTGCATTTCAAGACAACTAAGTTTATTTATTTTCGTATTCTTCGAAATACGAAATTGTTTATTATAAATGAGTGTTTTACTCAGTAAGTTTTATTAATCGCGTCTTAAGGAAGATGTACATGTTAATTCGTATTATATATTTTTCTAGTAAAATGAAATATTAAGCTATTTTTTAGTAAAAATGTACAGTTTCAGATATATATAATCTGTTTTAATAATACATAGGTACAAATAAGAGGAGTGTAATTTTTATGTGTATGTGTGTATAAACCTCTAAATTACATATAACACACATTCGTTTGGATAGTACAATACATCTTTTCAAAAAGTTTGAATGAAAAAATATCAATTACCGTATTCTCAGTTTATGGCCAGAAAATAAGAGGCATATGTTTATGTCTAAAGTAATAAAATGTTTCATGGGTACGAATTGTTTTAGGTTTTTAACCACTTGAAAACAATGGAAGTTTTATTGAAAAATAAAAAAAAAATGGTCTGAACCAATTCTGTTATAGACATAAAATAATATTTATGTTTCCCGCCTGTATAGTCGTTGATGACACATATATATTTGTAACGGATTATTCAAGGGTGTAGGATATTAGTTTGAAACAGCTAAAATAATTTTTGCTTTCTAAAAAATTTAATAGTTTTCGTCACTATCTAAAGAGAATTACTTAAATCATATGCATTTTTAATATATCCCTAATAAATTTAGCTTCAGAGTCATAGCAAAATTTATTAAAATAAAAAATTCTTTTTTTTATAACTATTAGTGATTAATCACTGAATAATAAATTTTACTGCTCAATAAAAATATTAATGTCGTATTATTTTATACATATTGTGTTAACTGCATTTTTATTATATTATTAATTGTCGTAAAAAACTTGATAAGTTGTATTTTAGATTTATGAAAAAGCTTAATCTAAAAAACGGTTCTAGGTATAATTTATTATAATTTTTAAGTTCTACAGTGCATTTAGTATTTCTACTTCTGGTGCAAAGAGAGCACAGATAATAGCAAATGACTTGTTGTAAAGATAAGCATATATTCTACCTGTTGACGCACTGATAAGATGACTGCAGAGGAGAAGGAATGTACATATTTCATGAGAATAAGAAAATTTCAAAGGTCTAAATATTTACGATAATATTTAACTGAATAAGTAAAAGTAACTTTTTTGCTTCTTAAACTTTATTAAATCTGTAATTTGAATCCAGCCTTAAGAAATTGCACACATTGTGCCGTGTGCGCGAACAAACATATATAAGCAGGCAGTCCTGAAAGAGGTCTTGGCAACCGCGCTGCGGTTCTGAGACGGTCCAAGGTGAAGCCTCAAGTTATATTAATCCTTGAACTAGGGTTAGGGGCGACACCAATTTTATAGAAGTGAACTTGCTTTTTTCAATCAATCTGATGACTTTAAATTTGACTGGGTTTCACTCGTATATTTCAAAAAATCCTGAATATAATAATATATAAATTTAACTGCTTTTCACTGATTAAGCAAAATTATATTTTGAAAGTAAACCTAATTGATTAAAAAACTTCAATTATTCTACAGTTGACATTTTTTTTAAATAAAGACAAATTTTAAAAACTTAAATGTATTCACTGGAAAAGGCAACCGAATTTTATAAATTTTATAATTCGTTAAAAAGAAGTTTTATTAAAAGGGCACACGTGTTCAATCGAGGAAGTTTATATAACGATATCAAGAATCTTGAATGAACCCAACAATCTGACTTAATTGTAGAGGCATATAAGTGCTGCCAGAACTCATCAGTCATGCCAATATCCGGTTCCGATATTTTCGTTATGTGTATATACAA